>NC_072384.2:46084738-46709738 GCF_028885625.2 Pongo pygmaeus | reverse complement strand
CTGAGTTTCCTGACAGGATAGAAACCATATCTATTTTGCTTATTCTTAAATATCCACATTAGAAGACACAATAAATCTTTGGCAAATCAATCAAACCCATTTTTGCATAGAAAAAAAGATACAGAGGCTCTAATTTGGTTTATATTACTGAGAGAGTCTGTATCAATGATGTGGTTGTTTTTCAGACAACCTATGTTATTTTCACCACAAAACCAACATTTTCAGTAATATTATATATGCTTTTCTCTTGGTGTCACAATTGAAATTATAAAATTCATTTTTTTAATTGGGAGTAAAATGGCTCCTAAATCAGTCATTTGCATGGACCTGCTTGAAAGTAAATTAACAATGAATAAAAGAGCATATGAAAATGAATAAACAGATATTGGCCCTAAGATGAAAACACATAAGAGAGACAAGTTGCAGCAGTATTGTGGCCTGGGAAGTGTGGGGGAATGAAGGCATCAAATTCATCAGTCACAGTCTTTTAAGGTAAAGCATACAGAGGATGTTTCATTCATTTCACTTATCTACTCACTTTTATTTGTTGCTATCATTAGTAAATATTGTATATGAGGTCCTATGTGTCAGACATTTTTTAGGTACTGGGGATATATCAGATAGTGGAACAGGACACGGCCCTCCTTTCTTTTAGTGTCCAGTCAGAAGATATTCTTTAGACTTAAAACAGTACTTCCTATGCTACCTTTGTTTTGTCTGAACTTCAGATTGATTGATTATGGCTTCTGCTAAGACTTATAGAAGCAGGGCCTAGCAATTCTTTTGTTGGCATGAGAGAAAAAAGGAAAATAGGAGTTTGTGGGGAGGAGCTGGATCCTAAAGAGCAATTCTATACAATTGATTGAAAAGCATTGGTGAACTAAGGAAAAAAACTGAGCCCCTGAGCCAGCTGAAATGCCCTTGGCTTCCTGATGGGCAGGGTGTCATTATTTCTTGGTAAATGAAAGCAATGGGATTCTTTTGGTTAAATTGATACAGAATTTTTGAAGAGGAATTATAGTAATTACCCTTTATCTGTGGGGTATACATCTCAATACCCCCAGTGGGTGTCTGAAACTGCAGATAGCACTGAACCAAATATATGCTATGTATTTTTCTCTTTGATAACTGAGATGGCTATTAAGTGTCTAACAGGCAATTCAAGAGGCAGAGCCTAATCTCCCTCTCCCTGAGTGTGAATGGATTTAAGGCCTCACATCTAATAAGTTAAATAAAGTAGAAGTGATATTGTACAACTTCTGACTAGGGCACAAAAAGCACTGGGACTTCCTCATTACTTTTTTCTTTTTCTTGGATCTTCTGCTCTGAGGGAAGCTGGTTGCCATGTGGTGAGGACATTTTAGCAGGCTTATGAATGGTTCATGGAGGGAGTTGCCAAGGCCTGTTGTCAACCTGCAATAAACTAAGGCTCCATTCAATAGTTATGCCATTGAGGCTTCTTGGAAATGAAACCCTTAGCCCAGGCAAGTCCTCAGATGACTGCACCCCCAGCTGCCATCTTGACTACCACCTCAGGAGAGCCCCTGACAGCTAAGATGCTCTTAGCATGATGATAGTATAAATCATCATGTAGTCATTCCCTGGATTTCAATGATCATCTCTCCCCAGATCACTTTCATGTACCTTTTTCTCCAATCACCTGACTGCTTACTGAAATGATTCAGTCTCACCAAGTGGCCAGAGAATCCTGAGTGTCTAGTTGGTACCTTAAATTCAACAAATACTAAATTAGTATAATATTTTCTTCTCAAACTAAGTATGTTATTCACCAGTTACTCAGGTTAAAGCCTTGATATTATCTTTGAATCAACTTTCCTCCTAGGTACATTGACCGACGGAATTCATTTCTGTAAGATGGAGTCCCCTACTACAACTCAGCCTCTTATTATTTTTACCTAGAGAGTTGGATTAAATGATTTACCCACCTTCAGCCACTCCTTATGTTAACCCAATTTAACACAAGTGTCAGACCAATTTATTTTATTTTAAAGCACTTCAGTTTATTTTAAAGCACAGCTTTACCTTGGCGACTCCTTATTACCTGTGGAATACAGTTTACATTCCTTAGCATGGTATTCAAGACCAACCTATCCCTCTAAGTTCCTAAACTTCTGCAAGCAGAACCAACTGCTTTCAAAAGTACATATTATAGTGTTCTTATCTGCATGTCTTATGTTCCATTTCCCTGGAATGCCCCATTTCCCAATTTCAAAGTGTTGTAGTTTTTTATCTATTGTTTGCCCTTTACAATTGCTACCTCTTTGAAGACATCTTCTTTGATATACCTTTTTAAAACTAATCCCTCTGCCTCCCATAATACCTTTTATTTCCCTTCTTTTATCTTACATAAGTGTGTGTTTATTTTATCATCTGGTAGATTATAATTAGTTTAAATATTTAAATTACATCTTGTTATAACAATGTATTTTTAGAAATCATCTCAATACTGTGTTTTCAGTTTTATTTTGATATATAGGATTTGGGAGTCTGATCCTACCTCTACCACTGTTTTGCTTTGCATTGTTTATCTTCAGTTTCCTCATCTGTAGAAAGGAGGTAGCAATAGTGCACATTCCATAGTTTTGTTTTGGTGAGATTCAAATGAGACTCTAATGAAACTCTTAGAGAGTGCCTCATATACCAAAAGCTCAACAAATGTTGGCTATTTTTATACAATGGCTGAGATAAAGGGAGATTAATAATTAAATAGTTTGTACCCCAAACACATTTATGTCCTAGTCTACAGCCTTAATTACCTGGGATTCCTAAATAATCCTGATGAGGTAGTTGTTGCCTGTGAGCAACAACCTCATCAGGATTATAATCCAAGAAAGGCCAAGCAAACACAAATATGACTCCTCTTTGTACACAAAGTGTTTCCTCTCCTCCATGCCTTTCTGTGAATTACCTCACAGGATTCATTCACCTCCCAAAGATGACTCAGATACGATCCTGTCCTTTGAAGGTTTATAATCTAGTTGGAAGAGATAGTTCTATATACACATAACTGTCATACAAAGTAGACTGTAATTTCAAAGAGAAATGGCCTTAAAGGATGAGGATGATTTCAGTGAAGTAGAAGACATTGGAGAGGGTCATCTGTAATAAAAACTCCTAAGAACACAGCAAAGGCAGAGTGGTGGAAAAGTATACCCTGTCTTTGGAGATTATTGTTTGAATATTTTATTCCTCTTCTACTTACCTCTCAGATAAACTTAAAACTTCTAAGGTAGAGAAAATGAAGGAGTAAGCTATCCAGGAAGAAAACCACTCAGAGGAACTCTATATATAGTCAGAGTTCCACTTCTGTAATAGAAGAACCCAGTGAGGCAGCATCCTCCAATCATGTTCTCTGAATTCTGCTGTATGAAGTAGTTATGATGATGGCAAACTTGGATAGTACAAATAGAGAAAGGGCAATACTATGTGTTTATTATCAATAACATATGTTACTTACCATTAATGAAAAGAAAATGAGTCAATCACAGCAAGTATCAATATCTTCTCCAATAATTGGAAAAATGCATTATAAACAACCAATAATAAAGTTTCAGGTAAGGTTTAGGTATCTTTCTTTCAAATATATGTATTGCAAGTCTGTGCATTTACTGTAACCAATTTTGGATGTAATAAAATGATCATGACATTAATTTGTAAGCTATGTTCCCTTTCCTCTTAAAGTGCTTATAATATTTCATTCTCCTTCATTGACCCAATTTCTTAGAGAGAAGGGTCTAAAGAGGCCTTTTTTACAAAGCTTATAGAGAAAGTGGGCACTTTTCTTTTTAAAAATCATATTAAAAATAGGACAAAGTACTTTGCCAGCATGGGATATTAACATAAAACACGTGGAAAGTGCTGCTGTCACAAAATAGCTTAGACTTTTTTCCATGAATCCAATTTGTCATGGTGTTCTGAATTTTAGCATAACTTTTTCAGTAAAAATGACTCTTCACTCATCTATGTGAACAAATGGGACTTTAGGCATAGCATCACAAGAGGATTTCCTATGCTATGTTAAGACCCCAATATAGGGACATTCCATTGTGAATATAAATAACTCCAGTCCCTCTAAACATGCCTCTCCATATGCTTTTGCTTAACAATGCAGCAGATGCCATGGATGGAAACCACCTCTTTAGCTATAGGCAGGCCAGCAAGCTTCTGTCACTGTGTTCTCACTGGTAGGTCATTGGATGTGAATGCCAGTGGGGCAAGTCTCTTGGCAGTCAAACTTGCAGGCGGCTTGCAGGCTTGGGGATATTTTAGGGCTGCTCTACCTTGAAAGCCTGACAGGTTTGTTCTTTTGTCCTGTGAGGCCATGTCAATTTCTTTTCCAGGTCTGATGCTTCAGAGAAACCTCTTGGAACTGAAAAGGAAGAAAGACCTAGATGAAGACATAAATACAACATTGGCATTAATTTTTTCCACTATATTTCATAAAATGAGCATTGAGAATCTCTGAATTTTCTATGAATGTGCCCCAATTAACCCCACTCGTCATATGTTCCTAGAGGCTATGGAAATTGTTTCCTAGATGTTGAAAATTTATTATAAAAATTCTTAAGAGGCTGAGAGATTTCTGGATTTAAACAACCCCTAAAATTTAAACTCTTTTGGGAAAACCCCTGATGCCAGGAGCTAACTCTTAATGAGGTATTAGTGATGTTTGTTTACCATAACCTAGGCTATGAAGAGAGAGGATGCTGCCTTCTTCCTCAGCCTGTCTCTTTTACTCAAGGCTCTTAATGTAGGCATCTATTTCTGTTGATCCTTTTTCATGATTGCTTCCTGCTTCTTAACATACTGCCAAATCCTCTCTCCCTACACTCTAATAAAGACTTAAGAGCATGGATTTTAATATGCTTGTTTACTTGTTTTACTGAAAATAGAATTCCTGGTATTCAAAATCCTGTTGTTTTACTTATGTAACTGTGTCTTCTATTATCTTTTGTTGATTAGTTCTTGGGATTAGTTTAGATTATATGTGTACCTCTTTAAAAATTAAACATAAATTGTACAGAAATTAAAACTAAAATTAACCACCTTAAACTTCTGGTTTTAAAATGGCAGCATAGAAGCAAGCTGGCTTCACTTCTGCTCCCCACACAAAACCAAAAGCAAGTATACAGTCGCCAAGATTTCATTGATAACTATGCAGAGCTCAAATGTGGCCTCAGGGATAGAACCTGGGGCCACAGAGAAGTGAAAAAGTTCGGAGCAGACAGTAGGAGAATTGGACTTCACATCTTCAATATCCCCCTGATATGGTTTGGCTGTGTCACCACCCAAATTTCATCTCGAATTGTAACTCCCACAATTGCCACATGTCATGGGAGGAACCTGGTTGGAGGTGATTGAATTATGGGGATGGGTCTTTCCTGCGCTGTTCTCATCATAGTGAATGAGTGTTATGAGATCTGATGGTTTAAAAATGAGAGTTTCCCTGCATAAACTTTCTCTTTGCCTGCTGCCATCCACGTAAGACATGACTTGCTCCTCCTTGCCTTTGCCTTTCACCTTTTTCCGTGTTTGTGAGGCCTCCCCAGCCACATGGAACTGTAAGTCCAATCAACTTCTTTCTTTTGTAAATTTCCCAGTCTTAGGTATGTCTTTTTCAGCAGCATGAAGATGGACTAATGTAGTAAATTGGTACAAGGAGTGGGGTGTTGCTGAAAAGATACTCGAAAATGTGGAAGCCACTTTGGAACTGGGTAACAGGCAGAGTTAGAACAGTTTGGAGGGTCCAGAAAAAGACAGGAAAATGTGGAAAAGTTTGGAACTATCTAGAGACTTGTTGAATGGCTTTGACAAAAATGCTGATAGTGATATTAACAACAAGCTCCAGGCTGAGGTGGTCTCAGATGGAAATAAGGAACTTGTTGGGAACTGGAGCAAAGGTGACTCTTGTTATGTTTTAGCAAAAGATTGGTGGCATTTTGGCTCAGTTCTAGAGATTTGGGGAACTTTGAACTTGAGAGAGATGATTTAGGGTATCTGGTGGAAAAAATTTCTAAGCAGCAAAGCATTCAATAGAAGATATTCAGTTTTATAAGGGAAGCAGAGCAAAAACAATTGGAAAATTTGCAGCCTGACAATGTGATAGAAAAGAAAATCCTATTTTTCTGAGGAGAAATTCAAGCCAGTTGCAGAAATTTGCATAAATAATGAGGAGCTGGATGTTAATCCCCAAGACAATGGGGAAAATGTCTCCAGAGCAGGTCAGAGGTCTTCACAGCAGCCCCTCCCATCACAGGCCCAGAGTCCTAGGAGGAAAAAAATGGTTTCGTGGACCAGGCCCAGGGTCCCCATGCTGTGTGCAGTCTAGGGACTTGATGCCTTCATTCCAGCTACCCTAGGCATGACTAAAAGGGGCCAAGGTACAGCTTGGACCATGGCTTCAGAGGATGCAATCCCCAGGCCTTGGCAGCTTCCACATGGTGTTGAGCCTGCAGGTGCACAGAAGTCAAGAATTGAGGTTTGGGTACCACTGCCTAGATTTCAGAGGATGTATGGAAACACCTGGATGTTCAGGCAGAAGTTTGCTGCAGAGGTGGGGCTCTTATGGAGAACCTTTGCTAGGGCAATATGGAAAGAAAATGTGGAGTCAGAGCCTCCACACAGAGTCCCTAATAGGGCACCACCTGGTGGACCTGTGAGAAGAAAGGCACCATCCTCAAGACTCCAGAATGGTAGATTCACTGACAGCTTGCACTGTGTGCCTGGAAAAGCCACAGACACTCAACACCAGCCTGTGAAAGCAGCCAGGAGGAAACCTGTACCCTGCAAAGCCACAGGGGTGGAGCTGCCCAAGACCATGGGAACCCACCTCTTGCATCAGCGTGACCCAGATGTGAGACATGGAGTCAAAGAAGATCATTTTGGAGCTTTAAGATTTGACTGCCCTGCTGGATTTCGGACTTCCATGGGGACTGTAGGCCCTTTGTTTTGGCCAATTTCTCCTATTTGAAATGGCCATGTTTAACCAATGCCTGTACCCTCATTGTATCTAGGAGGTAATTAACTTGCTTTTGATTTTGCAGGCTAATAGGCAGAAGGGACTTGCCTTGTCTCAGATGAAATGTTGGACTATGGCCTTTTGAGTTAATGCTGAAATGAGTTAAGACTTTGAGGGACTGTTAGGAAGGCATGATTGGTTTTGAAATATGAGGACATGAGATTTGGGAGGGGCCTGAGGGGTAATGATATGGTTTGGCTGTGTCCCTACCCAAATTTCAATCTTATTTTGTATTATAACTCCCATAATTCCCATGCGTCTGGGGAGGAACTTGGTTGGAGGTGATTGAATTATGGGAGTGGGTCTTTCCTGTGTTCTCAAGATAGTGAATGAGTCTCACAAGATCTGATGATTTTAAAAATGGGAGTTTCCTTGCACAAACTTTCTCTCTGTCTGCCACCATCCATGTAAGATGTGACTTGCTCCTCCTTGCCTTTCACCTTCCGCCATGATTGTGAGGCCTCCCATGCCACATGGAACTGTAAGTTCAATAAACCTCTTTTGTTTGTAAATTGCCCAGTCTCTGGTAGGTCTTTATCAGCAGTGTGAAAATGGACTAATATACCCCCCTTCCATTCTGCCTGGCAAGAAGCATGCAGAAAATCTTTCCTCAAATTATGGTTCCTATAGTAAAAATAGTGAGATTGAGGTGGTCAATCAATTTTCCCATAATGTTGAGTTCCCTGGCAGGAGATCTGTTCTTTCCTTAACCCAAAGGAAATATAATGACTACCTGAAGGGAGAAATATCCCTGAGGACAGGTAGAGACAAGGGGAGGTTGGGCTACCATCCCTAGTCCTATAAACTCTTTTTTGTAACTTGACCAAAGGAGACACAAAATCAAAGTGGCTATTCAGCAGCACCACACTGTAGGAGGTGTATTTCATAGATCCCTTGGCAAGAACTCCTAGCCAGCTTTCCCACACTGCTGGGATAATTCTTTTGAGATTGCTGCCTTTTGGGAGAGTGGAACTCCAATCATTTACTGAAGCCAAGGTGAAACTGGGCTTAAGGTACCACCTATAGCCAAAAAGGAGGCAGCTACCTAACAGTAAAGATTTGCTAAGTAAATATAGCCAATAAAAAAACAAAACAAGCCAGGGAAAGAAAATGCAAATAAATAAATAACCCTTCAGTGCAAATACACACAAGCAACAATAGCAAACAGGGAACTATGATTTCCCCAAAAGGAAAAAGCAAGTTTCCAATGACTGACTTTAATGAGACAACAATTTATGAACTCTCTGACCAAGAATCCAAAATAGCAGTTTTAAGGAAACTCAGGGATATCCAAGACAATACAGAAAAGCAATTCATAAATTTATTAGAGAAAATTAAGAGATTGAAATAATTTTAAAAATCAAACGAAATTTTATAACTGAGAAGTACATTTGCTGACATCAAGAACTTATTAGGGGCTCTCACCAGCAGAATGAACCAAGCAGAGGAAAAAAATTAGTGAGCTTGAAGACCATATATTTATAAACACACATTCAGTGGCAAAAAAAAAGAATGAAAATAAATGAAGACCACCTATGAGATATAGAAATTACCCCAAAAGACAAAATCTAAGAATTATTGTTTTTCAAGAGGGAGCTTGGTGACAGCAAGGGTTAGAAACCTTATTCAAAGAAATAATAGCAGAAAACTTTCCAAAACTTGAGAAAGATGTAAATATTCAGGTACAGAAACATCTGAGAACACCAAACAGATTCAACCCAAATTCTATCCAACACATATAATAATAAAACTCTTAAAAGTCAAGGACAAAGAGAGGATACTAAAAGCAGCAAGGGAAAATAAGCAAATCACATGTAGAGGATCTCCAATTTGTCTGGCGACAAAGTTCTCAACAGAAACTGTACAGTCCAGGAAGGAGTGGAATGACATTTTCAAAGTACTCAAAGAAAAAAACTGCCATTTGAGAATACTGTAACCAGCAAAATTATCCTTCAAAAATGAAGGAGAGATGAAGTCTTTCCCGGAAAAACAAAATTGAGAGAATTTACCACCACTAGACCCATCATCTTACAGAAATGCTAAAAAGAGTTCTTCAATCTGAAAGAAAAGAAACCACTAACATGCAAAAAGAAAACTTTTCAAGGTACAAAACCCAATGGTAAACTTAAGTACATGAATAAAGCCAGAATACTCTATTACTGTAACTGTGGTTTGCAATCTGCTTATAACTCTGGTATGAAGCCCAAAAGACAAGTCTATCAGAAACAATAATAGCTACAACAACTGTTAAGAGATAGGTAATATAAAAATATGTATATTGAGACAACTCAACATCGAAATGTGGGGGGAGATGGAGTTAAAGTGTGCATTTTTTGTTGTTGTTGCTTTTGTTTCTATTCTTTTCTTTGTGATCCAAGTTGTCATCTCTTTAGATTAACTTGTTATATCTATAAGATGTTTTTTGTAAGCTTCGTGGTAACCACAGCACAAAAACCTATAATAGATTCACTAAAAATAAAAAGCAACAAATTAAAACATACTACGAGAGAAAATTACTTAACCACAAAGGAATACAGTAAGAAAGGAAGAGAGGAGTCTCAGAGCAACCAGAAAACAGGCAACAAAATGGCTGTAGTGTGTCCTTACCTATCAAAAATAACACTGAATGTAAATGGCCTCAATTTGCTAATTAAAGGTCACAGAATGGCCAAATGGATAAAGAAACAGAACCTTCAAGAAACCCACTTCACCTATAAAAACACACATAAACTAAAAGTGAAGGGGTTTTGAAAATGATATTGCATGCAACTGGAAGCCAAAGGAGTAGCTATACTTATATCAGGCAAAACAGATTACAAATCTAAGATTGTAAAAAGAAATAAAGAAGGTCAGTATATAATGATAAAAGAGTCAATTCAGCAAGAGAATATAACAATTATAAATAGCTATGCACCCAACACTGGAGCTCCCAAGTATATAAAGCAAACATAGATAGATCTAAAGGGAGGATAGACTGGAGTACAATAATAGTTGGGGACTTTAACACCCCACTGTCAGTAATGGACAGATAACCTGGACAGAAAATCAACAAAGGAACAGTGGAGTTAAACTACACACTAGATCAAATAGGCCTAACTGACATTTACGGAATATTTCAACCAACTGCTGCAGTCAACATATGTTGCTCGGAGGTTGTGTTATACTCTGAGGTTGCCCCAACCGAAAATTTTAATGCAGGTCTGGTAGTTTAGAGCCTGTGGGTCTATTTGGTCTTATACACATTTTTTTCATCAGCACGTGAAACATTCTGCAGAATGTTCTATATCTTAGGGTACAAAATAAGTCTGAATAAAATTTTAAAAAATCATATCAAGTATCTTTTCTAACCACAATAAAATAAAACTAGAAATCAATAACAATAGTAACCTTGAAAAAAATACATAAACATGGAAATTAAACCACATGCCCCTGAATGCCCAACAGGTTAATGTACAAATCAAAAAGAAAATTAATAAATTTCTTGAAACAAATGAAAATGAAAATACAACATATCAAAATCAATCGGATATGGCAACAGCAGTACTAAGAGGGAAGTTTACAACAATAAATGTCTATATCAAAAAAGCAGAAAGACTTCAAGTAAACAACCTAACAATTTACCTCAAGGAACTAGAAGATTAAGAACAAGACAAACTCAAAATTTGTGGAAAGAAAGAAATAATAAAGATCACAGTAAAAATAGAATTGAGAGTAAAAAAATACAGAGGATCAATGAAACAGAAAGTTACTGTATTAAAAAGATAAACAAAATAAATAAAGCTTTAGCTAGATTAACTGAGAATAAAGAGAGAAGACCCAAATAAACAAAATCATATATGGCAAAGGAGACATAACAGCTGAGACCTCAGAGATACAAAGAATCATTAGAGACAATTACAAACAACTATACATCAATAAATTGGAAAACCTAGAGGAAATGGATAAATTCTGGAATACCTAAAACCCACCAAGATTAAATCATGCTGAAATTAAAAAAAAGAAAAAGAAAAAAAAAACCTCAACAAAACAAAAAAATCAACCAAGATCAAAGGCTTAATAAAAAGTCTCCCATCAAAAAAAGCCCAGGACCTGATTGCTTCACTGTAGAATTCTGCCAAACTTTTAAAGAATTAATATCAATCCTACTCAAACACTTCAAAATATTTTAAGAGGAGGAAATACTTGCAAACTTATTCTCTGAGGCCAGCATTATTCTGATATCAAAACCAGACAAAAACACAACAACAATAAAAAAAGAAAACTACAAGCCAGTATCTCTGATGAGCATAGATGCAAAAATCCTCAACACAATATTAGCAAGCTGAATTCAACAACACATTAAAAAGATCATATACATGATCAAGTGGAATTCATTCAGGAATTCAAAGATGGTTCAACATATAACAAATAAATAAACAGAATCCACCACATTAACAGATTCAAGAACATAAACATTATTCCAATAGATGCTGAAAATGCATTTGACAAAATTCAATATCACTTTTTAATAAAACTCCTTATCGAAATGGGTATAGACCCAGGTAACCAACCTGCACATGTACCTCCTCTATCTAAATAAAAGTTGAAATAAAAAATGGGTATAGAGGTAGCATACCTCAAAATAATAAACGCTATATGTGACAAACCCACAACTAACATCACACTGAACAGGGAAAAATTGAAAGCCTTTCCTCTAAGGACTGGAACAAGACAAGGATGGCCCACTTACACTGCTTTTATTTAACACTGAAAGTCCTGGACAGAGTAATTAATTAGGCAAGAAAAAAAAATAAAGGGCATCAAATTGGAAAGGAAGAAGTCAAATTAGCCTTGTGTACAGATGACATAATCTCATACCTAGAAAAACATAAAGGCTCCACCAAAAAACTCTTAGAACTGAACAAATTAGAACAAATTCAGTAAAGTTGCAGAATACAAAATTAATAACATTTATATATGCCAACAGCAAACAATCTGAAAAACAAATCAAAGCAATCTCATTTATAATAGCTACAAAAAATAGAAAATACCTAAGAATCTATCTAACAAGTAGTCAAAGATCTATACAAAGAAAACTATAAAATTCAGATGAAAGAAATTGAAGAGGACACAATAAAATAGAAAGATATTCCATGCTCATGGATTAGTGAATCAATATTATTAAAATGGCAATATTGCCCAAAGTAATTTACAGATTCAATGCAATCCCTATCAAAGTACCAATGACATTCTTCACAGTAAGAGAAAATACAATTCTCAAATTTATATGAAACCATAAAAGACCCCAAATAGCCCATGCAGTCCTGAGTGAAAAAATAATAAAGCTAGAGGCATGACACTACCTGTCTTCAAAATTTACTACAAAGCTACAGTAACCCAAACAGCATGGTATTGGTGTAAAAACAGACACATAAAACAATAGAGAATCCAGATATAAACCCCCATGTTTACAGCAAACTCATCTTTGACAAAGGTGCCAAGAACATACATGGGGGAAAGGACAATCCTTTCAATAAATGGTGCTGGGAAAACTGGATAACTTTACGAAGAAGAATGAAACTATACTCTTCACACTATATACAAGAATCAAGTGAGAATGGATTAAAGACTTAGATCTAAGACCTGAAGCAATGAAAACACCAGAAGAAAGCATTGAAGTAACACTCCAGGACAGTGGTCTGAACAAAGATTTTTGTGTGTATGACCCCAAGAGTACAGGCAACAAAAGCAAAAATAGACAAGTGGGATTATATCAAGCTAAAAAGCTACTGCACAGCAAAGGAAACAATCAGCAAAGCAAAGTGATAACACCCAGAATGGAAGAAAATATTTGCAAACCACTCATCTGACAAAGGATTAATAACAAGAATATGTAGGGAACTCAAATAACAGTAAAAAAAAAAAAAAAAATCCCATTAAAAAGTGGGCAAATGATCTCAATACACATTTCTCAAAAAAAAAAAAAAAAATACACACCAGAGACCACCAATCTACACTCTATTTTCATGAGATCCACTTTTTTGGAGTGGGGAGGGAGAAGATGAAGGAAGAACCAAAAGAATATAAATGTGTTTATTGCTACTGAAATGTACACTTAAAATGGTAAAGACGGTAAATTTTATATGCATCTTTTACATCAATAAAAAAAAGTAAATATTAGCCATCTTTCATGTTGTTGATAATTCTTTATAATCCAGTACTATTTGTAAGTTTAAGTTTCTTATTTGTCCCTAATTAAACTTATGATAAATGTTGGCAATATGTTACCAGTGCCCTATAGATGAGGAGGCTAAACTGAGAAAAATTAAGTGATATGTACAAGGTCACAAATCTGTAAAAAGTAAACAGGACATGAACACAGAGCTTCTGGCTCTTAGACAAGAATTATCAAACTTTTATGTGAATCAGAATCACCTGCAAGACTTCTTAAAACACAGATTGCTAGGCTCTACTCCAAGTTTCTTGGATTCAGTAGCTCTGAAATGAGACTTGAGAATTTGCATTTCTAACAGGTTTTCAGGGACTACCCTTTGAAAATTCCTATCCTAGACTAGTACCTTTCCAATTTGTATTTTTAATGTCCTTTTTTATCTCTATGTGTCTCTGTTGCATTAGTAAGTTTCATGGGATGTATATTTGAAAACATCTTGCATTATAAGCTTGAGATAGGTTTACTAACAGCTAGGATACTGTCAATGAGTGAAGGAGAAGTTGGCTACTTAGTGTGAATAGTGGGTTGTCTTAGTCTGTTTGTGCTGCTATAGAGGAATACCTGAGGTTGGATAATTTACAAAGAAAAGAGGTTTATTTGGCTTACTGTTCTGCAGGCTGCATGAGAAACATGGTGCCAGCATCTGGGTCTGATGAGGGCCTCAGGAAATTTCTACTTGTGGCAGAAGTTGAATGGAAGCAGAAGGGGAGCTGGCATGCAGAGATCACATAGCAAGAGTGCAGAAGCAAGAGGAAGGGGAGGGAGGTGCCAGGCTCTTTTTAACAGTCAGTTTTTGCAAGAACTAATAGAGTGAGAACTCACTTATTACTGCATTCATGAAGGATCCACCTCCACAACTCAAACACCTCCTACCAGGCCCCACCTCCAATATTGGAGATCAAATTTCAACATGAGACTTGGCAGGGTCAAACAAACCGTATCCAAACCATAGTATGGGTTAAAATCATAAAAATGTTGTATTCAGTTGAGGTAAAAATGATCAAGAAAGTTAGTCTGCCATCTAAAATGCATTTGCTACCTTTTTTTTTCCCCTAATCCTTGACTTTTTTGGGGGTGAGTGGGGAGGAGAGGGGAACTGAGTCTTGCTCTGTCACCCAGGCTGGAGTGCAGTGGTGCAATCTCGGCTCACTGCAACCTCCGCCTCCCAGGTTCAAGCGATTCTCCTGCCTCAGACTCCTGAATAGCTGGGACTATAAGTGTGCACCACCACTGCCAGCTAATGTTTTTGTATTTTAGTAGAGACCAGGTTTCACCATGTTGGCCAGGATAGTCTCAATCTCCTGACCTCGTGATCCACCTGCCTCAGCCTCCCAAAGTGCTTGGATTACAGGCATGAGCCACCGTGCTCAGCCTATTATATTTGCTATTATAATTACATAGTTTATAGGCAGATATTGTATATTTGAACAGCTATCTGATAATATCCAATAACAATTCATAGGCTATAAGTCTCCTTCTGCATGTTACATTCTTCTCTCACCTTAGAGCAGACTTTCCCTAAATATGCTCCAATGAAAAACTATTACTGCTGAAATTACTTAGGGATGGATTGTGTAGTCATACTTGGGGAGGTCCTATGACATTGAATGGGGTACTTTATCTTCAGGACTTCTCAAAACTCTCAATATGTTAATGTACATTATGACTCTGCAAGAGAGGGAAAGTGATTTTTTTTGTTTCCAACTTTATATGGCCTTAGTGATTTCTTTTAAATGAAGGATATTGAATGACTAGTATTGCACAATATAGCACTGGGGAAACACTTGCATAAAATTTAAAAAATCCTTTCAGAGAATTAGTAGCTCTTTTAAATGTCTTTCTTCATCTGTAAGTCAATTCCCATATTTAGTGAGAATATTATTCTCTGATTACTCTTAGTCAATCAGACTAAAATATTTGAGTTAAAAATATTTTCTGTGTATTTCCCTTACATAAATGGAGCTGATCTCAATAATAGGAATTTATAGAAATACTTTTTTATAACTCAATTTTCCCATTATTTACCCCCATTTAATTGCCCCATTTAATTTCATAGGACTTCCCAATGTATGACTACTCTCTTCTTCATTAAAAAAGTCAGTCTTTTCCTTCAAAGGGATATATTTAACAGATGATGGTTTTGTAAGATAGCATGGCTCTAGTTTCTTGTTTGCCTTTACCTGCAACTTATATCAAACATGGAAATACAGAAACACTAATGGGTTTATCCAGTGAGTTTCTTAGAATATATTTTTACAAAGCCTGTGGTTCTAGTAGGAAAAAAAACCCACAACAATTTAAGAAAAACTTTATTGATGATTTAAATATTATTATCTATATTTTCCTGTTTCATTTAGAAAAATTTAAAGTGATTTCTCACATCTGAAGATGAATCTATCTGGTTCCACTTATTTTGTTTATCATATTTAACTCTAAAATCCAAGATTTGGACTTGAGATTCTTGGTCCTGGAATCTATATACTTCGTTTCACTAGACATCCCCTGAGTTGCGAGGAAACCAAGGGAAACAGCAGTCACATTCTGCTGAAAGTATCTTGTTTCGAGTGGAAAACCTATGACATTTAGCTTAACTGCTACTATTTTGTCTTATTTAAATTGTCGGAAATATTTACCGGTTCTTGACAAAAATGATTAGTTTCTGCATACTTTAGCATCTTTAATAATATTGAGTGTCTTCTATGTGTCTGAATTGTGCTTGGTGTTTTACATTTACCATCTTTAATTTTTGCTACAAACTGAAAGATACACAACAAAATCTGAGATCCAGTGAGTTCACCTAACTTGAGCTGAATCCTAGAAAACAGCTAAATTGGGTTGAGAATATAGTTTCCTTTTTCTCTATAGTTCAAATCCTTTTCACTATACCTTGCTTTCTCTAAGCTGTTCATCTGTAGACTACATATGAGACTGTTTTACTATCTAGCTTTCTCTATTGGGTTTTATATTTTTTGGAAATGGAGAGTACTTTTTCTGTATAGAAGGCCTATGCCTAGTTTACTGTCACACTGTCAATGGCTAATAATTTATTGACTCTGGAATTAATAAAACATATTGTCCCACACCTACATTAACTTCAAGCCTTTCATATCAACCAGAAGAGTTCACTCTTCTGAGAACATGGGGAACCATGTTCACAGAATTGAGTTTCTGTCCTGATCTCCATTCCCAGGAATTTGGATGATGTTAGAAATACCCAAAGTCTAACTTGAACACTTGGACAAGACCCCTTACTATCCTATGAGGGTTCCCCAAGGAAGATCATAAAACAGAACTAAGGGATCAATGTATTATTAGGTGCAGCTTTGACATAATTACAGAAAACTGAGCTGGACTTTCAAGAGAATTCTTTTTACAGATTAAAAGCCTAAAGTGTGTGTTGCCCTGCACTCAACCCAAAATCTCTAGACTTACATGTTTATTAGACAAACAAAGGCTCAAATCTTTTGAAATCAACTAACCAAATAGAATGTTGACTCTCTAGGCATTTCCAAGGTTTAAAGTGAACTGACAATTTTATGCTTCTGAGAGAAATGACATACAAGAAGAGGCAAAGTAACCTTCTGTTCATGTGCCTTTTGATGTATTCTAAGTTTTATTCTTCATTGAGCTTTTACCAGAAAGTTTATATAAAATTTTTAATTTTCTATTAGGCAAAAGGTTTGATACTTAATATGATTTGTTTCATATTATGTTCATATATATGTTCAGACTTTGAACATATGTATCCGCAACACCTAAGTCTTGCATTCACTTAGTGTAGTATATGGACATAAAACCATGAGTTAGGTTTAATTGTTATGTCCTCTGTTTTATTGAGCCTCAATATAAGAAGTAGTAATGGAAAGAATATTTGTTTCTTAATTCTTTGTAAAATAATCATCAACATTTTATCTATTGCCTTTTGATTGTACCTTAATTTGGTTTGAGAAAAAAGCTGTATCTCTTAAAGAACTAATGTTTTCTATGATAAATAGAAGTACGTAGATTTTTGTCATTTTTTTTTTTCTTTGCTTCCAGGAAACTCAAGACTCAAAACTAAAATTTAAAGCTTAAGCATGGAAATTGTTTTAAGGGGTTTATATTTTTCCTTCTTTATAACGGAAAAATTTCTTTTTATATTGATAGTTTTCTATTATAAGTCTAAAATACACATTAAGGGAGGATTAAATTAAAAACAACTAATAGAGATCCAAAATCAAAGCCTATATTTTTAAATGAGACTTTTCAAATCTATTTACCTATCTATTTACAAATCTATTTTCTATCTGTTTACCTATCTATGTTGTTCTTACCCCCATATTGTTTTTGTTTCAGATTTTGAAAGCTGAATTTATTGTTATAGCAAAAGTCTTAAGCATCACTCTTTCAAAGCTTGAATTGAATATTTATTTAAGGAAAAGCTTGCAACATTCTTTTAAAGGACAGAACTTACTAATTAGATTTTGGTTTAAAAATGATGAAATGCCAAGTCTTAGTTCACAGTTTATTTTAAATTTTATGAGAGTTTGCACTTGCCTTCTTTTCTCCTCCTGTCCTTCCCTGAAACATTCCAGTCATTATCACATCATATTTATAGCAATCTTTCCTCTGAAAATGTGTTCATGGAACACTGACCATGTTTCATATATAAAAATGAATCCAAAGTAAATTGATTGAAAATATGCATATTGTGTTTGAGTTAAGATGATGTCAAAGCAACTGGGTGACTTGGTTACCTTGGCACTTTAGATGTTCAACAAATAACATTATTTGGCCAAGTCTGTGCTAAAATGAGTCCAGGTAGTTACTTGGCATTTTGGAAAACACAAAAATTGACTAAAATTTGCATTTTTCAACTAGTTCTGTTGGTGCCCCCTAGGATAATTAGCTTCAGGTGTTTTCAACAGCATGGTCTTTTGGCTTGACACAATTTGCTTTTCTGATTACATAGGGAAAAGGGTATCTTATGCTCTAAATCCGAAAGATATGAACCAAACATTGCTAACTTTTACAGTTCTGTTCTTTTAATTAACCTGCATGCATTTACTAATATGCACATCTACCCTCTAATACTTGCACATACTTTGTGTATTTAATTGACTATACACATCAATACCATTTATTTATACTGACTTCATTTCCTTGTTGAGTTTCAGAAGACATTTTTCTGCGTTATCAGGGGTCTTAGAATAGATGCAGGAGAAAATGTTATTAAGCCTGTAACAAGATAACCTAATTTGTCAAATCTGAGACTATTGGAGCTGACAGATTGAATGTTAACTTTCAGGAAAAATGTTGAAAATAGCCCTGGAACAAAATCTTTGGAGAGAAGCTGTTAATAAATTGCCAAATTACTTGAATTATGATAAAACGGGAAGAAATATCATTTCTTCCTGTTTATGATTGAATAGCTCATAGATTTGAAAAAGAACAAAGAATAATTTATGTGTTCTAATTAAAGCTGAGTTCCAGGTTTGGTGATGCTTGTTCTGGATTTCACTTTTCCCAAGTGTATTGTGAGTAGCTGGATCAAGATGATTCCCTAACATATATATAACTCTTATGACTAAACGACTATATCTTTAGTATTCTGATGCTTAAAAGTGGCAGTATAAAATAAATATGTTCAGAATTGTGAAGTTTACTGGCTATGCCACCACTGCTATATTTATTAGCAGGTTATATTTATTAGCATAGATTATAAAGTGAAATGCGCATTTGGCAATTTTATGGTCTATTGATCAAGGTAGGCTGCATAGAAAGATAATTTAGGACATAAAGTGAACTGGTTAGCTGGACTGTAAGTATTGATCAAATATTCAGATAATTAAGAGCTCACACTTCACCTTCTTGCTGTCTACATAATCCCTGAATATATGACCAAGACAGATAAAATACTTACCCATCACTGGAATGTTATTTATATGACACAAACCAATTTGACACAAGTCCTTCCTTCCCCCCTTTTTATATCTGAATTATGGGGCATGATGAAAAGTTTTCCACTCTGCCTCCATGGTGCCTCTAATGGCATCTTTAGCTGTGGACTCCCCTGAACTTCAGGAGCGAGGATGCCCCTTTGACCAGCTGCAGGGTGGCCTGCTCAGCTGAGTTCTGTATTGAGGGCAAGGAATCTCTTTTGTTTCACACTCTTGAAGGCTTTTCCTGGCCGGTGTTAATTTGGCAGGAGTGCACACTTAGGCTCTTGGGCTGCTGCCAGTCACTTGGTCCTGAAACTGGAGTTAGTAGTATCTTGCCAAAGATTAGACTGAGAAATCTGGATGCAGGCTGGCAATCCAAGCAAGCAGCCCCAGCCAAATTGGCACAGTTGGGAAAACCTTGGAAAATCACAATTATTTTAGACAAAATACAAAGTTTGTGAGCTTTCTAAACATTATGTAAATGAGCCTTGATTTCTAATTCACAGAAGCACAAAAGTCCATCACTTTTGGTGTATATGTAAATGTATTAGTGCCGATTCATGTCAAATTGAACTTCGCTTTGCAAAGAGAAAATTAAATTGTGCTGCTGTAAAGATGCTTCAATACCTGCAGCAGCAGACAGAAAACTTTGGTGCCTCAAAGCATTCCTCAGAATTCTGGTTCTCATCTCCCTTGTGCAGCAGGGGCTGCCCATCTGTGAGTGTGCATTTGTATTAAGGACCCTGATATGGAATATTAATAGTACCACTGATGGAGAACCTACTCTTCACGCCTCATATACTGTCTCGTTAAGTTAATCCTCACAATGGTCTTGTGAAGCAAGCACTGTTATTGTTCCTGTTTTCATCTCAGAGAGCTGCAATTCAAACCTGGTTTCCCAAGTGCCAAAGGTTGTAATTTTATCCTAATGGGTATTTTGTAGTACTTTACAGAGTTTGGTGTACCTAGAAATCCCCAGGGGAGATTTAAAAATGCTGATTCCTAGGTCCTGAGCATAGCAATTCTGATTTCATAGGTCGGGTCTGGGGTGGGACCCTAGATGTCCCACGTAACAAGTGGCACAGGTGATTCTGAGTCAGATAGTGGAAGGGCCAACCTTTGAGAAACACTGCTCTATAAACTCTTCATTGCACCCAGGTGTGTAAACTGGTGTTGAAGTAAGATATCTTTTTTTTTTTTTTTTTTTTTTTGTGATGGAGTCTTGCTCTGTCACCAGGCTGGAGTGCAGTGGCATGAGTTTGGCTCACTTCAACCTCCGCCTCCTGGGTTCAAGCAATTGTGCTGCCTCAGCCTCCTGAGTAGCTGGGACTACAGGCATGTGCCATCATGCCCAGCTAATTTTTGTATTTTAGTAGAGACGGGTTTTCACCATGTTGGCTAGGATGGTGTCGATCTCCTGACCTTGTGATCCACCTGCCTTGGCCTCCCAAAGTTCTGGGATTTCAGGCGTGAGCCACACCATGCCTGGCCTGGATATCTTTTTCTCCCCAGATTACTTATAATGTGACACTCAGAATCCCCAGCTGCAATCCATTCTGTGGTGTTGCACTGACTTTACTTAGCAATACCCCAAACCCTTCTTTTTACTCTTCTACAGGCCCCTTCCTCCCTTGTTTACCCCAGAGTGCTTAGGTTGCTGCATTCAGAATATCACTGAAACATATCTACTTAGAAACCTCCAAAGTAATCTGAAGCATAAAAGTTTTATTTACATACAAACTTTATATACCAGACATGCTTACAAGTCCTGTTGCAAAACAAATAAATTCATTTCCTCCAATTACTTGTTTCAAAATTCTGGGTTCATAATGCTTTCCCTCTCTCAGAAGAAAATACTTCTCTTACTGCACCATACACAGTCTTTTGAGATCTTAAAAAACATAATTGCTTACATATCTTAAGCTACAGCTCTGAAAAATAGGAGCAATTTTTTTTGACAAATAATCAGGAAATCTGCAGAGTCCTTAATATATTGTAAAGCACACTTGTGTCTTTATTTATTTCATTGAACACATTTTGTTTCTTGTTTAGCAGAAAAAATGCCTTAGTAAAGTCCAGGACTCTTGCCTCAAAGCTGGGACAGAATTTGGTTGGAAATGTGAGAGTTTTAAAAATATAAACAGAAAATAAACAAATAAAAAGAAACATTTAATGAGCTTCAAGAATAGTTTCCTTAAGGCAAAAAGAAAATTTCCATATTTATTCTGTATTTTGCCCAAATACAGATTTATAGTAATATAAAGTTATACTCAAAAAGATAATTCAATTTTTAGAATTTTGTTGCTTATAAAAACAATTTAATGCTATGATGTCAATTTATGACTTTAAGATAAAAATGATTTCTTTTGAACCAGAGTCTCTTATTTTATAAGCAAAAATTTCCTATAAAAATTGGATGTACTTAAATTAATCAATGTAACTTATGGGTTTTCCATTTACATTTACTCTGAAATTGATTTCAGAGGATTTTAAATTTTATTTGATTTAGCGTCTAGCCTGAGTGGCTGTATTTCTTTAGTGAGTTGCTAGACAAAATATTTGTTGCAATTCTGATGATGACTTATGATTTGAAGAATAGGGAGATCTAAATGTCATCACTTGATGATTTTAATTGTGCTTGAGTGCTATTTTGCAATTTTTTTTTCTTAAGGTCTTTTCTACAAGCCCTGTTGTGGGATGATATTCCTAGAGTTTCAAGGTACAAGAAGCAGGAAAACAGTGTTTTAGCACCTCTGTGATACTTTAGGTTTATGGCTTTTTAATTTGTAATTTGATTAAATTAACTAATATTACCGAGCAATATGTCGGTGCAGAGAGAAAATACACTTTTGCTGAGTCGCTATTGTTTACAGATGAGGGAATAAATGCATCCTAGCTCACCTTCACATCACATAAAATGTAGTATAGATCACACATACATGAAGGATGTGACTGAATTTGTGGCTTCACTGAACTTGTGGCATTACTGAATAAAGGCAAGTTGTAAATGGAGCTTTATCATGCTTATTCAAGTAACTTCTTTTAATACAATAATGTTAATAATGCTTCTTATAAAGTCAGAGGGCAGAGGTGATTATTTGGTAGTTTTAGATGGTGGCTTGTTATTTCTGAAGGGAGCAAAAGAAACAGAAGAACATTTGGAAGGTCTTGGGGGAAAGTGACAAGAGAAGTGAGTAGTTGGAGAAATAATGACACAAGAGAAAAGTAAAGGAAGAGGTGAAGGACTGGATGGGTGGAATAGAGGAGAATAGAGAGCTCATTTCAACTGGGAAGACTAACACAAATGATGAGGTGGGAATCAACAAGTTATGTGCAGTATCAGATAAGTGTATTTGAAAAAGCCAGAACTCTATACTGAAGAGTAAAAATAAGTGAGGTTGAAGAATATGAGAGAGTCATTTGGTGGAGGGCTTGGAATTCTAGATTTTGGAATTCAGATTTTTTAATAGGTAATGTGGTTACCTGAAGTTGCTATAAAAGAATCTGGGACTTGAATATATAACTATGCAGAAAATAGTAAAACAAAGCCAAAGGCAACAAAAACCCACATTGCCTCATGAAAACAAATGGTCAGAGCTAAATAGCATCTGCCGCCATGAACTAGCTGGGCCCTCACCTAAAACTCCTTTTATCACTTATATTACCTACCTGACTCCTGTTGATATCTGAGTTTGCAACCCAGGTCTGAAGAGTTGTAGGGGAAAAAGGTAGAATTTGGGACTCACATCACTTATTTTTACAGATGACAGGTGACCCCCAAATGCTGTTAGTCCTCCCAACAGGTAGAAAAACCAGGTGGCTCAGTCACAATACATCTCTGTCAATGGGCCACAAATCACCCACTGACATAAGAAAATGTCAGTTAGTAAACTGCAGTGTTGTTTTGAATGATACACAACAACCACATAAAGTTTCTATGTTATTGACTGAACTTGACATTCATTGTGTTGGCCTTCCAGAGAAATAGCCTGATGCAGAAATATAATTCAAATCAGAAATTGGGCTCACTGGTTGGAAGAAGTTTCTCTGTGACTCCAGGCTTATGGAGCTTTTCAAGATAGTCATCAGAGCAGAAACATTGTCCTATAGTTAAAAGATCTGAACTGTATTTCTGGTTGAGCACCACCTTTGGAGATTTTGGTTTAATTGGTCCAGCGTGGGGGCTAGGTATCAATATTTTCTGAAATCTCTCCATGTGATTGTGTAGTGAGGTTTGAAAACTGTTGATCTAAGTCGTTGACTTATTGTATATTCCTCGATCATGTGTCTGATGTGAACAAAGTCAGATAGTTGCCCAAACATGTGATACTAGGGTAGAAGTTTCTTGGAACAGAGGCAGGAAAAGGAAATAAGTGTCTTAAAATAGCAAACTGCATTTAGATAATAAAAATTTATAATTCCTATTAAGAAAAACCAATCATGTAGCTAGGAAAAGCATCAAAGTGTGAAGTCTAAAAATTGATTTGTGGCAAAAAGGAAAGAAAGGAGTAAGCTGAGTAGCTAAGAGTGAGGCCAATGTATATTTGGGTATGAATAATATCTCTAAACGCACCACTTGGGGCTGAGTTCAGCCCTCAACTGTGAGTGGAGTCTCTTTCCCAGTGTTTCTTCTGCCTGTTGTGCAGACAACAAAGTTACAGCAGGTCAAATGCCACTAGAAATAGCTCCAACTTCAGAAGTCTGAAAGATCATCATGTTACTGCAGAGAGTATATAGAGCAAGAAATGCAGTTAAACTCATTGCTCTTAGAAAGGCATTTTAGAGCGCCTTTATCCCCTCTCCTCCACTAAAACAAAAAGTTCATATAGAATGCCAGAAATCAGTGTACCTATTTCATGAATAATCTGTTCTCACTCCTTCTCTTTTACCCTACCTCTTCCCCTTTCCTCCTCTCCCTCCTCTCCCCATTTGCTTCTCCATCTCCCCTTTAAGTCCCTTATCCTAAAACAATATTTAAACAACTGTTTTCTTTCAGTTCATGTTAGGTTTTGCTTTTAACTTGATGCTTTAAAAACCTCGAGTACTACTAAGCCATCCTTTCTCCTTCTGGGGGATCAGCTGTAGTTTTGGAATCAGTCAAACTGAGTTCAAATCCTAGTCTCATTACTCTTCAATTGTATAACCTTGCTCAGGTTACTTAACCTCTCCAACCTTTGATGTTCTTATCTTTAAAATAGAGATATATCATCTGTCTCTTATGGTTCTTGTGATGATTGAAGGAATTACCTCATTCTATGCTTATATATAGCAGTTACTCAAAAACGCTCACCTTTGCTTTGGTTTGCTGGAGAGAGAAGATAAACAAAAATGCCCAGTGCTGCATGGGGACCTAAATCAAAGGGGAAAGAACTAATTCCTCTAGGAGATATGCATCAATAGCAGTCACTTTTGATTTAAGTATTTTCCTGTAAATCTTTACCTAGTTTGTGTGCTTTAGAGACTGAGTGGTTAAAGTTGGCATGGGGTGTGAGTCTGATGGATTACGCCCAATTTTGTTTCACAATCTTTACATCCACCAGTTGTGAGATGTAGATAGCATTTTACTCAGAGGAATGCAAAACTATGGGAAAATCACAGCCTTGACACTTTGCACGAACATAGACATTATTTCTTACTTTCATTTAAAATACCAATGCATGATTTTTTTTTTACCTGAGGTTTTGAGATAGCTTAAAAATTTTCAAAAGGTATTAAATCAATTTTGCTTTTGAGGCAGAATAATGTAAAAGCTTTTTTTCCCCCCACTTTTGATTAATGAAATTGGCTGCCATTGACAATGAGTGTCAGAGTTGCTATGTTTTTAAAAGTGTGTCTATGGTTACTTTAATACATTTGTTTATGTTGAAAGTTTCCTTTTCATATTCGAAGATGCTGATGGTGTTCTTTATCTAGCCTAGGGTTCAGAATAGAGTAGAAACAATTTATTTTTCATTATTCATTTATACATCCAACAGATATTTATTGAAACTTTTTTTGTGAGGAGGACAGGCTTTGTGCTTCTACATGATGTAGGTCTTGAGCATAAAGACCCAGATACTGCTTTTAAGGGCTATGGGTCCAAAAAACAAACACCAATACCAAGCAAAACAATATTTATATAGAAGCAGCAATGTATACTAAAACGAACATGGCTTTAATGTCAAACAAATCTGCCTTAAATATTGTCTCTGCCATGTACCAGTTGTATGCTCTTGAGCAAAGAATAATCCTCCATAGTTAAAAATACCTCCCTTGCAGGGTGCAAATGAGGATGATCAGTAATGCATGTAAAGGGCTTCGCAAGAGCCTGACACATAGTGGGTACAGGCATAAGAAAATCACTATTACGCTTAATACAATAATGTTATTGGTTAGTCACAACAGGCAATATTATGATTATTCACATTTTAAATGTAGTTGCCAAGATTCAAGATAGTTTAAAAAAAAAAAAAAACTTGTCTAAAGCTGCATAGTTTCCAAACAGCAGTGCCTAGATTCAAAGAAAGCCCTGTCTTCAGACTCAAAACCTGAACTTCATCCACTTTGACTCATCCCACATACTATGCCATGGGTTGTATTTTAAATGTTTCCTATTAGTGGCTTATATCAGTACATGTGATTTGGAGGATGTGATAGAAAATATTTCAGGAGTATTGAATATCTGCTATCCCAAATTTTTCCACAAAGTAAAAGAAATAAAACATAATGTAAGAAGGAGGGTCCTATACTTGATTTGAGATGATAATAAACATTTATGGCTAAGTTTGATGAATAACTACCTGATACATTATTGACAATTGATGATTGATGTATATTTATTGAATTAAATGGCAAGAATGACCACTAGAAGTCTATTTGGATGACCTCTGAATAGCTTCTCCAGAAAATTCATTCTGAAAGTAAAGAGATCTCTGGACTGAAATTAATTTGCAAAGAAAGACTTAGCTGTCTGGAATTGGGGAATTATCAATACACAGAGACTGTGAGACCTGGTAGAGTAGAATGAATGCTCAGCATAAATTTCATTGTTTGTGAGCATATGTTGCACAACTCCTGTGTATTCACGGGAATATTTGATGGGAAGACTTTGAAGGAGGGAGTTCAACTTGTGGGGAAAGAAATCAGTAAACTTGGGAATTACAAAAAATGTAATTCCATATGAATTTCCAGGTTATGTTGTCTGGGAATATTTGTATGATAGACATTGTTACAAAAAAATAGTCCATCTGGGCATATTGCCCATGCCATAGTATTTTGGGGCCTGATTGCAGTAGATTCAGTGCAGCAACTTATCTTGGACAGCAACTGAGCTACATTGTTGTTGATAACCACTCATTGTTTCCTCCGCTTGCAAGTTCTCGGACTCTAATATCTTCTCATGCGCCAGTAGTCACCTGTCCAAATCTTGTTCATTCCTCAAGGCCCAGAAGTAAATGCATTCTTTGCCATGACATTTTGATAATGTCCCAATCTGGAAAAGACAGCATGGTAGAGTGGAAAGAAAAGCCATGTTGGAGTCATTAAATCAGGATAGGGTTTGCATTTTAGTCATTACTTAAAAGTCCCTTTATCTCTCCAGTGTTTGTTTTTCTTTTTGAAAAGTAGAATGAGAAGGCCATCCTTCTTCACAGTGTTTTTATGAAAGTCAAATGAGATGGTTTTTGAGAAAGTGTTTATGGTTTTAAAATTACAGCATTATGGAAGCTTGACAGCTGATGGAAAGAGTATGAGATTTTGATGTCAGACAAAGACAGAATAGTTACAGGTTTTTAATTTACTTGTGATCTTAATTGACTTAACTATTTTTTATGAGTGGGAAGGGGGTGGGTCAACATTTTTGAATCTAAGTCTTTATGTAAAATAAAGAAAAACATGCTACCTACTTTTTAGAGTGGAGGCAGATTATAAATTAGATAATATATTTAAAATATATGCTTCATAGGGGATACTCAGTAAATGTTACTTTTGTCCTTTTTGGAAGGAATCTGTTTCTCTTTTTAATATCCTGCCTTTTAATCTCTTTTATGCCTTCTATTTTAATTATTCATGTATTTTTCTCACAACCTCTACAAGACTAAGATATCTGAGAACAAGGAGTATGACTTATTTATGTTTGCAGCCCTAGCATCCTAGAAAGGATTCTGAGCTTAATAAAACTCAATACATTTTTATTGAGTAACTAAATGAAATAATTAGTAGGAAAGTCATATTCCTTGCCTGAGATATCTTAAAAGAAGTGACGGCCATTAGAGTAGTTAGTTGAAGAGTTGGCATAAGAGGAGATATAGCAATTAAAGATAAAGTATGGAAGCACTGAAGTGGAAACCACATGCTAACTGTGAGACTCACACAGCTGCTTGGAGGAGCACATGCAGCACACAGAAAAGCCAAAGGCAAGGTATATCTTACACTTTGTGATTCAAAGATTAATTGCATGAGTACAGTCATGTAAAAGAACTTTGGGCTTTTTAGGGACTAAAATGTGTATATAACAGGAAAAAAAAAAAACCTTCAAATAACCTAAATGTCAGTTTGCTTCCCCTTGTGGCCCACTTAAGTATATTTGAGAAAGAAGAGATCTACTGGACATGCACAGCTAATTTTTTCATGAGGGAGTTCATCCTCAGCATCATGTGCTTCTGCATGCTACTCCAGGTCTGGGTTGGACCAGAAGGTTAATCACCCAAAACATCTGGGCACAGTTCCCTCTGTGGAAAACTGGGTCTTAAGAATTGGCCTATGTCCTTGCGATAGTTTGCTCAGAATGATGGTTTCCAGCTTTATCCATATCCCTACAAAGGACATGGTGTATTCCATGGTGTATATGTGCCACATTTTCTTGATCCAGTCTATCACTGATGGGCATTTGGGTTGGTTCCAAGTCTTTGCTATTGTGAATGGTGCCACAGTAAGCATACATGTGCATGTGTCTTTATAGCAGCATGATTTATAATCCTTTGGGTATATACCCAGTAATAGGATGGCTGGGTCAAATGGTATTTCTAGATCTAGATCCTTGAGGAACCACCACACCATTCCCACTTATAGGTGGGAACTGAACAATGAGAACACTTGGACACAGGGTGGGGAACACCACACACCGGGATGTGGGGTTGGGGGAGGGGGGACGGATAGCATTAGGAGATATACCTAATGTAAATGACGAGTTAATGGGTGCAGCACACCAACATGGCACATGTATACATATGTAACAAACCTGCACGTTGTGCACATGTACCCTAGAACTTAAAATATATTTAAAAAAAAAAAAAAAAAAGAATTGGCCTCAGCAGAGGAGCAAGTGTGGGGCCAAATCCTCCTCTCTGTATTGACCTGTTCCCTTTATTTTCTACAATACCACCTGCTCCCCTCCAGGCTGCATGTACTTAGCTTATTGGCAACTACTAAAAGTTGGGATAATCAGAAAAAATTTCCACTTAGAAAACAAAACTGATAGAAATATGTTCAGTATAACTTTTCCCCATAATTCAGAGAAAAGAAAACTAAGAAATTAAATCTCCACAGGTTATACTCAGTTTCTAACCTTGATCCTCTTTCTTCACATTTAGACCTTTCTGAAATTCCCTCCTAATCTGTGCTATTCAAGATATCTATTACTGTGTATCAAACTACCCCAAAACGTAGTGACTTAAAATAATATTTACTTTGTTCACAATTTTGCAGGTCAGGAATTTAGGAAGGACTCAACTGTGAGGTTTGTCTCTGATCCATGCAGCATCAGCTGAGGATGGAGACCTCACTTCCAAGCTGAGTTCTTCATTCAACATCTGTAATCTTTATTTTCTCTCTCTCTCCACATGCATCTCATTTTCCAGGACCTGTCCACATGGCTTCCCTGGGCTTTCTTCATAGCATGGCAGTCTCAGGGAAGTCAGCTTCTTTCCCCAGAGCTAGTGTTCCAGGGGACAGGAATAAGAAGCTGCTAGCTCTTAAGATCTGGACTCAGAAACCTGTGTGCCATCACTTCTGCCATAACCTGCTAGTTATGTAAATCATAGAGGCATTCCAGAGCCAAGTCTTTGCTTAGACCCCGTCACTAGATGAAAGGAGGGTCAAAGAGTTGAGAGCCTTTTAAATCCACACATTTGCAGTTTTATCTTCTGGAAGTCCTAAACTGTTCCCACAAAGTCCCTAGGAGTCACATCTCCTTCCCTGCTTTCCTGGTGGTACATTTAGCAAAGTCTGAGTTATTCATTCAAGTCAGGTCATGAGTTATAAACTTGCCTTTTTATTCTCCTCATTATCCTACAGGTAAATATTGATATGGACACAGAGGTATGCCTTTCCAAGGCATACACTAATTCTCTAAAACAGTGCAATTTAAATCTATAAAAAGGAAGAAATATTCTCCTAAACTCCTCCCTCATTTACAAGGCTATTTTTTCATAGTGGAATTACTATTTCCCATTTTCATATTAAACAATCTTCATTACTTTTCTTAATCCTGTCTTCATTCTTTATCCCCAATTTGCCTGTACTTTCATATTATAATATCTCAGTCTGGGAATAAAAAATCAGACCTTTGATAAATCAAATATATCTTAATATCCAAGCCTTTAGAAAAAAAATAACAAAAAGGTAATGGACCAAATAAAGCCTTTGAAATTGCTGTCAAAAAGGTTTAATTAGATGAAGGGATAAAGACATCTTGTGCCTGCATTTTGAGAGGAAAAGGCATGATTGGTCCTTTTAGTTATATAAAGCATATTTTTATGTTACTAACATCTTGTGTCTGTAAAAGTGAAGTAATACATGCATCAGAACTCAAAAAGACCTTGGGAATATCTGGCTCAGTGTTTTTCAAACTTTTTTAAAATCAGCATAATTATTCCTCCCAAATGTGTATTTAAATGAAATAAAATTGGTTCCAAATGTGTAAAATATATAAAGGAAGGGCCACTACAGTTTAAGTTGAATATAGTTGAGGTGCTGGTGGGCCGGGCACGGTGGCTCACGCCTGGAATCCCAGCACTTTGGGAGGCCGAGGCGGGCGGATCACGAGGTCAGGAGATCGAGACCATCCTGGCTAACATGGTGAAACCCTGTCTCTACTAAAAATACAAAAAATTAGCCAGGCGTGGTGGCAGACGCCTGTAGTCCCAGCTACTTGGGAGGCTGAGTCAGGAGAATGGCGTGAACCCGGGAGGTGGAGCTTGCAGTGAGCCCAGACAGCGCCATTGTATTCCAGCCTGGGCGACAGAGCGAGACTCCGTCTAAAAAAAAAAAAAAAAAAACTTGAGGTGCTGGTACCCTAGCCATCATTCTACTTTTTCACCTTCCTTTTCTCCCCCAAGGTTGCCTCTGGGTAGTTTTTAAGAAAACTTAAAATTCAGTGTAACATAACCCAGTCCCTCATAATATGGAAGAATCTGAGGTCCATTTTGACTAGATGATTGGCCCATGGCTAGTTAATAGTAATAATAATAATAAGTACTCATGGCTAACATATATCAAGGAATGACCCAGGCCTAGGTGATATTCTAAGCATTTGTCATGGTTCAAAGCATCTAACCTCCACATCAACTCTGTGGTGTGGACCCTCTAATTATCCTAATTTTATAGAAGAGGAAACTGAAGTCAGTGAGCTGAGGTAATTTGAAGCAAATCTCAGACTAGACCTGAGTCTCCTTAACCTCCAGGACACTGTTCTTGTCACCTACGTTTCTGCCTCTCACAGCAGACACCTTCAGAACCACTCTATAATGAAAACTGAATTTTAGCATTAACAGAAGCATACAATGCATTATTAGTCCTCTGTTTTCTTAGGTTCTTTCCAGGGATTTAACAAATCATTTAGAGGCCAGAGACACTTACATCTTTGACATTCCACAAGCCCGCAGGACCTAACACAACCTTCAGTCTGCTGTCGGTCACACACTTCAGTACCTGAGAGGTTGCCTCAAACGTGGCCATTACTGGGAATCTGGGGATGTGAAAATCACCAAGATATGGAGGAAACGAAGGTGAAGAGAAGAACTGGAAAAGCCTTTCCAGTACCCATGTGCAGAATTAGATTTGTGTACCACCTGTGACAACTGGAAAAAATCTCATCTTTTCCTTTTTCTATTTCTCTAGGGTAGAGAGACTCTGTCTACAAATATATCTTGAGGTTCTTGTGAATTTGAGGACTTGCATACATATTTGTTGAATTAGTGGACAAATTGGCAGCATTATCTCTTTCTCTAATTAACCAAGTGACTGAGGCCAAACAGCTCTCCCGGTTCCTCCCTCCCCAGCCTGCTTTGCTTTTAATGACACAAGGGCCAGCTGCAGAGTGATGGGGAGAGTCATCTGCAAATTAGCAGTTGAGGGATAGAGGAGAGGCCCAGGATGTCTGAGTGACCTATCAATTGGATAATCCACTTGTGGTTAATTGAGAATGAGATTCAATTAACACATTTTGTATACTGTTCATCTGAAAATTTTAATAAATTTAAAATCATGAATAAATTATTCAGTTCTGATGCATGGTACATGAATATGTGTCTAGGTGAGTGAATTTGTTTAATTTGGGTTAGCATAAGTAAGAGGTATTAACTTTCTTATCTGAGATCCGATGGGTGGCTGGGAAGAAGATGATAATTGAAAGGCTAAGCTCAGTGAAGCCATGAAGAATACTCTAATTTAATTTAGAACAGAAGGTTCAGATCTTGTGAATTCTGACACATGCATGTATGGAAAGAAGGAAACACACTTTTAAAATACTACTATTTTAGGTGGCATGAAGTCTTTAGCTCAAACTTTTAGACCCAATTTAGTTAGATGTATAAATGATGATTCTATCTCCTAGGATGGCCTATAAAAGTGAATATTTGTTCAACATTTTAAGATCGTCAAATTGAAAGTGCTGTGTAAATACTGGGCCAGATTAGCTCGCCATGTGTCTCCCTGTGTGCACAGAACTTTCACTGACTTCAACGGGTGGAATGTGGTGGGAGAATCTGGCTCATTATTAGTTTTCATATTTTGATTTGATCAACTGTTGTCAATTGCAGACATTGGTAATTACCCACAGGAAAGGAGAGGAGGGGGAGAAAAACTTGCTATCATAATATTTATCTTATCAGTTATGGTATTTTCCTATATCAAAAAAAATATTATGGTGAATTGTGTAACACAGCAAGTGCTGATTTTACAGCACCCTTGACTTGAGTGTATTTTTATACAGATTTTTTAAATTTCTCAAATAAAATCCACATGCTTATAAAGTAGTGCTGCTTCACTTATCGCTGTGCCCTGTTAATCTTCCTTTAACCCTTCTCCCAATTCAGATATGCCCCTCAGATTCTATCCCCCATTAATACCATAGTCTAGGCAATTGCTGTCTCAACAGTTTCTGTGACGAAGAAAGTGTTTTATATCTGCACTGTCCAATGCAGTATACAATAGCCACATGTGGCTACTGAGCACTTGGAATATGGTAAGTGTGACTATGAAACTGAATTCCTAATTTTATTTTAATAAATTTAAAATTAAATACTCACATGTAGCTGTTGGCTGCCATATTTCCAGCCAGTGCAAACTCATGCCTTAATTATTGTGACATCCTATTGACTACTCTTCTTACTGCAGGACATTTGTCTTCAATTTCTCTTATGTACCACCAAATTAATGATCTTTAAATTCTGCTTACATCATGAAATTCCCTACTTAGAAACCTATGGTGATGTCACATATTCTGTCTACTACAGTAACCTACAGAGCACAATGTGCCCCAAATCTGGCTGCCCATTAGGATCACTTGGGGACACAATGTAGAGTACATGATTCATTAGGTTCCTGATGGAGCCTGGGAAGCTGATTCTCAGCCAACTTTAAGAATACCACTCTAGTATCTCCACTTTTCTACATATTCATTGTTGCCACTCTAGTTAAATTAATAATCATGCCTTACCTGGAATCCCATAATGTTCTTCTAACTTTTATCCCAATCTCTTTTCTTGCTATTCCTTCCTGCTCTCACCCACGATCATTCTCCAAATAACAGCTTAAGTGATCTTCCTAGTAGTTCAAATAGAATACATTATTCTGACAGTTCAAACGCTCTAAAGGCTTCTCATTACCTATAGAATAAAATGCATTTTCCCCCAATGCTCTTGGTCTACAACAGCCTACATAGTATTCTTTCCACCTGCCACTTAAACCTCATTATTTTTTTAAACTTGCTTTCTCTTGCTTACTGTTGGTATATTCCTTATTTGAATACATCAAGATTTTTCCCATCTCAGTGTCTTTGACTTGCTGTTTTCTCTTCTTGGACCATCCTTCCTTGGGGACTTCAAAAGTTTAACACCTTCTTATTCTTAACATCTCAGCTCTGATAACACTCCAGAAAAATGATTCCTTTTCCACACTATCTGTTGTCTCCGTCCATCTCAGTTACCCTCTATACACTCTCTTTTTATGTCCATAAGTACTTAATAATTTTCAGTTATCAAAAATTATGTTTCATTAGTTTACATGTCTATTACCTCCTATGATTAGGAGATAGGTTCTACAAGAGCAAGGATTTTCTCTCTCTTGTCTTAATGCTGTTTTCTAAATCACAGTCATCTTCTTGGTTTATATTGGCCTTAACCCTTCCTTCAAACGCAGTAGTTTACAAAATGAAGTTTTAAGACCAGCAACATTAGCATTACATGGAAATATATCAAAATGCAGTTCTGTAGCTCTACCCCAGACTTTGTGAATCAGAAACTCTGGGGATGGGGCCTGGCAATCTGTACATTAGCAGGCCCCTTGAATGCTTTTGATGCGTGTTGAAGTTTGTGAATGGCTGCTTAAACACATACCATCTACTACCTTTTTCTTTCTTTTTTGAGACAGGGTCTCGCTTTGTCACCCAGGCCTTTTTCTATAACTCAATATAATAAGATAATAAATGTAAGAGTTTATGATCCGTTTCTCTGAACGTTCCCCTCATACTTCCTTTATCTTTCTATGTGTTACATTCTGGGAATATAGCACAACTATAAATCTTTCCACTCACTTATTTATTCTTCAGTTGTGCCTCTTCTGTCATTCTGTGGATGCGTCTTCATCTGTGGAGTCCTGATGAATGAAAAGTCCTGATCATTATTTCAAAACATTTGAATCTAGTGGTTAAGCCTACATAAACTCAGCAAAACCTAGATTCAGAGTCAGCTCAACTACAGATTAGGTTGACAAAACTCTCATTACTAATGCCTGACAGAAGAAGGGTATGCTCTTTACTGGGAGTAAATCTTATTTCTTTAATCTCTACTTGGCTTTATTTTTTAATCACAAAATGCCTGTATACAATGAAAAGTTATGAGACACACAAAGAAGCAGGAAAATGTGACCCATGAAAGAGAGAAAATAGTTAATAGCAGCATGTCCAGAGATGGACCAGATAGTGTAATTAACTATCAGATGGAACGTTAATTAACTAATTAACTAATTAACAGATGGAAATATTAAGAAAGTATGAGTATATGCATTAAGATCTAGTGAAGAAGTTAGACATCGTATCAGAAGAAATAGGTAATTTCATGAGAGAAATAAAAATATAAAAATTGAAATACATACACACATCTGAAATGAATCACACCTTGATGGTCTTAACAGCAGACTGGGCACAATAGAGGAAAGAATTAGTGAATTTGAAGATAAGTCACTACAAAATTTTAAATGAACATAAAATAGAAAAAAATAAAAGGAATAAAGCATCCAAAATTTGTACCTGGAGTTTTAAAAGAAGAGAAGTTCAATAATGGCAGAAGAAATATTTTAAGATATAACAGCTGAGATTTTTCCATAATTAATAAAGATCAACCCACAGATTCAAGAAGTTTAATAAATCCCAAACATGAGAAATACAAAGGAAGTCATACATAGGCCCATTATAGTCAGACTCCTAAAAACCAAACATAAAAGGAAAAATTAAAGAGCAACTAGAGAAGAAAAAGCAAAATGATACCAGTGACAGCTGGCTTCTTATCACAAGCAATGGAGACCAGAAGAAAATGAAATAGAATCTTTAAAGTGTTAAAAAATAATTGTCAGCACAAAATTCTAGATTCAGTAAAAATATCCTTCAAAAATGAAGATGGGATAAGTAGATTTTTCAGACAGACAGAAGCTGAAAGAAAATTTTCAACAGATTTTCTCCACATGAAATGGTAAAGAAAGTTTTTCTAGCTACAGGGAAATGATGTAAGATGGAAGACTACACTTGCGGGAAGAAATAAAAAGCATAGAAATGGTAAATATGTGGTTATATATAAAATATCTTTTAATTGCTATTATTTTTTTATGTCGGCATACTTTTAATTTACTTAAATTATTTACTAATTAAGGCAAAAAATAATGTGTCTTAGAGACTATAGCATTGCTAAAACATATGACAAAACAAACAAATTTGGAAGGAAAAATAAATTCAGTTATAATGCTATAATGTTTTTATATTTCCTTAAGAATTATATTGCTTGAAGGAAGAATGTAAAAAGATAAAGTATATATCGTAATCTCTAAAGGAACACTGAAAAAGTAACACAGAGTATTACAGCTTTAAAGTCAATTGAGGACATAAAATGGAATGTTAAAAATGCTGATCCGCCTGTAATAAGGGGAGAAAAGAAGAACGACAGAATAAATACCAGATAAGACAAATAGAAAACACATATAATAATGAAAGGCATTAAGTTAGCAGTATTACGTTAAGTATATGAGAATTAAACACCGCAAGTAAATAAGACAAACTGTTGAATTTTTGAAAACAAAAGCAACTCTATGCTATGAATAAAAAATAATCTTTATATATAAAGATACCTCCACGTTAGAAGTAGAGGATTTGAAAAGTTATGCTATATACTCATTACAAATGAGGAAGCTTAAACAAAAGTAATCTTAAGATGAAGAGGCTTAGAAGTAAAGATTAGAATTTCATTAAAAGGTCAAATTATTAAGCAGACGTAACCATCTTTAATGTGTATGTACCTAGTAGTAACAGAGCTTTAACATTCAGGTAGCAGAACTTGATAAAACTCAAGCTACAGATAGAAAAAATCCACAAAAATAATTAGATATTTAGCACTGTCTATTACTAATTATTGAAATAAGCAGTTACAAAAAAGTTAGCTTATACCATATAAACTATTTCAATTGACTTGACTTAGTTTCTATTTTATAGAACACAGTACCCCCAAATTTCAGAGTACTTATTCATCAGTATGACATATGCAACATTCACTAAGATAGAATATATGCTGAGTAATAAAATGAGTTACAATATGTATCAAAGTCTTAAAATCATATGTAGTTATTCCTTGACCAGTATGAAATTAAGTTAGCAATCAATAAATGGTGAGTTATCTGGAAACTCAAATATTTTCAGTTTGGCAAAGATACATTCAAATAATCCACAGATTAAAGAAGAAATTATAAGGAAAATAAAAAATATTTAAAAATATTTAAAAATGAATTATAATGAAAAACAACACATAAAACTGTGTGGATGCTGCTACTGTTAAACCATTACTTAGAGAAATATTTATAGGTTTTGCATTTATAGGTTTAAATGTACATATTTTAAAAGAAGAAAGGTCTAAAATTAACAACATAAATGTTGACCTAGGTCTCTAGAAAATAAGAGGAAATTAAACCCAAAGTAAGTAGAAAAAAGAAAATATCAAAAATAAAAGCAGAAATGCATGAAATATAAATGGATGAGCACACTTCACTACTTCTATTTAACATTGAATTAGAAATCCTAGCCATTACTTGTCTTGTTCTTTATAGACATTAGTAAAATTGATAAACCTGTGGTAAGAATGACCAGAACAAAACAGAAAATACCCACATAAGAAAAAAGAGAGACATCACTACAGACTCTACAACTTATTACAACTGAATCAAGAAGAAGTAGAAAATCTGAAGAGTTTAATATGTATTAAAGAAATTGAATTAGTAACTCAAAATCTTCATACAAAGAAAACCCCAGGACCAGATATGTTTATGTTTTAATTCTATCAAATATTTAGGAAATATATAACCTAGGCTTTACAAAATTTTGTCAGAAAATAGACTAGGCAGCAGTACTTCCCACCTTAATTTATGAGGTTAGTACTACTGTAACACTAGAACCTGACAAAGCTATTATGAAAAAAGAAAATTTAAGTCTAGTATCTCTCATGATTATAGATGCAAAAATGTTTAACAAAATATTGGCAAACTGAATCCAGCAATATATAAATGGATGATACATTATGCCCAAGTAAAGTGTTACTTGGAGAATGCAGAGTTGGTTTAACATTTTTTAAAAAGTCAATCAATGTAATTTGCCACATTATTGGAATAAATCAGGAACATTGTTTGATTATCTCAATAGATACAGAAAGAATTTGACCAAATTCAACACTCTTTCATAACATTAAGACTCAGCAAATGAAAAATAGAAGGAAACATCGTAAATTTGATAAAGAACATCTATTAAAAATCTTTCACATGGTTTTATTTTTAATAATGAAACAGTAAATTTTGTCCCCTAAATTGGGATCAAGACAAGAATATATGCTTTCACTGCTCCTGTTTAACATTAAATTAAAAAGTTCTAGCCACAACAACAAGGCAAGGAAAAGAAATAAAATGCCCCAAAATTAGAAAGAAAGAAGTAAACTGCTGTTATTTAGAGACAACATGATTGTTTACATAGAAAATCCAAAAGAACTAACCAAAAAAGTACTAATAACTGAATCTAACATGATTGCAATATAGAAGTTAATATAAGAAAAGTTTCTTTCTATATACAAGCAATGAAAAATTGGTAAGTTAAACTAAAATAACATTTATAATAGTAGCACAACACATTGAATACAGAGTAATAGGTAGAGTGAAAGGTGTGGGGCTTGGAAATTATGAAACATTGAATGGAGACATTAAAGAAAACAACAAATAAATAGAGATATATGCCATGCTTGTGGATTCAAAGATTTAATATTACTAAGATATCCGTTCTGTTCAAATTAAGCTTGAGATTCAAAGCAAGCTTACTTAAAATCCTGATAGGTTTTTCTCCCTAGAAACTAGCAATTAATTTCCAAATGTATACGGAAATGTAGAGAATCTAGACTACACAAAACAATCTTGGAAAAAAGATTACAATAGCAAACTTTACATTAACTGTTTTCTAGATTTACTCTATTTACTATAAAGCCACAGTCTTAAAGATTGTGATATTGCCTACTTGGATAAACAAGTAGAGTCCAGAAATGGACTTATGCACAGTTGATTGATTGTTGACCAAGGTACAAGGGCTCGTGTCTAGAATATACAAAAGATCTCTAAAAATTGACAATAAAAAGACAAACAATGCAATTAGTAAATGGAAATTACTCTTGGACATTTTACAAAAGAAGATATAAGAATCTCTGATAAGCTTATGAAAATGTGCTCAACACCATCGCTCATCATATAAATGCAAATTTAAGCCACACGATACCCACTAGAATGGTTAAAATAAAAATGACTGACAACACCAAATGTTCGTTAGGATGTAGGGCAAACAGAAATCTAATACATTGCTTGTTGGAGTGTCAAATGGTACAAACACTTTTGAGAACTGTTTGGCATTTTTTTACAGGGTTAAACTTTCATCTACCCTCTGTGATAGCAATTCCATTCTTACCAAAAACACTTGTACAAGAATGTTTATAGGTGCTTTATTCATAATAGGCTTGAACTGACAATAAGCCAAACATTCTTCAACAGGAGAATGGGTCAATAATATGTGTTATAATTATATGATGGAATACTATTTGTTAACTAAAAATGCACAAGCTAATTATGTATACAACATAGACACAAATGTACTAGGTTGATTTAAAGAATATATACATTATTATTTCATTTATATAAAATGAAGAAAGACGAAATTATTCTGTGGTGATTGAGATCAGAAACTTGTTGCCTGTGATAGAGAAATTGAGTGAATGGGCAAGAGAGAATTTTCTGGAGTGATATAAATGTTTTAAATTTTATTTTGGAGTGTTAGTCACACAAATGTACACAATTATCGACATTTATCAAACTAAACTGTTAATACCTAGACATTTATTTATGTAAGTTATACTTCAATTTAAAAAATATTATTTTGGGGTCTCCTGTTTGCTCTGTTGTTTCCTCAGTTATTTGTTCTCATTCTTAGTTCAGCCCTTTTATTTCATGGAGTTGGTTTTCTTAAAATGTTTCACAATTCTTGATCAGATGTCACCTTTGAATCAGTAAGTCCCAATGCATCTGTCTGTAGATGTGACTCCATTTACTGTAGACTACATAATTGTAGGACAATGGTAAACATGCTATTGGTGGATTATACTAGTTTATTTCCTAGACATTGACACTCCCTTTTCCTCATGACACTGGACATTCTGCACAGCCCCTTTGGGCCATATTCACACGCTTAATGCTGCAGCATTCCAAAGATCTCTGTTGTTGCTTCTGTGCATATGTGTGTGTGCGTGTGTGTGGTGTTGGGGGCAGGGAGCAATTGATTAATCTGCTAAATTTCTTCAAATGTTTCTAACATTACAGATCACTCTGATGGTTGCCTCAGTTTTCTGAGTGTGGAACAACTTTGAAGCCCCTTCTACCTTTTGTGGCAGTTCTTTTTCTGTGCATATTTATTCCAATTGCTTTCTATTTGGGAAAGATTTCTTAAAATTTTTGACATAAATTTAACTCTCTCATGGTTTCCAGTGCTATAATAAATTTACAATTTAGGAAAAGGGGTATGTTTTCTTCATTTGTGGACATTTGAGTTGGGACTTAGAGATAAATACATTGGCTATATTTGCTATCTTAATCCAATTTCCCAAGTCAGTTTTAATTAGCAGCTGTGCTTACAGCTTTACATACTGATACGTGTGGTAACTCTCATTATCACTTTCATGTGCCCCGTATAATAGTATATGGACCTGGCAGTGGCTTGGACTCTTGCTATTTGTAAAATAAATATTCACAAGTTCACAAAATTAAATATGGATTGATCTGTAACGTACAAGCAGTTTTGAAGAAGGAGAATATTCCTTCAACATGCTTGGGTTAGCAAGAAATGAGATTGATACTTTAGAATCTCCGGCTAAAGATTCAACTCTATAGACAGGGAGCCCCAAACTGACACTGTAGGAGAGCCCTACTCAACATTGCCTAAAATCTCCCTAAGCACCTAGCCCCTGACTGTTTATCATTGTAATGTTGACCTAACACTTTAGGAGGCTGTGTCTGTAAATGAAGGATGTGTTTGTGCACTAAAGTCAAGTGCTATTTGCTGAGGATAGTGTGACTTCCATTTGACTTTCTTTCTGGTAAAAGCAGATGGAAAAGGTTTTCTTTCGTTGTTTGCTTTCGCATTAAAAACAAATACTTACTGCCAAAAACAAGGATTGAAGTACTGCAGTTCCCCCTCACAGCTGTTGTTTAGAGGTGGTCCAAAACTCTTCAAAGAACATTAGGTAGTACAAATCCATAGGAGGCCAGTAGTGAAAATAGCATTTGCTGGCTCTTATTTTTTTGCCCACTGTTACAGGTCATTTGTAACACCTAGGGCAGATATGATATAGAATTTACAAATGCATGAAGAGGACAATTTTATTGACAAATTTTCCATGTTACAAAGCAGGAAACTCAGTGAAGCACAGAGTAATTAGGCGACTTAGATTTATTTTGAAAAGAATGTAGAAAAGATTTTATGAAAATCTGAGGTCTTTACAATGTTGTTTGAAGGAAGACTACACTTTTGTTATTATAATAAATTGGCAATAAATCAATCATTTTTACCAAATGGAATTTTGGTGCTGTAGTTACAATTTGCAAGAAGTACTTTAACCAAACAGACATGTCTGACATTATTATTAAAATAAATATTTATTGTAAAACAATTTAAAAATCCCTATTTCTACAATTCAGAGGTCAACATCATAAATATTTTAGAGTTTTCCTGTCTAGATTTACTGCTATATTGTAAAAATCATATACTTTTATCAAGAGATTTTATTTTTACTTAACAGTCTATCTTTAAAAATAGTTTTAATAGATAAGATGTGTATTAATAAGGGTGGAAGTTTATTCCATCTACTGGACAATTTTATTTTTTCTTTCTAATTACAAATTACAGTGTAATCAATACCTTTGCAAATAAATCTATGGGTGAATAATCTGGTTATTTCCTAGAAGTTGGTTCTGAGGAGAATGAACTGAATCAAAAAGAGGTTGTATCCATAATCAAGCTGTAGCTTCCATCTCCCAAATTATTTCTAGTATTCTGCTGATCTGAGGAGCTGAGTCAATATTTCCTTATTCTCTCATTAATCTTAACAGCATTCCCCAGGAAGCTGAAGAGGATGACCATTCTTCCATGAGAAATATATGAATAGTTGTGCTTCCTTACCAAAAATGTCTAAATAAACTCCTAAAATCCATTGTGTGATTTGAATATTTTTTAAAGCTCCTAATAACTGTAATTAAGTTGTTTCTGGAAATCTGGCTCTAACTTATACTCCCACCAAAGTTATTGTAACCATTATTGAATATTATTTTTTCTTTAGAATTTCTGGCCATTTGACATCAAAAAATGGCATTTGAATTCTCATTTTCACTTGCATATATTTGTTTATAAAAAATTACCAGCCATTTGTATTTCCTCTTTTGTAAAATATACATCTGTGTGCTTTATCCATGTAGGCTTTAAATGGTTAATCTTTTATTTATATAGATAAATTAAAAGCATGTACAAATTGACATTAAGAGCATCACCATGTTTATTTAAAATGTTATAATTTGATGTATTTTACAATTTTCTTTGATATTGTTTTGTAAAATACAAATATTTATATATATATTTATGATGTATATTAATCTTTTTTTGATTCTTTCCAATCTTATACAGCATTTTGAATTATTATTATTATTTTTTATTATACTTTAAGTTCTAGGGTACATGTTCACAACATGCAGGTTTGTTACATATATATACATGTGCCATGTTGGTGTGCTGCACCCATTAACTCGTCATTTACATTAGGTATTTCTCCTAATGCTATCCCTCCCCCTTCCCCCCACCCCACAACAGGCCCCAGTGTGTGATGTTCTCCTTCCTGTGTCCAAGTGTTCTCATTGTTCAGTTCCCACCTGTGAGTGAGAACATGCAGTGTTTAGCATTTTGAATGATTCAACTTTAAATCTATTCTTTTCTATTCTATAGATATGGCTGATGTCAGTTAAAGTTTTGTGCATTTTAGTAGGCCAAATACATTCAGATGCACAGATTTAATTTTGATTTCTAGCTGCTTCCTTCAAAGAGTGTCCCATTATATATTCTGTTATTTACAATTAACTATCTTCAAGTAAAATTGTAAAATATGCAATTATCCTTAGGTAGTTATTAATGATCTACACGCAATTGTTAAAGACTTGTTAAGACTCCTTTTTCTTCCTCTAGTTTCAGCCCCAGAATTTTGTAACATCCAAAGATAGGCCAACCCCAGATCACTTTTATCTTAGGACTCTCAAAACATGAAGTTACTTAATTTGAAGTTACCAAGCTAAGTTCAGCAAACAGTTTTGAAGGACAGGTTCTGATGACTTGGAATTCTTGGTGCTGAGTTGTTTTTTGCCCAGAGTCAGTGCAATGCTATCCATTCTGCATTTCAAGTAAACGGTAGTCCAGTTGTGCTCATGGATCTGTCATCAAAGGCAGCTCAGATTTCAACTTTAACTTGTCTAAATATAGTCTTACTCTGAGTGACAAGATCCTGGTAAGTGGCATTCTCTGCCATCCTCTTTGATATTGTTTCTAGTAGGATGACTCATGGCTCTGCTTTGCCCTAGAAAATGTTTAATTACGCTAGGGGCTTTTCATTGAGTAAAAACATCATTGATGGATCAGCTGCCACCCTGACAAGTTGGATTGTTATTCTGCTGCCTGAAGGTCACACAACATTTACTTTTGTAATACTGACCATCTGAAGGGAATTTCAGCTGGATTTCTAGACAGTCTGATGCCGTCAGGTGGAAAGACCATAGAAAGTTCAGAAATATAGACACATTTGGGTGTCTTAGTGAGATTCCATAAAGCTTTGAATGTTAAAAAGCTTAGATTTTTTTTGTTATAAACTTTTCAGAGGGAATAAAAAATAATTCTACCTCTTTGGGTTTTATACTTTATTCTAACAAAAGCACACACATATATAGTTTTGATATGAAACTTACTTGATGATATGTTTAGCAATTTAATTACAACACTTTCAAACATAGGTCTTATTAAAGAAACAATTTCCTTTGGTTTCAGTGATGACTATTCCTGTGAATGACACATGCCACCAAACCACTAAAGTTGGGTACTTGGGGTCCCCATTTGAAAGGCTACCGGTGGCTAAAAATGGTCGTGAAATCTCCATTCTAGCCTTGGTGCAGGTGTCTGTTGTAAAGTGATCTTCCTGTGGCTTGAGTGACTATCACATCCTCATTTCTTACATGGAGCTCTGTGCATTCTGAGTGCACACTGGGCTGAAAAGTGATTCTGGTGAGGAGGATTATATCGGTCCTTAGTGTGTTTCCAGAGCAGTCAGAATGCTTTCTTCCCCACACACGGAGAACACAGAAGGCTTCTTGGTGATAGGCTTTTATTGATAGCCTTATGATTGATAAGGCTAATGCTGCCTCATTTTCTCCCTCTTATATTTTCATTGATGGGAACAGGTTCAGGGAATCAATTAAAAAAAAAACATGTAAATCTTTCAGCAAGAAAACTTTCTTCTCCTTTAATCTTTCTTCATTGTTACTTCCCTATCTCACCTTCTGACCCATAATTCTTAGAAAATAACTCTTGTCACTTTTAAAATCCAGAGATGTGGGAGAAATCAAGTTCTAGATTTTACTATTAACTTTGACTCTTAGAAATCAGTTCAAGTGGGTAGAGAGACTTGTGAAGACCAGCATTTGGTCTGTAAACAAGACTAGTGGTTGGTGATTACACAGGCCTGTGTCTTGTCAGATTCATGAATTTAAATTGTTGTGCTCAGATACCCCTGAGGATATCTAGAATCTAGATCAAAGCCTTTGCTTCCTCAAGTACCGAATGGTTGGTGGTTTTGTACCACTCTATCTGTAGCCGATTCCAAGGTTGAAAAGGTGGAATTGAGAGTTTGCATACAAAAAGCTAGGATCCAGTGTGCTGGCGTAAGCCCCATGTTTCCTCATGGTCACTGAACCCCAGCCTTTTCTCTCTAACCTCTTCCTGGGCCACAAAGGACTTTTTCGGATCCTACACATTATTGCCTTTATGTGCTCCTTCTTTCATAAAAAATATTGAAAATTTTTCTTACAACTATATTTGTATAAAGATAAATACAATTCAGACTGGATTCTTTATGACATATTTGTTACTTTTATATGCATTTTTCATTCTAATTTAAAAAATAAAAATAAAAAAATTTATGGACTCCTAAAAGTATCATAGGTCCTAGGCACTGTCTGTAATAGATAAGTAGGGCCTGCCCTCATATGTGTGACCAAGTACATTGTTCTTTGTTCTGTCACTTAGATCAAAGGCCTTCCCTAGTTTAAGGCCCAGACCCTGCTCAAATCTTGCAAACCATTCCATGTAGGATGCTCCCATGACAATCAGCTGGCAAATGGTGATATATTTTAACTGGGAAAAACTACCTATTACCATGGTTCCATTACCTAACTCCAAATATTGCTGTTTGCTGAGAACCACCAATGCCTCACTCAACCTTTAAATTCAATCCTCTTGGATACTTACACAGGGCTGGAGTACACTTGGGTTATGGCAGCTCTGCTATTTGCACCACTAAGTTATTTGCCAAAGAGCCCAATCCTACAGACTGCCTGACTTCCTTTCCTCTATCATTTGTTAGCATTGCAATATGTCTTATGCAGTCTAATAGTTACTCACTGACTACTGGCAAGGCAATGGCAAGCAAAACAAGTACCCTATTATAAGCAAATTTTGTAACTTAAAAACAATTTTCTTCTTTGTGGCAACTTAGTTCCGAGTTAGAGTTCTTCGTCCCATTAGGCCTTTCATCCGACTTTTCCTTCACTATTCAGCTTCTCAAAGAGTTGTTTACTTCATCTGTGGCTACTTTTGTTCCTGAGATGAATTCAGCAAACACCTGTTGAAGCCCTCTCTTGTGCTAGGAGCTCTGCCATGTGTGCCCGTATGGCCCACAGACTCTAATAAGAGAATAGGCATCCTGAAATCATGGGATTGAAATGGCAGTTGAAGACCTTTTGTTGTTGGTGGTTTTGGTTTTTGGTTTTATGAAAATAATAATGCCTTTGGGCAAAAAAAGTATCCACTTAGTTAAGTATATGGATGCAAAGAATGAGCATTTAGCATTATCTCTATAATTCTAGAATTTACAATTCTCCAAAGATGATGGCCTTTAATTTTTTTGGTCTTTCATTTTTTCCTCTGTTGCTTTGAAAAGGTTGTATTTCTTCACTCTGACCCACCTTTCCTTCATCTTTTGTGATACTACTGTAACTGCCCAATGGGATCACTTGCTACTGTTTAGACAGAGCTGATTTATTGAGACAGGGGAATTGCAATGGAGAAAGAGTAATTCATGCAGAGCTGGCTGTGCAGGAGACCCGAGTTTATTATTACACAAATCGGTCTCCCAGAGCATGCAGGGATCAGAGTTTTTAAAGATAATTTGGCAGGTAGTGGCTCAGGAAGTGGAGAGTGCTGATTTGTCAGGTTGGAGATGGGATCATAAGGGGTCAAAGTGAGGTTTTCTTACTCTCTTCTGTCCCTGGGTGGGATGGCAGACTGGTTGAGCCAGATTACTACTCTGGGTGGTGTCAGCTGATCCGTCCATTGCAGGGTCTGCAAGTTATCTCCAGCACTGAACTTAGTTTTACAGTAGTTATGTTATCCCTAGGAACAATCTGGGGAGCTTCAGACTCCTGCAGCCAGAGGTGAAATGACCCCTAAACTGTAATTTTTAATCTTGTAGCTAATTTGTTAGTCCTACAAAGGCAGACTGGTCCCCAGGCAAGAAAGGTGTCTTTTTGAGAAAGGGTTATTACCAATTTTGTTTCAGAGTCAAACGATAAACTGAATTCCTTCTCAAGGATAGTTCAGCCTATGCCCAGGAATGAACAAGGACAGCTTAAAGGTCAGAAGCAAGATGGAGTCCACTAGGTGTGATCTCTTTCAGTTTTATAATTTCCTCAGTTACAATGTTTGCAAGGATGGTTTCAGGATGGGCTGCATGCTAGGAGCTGCGGCCTTTGACAGAAGGATAGGGCCAACCTACAGCACACAGATAGAGAGGGTGCTGGGGAATAGATACAACAAGTTCACATTCCTCCTCTCCAATCTCCTGGGTCTCCCTATTGGACAAACCCAACCAGAAGCTAGTAGACAAGAGAGTTCTATGCTGTAGTCCATGTGGATTAGCCTCTGGAGCAAGGACAGGATAGAGAAGGATGAAGGAAGGGTGCATCTACAGGGGCAAATGAAAGACACTAGCCCCTATTCTGTGTACAATGGAATGATTTCCCAAGTGCCAAATGAAAATTTCTCTGGAAATTCCATGGTACGGAGATGTAAAATATTTGAGGTATTTGAACACAAATTGATAAACACATATTTTAAAATGCACAGATATACCACAAGGGTCATAGAGACCTTAGATTTAGAAAATGGAGACATGCAAATGAATAAAAAGAAGTTCTTTCCAAGATATCAGAGGTAGCATATTTATAAGTATTCCCTCCGTGTCCTTAAACTGAAAGACACATAAGGAAGCAAATCGGAAGAGAAAAACCACAAAGAGAAATCTCAAAGAGAAACTTTTAGGGTCAGAAAAATTAATAGGAAAAACTCTTAGCAAGGAAAGTAGACAATCAAGAAAATGTGAAACTAGTGAAACCGCCTTTGCAAAAATTATAACTGAAGAAATTATAAAAGTGAAAGAGATCAGCCCTAACGGCCTCCATCTTGCTTCTGACCTTTAAGCTGTCCTTGTTCATTCCTGGGAATAGACTGAACTAACCTTGAGAAGGAATTCAGTTTATGGTTTGACTCTGAAACAAAATTGATAGCCTTTTCCTAAAAAGACACCCTTCTTGCCTGGGGACCAGTCTGCCTTTGCAGGACTAACAAATTAGCTACAAGATTAAAAATTACAGTTTAGGGGTCATTTCACCTCTGGCTGCAAGAGTCTGAAGCTCCCCAAATTGCTCCTGGGGATAACATCACTATTGTAAAACCTAAGATCAGTGCTTGAGATATTTTGCAGACCCTGCAATGGATGCATCAGCTGACACCACCTAGAGTGGTAATCTGGCTCAGCCAGTTCTACCATCCCACCCAGGAACAGAAGAGAGCAAGAAAACCTCACTTCGACCCCTATGATTTCACCAATCAACACTCTCCACTTCCCAAATTCCTGCCCACCAAATTATCTTTAAAAATTCTGATTCCTGAATGCCTGGGGAGACTGATTTGAGTAATAATAAAACTCCAGTCTCCTGCACAGCCGGCTCTGCATGAATTACTGTTTCTCCATTGCAATTCCTCTGTCCGGGTAAATCAGCTCTGTCTAGGCAGCGGGCAAAGTGAACCCACTGGGTGGTTACAACACCTTGAAATTCTTTCTCCAAGTTCTAGTAATTGATTCCTACCATGCTGCCTCTGGCCTGGAGTTTGTGAGAGTGGATGTGAACCCTGAGATACTTCACTTCCCTTCTGGCTTTTTCTAACCTCTTTCTACGTTGTAATAAATAGCCCCTTTATTAAAATTTCCTCAATTATCTCATTTGAGTGTGCAATTTTTTTTTCCTTTCCAGGCCTTAATCAATACACCTAAAATTTATTCAAAGTATTTGGGGGATATTCCTTAGATTCTCTTTTCTCTAACAACATAGATTTTGCTTGGTCTTTGCTTATTTGTTTTAAATTCTCTATAATTGCTATCAGGGTCTTGCAGCTGAATCTGCCATAAATAGCATTTGATGGACTATGGTAATGGTGGTGATGGTGGTGACAAGAAGATTTCATTGTCTGTTTACTTCAGAACATTTTTTCCTTGCTGAAATCTGAGATTAAAATGGCTTTTCCATTACAAAACTCCAAAACATTTTCTGTATATTAGTTAGGATCCTCCAGAGAAACAGAACCAATATATATTATGTTTAATATGTTTATATGTAATATGTATTATGTTTTATACTATGAAATATAATATAATAGCCAGGATGTAACTGTTTAACTTCCTCACATCTAGGACAGACAGTTAAAACAACATCTCAACTAGGGAAGCCTACTGTGTCATGGGTGCTAAACATCTGCTCCCTGTTCACTTACTGTAATAAAAGCAATGTTCTCTTTCTCTCTCTTTTTTTTTTCCATATTATCTCCCCTCATTCAAGAGAAAAAATATGTTACATTTTGGATTTGTTAGTTAACAGTGGAGACAACTTCGCACATTAAAGTTTTCTAGCAAAAACTCTTTAATTTGTACAACATTGAAATTCTTCTTGGTTTTTAAAGTCACTTTTAGTTTTTTGCATTTTAAATCAGATTCAATTATAAAAACACCTTTTCCATTCTGTGAATATCAGAAACCTCTGCTGACTATTGTTTGAAGAGAAATTTGAAACAGATTCTATTTATATTATGTTTATATATTTTATATATTTATATTATATATTTACATAGAATATGTTCTTAATATAGCCTTTTTATCCTTTTTAGTTATTGAGTCTTTAAAGTGTGTGTATTACTAGAATGTTCCACAGTTAGGTTTCTAGACGGAAGATTTGTGGCTGATAAAATTGTTCTTCTTATGTTCAGGAGACTTCCACATGTCCTTGCATCCCAAATAATGACTTCATGCATAAGTCAGATAACCTTTAGTTGATTAAAATATTTCATTAGTCAGAAAATACCTCTCCTTGGCCCTGTCAAATAATTGAGGTATTAATTTCCTTCCTTAGATCCTTCAATCACGGACAAGGGGATAGTCAATAAATTATGTGATTTGGAGGAATGCAGTGAAAGGAATTGTTAATGCTTTCTGGCACACAAAGCAGTGTTGTTTTTTCTAACTGCCATGGCCTTTTATCCCTATGACATTTAGCACTGAGCGTTAGGCAAAATAGAATATTGATATTTAGTGAGATGTAGTTCAAATCAGTGTTAATTCTTTAGATCCGTGGATAGTAAACTATGGCCCATGGGCCCAAATCCCGTCTGTTTTTGTATAACCTATAGCTAAGAATGATTTTTACGTTAAAGAAAAATAATACTTTATGACATGGAACATTATATAAAATTCAAATGCTAGTGTTCATCGGTATGGTTTTATTAGAACACAACCACATTCATCTGTTGCATGTATACAGGTGCTTTCACAGTACAATGGCAAATTGACTAGTTGCCACAGAGACTGTAAAGTCTAAAAAAATCTGGCTCTTACAGAAAAGTTTGCTGACCCCTGCTTTAAATAATCAAGTATAGCTTCTTCTTTACTTAAAATAATAACCTAATTGAAAAACTTAACTTTCTTGGTAGCTACTAAAACAATAATGATTGACTACTAGTTTTATAAGACAATAATAGGCATTCTAGTATTATTCCCAGTGACAAGGCCATTGCTGAGGAGATAATGGAATTATATAAAATTGTTTAGAATTTATCTCTTGTTGGTGATCAGATATTGGAATATGGTCTCAACTCATATTTGCCAGTGCTTCTGAATATCTTTAAAACCTTATTTAGGACCTTTTACTCTCTCAATAGATAGCAAGAGCAAGAAAGGAAGCCCAAATCATTGTTGGCTTCAGGTTAAATCAGTCTCACCATGTGTCTCATAAAATAATGTCTACTGAAGGCTGGGTGCGGTGGCTCATGCCTGTAATCCCAGCACTTTGGGAGGCCAAGGCGAGCGGATCACCTGAGGTCAGGAGTTTGAGACCAACCTGGCCAACATGGTGAAACCCCATCTCTACTAAAAATACAAACATTAGCTGGGTGTGGTGGCACGTGCCTGTAATCCCAGCTACTTGGGAGGCTGAGGCAGGAGAATCACTTAAATCCTGGAGGCGGAGGTTGCAGTGAGCCAAGATTGTGCCACTGCACTCCAGCCTGGGTGACAGAGTGAGACTCCATCTCAAAAAAAGAAATGAAGAAAAAAAAAAAGACTACTGTAATAGACAACTGCTTTCACTGATGCCCACTATAAAAGACAATAAAAAAAAATTTATGGATAATTTAGCACAAAACAAAACAACTGTTCTTCTATACCTATATTTCTGACACAAAATATATGGGTCTTTTTCCCACACCATTCAATTCTCTAACTCTCTGGACACCAACAGTGTGTCTTATAATTTGATTCTGTCACTAACTACTCAAAGCTAGTGTAGACCCTGCAGGTAAAGGGCATAGTGCCACAAGACTGCTCCCCACTTCAAATGCCAATCACAGGTCCCAGTTTGTCACCTGTACTTCTGACTTACTGGCTGCAAATTAAGAGTTCCCACAACTCCCAACTTGGGTTCAATAATTTGCTATAACAGCTCACAAAACTTAGGGAAATATTTACTTATGTGTATTAGTTTATTATAAGGGATATTACAAAGGATGCAGGTGAACAGTGAACAGGTACATAGATGAAGTCTGAAAACATCCTTGACACTGGAGCTCTGTCTTTGTGGAGCTGAGGGTGTGCCACCCTCCTGGCACATAGATGTGTTCACTAACCCAGGAGTTCTTTAAACCCTATGCTTAGAGTTTTTGTGGAGGCTTCATGACATAGGCATGATTGATTAAATCATTGGATATTGATAATTAAGTCAATCTCTAGCTGCCCTTCTCTCCCTGGAAGTCAGAAGTGGGGCTGAACATTCCAATCCTTTAGTCATGCCTTGCTCTATCTGGTGACTAGCCCCATCCTAAAGGTATCTAGGAAATACAGCCACCAGTCATCTCATTAGCATGCAAAAAGACACATCACTACAGAGATTTGAAGGTTCTTAGAAGCTCTTGTACCAGGAACCAGGACTAAGACCAAATATTATAACAAAAGATACTATCAGTCAGGAAATTACAAGGATTTTAGAAGCTCTGTATCAGAAATGAGGACAGAGACCAAATATATATTTCTTATTCTGTCACAGATATAGTATGGATGTATTTTCTTCATCTTTGTACTCAAAATGGGCCCCAGCAAATATAAGAACAGGTGTTTCAATTATGGTCTCATCCATGACTCTTGATTCTTGATGAACAATTGCACATAATATCTTTGTTTTTTTTCCCCCCTTGCAATCTAGTTCTCAGCAGGAAATTTACTGAGCTGCCAACTTGTGATCATCTAATTGACTCAGAAAGAATCTGAATGAGTTTCTAAATATCCAACTGAAATCAATTGTGACTCTCTTTATTTTAGGCCCCAGGCAGATTGAAATTGAGACAATAAATGGAAGCACCTCATTCTGAAAGAATGAGAGTTGGCAGCTTTGCAGCAAACATCACATACATATACCCTCACACACACAGACACATATACACATACAGCACACTCACATGCACACTCATTTACGAAGTTTTATATTTGGAAAGAATACGTAATTGGATATATGTTTGGCATCTTAAAGTCCTAGCTTCCTACAATCCATGATTTCAGCAATCTAGAAAAAACATTTCATCCAATAAAATAAAATATTAGGACTATATTAGTCCATTTTGTGTTGCTTATAACAATACCTGAAACTGGGTAGTTTATAAAGAAACAAAATTTATTTCTGACAGTTATGAAGGCTGAGAAATCCTAGGTTAAGGGGCTGCATCTGGTGAGAGCCTTCTTGCTGGTGGTGACTGTGAAGTCTTGAGTCATTATGGGACATCACCTGGTGAGGGGGCTGAGTGTGCTAGCTCAGGTTTCCCTCCCTCTACTTCTGAAGCCACCAGTCTCACTCTCACAGTAACTCATTAATCCAGTAACTCATTAGTCCCTTAATTCATGAATGGATTAATCAATTCACCTCTTAAAGCCCTACCTCTCAATACTGCCAAAATGGGTTTTAAGTTTCAACGTAAATTTTATAGGGGACAAACACTCAAACCATAGCAAAGACTATTGCTGGTAGTGGAGAGCCACGACTAATACATAGCTTAATTACTTAAAGATGTCTGTACCCTTAGTTTCTCCGAAAGGTCTTGAGACTCTTTCTTTTCACTGTATTTTTCATTTTCCTCATGGAGAAGTTTTTCCCAAGGTTCTTCTATTTGTACACATTTTATATTTAAATGTTTTCATTAAATTCCAATTTGTGTGAAATAGAAACAACAAGAATTTCAAACAGTATTGTTATGGGTTTAGTAGCCCATCTGCTGTTCTATCTTCTTTTTCTAACAGTTAGAGAAGGAACAACTGTGAGAATAAACAAAGTATTTAACACCATGCCTCTATGTTAGAATTCTAAGTATCTCAACCTTCAGAAAGGAGGAACTGACTCTTCAATTTTCATTGTGGTATGCAATAATGATGAGCACTATTAGGAACTGTGATTAGAGGTGAAGCATTTGTAGCATTCTAGTGAGCATGAAGTGATTAAACAAACACACACCCTGAACTATTGTTTTCAGGAGAATATTTAATGGTGGGACTGCAAAGTGATCCGGCTGCAATGCAGTGAGAGAACTGTTTCAGTTCAGATCCTTACAAAGGAGGCTCTTTCCGACAATGGAGTTCCTCAAACCCTATTCCTATCTCTCCCAAAAGAAAAGAGCATGTGGTGGAGCCACAAGAAAAACACAACGAACCAGTTGTACACAGACAAAGGCCATTTCTGACCTGGCTAGGAGAGCAGAAGCAAGCACTTTGCAACCACATTGGAGGAAGGAACATTGGTAGGTAATAGTTGAAGACACAGCTTGGAAAAAACTTTGTTCCCAAGCCCAGTTTATGGCCTTAGACAGATAAAAGCCAAATAGAGTGTAGAACTGAAGTGGCATTGTTGTCTGGGTTAATACCTGAGGTTTGGTGCCACATACCAAGGAAATGAAGGACATGGACATTCACAAGGGGTGAGTTTGAGAGCAGAGGTTCAATAGGCAAAAGAAAGAGAAAAGAGAATAGTTCTCTCTCCTGCGGAGTGGGTGTCCTGGGTGGGTCTTCTGGCCCGCGGCAGAATGCATGGGTTTTATAGACTGGCTTGAGGTGGTGGTGTCTGATTTACATAGGGCCCAAAGATTGGTTGGACCAGCTGTGCCATTTACAAATTGCACAAAGAGGCCTGCCACCCCAAACTAATCTTTTATTATGTAGATGGGGGTCTCTTCCTGGCCTGGGCCATGTTGTCTGTTCCTTGCTGTAAATATGGTTGACAAAGAAAAGGGAAGAAGAAGCCTCCATGTTGAACATTCCTGGCCCCCAGGTAGCCTTCTCCTATTGGCAAAGTGGCTGGCATTCACCTGTGCAAGCTTCCAGCTTGCTTATCTATGTCAGCAGCTCAATTTTATGGGTTGCTCTTTCTGAAAAAAGAAATGATTTTGGGGCTGCTTGTCATTAAAAGGAAAACCTTACTGAGGACATTCTTACCCTATCTGCCTAAATAACTTTTTTTAATGCCTGTATGGGCTCCACCAAAGAGAATTAACAAAATTTGGACAGTGCATTGGAAAAGGGATGTGTTTGTCAGAGGCATTTGAACCAGAGTAGCACCATCTTGAATAGGAACTGGGTAAAATAAGACTGACACCTACTGGGCTGCATTCCCAGACTGTTAGGCATTCTAAGTCACAGATTGAGATAGGAGGTTGGCATAAGATACAGGTCACAAAGACCTTGCTGATAAAACAGCTTGCAGTAAAGAGGCCAGCCAAAATCCACCAAAATCAAGATGGCGACAAGAGTGACTGACCTCTGGTTGTCCTCACTGTTACACTCCCACCAGCGCCATGACAATTTACAAATGCCATGGCAACATCAGGAAGTTACCCTATGTGTTCTAAAAGAAATGGCATGAATAATACACCCCTTGTTTAGCATATATTCAAGAAATAACCATAAAAATTGGCAACTAGCAGCCCTCAGGGCTTCCGTGTCTATAGAATAGCCATTCTTTTATTCTTTTACTTGCTTAATAAACTTGTTTTCACTTTACTCTGTGAACTTGCCCTGAATTATTTATTGCGTGAGATCCAAGAACCCCTCTTGGGGTCTGGATCAGAATCCCTTTCTGGTAACATCTTTCTGGCAACCGTGGGAGGGACAATAGTGAGGAAACCCCCGACCCAAAGGCTAACTTTGGGTAAGTGGTGGGGTCTGATAACATCTTTCTGGTGAACCACAGAAGGGACAATACTGAAGAGACCCCCTGACCCAGAGGAAAATCATCTGCATGCACCAATTGGCTGACTTGGGTAAGTGGGGTGCATATACCTAGGTGAAGGATGAGGTTGGGTTAGAGACCCAACTTAGGGGAGTTAAGTCTCTCCTACAACAGAGTGGGTTAAAGGCCCCTCTTAATAAAAGGCAAGAACGCTTGACTGAATTTGGGTTCGAGGCCCAACTTAGGAAGGTTAGAGTCCTTCCTAAGATTTAGGGGGTTGGCGGCCCTTCTGGGTAAAGATCCTCTCAGCTAAGAATGGATTTGGCATTATGAGATGTTAACTGCTATTCTCTTTGGATTAACCTACCTTGCACTCTCTGCTGATGGCTGTGGGTGACAGAATTAGGCATGTATGGGATTATGGGACATGGGGAGCTTTTTTCTCTCCTTAAAGTTGGAAACCCGGAAGCTGATGGGACTGCTGTAAAAGATCCCTTCACAACTGACAAATGACCTTCTGGACTTTTCAGTGTCACTGCAATGGGTGGATTTTTCTCTGGCCTCCCTGAGCTGCTCACCTTCTCCACCCTGCCGCAGGCAATGTTTTTGTCTCTCTACTTTCCCTTTCCTATCTTTTCTATTACTCAGAGCTGCCATCTTGCCCAGAGACCACATGTTGAAACTCCTGGTGGGAGGTTGGATTAATGATGATGGGGCCCAACTAGGGGCATGTTTGAGCCTTGCCAGTTTGATGGTGGGTGCTAAGCAGAGGGACTAAACTCTATGTTTTGTCACATGTATTTTACTCTGTCCAGAACAGAAAAAGATAATTTTCCTTTTTGTTACGGCTTGGCCCCAGGGCTGTTGTGCAGGCAACTGGGTCACTAGGGCTGCTCAGGGAGAGGGAACCCAGAATCCTGGCATACTGGCAAGAGGGTAAGAATTGTTTATTCCTTTGTTTTTTTTTTTTTGAGACGGAGTCTTGCTCTGTCACCCAGGCTGGAGTGCAGTGGCACAATCTCGGCACACTGCAAGCTCTGCCTCCTGGATTCACGCCATTCTCCTGCCTCAGCCTCCCCAGTAGCTGGGATTACAGGCACCCATCACCATGCCTGGCTAACTTTTTTGTATTTTTTTGTAGAGACGGGGTTTCATCGTGTTAGCCAGGATGGTATTGATCTCCTGACCTCGTGATCCGCCCGTCTTGGCCTTCCAAAATGCTGGGATTACAGGTGTGAGCCACCGTGCCTGGCCAAGAGTAAGAATTTTTTTTATCAGTCAGACTACTGGTCTGTTTCTCTCTGTCTGTGCAAACCATTTGAATGAATGGTAAAAATCACTGTTTATCTCCTCTGTAAAGTTGTGATTAATGGGAAAAAGTATTTGTGAGGCTAGTCTTCAACTGTAGTAAATTTAGTTTGCTTTGTGTGTCTTTCTGTATTGTTTTGTCACAAAGACGGGTACCTTAGGATAGAATGAGGGCCTAGGACCCTATTAGCCTGCAGTTCAAGATGGCCCAGCAAACTGGTCCGTTACAAACTTTTCTTCAGGCCCCTGAAAAAAACAACTGGATAAATTTCCTTCTAATCTTGTTTCATGTCCTTGGGAGCTTGACTTTGTAACCATGTGGCAGTACATTCTCTTGGTTTCTGCCATCACAGTGGTAGCCTGGGTTCAGAGTTCAATTCCTGGCTGGTTTATCTTCTGTTTATTTATATGTATTATGGGTGTGATGCTTATATATGAAAGAACTTTAATTAATTGGTTTAATAATAATAAGAGCCTAAATTTTATCAGAAAAGTAAAAAGTATAATGCCTCTTAGTTTACATGACTTTAGTAACCTTTGGGAAATAAAAAACAGTTTTACATGCAAGTTGTATAAGAAAAGCGAAATGTGTTTTAGTAAAAGATTATAAGAAGTCATGGGAATATGGATTTTTCTTCCTGGATTAAAGTGTCAAAGGATTGTTTTAAGTTAGATAGGGTAAAGCTGAAGGTTTGAGCAACTTGTGGAAGGTCTATAAAAAATTAATCATATAAAAAATTATGTGTGTGAACATATTAGCTAAAGTTAAAGGGGCATTCAGTTTTTCCATAAATTGAACATTGGAATAAAAGCACAACAGAACTTAGAGCACTGATTTGCTCTTTAACAAAAAATTGTAAAGGGTTATAAAAGGTATGAAAATCTTACCTTATGATCATACTAATTAAATTGGATAGATTTGTCTATAAGATTTTATTAAGAATTGGGTTTAACATTAATAGTACACTAATACAAAGGTGACATTTGTCTTCTTTGGTATAAAACTCATACAGGAAGCATTGTCAAATATGAAATGGTGTTTGGCTTTCTTTGGGCTGTGTTTGTATAAATTTGTTATTGGTGTATGTTTCAAAATTATGGGAAACTCCTATAATCATAATATGACTTAGTATATCTTTTTAATAGTTATAATTGTTAAGTAAAATATTTTTGAGTTCTTACTTAAAATGTTTCTGATTCTTTGTTTTGTTTTTCAGAGTCAAGGAAATTTTTCTTGAGAGCTATTTACAGCTTTTAACAATTGAGTAAAGTATACTCCTGTGAACACAATTTGTAGCATATTTGTTTCTCTCTACCTGATTTCTCCAAAATTTGGAAACTACTTGTGAACATTCTTAACTTATGCAATATAGTTATTTGCATAAGTGATATAAGAAGCTGTTTTCTTTTGCAACAAAACACAATTGGAGAAACTGGTTATTTTAGTTAGGCTTTGACTGGAATGGCATGCTTTCCTTTAAGGAATCAAACTTGACTTATAGAGCCAATAAAAGCCCCTTGGAAAACTGGCCTCATACCTTGTCTACACAGTCCCTGTGTACAGTTCCTGACCTGTGGTAAGTAAAGAATGTCACTTTGTGACAGTCCCATGAGCCCCAAGTTATCCTGGGACCTTAAGAGGAGAGACATTTACCCAAATCATAGGAATTTGAGGGTACAAACCCATGGCAGGTCTCAGCCCTAAAAAAGTCTTATCTGAGATTCTCTCTGTGGAACAGAGTTCCATCAAAGCCAATTTAATAACAGCATGTGTGAAAAATAATTATTCTTGCTATACTTTATGCAAATAATCAAGCCAAGTATAATAAAGCAAATCAGTCTTACCATGATTTGTTTTTAGTAAAAATGGGAAACTGTAGAGAGAAAAAAAAGAAAAATTATGTTTTAAGAACTATGGTACCCCTGTTATTCTAGTCTCAGTTGTTTTTCAGTTTTATTTTTCCTGCAATTTAGACTAAACCTGCTTATTTCTGTGAACCAGCCAGTGATCTCTGACTACAGCTCAGAATAAACAAGAAGGATGAGTGATGTCAAAACCTGGGTCAATATTCTAATTCTGGACACATTGGAATCAGCTAGTAACCCCGTATCAGCTTGGTTCCAACAGTTGCCAATTCATGGAAAACTTTCTAATTTAGTATACTTGGGACAATTTTGCTTATTTTGCTTTAGTGTTATGGAATATATTGCTATTGCACTCTTTGTGTAGGAATGCAGGATAAGCTTACTGAATGTTTTCTTAAACTGAACAGTTATTAATCTTCCAGATATCACCTTTTGTCAGAACTCAGAGTTTTGAATAGCCCTTGACATACTGACTCTTTCTGAGTTCCTCTCTACCCCAAATACAAGAGATCCTAATAGTTAGGCAGGAATATCATCACCCCTATTCAGCATGAAGAAGTTACAGAAGATGGATCTTTGTCCCTCTGCAACCCTTAGGATTCAGGGTTCTATTGTAAAAGGGAGGGCAGATATGTTGGAGACATTTGAACCAAAGTAACACCATCTTGAATGGGGGCTGGGCAAAATAAGGCTGAGACCTACTGGGCTGCATTCTCAGACTGTTAGGCATTCTAAGTCACAGGTTGAGATAGGAGGTTGGCACAAGATACAGGTCACAAAGAGATTGCTGATAAAACACCTTGCAGTAAAGAAGCCAGCTAAAACCCACCAAAACCAAGATGGCGACAAGAGTGACCTCTGGTTGTCCTCATTGTTACACTCCCACCAGCACCATTACAGTTTACAAATGCCATGGCAACATCAGGAAGTTACCCTATGTGTTCTAAAAGAAATGGCATGAATAATACACCCCTTGTTTAGCATATAATCAAGAAATAACCATAAAAATGGGCAACCAGCAACCCTTGGGGCTGTATGTCTATGAAGTAGCCATTCTTTTGTTCCTTTACTTTCTTAATAAACTTGCTTTCACTTTATAGGCTCACCCTAAATTACTTCTTGCGTGAGATCCAAGAACCATCTCTTGAGGTCTGGATCAGGACCTCTTTTTGATAACATGTTCATACATAGGAGAGAACACACTGTTTAAAGTTAATTTCCAGTTGCTCGTCACTGGATGTTGATAGCATAGTATTTATAGCTGTGTATAACTATGCTCAGCAAAAATCCTCAAAACTAAGAATTATTCTTTTTAAGAATATAGGGAGGTTATTAAGTATCAATAATAATAATAACAAGAATTAAAAACATTGTCAATGTTAGAATTGTTAATGTTTGTTCTTAGAACAAGTATTAAAAACATTATCTCATCTTCAGAATATGAGAATATTCTCAATAGTCCTTCCCATTGTCTTTGCACTAAGGAATCTGCCCCCAGTCCCACAGTAGATATTTTAGGTGGTAAACAAAACACAACAAAACAAAAACACAACTATTTAAAGGCGGGTACTGGTAATCTAAATATCTCTTGTTATGTAAGCAGTACCCTATGAGAAGGCCACATTGTCAGCAGAGGGGTAGCTGTCTCCTGTAGTCAGACAGAGCTGGGTTCCAAAGCTTGCTCTTTCAATATCCATGCAAGGCACTTAGCCTCTCTAGATATCATTTTCCTATTTGTTTCAGGGATATGTTGACTACCTATGGCTGCTGTAACAAAGTACCACAAACTGAGTGGCTGAGAAAAACAGACATTTATTTTCCCACAGTTCTAGAAGCTAGATGTCTGAAATCAAGGTGTCAACGGAGGTGGTTCCTTTTAAGGAGTCTAAGGGAAACTCTGTCCTATGCTGCTTTCCTCACTTCTGATGACTGCTGGCATTCCTGGGTAATCCTTGGTTTGTAGATGAATCGCTCCAATCTCTGCCTCTGTCTTCTCATAGCATTCATCCTGTGTGTATCCAAATTCTCTCTTTTTATAAGGGCACTGGTCATACTAGATTAAGATCTGGCTTCTCTTAACTTGAATACATATTTGCAAATACCCTATTTGCAAATATGATCACATTCACTGGTGGCAGAGATTAGGACTTCTATGTATGTTTTGGGGGAACACAATTCAACCACTAACAGGGATAATAATCAAATACCTTCTTCAGAGCACTGCAAGAGGGATTAATTAACTCAGTAATGCAATTCGCTGAGAGTAGGTTTGTGCCCATGGCAAAACATTTTTTGGCTTCCCCAATATGCAGTATGTGTGGCTTTGTAATATAGGCAAGCTCTGTGCCCGCTCCACACCACTGGCTCTACTACCATCTACTCTACTTGTTATCTTGGCAAATTATTATTATCATTATCACAAATATTACTGTAATGTTGCCCTCACATTGCTGCTTCTCTGTGAGTGTGCTAAATCCTGTGCAAAGCTTGATGCTGTCCATGAACTTGCTCTCTGTTCTAACTGTTCCAAGTTCTGCTTGGAAGTGGCATCGAGCTGGTATGAACTGGAAATCTGAATGGCTGTATGAACACAAAGACAGATGGCAGGATCCCCATTGGAATGTGTGGCCAGCACATGGCTGCTATTTGTTTTCACTCTCGAGTAGTCAGCAGACACACTGTGACTGTACTGCAGCTGCAGTGAGATTTACTTCCAGAACTTTTCAGGACTGTGGGGCAGTGCATGGCAAGGGTTACTTGGACAAGTGAAGTCCTAAGAAGGAAGCAAAGAATCTTTTCATTCTTTGGGAACTCATAGGAGGCAAGTTTCCTATTAAATGAGTAGACGTATTCTAGTTTTCAAGAGAGGCTTGGAAGCCAAATTTCTGCTTCCTATGTAATTCTAACTTTAACCAGAAGTTAACCAGGCTAATAATCAACTTTCTTTGCATCCCTTGCAGTGTAGTTCAAAATTGGCCCCTAAGTGTTTTCAGATACATCTTGCTATTTCTTGACTCTCATGTTACCAAATTTCTTGCACTCCTGACACATGCACAATTTTCCTGGAATGAAATTTCAGTTTACTTCGCCTGGATAATTTCCACCTTCTTAAAACTTCAGCTCAGGCTTCTGTCTTTCCCAGGGAGCCTCCTTCATACCCTGCCTCTTCCCTGCTTCCTGGGATCCTGGGCATCTATCTTATTATTTACCAAGTTAAATTAAACTTTTTCACTTTTAGTCTGGACAATATTTTTTTCATTTTGAGTCTTAGGGTTGATGATATAGTTAGTGTTCAATAACTGTTAGTTGGATTAAATTAGACCGAATTTCTGAAGAATGATTTTTAAAAATACCTCTCTCTGTCTGTCTGTCTGTCTCTCTCTGCTTCTCTGTTTCTCTACCTCTTTCTCTCTTGGGAGAAAAATAACCAAAGACGTGAAATCCTATTTAGTCCTCTTTCAAGGAGTGAATATTTTTCTTTAAGTAGGGTGGACATAAAAAATTTCTAGAGAGCAAGAGGTAGACTAAACTATATCTAAAAGGCATTCATTCATTCGACAAATATTTACTCAGTAACTTCCACTGTATCTTCAATGTAGGCATTGTAGGCATTGAAGATATAAGATGTAAAGCTTTGTTCCTAATCATAAGAAGCTGTTAATCAAAGGGTGAAACATGTAAAGAGATAATTTTGGTATGGTAGATGAGAAAACCAAGAAGTTACCCCTGTGATGAAATAATCAAAGGTTCAAAGGGTTCCAAAACATGGGAAGGAAGTCTTCTTCTAATAGCACCTAAATAAATTTCTGTTTCTAATTTCTCACCATCCATACACTTTATAACTGTATAATTTTGTTTACACCCCTACTGTTCCACTTAAATGGCTTTGTTAAAGTCAATAATGACCTCCATGTTGTAAAATCCATTGATATTTTTCATTTTATATTATTTAACTTATTAGCAAAATTTAACATAGTTTCTCATGCCCTTTTATAAATACCCCCTTCTCTTGGGTTTCTAAGATACCCCGCTTTCTGGATTTTTCTTCAATGCCCCTGATGACTCTCTTCCCCATTCGCCTTTATAGATTCCTGACCCAGAGGCAGGTTGGCTGTGAAGTTGATAAAAGTAGAAGGTTTAGGACCCCTCCATTGCATGGACCTCTTCCAAAACCCCAAGAAAGGGCTAACATGGTCATATGTTTTAGCAAAATTTGCAAAAGTAAAATATTTTAACCACAACTGTTTAAAGCAACAGTCATTTTTTCACCTCAACTTCCCCATCCGTCTTGCCACAATGTTCAGTGGTATTAGATTGTCTGTAGGCATTTTGGGAATCCAGTTACAGGGAGTTTGGGTGGAGGATATGTTTCCTTTGGATTTAGTGGGTTACATGTGTGTGATACATACAATCATGTCACGTTAATGAGGCTTTTGCCAAACATCCCATTGGGCAACTCACCTGTTGCTAGGACATGAGGGTACAGGGCCAAAGGTAGCACCATGACATGAATGTGTCTATGGCCCCAACACTGGGTAAAATATTGGTAGTATAGAGGAGAAAAATGCTAGAAGAAAGACCAGATTACTTTTCTGTTCTCCCAGTGGAAAATAATATTATAAAATCTTTGTTGTATGAAAAATAATTGGAATATGCAGGAAAAAATAGGGGGAAAACTATTTGAAAGTGGATCAGGCAGTTAAGACTTACAAATATTAATCAATTTTCCTGCATTATGTGATGTTGGTGGTATTTATCCTCATTTTTACATCTGTAATTTATTGCAATTAATTTATCATTTTAATGTATCCAATTTTGTGTTATAAATTTTTATTATTTTCCTTGAAGAAGGCCCTCTAAATTACATAAGCCCATAAAATCTAAGTTCATTACTGAGTTGCCCATACCTACCCTCTTAGCCCACTAATGCTTACATCCTTTCCTAGGTAATATTGTTCCCATGGTTTTAAAAGCCATTTATATGCATATACATCTTTGTTGGTTGATTTGGATCTGGCTTTGATCACAAAAGAACTGGAACCTGGAATATTTTTAAATACCTTCTTTATTTTTATTAAATTTTTTAAAATTGAAAGACTAACAAAACAGGCTATGAACTCTGGTTCCAACTCAGTATGACCCTTGGAAAATGGGCCAACCCCTTTAATTCCCCTCATGTCCTCTTCTGCAAAATTTTATATCACACAGGCAGATCCTGAAGAACACAATTAAATACTTTGTTTCAGGGCTTATGATGATTGATAAATAAACAGTTCTTTTGTTTTTATATGTTGAACTAAATTAAATTAGTACAACCTGCCAACCACTTTAGCATTTGAATTTTAAGGAAAGGAAGCAATTCTAGGGGAAAGAGTGTTTTCAAAAGAGAAACACTCTTGTAGAGACATGGAAGTGGGCTGGGATTGACTGAAAGAAGACAGATTTATTGGCAGGTTTGTGAGAGTCTGGGAATGCTTGGAAGAGGTTACTGATATTCTTGAGATAGAAGAGGGAGTCCAATAAGTAACATAGATACACTTTGAATTCATTCCAGTGGGTTATTGTACTGATTCTGAATCATCAATTAATTTATTATGTATCTATGTATTATTTATTGTAGTTAACTGTGGTATCAATTCTTTTAGAACTGTGGTTCTTGTACACACCCTATCTTTGAAGCATTTTCTCTCTCATCTGTTAAAGCCCAGAGAACAGCAATAATTTTAGGTCAGTACTCAGACTTTCCTATTCATTGTGCTGTCCATAATTGGACTGGTACCCTCCATAGGTACTGAACTGGCCTCGTTTATAGATAGGAGGAATGCATGAAAAGGAAGTTTGAGGAGGCTATATTATGAATGGGATATGGTTGGAGTCACTCCAGGATAAAATCCTAATAAATAAGAAGCAAAAGTGAGAAGAAATCAGAGTATGTGACCAGATAATTGATATTTTGCAGAGTAAAAGGAGGGCTGCTGCAAAAGTGTGCATCACTGCCCATCTGAATGTGTTCTGCCTCTTGCATGCTCATGTGTTTGTGTCTTCCTGTCTATGAATCATTATGTGTCTCTGGTGTTTTTACATACCTATATGAAGAATAAGTGGGTCGATCAGAGTGAGCTCTGAGGCCTCTATTGTGTCTGGAATTCTATAACTCTGTCATTTTGTGTTTTTATCAGTGTTCACATATATATTATTGTATATGCTGTCATAAATGTATCCTGGGTATTTTTTGCTCTGTACCTGCAGTTATAATGGAAGTTAGTGGGAGGAAGTCTTTCCTCCAACCTTATGACTTAATTAGAGTTAGATAGATGAATGGAAAAACTTCTCTCTTGTTTTCTTGCTTCCTGGCCAGTCTTGGAACTGTCAAAACTTCGGAATTTTTACAGAATGAATCAAAGGTGATTTCACTTGTGATTGTTAATTTTGTATCAACTTGACTGAGCTATGAGGTACCCAGATATTTTGTCAAGCATTATTTTGGGTGTGTCTGTGAGGATGCTTTTTGGGTAAAATTAACACAGGATGCTTTTTGGGTAAAATTAACACTGGAATCATCAGTTTCAGTAAAGGAGATTACCCTCCCTGATGTGGATTGGCCACACGCAGTCAGTTGAAAGCCTGAATAGAATAAAAAGGCTGAACCTTCTGTGAGTAAAAGGGAACTTTTCCTGACTTACTGCCTTGAGCTGGAATATCAGTCTTTCCTTTTCTTCGGCTCAAATGGAAACATTGGCTCTTCTTAGGGCTTGATTTCGCCAACTTTTGAACTGAAACTTATACCACCAGCTCTTCTGGGTCTCCAATCTGTTGGTTGCACATCTTGGGATTTCTCAGCCTCCATAATCACATTAGTCAATTCCTTATAATAAATATCTTTACACACACAGACACACACACACACACACACACACATGTCCTCTTGTTGGTTTTGTTTGCCTGGAGAACCCTGACTAATATAACACCTAAGAAGTCTGTGAGAATGAATGGGGTGGGTTTCTGAAGGCCTGCTTAGAAATGGGGCTTTGGGAATAACTCTGAGGAATTATAGACAGAGAAAGAGAGGGCCTAAATGATTCACAGTTGCCTCCCACCTGGCTTAATTTCAAGGAGGGAGGTGATTCTGATCATGATTATAGTAGTTTAGATTTTTCCTGAAATACGTCTGTGGGAAATTTCAAAACCTATGTGAGGAGACTGCCCCTAAATTTTGTGTAGCTAAACATGGCCCATACAGGAATGAAATTCTAAACCCTTGAAATTTAACTTCAGATTTCCTTCCTTATTTTTTGGTGAGAGCTAAATTAGTAGAGTGTAGTGGAAAATTTGCTAGACTGAAATGTAGACCGTGTGCTCCAGCTCTGCCTGTTTCAGCCAAGTAGAGGCTGTTTTGGCTCCTTGGGATTCACTCAGTTCTCATCTTTGATGTTGACATAACACATGCAGGTCACAGTGTTGCTGTGCAAATTGGGCAGACTAAGGAATTAGAAGCTGATTTCTGAACTGGGATGGACTGTTGATGTGAGCATTCACACCCAAGGATTCTTCAGGAATAGTAAGCAGGTGTTATCATGGAGTTGAAGAAGTCCTGGCAAAGTGAAAACTGAAGTGTTGATGCTGCCTTATCATAAATTGGAATCTGATATGCAACCTTTTAAATCTGTATCAGGGATAAGTACGGGGTCAGTGACTTGTTTCAACTTCCTTAACCTCTTTAAATCTCAGTGCCTTCTGTATAATGACCATGGTGATATCTCCCAGCCTGCCTCTGGGATTCACAAAAGGACTGATAGAAATGTTGGGGGTCAAAGTTGGTGAAAGTGTAAGTTAAAAGATGATAGATAACATAGTAATAAATGTACATAAACTCTTTGATCCAGCGATTTCCTCAGATCTATCATTCAGAAATATTCAACACATACCTTCAAATATATACACACACATATGTTCATTACAGCATTCTTTACTGGAGCAGAGAAACGTCCTAAACAGTCATCAATCATAACTGTTTAAGTTAATAAGGGTTTGTAAGTCAAAAGAAAATATGCTGAAACTTTAAGAACAACACAGTAGATCTATGTGTACCGACATGAAAACATATCAAATAATATATTCAGATACAAACACACACGCATCTGCCTGGAGAGAGAGTGTGTGTGAGAGAGAAAGTACCAAAAGAAAATCACAAAACTCTAACATATAGCAGAATCCTCTTTATTATTTTAAAAGTTCTTGTGTAAGTATATGGACACATAAGAAAGGAAATGCATAGAAAGTCTAGAAGGATACCTCAAGCTCTTAATGATGGTTACTTCTCTGGGTGGGTATTGGGATTTGGACAGAAATATAGAAAAGATTTTTCACTTTACCCATATATTCTTCAGTATAATTATATATCCATGTAAGCAAAATGTAAAGAAAAAATATATATAATATTAGTGTCATTTAAAATAGATAACATATGCAAGTGTAAGGTACCAATAACACTTGTATAAAACTATAAGAGTGAAGATTACAACCTATTTCCTTTTCACATCACCTAAATGAATATATTTCCAATGATTTATTCCAATAATCTCACTTGTGTTTTAGCTTTTATCTGTTTTAAAAATAAGAATAGACTACAGTGAAAATACCTCTTTATTGAGTTTGTGCATTTTTTCCTTTCTATGTCTTATTCTCCTCTCATGTCCCCTAACACACTGCTTCTCCAATTTCCATGCATAAAAATCAACTGGGGGGCTTGTTGTCAGGCCCCCAACAACAAAGACTCTGATACATTAGGTCTGAGTGAGCTCTGAGAACTTACATCCTTAACAAAGTCCTAGGTGATGAGGATGCTGTTGATCTGAGGATTCCACTGTGAATAGATCTGCCCTAAAACCCCACCCAGAAAGCTCATATTAATATCTTACTTTATTCTGCTAACATTTATTAAGCACTAAAGTGTGGTAGGCTCAGTGCTAGGTTCTGAAAATCTAAAGTTGAAATAAAAACTCTATCACCAAGTATTTGGTTGGTGCAAAAGTAACGGTGCAAAATTGTAATTGCTGTTTCCCCCCTTGAAAGTAATGGCAAAAACCACAATTACTTTTGCACCGACCTGATAGTACACAGCTTCATGGAGGATAGGGGAAGCAGACAAGTAAGAGGATAATTCTGTTACAGTATAAGTGCTACATTAAACATGTGATGAGATCACAGAGCATGGACCTTTCATGGAGGTACAGTTGGTGAGAAGTAGAGGATGGAGTTGGGGGAAGAAATGCTGACATGGTTTTATACCGCAGGACACCTGATAATAATGCCTGCTAGACAGCTGAGTACATACCTGGCTAACATGAGACAAAATCAGGAAATAAGCATAACATAATATTGCTTTAAATAAATCTCTAGGCCTCCGTCTTTTTACTTGTAAAATGAAGGATGAACAAGTGCTCTTGCCATAGCACTCTATGCATGTGAGATTTTCTGTCTTTTCTCTTTCCATCAACCAACCCTCATTTTGCTGAGTTCTAACCATCTGAGGTGCAGTGCTCCCATGCAGCCAAGTCCAAGCTGACCCAGCATCACCTAAATGCTAGGCCTTCCCCACTGTGGTGCCACATTCCTACCGTTGCTTGCTCCTATGCTCATCATCTTTCTACATTCCTCCATCTAGCCCAATGCTCCCACTATGCTAAATAATTTGAAGTTCTCAGAATGGTCATGCTCTCTCTTATCTAAGATTTGCACATTTTGCTCACCTTGCCTGGAAGGACTCTATCCCCATCATCTCTTCTGGCTGACTCCTACTAATCCCTGATGACTCAGTTTTGTGTTCATGTGTCCTAGGTCCTGTCCTCTAAAACAGTATCTTTCTCCATCTGGGCTAGAGGCTGCTTCAGCATGTTCCCAGAACACCCTGTTCTTTTACCTACTAGATTGTGCTTACATGCCTGTCTCCCACAGTGATAGCAAGTACCTCGAACACCATGGACTGGATCTAATTCATATTTGGGCCTGGATCTGAATAAGTACCCAATAAATGTTTATTCAAGGAATGAGTTCTTGAGCCTCCTTGAGGCTTGCCTCTTACTAAGAAACTGCAATTTGTCCTATATTGCATTTATCTTAAGGTCTTCCCCTCCTCTAGGAATTGCTAACTAATAATCTGGCAGAGTATGAATGTCTACTGGTAGATTGTTTCCTCCAGAAAAGATATAGAAATATATGTAATTTTAGAGCTGTAAGTATCTACAAATCACCTAGTTTAATCTCATTTTATGATATGTTTAGGCTGTGTCCCTACCCATATCTCATCTTGAATTCCCACATGTTGTGGGAGGTACTGGTGGGAGGTAGTTCAATCATGGGGCAAGTCTTTTTTGAGCTGTTCTCGCGATAGTGAATAAGTCTCATAAGATCTTATGGTTTTAAAAAGAGGAGTTTCCCTGCACAAGCTCTTTTTGCCTGCTGCCGTCCATGTAAGATATGACTTGCTCTTCCTTGCCTTTTGCCATGATTGTGAGGCTTCTCTAGCCACATGGTACTGTAAGTCCAATAAATATCTTTCTTTTGTAGATTGCCCAGTCTCAGATCTGTCTTTTTCAGCAGCATGAAAATGGACTAATACAGTAAATTGGTACCAGTAGAGGTGGGTGTTGCTGAAAAGATACCCAAAAATGTGGAAGCAACTTTGGAACTGAGTAACAGGCAGAGGTTGCGACAGTTTGGAGGGTTCAGAAGAAGACAGAAAAATGTGGGAAAGTTTGGAACTTCCTAGAGACTTGTTGAATGGGTTTGACAAAAATGCTGATAATGATATGAACAATAAGGTCCAGGCTGAGGTGGTCTCAGTTGGAGATGAGGAACTTTTTGGGAACTGGAGCAAAGGTAACTCTTGTTAAGTTTTAGCAAAGAGACTGGAGGCATTTTGTCCCTGCCCTAGAGATTTGTGGAACTTTGAACTTGAGAGAAATGATTTAGGGTATCTGGTGGAAGAAATTTCTGAGCAGCAAACCATTCAAGAGGTGACTTGGGTGCTGTTAAAGGCATTCAGTTTTATAAGAAAAGCAAAGCATAAAAGTTTGGAAAATTTGCAGCCTGAAAATGTGATAGAAAAGAAATCCCATTTTCTGAGGAGAAATTTAGGCTGGCTGCAGAAATTTGCATAAGTAACAAGAAGCCAAGTGTTAATCCCCAAGACAATGGGGAAAATGTCTCCATGACATGTCAAAGGTCTTCACAGCAGCCCCTCCCATCACAAGCCCAGAAGCCTAGGAAAAAAAATGGTTTCATGGGTTGGGCCCAGGGTCCTTGTGCTGTGTGTAGCCTACAGACTTGGTGCTTTGTGTCCCAGCCACTCCAGCCATGGCTAAAATGGGCCAAGGTACAGCTTAGGCTATTGCTTCAGAGAGTGGAAGTCCCAAGCCTTGGCAGCTTCCATGTGGTGTTGTGCCTATGGGTGCACAGAAGTCAAGAATTGAGATTTGGGAACCCCCATCTAGATTTCAGAGGATGTATGGAAATACCTGGATGTCTGGGCAGATGTTTGCTGCAGGGAGGGCTTCTCATGGAGATCCTCTGATAGGGCAGTGCAGAAGGAAAATGTCAGGTCAGAGTACACAAACAGAATCCCTACTGGGCCACCGCTTGGTGGAGCTGTGAGAAGACGGCCACCATCCTCCAGACCCCAGAATGGTAGATCCACTGACAGCTTGCACGGAAAAGCTGCAGACACTCAACACCAGCCCATGAAAACAGCTGGGAGGAAGGCTGTACTCTGCAAAGCCACAGACGTGGAGCTGCTCAAGACCATTGGAACCCACCTCTTACATCAGCGTGACCTGGTGTGAGACACAGAGTCAAAGGAGAACGTTTTGGAGCTCTAAGACTTGACTGCCACCACTGGATTTCAGACTTGTATGGGGACTGCAGCCTCTTTGTTTGCACCAATTTCTCCCATTTGGAATGACTGTATTTACCCAATGCCTGTACCCTACCCCCCTCCCACTGTATCTAGGAAGTAACTAACCTGCTTTTGATTTTTAGGCTCATAAGTGAAAGGGACTTCCTTTGTCTCAGGTGAGACTTTGGATTGTGGACTTTTGAGTTAATGCTAAACTGAGTTAAGACTTTGGGGGACTGTTGGGAAGGGATGATTGGTTTTTAAATGTGAGGATGCGAGATTTGGGAGGGCCAGTGGTGGAATGATATGGTTGGCTGTGTCCTCACCCATATCTCGTCTTGAATTCCCATACGTTGTCAGAGGTACCCAGTGGGAGGTAATTGACTCATGGGAGCAAGTTTTTCCCATGCTGTTCTTGTGATAGTGAATAAGTCTCAGGAAATCTGATGGTTTTAAGCAGAGTTCCCATGCACAAGCTCTCTCTCTTTGCCTGCTGCCATCCATGTAAGACATGACTTGCTCTTCCTTGCCTTCCACCATGATTGTGAGGCTTCTCCTGTCATGTGGAACTGTAAGTCCAATTAAACCTCTTTCTTTTGTAAACTGCCCAGTCTTGGGTATGCCTTTATCTGCAGCGTGAAAACAGACCAGTACACTTTAGAAATGAGAAACAGACCCAGAGAGATTATATAACATATCCAAGGTCACAGAGTTTCAGACAAATTAAAATGAGTACACATTAGTTAAGGTTTTATCCCCCAACTTCTTTTGAAAGAAGCCTTCTGCACACTTTACTTTAACCAATCAGTGTGACGGTATTCACAGCATTTTTCATTACTGCAGTTCTTGTGAAAGTTAATTTAGTGTTCAGGGCTTTTTTATGCCTTTCAAAACATACCATAAAGCAGAATTTTTATTTTAGTTATACGTTGGATTGGGCTACCATACTAGTAAATGCTTCCCTGTTAAATGAATCCTTTTATAATATTTTCACAAAATTTATGACTTTTCTCAATTCTATCTTCTCCTATTCAGGAACCATCTCCTTGTCCCTGTCTTTCAACATTTTTTAATTTAGAAAATTATTTCCTCTGGATAGTCTCTTCTCTTTCTATTTACTCCCACCTTCACCCTGAAACTTAATTGTGTGTTAAATCTCTCATAGCCTTGACATTCCTAAATAATTTAAATGTAAAATAATTGGAAATGGGAATACATTAAGGTATTTTTTAAAAGCTTTTATAGAAAGTATTTTTTGGGGGGTCAATTTCTAATGCACCTTTGACTTGGGCATGTTCCAGGGTAGATTTTTCAATTTCATAACATAGTATTGGTAAAAATAAAATGTTATGTTCCAGTCTTTCTACCTTCTCCCCTACAATATAGTATTCTGATATTCCAACTGCACAGAAGAATCTGAAACTAAAAGTTATGACCCAATTTTCAAGGAAACTTGATCCCCTACCAGGGCTCAGTGACACATTTCTAGACTATTTTGTGGCCAGGGATTCTTTGGCATTGTAAGAAACCATATAGCACTTGTAGAAAAGAACCTGGAATCTGACTACAGAAGGTAGTTAAACTTCATTCAACTCTCAACACCTTTAAGCTTGAGATAGAATTCCTTGGAAGCCCCTTGTTTGACCACTTGGCCTAGATCTAGACCAGCATGCATTCTTCAAGGATGCCTTTCTCATTTAAAAATGATCCCTTGGCCTCCAGACAGGAGACAGGATCTTCTAATGCCCTGCATATTTTATAGGTTTATATTTGTTGGTTTAAATTTTTCATGCCTTATTTTAAAAAGGCTTCTCCGCCCCTGCACCACTCTCTGGACTTCATCCACCAGATGTGTGTTGTTGAAAACAGATAGATCCCTGCGTACTGTACTGGATGTAAATAGAGGGTCCATAAAATCAAATGCCAAACAGGATCCAGTACATAATGTAAATGGGTGTGGCAGCTCTGATGATGACTGAAGTGCGCTGTAGAGCCCATGTTCTGTCAAAAGAGAGGAGGGAAAACATGAATGTCTGTGTGAAATGTCCCAGTTCAAAATGGAGTTTGCTAAATCAAACTTCTTTTAAGAAATGTGAACCAAATCTTATAAACTGGATTTGGCTTATGGTCCTCTATTGTGTGACTTATGTTTACAGATTAGCTTTTCTTTTATAGATTATGTAAAGTGAGTGAAACAATGATGACGATTATGTGAATGTACAGTAATAGAAATTACTATTAAAGGAATGCACTGTTTTTCTCAAAATAATTTTTCTTTACTTTCCTTTGCTTTCTTTTCTTCTATCTCACTTTATTCTTGCTTTCCTAAAATAATACACACGACTTTCTCTAATGCCAATCAGCCATGTATATGTATATATGTATACATATATGATCATGTATTATACAATATTATATATGTTAAATGACTATGAAATGCATACACATGTGTATATAATGTCATGTTACATTTGCGTATATCATAGAACTATCATATATAATAATCATACATTCATGAATGATTTGAAATATACTATTATTTGCACTCACACATCTTCCATCTTTTATTTGGAAATAAGATATTTGGCAATGCAAGCATTTAGAATACAATTGTAAACTTATAAATGTTAAAAAGTCTTCATAAAACCTCTGTATTTTCTTTGCAAAGGAAGATGATGGTTTTTCTTCTAGACAATCATGTATAACATAAGGCAGCACATTGGAAGCAGCACGTTGGACAGGTGTGGTGACGAAGATGACTCCTTAGCAGCCTGCGCATCCCACTTTCCAAAAGGAGGTGGGCATGCTTTCAAGCAGAGTCTTAAACTGTCGGCTTGCAGGCCCAGTTACAATGCTCTTAAATGATTTGAATGTAATGCCTTTCCAGTTTCATGGCCCTCACCACTCCAATAGGAGGCCCAGCTTTCCTTATGGACATTACATGCCTAGTCTTTGAAGTCATTTGCATTTGCAACCCTTGTGTTAAGAGCATTACAAAAGACACAGCAAAGGTCGTGTGTCATCAGAAAAATGGAAGAGGCTTTGAAAAAGCCACCTCTGCAGTGCTGACTCCAAGAAGTATTTTGCAGAAGGAGTAAATATCAACTTACATTTTCATTTGCAGAAATCTTTGGCACCTCTTGTTGAGCACCAACATTTCAGGGTTAGACAAGAGCATGTCTCATTATACGTTTCTTTCTTTCTTTCCATATGAATCTTTCCTTTCTTTTCTATGGCAGTGGCCCCTAACCCCTTTTCTTTTGGTTACTTTCACTCACTCCAAGCCTGGGTGAGGAGTAAGAGTCTTTTGACTGACCTTGTCCTGCTGTTCCTCTGAATGCAGGTATTGTCATTTTTTAGACATGGTGTGTATGTGTGTGTGTGTGTGTGTGTGTGTACATGCACACGTACACTCATTTCTAATTCCTAAGACAAAGCTTAAGAGGGATAATGACAAAAATAGCCAAAATAGAAGTTACACTACTTGAACAAATTAAAATTTTATTTTAATTCTAGCCAGCCTTTTCAGAATGCCCTTCCTACATAGTACTGAAAACTTTTAATAACATAGCTAGAATTTTATTTTAGATGTGCTAGCATAAGCTACATAGACTTTAACTCAAAGTAGAATCAGAATAGAACTGCTACTAAGCCCAGTGAAATACTCTATCCCTAATAAAAACCCATTTACTTACCTTGCTCCTGAGCTTGAGCCCTTGTGGTTGTTCCCTCAAGGCTCTTGAAGTGCAGAAATCACTTTCTACCTGCCTGTGTGCTGAAGGCTTGTGCCTGAGGGTTCCAAGCTATTCCATAATCATTTCTGTAGACATCCCTTCCAACCCTCAGTGAATGCTCAGGGTAAAAAGGCTGTTTTCTCTCTGGTCTAAAGGTTCCTCCTCTGGACTTCTGACTACCCTATGGTCACATTTCTGGAAACTCAACCAGTGATCTCCCTTGGAAGTCATGGGGTCTCGAGGTCATGCTGTGTCTCACAATGACTAGAGTCATGCTGTGTCTCACAATGACTAGAGTGTTTCATTAAATGTGTCAATTACTGCTTTTAGAACCCAGTTCTCTGATGAACCGTGCCTGATGTTTCTAGTTCTACTCCAAAGGAATAGTGGTCTATTTAACCTAGACAAATATAGCTGGACATCAATGATTTAACCCAGCATTTTCTAAGACATGTTTTGTAAAACCCTACTAATATTCCACAGTTAAATACATCTAGGAAATCTTGAATACTATCACCCTTTTGGGAAAGTCACCATTTGCATAACATATTAAGGCCTCTGAAATCTTCTTTAGTAAAGATACCTGATCAGTTTTTTGATGCCAAGTATTTTCCAACTTAATTGGCCATGGAATCATCCCCCACCCACCCCCGGCTTCCTGCCTATAGAGTGACTTTTTAACATCACTTAATATCTTAAAGACCACTGGTGCAGAAATGTAGACACTTTCTGGTGTCATCTTACAATATTACTTTTTTTTCCAATCAATGCCTTCTTTGACTTTCCTAAGTGACTATTTCACCCCATCATCTCTCTCCTCAACTTCCAATAGCCCTTCCACTCTCTTTATTCTGGACTGATGACTTGATTCTCACTTCAGTCACTGAGAAAATAGAAGCAATCAGAAGAAAACTTCTCTATCCACTCATTACCAAATTTTGCACATTTCTTGCACCTGTGCTATAGATTAAGCCTCCTCTTCTGTTATAGTGAATCAATTGCCTGCACTCCGATGTGAGGTTAGCACTGCAGGTGTCATGATGAAGCTCATTCCTTTTTAGCTACTTGAGAACTTTGCTCCTCCAGGGATGCCATTTCTCTCCTGCATCATTAAATTCCTCCCCCACTTCATTATTTCCCAACATGCAAACATATTATACTGTCTCTTATATTAAAACAAAACAACAATACAAAACCCCTCTCTTGATTCCCATATACCTTTCCAGTGAGTACCCATTTCCTCTGCTCTGGTTTACAGGAAAATTCTTGAGGGAATTTGCTATACTCAATATCTCTCTTATCTCTTTTCATCTTCTCTGTAATTTTGCCCTCAGGAACAGTTCTTATTTGGCGTGACCCTCGATGTTGATAAATCAAACAGCCAATTCTCAGTCCTCATTTACTCATACTCTGGCTTTGAACCAGTTAATCATTCCCTCCTTCTTGAAATTCCTTTTTTCCCATGAGTTGAAATAGATCTAGATGGTTTATTATTTCTGGCACAGCAGGCAGCATGACTTTCTTCTTTGCATTGGTTGCTCTGTCTCCCAAGTTCCATGAAGGTGTTGCAAAGGCAGCCTAAGTAGATGTTGTACACACCTTGCTGGTGTTCCAGCTTTTGAGCTTTGAGTTTAGAAATCTCCAATCTTTTAAAGTCCTTACAACAAACCTGCCTGACCTTTGACCCACAGAAAGAGATGATCATTTATTACCTTGGTCAAGAAACAAATCTGCCCTTTAACCCAGAGGGAGATACTGTTTTAGCTTTCAAAGCTGTTTGGTATACAAACATCTTTAAAAAGGTCCTTCCAACAAAGTTCTCACATGTAGAAACATCACAGAGAATTGTTTCCCAACCAAAACTCCTGCCTGGAGTTATCCTCTCATATTTATATGAATTTCTCCTCCCACTTTTCATTCAGATCACTTTCAACTGTCACAGGCCTTCTTTGACCACCTCCCCTTTTCTTCTTTGTTTTTCTTTGTAGCACTCAGCTCTATCTGAAATGATATTGCATATGAATTTAATGCTAAGTTGGCTATCTGTCCTATTCAAATGCAAATTCCAGGTGCCTAGAACTTTGTTTTGTTCACTGTTGAATCCCAGCTCCTGGAAGAGTATTTGACAGGGTAGGTGATCACTAAATTGTTGTTAAATGAGTATATGGATAATTCTGTTCAGTAACCCTGTCTACCTCCTCAGATTCTTAGAATGAATCACTCAGATGTCCCGTCTGCATGCAAAGAAGTAAGACTTATAAAATTGTATTCTTTCAATATAAAAAAAAATAGCTTAACCACAAAGGGAACATTATTGCACACAATTTGCACAAAAGGAAGAAGAGAATAATTTGTTAATGTAGCCCTCTGTGAACCGTGAGTGTTCTCTGAACGTTGAATAACAATAAAGAGACAGGTATATTTTAAAATTATTTCCAAGGAAAGTGGTTAAATATTTTAGAAAACCTTAAATCTTTAAGACAAAGGCTTCAGTTATCAGGAAAATTTACTAACATGGAATATGTGTGATTATCTTAATTAATGAACTATGCTCTATTGCATTATCTGGTTCAGTCATTGACAGAATATACTAAAAATAAACAGAATGCCTTTGCTGTAATCTAGCCTTGTAGTTAGATTAAAAACAACAATGACAACAACGCACAATTGATTCAAGTAATTTTCACTGAATCTTGTCATATATGACAGCCATGTGTCCTACCCACACAAGCCTTAGCAAGTATTTTTTTTATTTTTTAAAGTGTGTGTTCTTTTGCCTGATTTATTTTAAGATCCAGGTTCTAATTGTATTCAGATACTTAGCCAGGTGACCTCTGTTGGTTTATCTCATTTCTCTGTCCATTGGGCAGTGACTTTAGTCTTGAGTACAGATCAGAAGAAAACTTCTCTTCCTTCAGTTCTCGAGCCTATTAAGGTTTTGTTGTTGTTCTCGTTCCAGTAGCATTAGCGAGGTGTGAAGTTGATGAGCTCCCACCCTCTGTACGCTAGTTCTTCAATGGATTAGAAGCTCAAGAATAGGAAGATAACATTTCAGCAGCAGCAAACCCAGGAAGCGGAGCATCGTGGTCTCCGCCTGAATCACTGATTGAATCATCTGTGTGCCTGGGACAGTAGGCAGGCCGATTTCAGGCCACCATATGTGTGTGAGGCCTGGCTGTGTTCTTCTCCTGGACTTTCCTCTGGGTGCTAATTGCTTTAGTGAGAGAAACTGTGCAAGGCAATTAAACAGCCCCCTTCTCTCACAGTCCTAGCTCTCAAAAGCTAGGGGCTGGGACAGGGCTCCTGCTCTCCCAGTGGGTTGCAAATTGCTCAGAATGAATAAATACATTTGTTCACTTTTCAAACTGTGACCAGCCACCTGGTCTCTTGTGTTGCTCTCAGAGCAAAGAAGGCAGATGACGGGCTCCTCATTGCTGAACTCCAGCCCATAAAAATGCTTCACCGCACTCTGAGCTATTTTTGCAAGGACATCTGTTGCCAAAAAAGAATTTTAATTAAGCAAAAACACATCTCTGTTTTGTCCGTGGCAAGGAGGCTTGTGAAAGCTTTCTTGTCTCAGATGCATGCTAAATCTGGAGAAATGGAAGCCTTAAGGTATTTTGTGAGGGACATTTTGCTGCTCAATTTGAGGGACACAACAGATTTTCCATGGGAAGGAAATTATTGGAAGTGCATGTTTGAGCCTTTCAAAATAAGGCCCAGACTGCATTAATAATTAATTGTACGTAATATAATCTGACATGTTACTCCATGGTTTGATAAAGTCGAAAGCTATTTCCACAGGGCAACTTGCCAGTTCTTTTGCTCTCTTCCAATCTTCTTCCCAGGTGATGTTCATCATTTTAACATCAAGCTTCCAGAACACCACATTAACACATAAATTAGAGGACCTGGTGCTGCACTGGCTGTTATAACTAGTCTAGATGTAATTGTCCAATCAGAAAGGAAAAAAAAAAAGTAAAGTGATAAACGAAGTCAGAAAGCAGGTTGTAGACATTAATACTGCATAAATTGCTTAAGATTGGGTTGGAGAGTGGGGAAGCAGCCTATCTCTAGTTTTCATAAATGCAAGTATATTGAGTGCTTTTTTCACTCTTCAAACACTGACATGATAGCAGATACAAATTCTTCATATATGAAACTGATTCTGTAACCATATACCCTTCAAATCCCTTAAGTGCCTTTCGGGGCACTCTCTTTGGCAGCACAAGCATATCAGACAAGCGGACTACAAGAGGGGCACTTTCAAGTAGCAGGCCCCGAGGGGCATTGCTGGGCAGCATGGCAGGATGAATTACCTGATAATATTAAGGTTGTTTCTGACCACTTCTATTAGGGGTTGGGATCACTCATTTGCCCTCTCAGAGGGTGGACAGAGAAGATCATCTAAGCTGAAGCTGAAGGAGCTCGGATTTCTACACGATAGGATCTTTGTAGACAGGAATCTAGCTGTTACATCAAGGACTGGAATACAGAATCTTGTATTATACGTGAAACTTACAGTGTTTCTTTCGACTCTGAAATCTTTCTGACAATTCAATGCCCTCTTTTTGAGATTTACTCATCATTAGGAGTAGCAGGGGGAAACAAAGTGTTTTTTTTTGTTTTTTTTAATGTTTTTTAGTTTTTCCTTTCTAAGGATGGTGGCCATTTTGTTAGTGATTGCCAAGATACTCACTATCCCCCTGCCCCCACCAATTCTTAACAAGATTAGTTTTGTTCTACCTAATGCATAATATAAAGAGCATGAATCTCCCAGGTCCCAGTCCCCTCACCTAAATAAATATTTATGGAATTAAAATGCATATCACTAATCCTTTCAACACTTGCCAGTTTAATAATGGTTCTTCTGAGGGCAGTGATGATAACTGCTTGTGCAAATTTAATTTAAAGTTTGCTTTCAACTTTGTTTTCTTTAGACTTGCCATTTGCAAGTTAAGAAGAAAAGAAAAATATATTAGCTAACAAAACTGCCAAGTCCCAGGTTAAAAGCTTCAGAAACCACTAAATCCAAGGCTTCAATCAATGTCATCAGAACTCAGCCCGTTCTTCTATGTGCTTTCCTCTATGATGACATTTTCTCAGACAGGCCTTTCTACTTGATGGTGTCAAGCAGCTCCTGCCTCAACTTATCCTTGCAGCACTTCCTTCCTGTTGATTCTAGCAAAGAACTAGACTCTAAGTACCCTGGTGAGAGACTGGTGTTGACTGCCTGGGTTTGCATTCTGACTCTACCATTCACTAGCTATTTGATCTCTTCCAGGAAATTTATACTCTGTGTCTCAGTTTCCTTATCTGCATATTAAAGGTAATAGTAATTCCTACTCTGTAGGCTTGTTGGAAGTATTAAATAAGTTTAATGCATGTGCCAAGCATATAAGATTTACTATTTTATATACCATCCATGAAAATTAATACTGTGGTTGGGGTATAGAATGCATTGATTGGACATACCTGAGTCAAGTATCTTCTCTGGAAACTGGGATGTGATCTTCTCACACTTTAATCACAAGGTGAAGAATAAAAAGGGAGTCATTCCCTAAAATAAATCTGGGAATCTCTTATAAGGCCAGATAACTGATGCCAACAACCTTAGTAATTTATTACAACTAGCCAAGGGATTCTACAGTATTGGGATTGCTTAGAATCTAATCAAACAAAATAGCGGAGGTGAAAATGTTTTTTAAATAACAAAACACAGTAAGATCTCAATGTGATTGGGTCATTGACTTGCTCTAGACACTCAGTAAAAGTACAACACTGTTCTAAATCCTAAAAGTGGATACACAGCAGATCTGGCCTTTTTTTAATCACAGACTTCACCATATTATTGAGAACACAGACACTGAGGCACAGCAAATAACTGACTTGTGTTCAACAAGAAACAAGGGCAAAAGAGTCATATAAATAAACAATGGTGAGGTCGACAATTATGAAGACATCAGAGTAGCTAGTTCTAATCATAAAAGATTTATTAAAGGAAATCATTTGCTAATGGAAATTTGAAACCACAGAATAAGGCAATATTGAATTATTAACCCCCGAAAATAACTTTTCCACACCCCTATAATATTGAACTTGAGAGATCTGTTCCATTGAATCTAGATTAAAGGAACAATTCAACCACTTCCCCAATCATCAAAACCTTTTACCTGGCTGAGGCACTGTGGGCAGTTGTCTCAGCTAAGTTGTGGAATATAGTCACATTATTCTCTTAGATTAATCATAAAACCATACTGATTCTTTGGTGGATCATCGGAATCTTTTGGAATGATGGAAAAAGGCATGAAAAAAAGCCTTTGTATCTAACTTCAGCGTTAGTTATCACTCCCTTATCTTGCTTAATTTTTTCATGTATGAAAAAATTATCTTGCTTGTTTTTTCATGTATGACAAGTGACCCACTCTTTCATTTTCTGCATAATAGGCAAAAGGAAAAGTTAATTTTTTTAACTGATTGACCATGATTACTCATGCAGGTCCTTTGTAAGGCAGACTGCTCAGCTAATTAACATAGTGACATCAATCAATATGATATTTAGGAAACTGTGTGCTAAGACATCTGTCTACTGACTTGTAAAGGTAAGTTAGCACGTAGGAGATGGGTCGTGGGACAATTGTTTTTTCTCAGAAGCAATCTACATAAAAAGCACAACATGGTCTTCAGTTAGCCCCTGCCCTTTGTAACAGAGAATGTTTAGTCTCAGATGTCACACTTAGTGGGAGCTGCTAAAGTCATTACATAATTATAGTCACCAGCTACACTTTATTTTGTGTAGATTAATAATTTTAAAATAGCATATGCTCCCTCCTTCTTCCTTACAGTATTAAGGTAAGGAAAAGGGAAGCAGCTGCTGTGCTTAAGGGTTAGGGATCCTCAATGGCCCTCATACAAAGACTCTCAATAAACTGGCATTCTCAATAAAACAGTGCATTTGCAAAGCAGATAAAGTCTCTAGTCAAAGCTCCTCCCCAAGTCACCACAAATAGACATGCAATCTAAATAAATAGCATTGTCTTACATATGAAAAGATGATTTCAAGGCAGATTCCATAGTTCTCCAGATCCAACCAGTAACTTCTCCACTGCCCCTCTAAATAGAAATTGTGGGGCTGCTATTGGAAAGAAGCAAATATCACAATAATCATTTTACCATTGCAGAATCCGAGACTGACTTGTGCAAACTCAAATAGATCTTCCCTGTTCTATCTATTCAACTGTGCTACACGTGTCAGTGCTTAGAACACTATACTGTAGTTTTAATTTAAGGAATACCATCAAGAGCAGGATATATAGGGCATTACTTAGCTACTTGTGGAATTAAGCTATGAATGGGATTTTTGAGCCAAATTACCAAAGAATGTGATCTTTTAAGATTCAAGTTGGGGAGGTCAGACATCTAGAATGGTGAGGTAAACACCTCCAAACATTCACTTCTCTATAAAAGCAAAACGAACATGGCAAAATTGTCAAAATCAACATTTTTGTAGCTTTTGAAATTAACCAAAGGCTTAAGACAATCTACAGAGAGTTTATTTGAGAAAACTAGATAAATCTTGATAAAAACACTGAGTTTGGTAGAGATTTATTTAGTTACTTATTTGTTAAATTGTGGTTAAAACACATAAAATAAAATTTACCATTTTAGCTATGTACAATACAGTAGTGCTAACTATGTTACATTGTTGTGGAATACATCTCCTGCAAAACTGAAAATCTGTACCCATTAAACAACTACTTCCTCTCTCTCCTGACCCTGAAAACTGCCATTCTACTTTCTGTCTTTATAAAATTAACTACTTTAGATAACTCATTTAAGTCAGTCATATAGTTTTTGAATTTTGTGACTGATTTATTTCATTTTGCATAGTGTCCTCAAGGTTTATCCATGTTGTACAATGTGGCAATATTTACTTCTTTTTTATATACCACGTTAGGTATATAAAACTTTTTCTTTATTCATTCATGGACATCTGGGTTGTTTTTGTGTCTTAGCTATCGTGAATAGTGCTGCAAATACCTCTTCAGGATCCTACTTTCAATTCTTTTGGTTATATACCTAGAAGTGGGATTGCTGTATCATATGGTGACTTGTTTTTAAATTTTTGAGGATCTGCTATATTGTTTCTTATTGCGGGTATACTATTCCCACCAACAGTTCACAAATTATCCATTTTTTCCATATTATTACCAAAGTTTTTTTTTAATGATTACAAAATAGTTGTTCTTTTCCTTTGTTTTTGTTTATTTGATAGTGCCATCCTTATGTGTATGAAGTGATACTTCACATAGTTTTGATTTCCATTTTTTTAATGATTAGTGATGTTGAGCATCTTTTCATATGTTCATTGATCATTTGTATATCTTCTTTGAAGAAATGTGCATTCAGGTTCTTTGCCCATTTTAAAATCACGTTTTTTCATTGTTGTTGAGTTGTAGAAGTTTTTATGTATTCTAGATATTAACTTCTTATGAGATACATGTTCAGAAACATTTTCTCCCACTCCATGGCTGCCTTTTTATTCCACTGATTGTTGCCTCTGATGCAAAAATGTTTTTAAATTTAATGTAGTCCTATTTCTCTGAATTTGCTTTTATTCCCTGTGATTTTGATGTCATATTCAAACAAAATCATTCCAAATCCAATGTCATGAAGTTTTTCCCTTGGAGTTTTTATAAGAGTTTTATGGTTTTACGTCTTTGTTTAGGCTTTTAATTCATCTTGAGTTAATTTTTATGTATAGTGCAAGATAAGGGTCCAGCTGCATTTTTTTGCATGCAGATACTCAGTTTTTTCAGCATCATTTGTTAAAGAGACTGTCCTTCACCCATTGTATCATCTTTGTACTCTTTCAAAGGTCATTTAACCGTATGCATGGGAGTTTATTTCTGGACTCTCTATTTTGTTTCATTGGTCTGTATGTCTGCCTTTATGCCAGGACCATGCTACTTCAATTACTGCAGCTTTATAATAAGTTTTGAAATTAGAGAGTGTGAAGCCTCCAATTTTATTCTTTGGAAGATTGTTTTGTCTATTTAGGGTTCCTTTAGACTCCATATGAATTTTAGTATTTCTTATTTTTTTCTGCAAAAAACACATTACAATTTTGATAGGCATTGCATTGGATCTGTAAATCACTTTGAGTTGAATAAGTAGTTTAACAATATTAATTATTCCACTTCATAAGCACAGATGTCTTTCTATTTATTTGTTTCTTCTTTAATTTCTTTCGGGGTATTTTGTAGTTTTCAGTGTACAATCTTTTGTCTCCCTGGTTAAGGTTATTTCCTAAGTATTTTATTATTTTTGATGCTATTGTAAATGGGTTGCTTTCTTCATTTTCCTTTCAGATTGTTCATTGTTAATGCATAAAAGGCAGCTGAATTTTGCATGTAAATTTTGTAGCCTGCAACTTTATTGAATTTAATTATTAATTCTAACAGTCTTTTTGTAGAATCTTTCAGGTTTTTTATAAGAAGTTATGTCATCTAAGAACACATCATTTTATTCCCTTCTTTCCAATTTGGATAACTTTTATTTTGTTTTCTTACCTAATTGCTGTGAGTAGGACTTCCAGTATTATGATAAATAGAAATGATGACAATGGGCATCATTGCATTGTTTCTGATCTTAGAGAAAAAGCTTTCAGTTTTTTACTATTGAGTATGATGTCAGCTGTAGGGTTTTAATATATGGCCTTCATTATATTGAGGTGATTTCTTTCTACTCCTAGTTTGTTGGGTATTTTATAATAACAGATTATTGAATTTTGTCAAATGCGTTTTTTCTGTATAAATTGTGATAATCTCATGATTTATTTTTTCCTTTCATTCTGTTGATTTTCATCTGTCAAACTACCTTTGCATTCCAGAAATAAATCCTACTTGGTCATGATATTTAATCCTACTTGGTCATAATATATAATCCTACTTGGTCATAATATACAATCATTTTAATTTGTAATTTGGTTTGCTGGTATTTTGTTGAGGATTTTCACATCAATATTCATCAGAAATATTGGTGTGCAGTTTTCTTTTCTTGTAGTATTTTTTGTGGCTTTAGTAACAGGATGATGCTGATTTTACAAAATGAGCTTATAAGTGTTCCTTCCTGCTCAATTTTTGTTTGAAGAGCTTGAGAAAGATAATGTTTAATTCTTCCTTAAGTGTGTGGAAGAATTCCTCAGTGAAATCATCTGGCCTGGGCTTTTTTGTCATTTGTGGGAGGTTTTTGATTACTGACTCAATCTCCTACTGATAATTGATTGATTCTGATTTTCTATTTCTTCATGATTCAGTCTTGGTAGATTATGTGTTTCTAATTTGTTGGCATATAATTGTTCATAGCAATATCTTATAATCCTCTTTACTTCTTTGGCACCAGTTGTAATATCTCCTTTTTTTATTTCTGATTATAGTTATTTGAGTATTCTTTCTTCTTAGTTAATCTAGGTAAAGATTTGTCAACTTTGTTCGTCTTCTCAAGAAACCAATTCTTAGTTTCATTGACTTTTTATTTTTATTTTTTGAAATTCTTAATTTCAATTGTTTCTGCTCTAATCATTTTTATTTCCTTCCTTCTGCTCACTTTGGGATTCATTTTTTTCTTTTTCTAGTTTCTTGAGCTGTAAAGTTAGGTTGTTTGTTTGATATATTTCTTCGTTTCTTAATATAAATATTTGTTGCTATAAACCTTTCTCTTACTACCATTTTTGCTACATCTCATAAGTTTTGATATGTTTTATTTTTGTTTTCATTTGCCTCATGATACTTTCTAATTTTTCTTGTGATTTCTTCTTTGACCCATTGGTTGTTCAAAAGTGTGTTAAGTCCTACATATTTGTAAATTTTCTAGATTTCCTTCTGCTATGATTTCTATTTCCATTCCATTGTGGTGAGAAAGAATACTTGGTGTAATTTCAGTCTTCTTAAGTTTGTTAAGTCTTCTATTCTGGTGTAACGTGGTATTTCTAGAACAGTTTCACATGTCCCTGAGAAGAATGTATTCTGCTGTTGTTGGATGGAATGTTTGCTGTATGTCTGTAAGCTCCAACTGGCCTATAGTGTTGTTCAAGTTCTGTGTGTCCCAACTAAGCTTCTGCTTGTTGTTCTATCCGCTATTGAAAGTGTCTGTTGAAGTCTCCTATTATTATTGTATTACTGTCCATTTCTCTCTTCAGTTCTGTCAAGGTTTGCTTCATATATTTGGGAATTCTGATGTTAGGGGCATATATGTTTATAATTGTTATATCTACCTAATGAGCTGACCCTTTTATCATTATATATATATAATGATATATTCTTATATATTATATATATTATTATTATATATATCATTATATATGTCATTCTTTTTCTCTTTTTACAGTTTTTGACTTAAAGCCTGTTGTGTCTGATACAAGTATGTCCACTCCTGCTACCTTTTGGTTAAGATTTGCATGGGATACCTTTTTCTTTTTACTTTCAGCCTAGGTGTGTCCTTAGATTTAAGTCATCTTGCATACAACATATAGATGAATCTTGTTTTTAAATCCTTTAGCTAATCTGTGTCTTTTCATGGAGGCATTTCTTCATTTATATTTAAAATAATTACTGATAGGGAATAATTTATTATGGTCATTTGTTAATTGAATTCTGTGTGTATTGTTTGTATTTTGGCCATTTTTTTCCTCTTCTGCTACGTTTTTTCATGTTTTGTTGATTTTTTACTGTTTTGTAGTGACATGCATTGACTTCTTTCTCATTTCCTTCTGTATATCTTTTACAGGTATTTTCTGTGTGATTATTATGGGGATTACATAAAAAAAATCTTAAACATACAACAATCTATTTTAAACTAGTATTGACTTAACTTGAATTGCATGTAAACACTCTATTTGTTTACATCTCTGCCCCCCAGACATTTTATGTTATTGATTTTGCAAATTATATCTTGTTATTCTGTGTATCCATTGAAATAAATTTGTAGTTTTAATTTCTCTTTTAAATACTATACCAGAATTAGAAGTAATTTATGCATCAACATTACAAAACTACAGGATTCTCTTTGTCTATATTACACATGTACCAGAGCACTTTTTATTTTCATATGCTTTTATGTGGCTATCTAGTATCCTTTTCTTTCAACTTGAGGAGCTTTCATTAGCATTTTTTGGAATGCAGGTCCAGTGGTAATGAACTCCCAAGGCTTCTGTTTATCTGGGAAAGTCTAAATTTCTCTGTCATTTTTGAAGGAGTTTTGTCTGATATAGCATTTCTTGTTGGCTTTTTTTTTTCTTTCAGCATTTTGAATATATCATCTCACTCTATTCTGGACTGTAATGTTTCTGCTGAGAAACCTTCTGATAATCATATGGGATTATCATGAAATATGACAAGCTGCTTTTCTGTTGCTGCTTTCAAGATTCATTTTTTGTGATTTTGACAGCTGGATTACAATGTGTCTTAATACAAGCTTCTTTGAGTTTAGTTTGAGTTCATTAAGCTTCTTAAATGTGAAGGTTCATTTTATTCACCAAATTTGGGAAGTATTTGGCCATTATTTCTTTACTGGCCTCTTTGTCCTTTTAGCTCTTGCTTGTCCTTCTGAAATTTTCATAATGCATATGTTGGTGTGCTTAATTGTATCCCACAAATCCCTTAGGCTTTCTTTACTTTTGTTCATTTTTTTTCTATTTGCTCCTCTGACTCAGTTATTTCAAATGATCTGTCTTCCAGTTCTCTGTTTCCTTTTTCTGCTTGATCAAATCTGCTGTTGGACCCCTACATTAAAATTCTCAATTCACCTATATTCTTAAGCTCTAGAATTTGTTTTTTAAAATACTTTCTTTTTGTTATTTTCATTTTGTTCTTGAAGCACTTTTCTGATTTTGTTTAGTTTTGTGTGTTCTTTTTAGCTCACTGAACATCTTTATGACTGTTATTTAAGATTTTTCTTTTAGGAAGCACATAGATCTCCATTTCTTTGGGTTTTGTTTCTGTGGTTTTATTTTGTTCCTTTAATTGAACCATGTTTCTCTGTTTCTGTGTATAGTTTAAAATCATTTGTTAAAATTTGGACATTTGAAAAAAGTCACCTCTTCCAGTCTTTACTATCTTTTTACAGGGGAAAACCATCACCAATCAGCCTAGCTGGATATGCTGGGGTCATCTTTTCTGGGGATGTATCTTTTCTGGGCTTGAGCATGTAATTCCCAACTAAAAGGTTTTGTTCCTATTTATTTTTAAGAAATATAAAATCTCATGCTCCTTTTGTTGTCTTTGTGCAGTAACATAGTCTCTCTAAGGCTGCAACAAGTTGCTGCACTGGCCATTACTCTCAGTAGCCTCCAGACATTCAAACTATGCTGGTTCCTGTCAGTGCTCTCAGTCAGGCGAGACAGAAACTATTCCTTTGTCCATCCCCTGAAAACTAAAATTTTTGGTACACGATTTTTTCTTCTCTTTCCTTCCCAAGGTAGAAGCCGTGAGTTGGGAGTTTTCTCCTAATAGTAGTATGCTCCACTTGCTAGGGACGGGGCTATAACAAGTAAATGTAATGAACATTTTACTTTTCTTTTTATATGCTCCTTTTTTTATTATTATACTTTAAGTTCTGGGATACATGTGCCGAACGTGCAGGTTTGTTACATGGTATACATGTGTCATGGTAGTTTGCTGCACCCATCAAACCATCATCTACATTAGGTATTTCTCCTAATGCTATCCCTCCCCTTGCCCCCTACCCCACGACAGGCCCCAGTGTGTGATATTCCCCTCCCTGTGCCGATATGTTCTCATTGTTTAACTCCCACTATTGAGAGAGAATATGTGGTGTTTGGTTTTCTGTTCCTGTGTTAGTTTGCTGAGAGTGATGGCTTTCAGCATCATCCATGTCCCTGCAAAGGACATGAACTCATCTTTTTTACGGTTGTATAGTGTTCCATGGTGTATATGTGCCACATTTTCTTTACTCAGTCTATCATTGATAGGCATTTGGGTTGGTTCCAAGTCTTTGCTATTGTGAACAGTGCTGCAATAAACATACGTGTGCATGTGTCTTTATAGTAGAGTGATTTATAATCCTTTGGTTATACACCCAGTAATGGGATTGGTGGGTCAAATGGTATTGCTAGCTCTAGATCCTTGAGGCATCACCACACTGTCTTCCACAATAGTTGAACTGATTTATGCTCCCACCAACAGTGTAAAACGTTCCTATTTCTCCACATCCTATCCAGCATCTGTTGTTTCCTGACTTTTTAATGATCACCATTCTAACTGGCATGAGATGGTATCTCATTGTGGTTTTGATTTGCATTTCTCTAATGACCAGTGATGATGAGCTTTTCTTCATATGTTTCTTGGCCACATAAATGTCTTCTTTTGAGAAGTGTCTGTTCATATACTTTGCCCACTTTTTGATGGTTTTTTTTTCTTATAAATTTGTTAAGTTCCTTGTAGATTCTGGATAGTAGACCTTGGTCAGTTGGATAGATTGCAAAAATTTTCTCCCATTCTGTAGATTGCCTGTTCACTCTGATGATAATTTCTTTGCTATGCAGAGGCTCTTTAGTATAATTAGATCCCATTTGTCAATTGTGGCTTTTGTTGCCATTGCTTTTGGTGTTTTAGTCATGAAGTCTTTGCTCATGCCTATGTCCTGAATGGTATTGCCTAGGTTTTCTTCTAGGGTTTTTATGGTTTTAGGTCTTACATTTAAATCTTTAATCCATCTTGAGTTAATTTTTGTATAAGTTGTATGGAAGGGGTCCAGTTTCAGTTTTCTGCATATGGCTAGCCAGTTTTCCCAACACCATTTATTAAATAGGGAATCCTTTCCCCATTGCTTGTTTTTGTCAGGTTTGTCAAAGATCAAGTGGTTTTGGGTGTGTGGTATTATTTCTGAGGGCTCTGTTCTGTTCCATTGGTCTAGATATCTGTTTTGGTACCAGTACCATACTGTTTTGGTTACTGTAGCCTTGTAGTATAGTTCGAAGTCAGAAAGCATGATGTCTCCAGCTTTGTTCTTTTTGCTTAGGATTGCCTTGGCTATACAGACTGTTTTTTGGTTACATATGAAATTTAAAGTAGTTTTTTCTAGTTCTGTGAAGAAAGTCAATGGTAGCTTGATGGGAATAGCACTGAATCTATAAATTACTTTGGGCAGTATGGCCATTTTCACAATATTGATTCTTCCTATCCATGAGCATGGAATGTTTTTCTGTTTGTTTGTGTCCTCTCTTATTTGTTTGAGCAGTGGTTTGTAGTTCTCCTTGAAAAGATCCTTCACATCCCTTGTAAGTTGCATTCCTAGGTATTTTATTCACTTTGTAGCAATTGTGAATGGGAGTTCACTCATGATATGGCTCTCTGTCTATTATTGGTGTATAGGAAAGCTTGTGACTTTTGCACATTGATTTTGTATCCTGAGACTGCTGAAGTTGCTTATCAGCTTAGGGAGTTTTGGGGCTGAGATGATGGGGGTTTCTAAATATACAATCATATCATGTGCAAACAGAGACAATTTGACTTCCTCTCTTCCTATGTGAATGCCCTTTATTTCTTTCTCTTGCCTGATTTCCCTGGCCTGAACTTCCAATACTATGTTGAATAGGAGTGGTGAGAGAGGGCATCCTTTTCTTGTGCCAGTTCTCAAAGGGAACGCTTCCAGCTCTTGCCCATTCAGTGTGATATTGGCTGTGGGTTTGTCATAAATACTTTTTATTATTTTGAGATACATTCCATCAATACGTAGTTTATTGAGTGTTTTTAGTATGAAGGGGTGTTGAATTTTGTTGAAGGCCTTTTCTGTGTCTATTGAGATAATCAGGTGGTTTTTGTCATTGGTTCTGTTTATGTAATGGATTACATTTATTGATTTGCATATGTTGAACCAGCCTTGCATCCCAGGGGTGAAGCCGACTTGATCATGTTTGACAAGCTTTTTAATGTGCTGCTGGATTCGGTTTGCCAGTATTTTATTGAGGATTTTTGCATTGATGTTCATCAGGGATATTGACCTGAAATTTTCTTTCTTTGTTGTGTCTCTGTAGGTTGTGGTATCAGGATGATACTGGCCTCATAAAGTGAGTTAGGGAGGAGTCCTTCATTTTCTGTTGTTTGGAATAGTTTTAGAAGGAATGGTGCCATCTCCTCTTTGTACCTCTGGTAGAATTCAGCTATAAATCCACCTGGTCCTGGGCTGTTTTTTGGTTGGTAGGCTATTAATTACTTCCTCAATTTCAGAACTTGTTATTGGTCTATTCAGGGATTTGACTTCTTCCTGGTTTAGTCTTGGGAGGGTGTATGTGTCCCGGAATTTATCCATTTCTTCTAGATTTTCTAGTTTATTTGCTTAGAGATGTTTATAATATTCTCTGATGGTAGTTTGTATTTCTGTGGGATCAGCGGTGATATCCCCTTTATCATTTTTTATTATGTCTATTTGATTCTTCTCTTTTTTCTTCTTTATTAGTCTGGCTAGTGGTCTATCTATTTTGTTAATCTTTTCAAAAACCAACTCCTAGATTTACTGATTTTTTTTTAAGGGTTTTTTGTGTCTCTAACTCCTACAGTTTTGCTCTGATCTTATTTATTCTTCTGCTAGCTTTTGAATTTGTCTGCTTTTGCTTCTCTAGTTCTTTTAATTGTGTTGTTAGGGTGTCAATTTTAGATGTTTCTCACTTTCTCCTGTGAGCATTTACTGCTATAAATTTTCCTCTGAACACTGCTTTAGCTGTGTCACAGAGATTCTGGTACATTGTGTCTTTGTTCTCATTGGTTTCAAAGAACTTCTTTATTCCTGCCTTCATTTTGTTACATATCTAGTAATCATTCAGGAGCAGGTTGTTCAGTTTCCAAGTAGTTGTGTGGTTTTGAGTGAGTTTCTTAATCCTGAGTTCTAATTTGATTGCCCTGTGGTCTGTGAGACTGTTTGTTATAATTTCCATTCTTTTCCATTTGCTGAGTGGTGTTTTACTTCCAATTATGTGGTCAATTTTAGAATAAGTCCTATGTGGTGTTGCTGAGAAGAACGTATATTCTCTTGATTTGGGGTGCAGAGTTCTGAAAATGTCTATTAGGTCCACTTGGTCCAGAATTGAGTTCAAGTCTCGAATATCATTGTTAAATTTCTGTCTCGTTGATCTGTCTAATATTGACAGTGGGGTGTTAAAGTCTCTCACTATTATTGTGTGAGAGTCTAAGTCTCTTTGTGGGTCTCTAAGAACTTGCTTCATGAATCTGGGTGCTCCTGTATTGGGTGTATATATATTTAGGATAGTTAGCTCTTTTTCTTGATCCCTTTACCATTACGTAATGCCCTTCTTTATCTTTTTTGATCTTTGTTGGTTTAAAGTCTGTTTTATCAGAGACTAGGATTGCAACCCCTGCTTTTTTTGCTTTCCATTTGCTTGTTAAATCTTCCTCCATCCCTTTATTTTGAGCCTATGTACGTCTTTGCACGTAAGATGGGTCTCCTGAATACAGCACACTGATGGGTCTTGACTCTTTATCCAGTTTGCCAATCTGTGTCTTTTAATTGGGGGCATTTAGCCCATTTACATTTAAGGTTAATGTTGTCATGTGTGAATTTGATCCTGTCATTATGATGCTAGCTGGTTATTTTGCCCATTAGTTGATGCAGTTTCTTCATAGTGTCATTGGTCTTTACATTTTGGTATGTTTTTGCAGTGGCTAGTACCAGTTTTTCCTTTCCATATTTAGTGCTTCCTTCAGGAGTTCTTGCAAGGCAGGCCTGGTGGTGACCAAATCTCTTAGCATGTGCTTGTCTGTAAGGGATTTTATTTCTCCTTTGCTTAGTTTGGCTGGATATGAAATTCTGGGTTGAAAATTCTTTTCTTTAAGAACATTGAATATTGGCCCCTACTGTCTTCTGGCTTGTAGGGTTTCTGCAGAGAGATCCTCTGTTAGTCTGATGGGCTTTCCTTTGTGGATAACCCGGCCTTTCTCTCTGGCTGCCCTTAACATTTTTTCCTTCATTTGAACCTTGGTGAATCTGACGGTTATGTGCTTGGGGTTGCTCTTCTTGAGGAGTATCTTTGCGGTGTTCTCTGTATTTCTTGAATTTGAATGTTGGCCTGTCTTGCTGGGCTGGGGAAGTTCTCCTGGATAATATCCTGAAGCATATTTTCCACCTTAGTTCCGTTCTCCCCATCACTTTCGGGTACACCAATCAAACATAGGTTTGGTCTTTTCACGTAGTTCCAAATTTCTTGGTAGCTTTGTTCATTCCTTTTCATTCTGTTTTCTCTAATGTTGTCTTCACCCTTTATTTCCTTAAGTTGATCTTCAATCTCTGATAGCCTTTCTTCTGCTTGATTGATTTGGGCTATTGATTCTTGTGTATGCTTCACGAGGTTCTCTTGCTGTGTTTTTCAATTCCATCAGGTCATTTATGTTCTTCTCTAAACTGGTTATTCTAGTTAGCAGTTCCTGTAACCTTTTATCAAGGTTCTTAGCTTCCTTGCCTTGGGTTAGAACATGGTCCTTTAGCTTGGAGGAGTTTGTTATTACCCACCTTCTGAAGCTACTTCTGTCAATTCATCAAACTCATTCTCCTTCCAGTTTTGTTCCCTTGCTGGCGAGGAGTTGTGATCCTTTGGAGGAGAAGAGGCATTCTGGTTTTGGGAATTTTCAGCCTTTTTGCTCTGTTTTTTCCTCATCTTCATGGATTTCTCTACCTTTGGTCTTTGCTATTGGTGACCTTCGGATGGGGTTTTTGTGTGGTCATCCTTTTTTTTTGATGTTGATGCTATTGGTTTCTGTTTGTTAGTTTTCCTTCTAACAGTCAGGCCCCTCTTCTGCAGGTCTGCTGGAGTTTGCTGGAGGTCTACTCCACACCCTCTTTGCCTGGGTATCACTAGCAGAGGCTACAGAACAGAAAAGATTGCTGCCTGCTCCTTCCTCTGGAAGCTTCATCCCGGAGGGACACCCACCAGATGCCAGCTGGAGCTCTCCTGCATGAGGCGTCTGTTAACTCAGAGGTGGCAGGCAGAAATGTTTAAGTCTGCAGAAGCTGCCCCCAGAGTCACCCCTTCCCCCAGGTGCTCTGTCCCAGGGAGATGGGAGTTTTATCTATAAGCCCCTGACTGGGGCTGCTGCCTTTCTTTCAAAGATGCCCTGCCCGGAGAGGAGGAATCTAGAGAGGCAGTCTGGCTACAGTGGCTTTGCAATACTGTGGTGGATTCTGCCTGGTCCAAACTTCCCAGCAGCTTTGTTTACACTGTGAGGGGAAAACTGCCTACTCAAGCCTCAGTAATGGTGTACACCCTTCCCCCCACCAACCTCAGGCATCCCAGGTTGGCTTCAGACTGTTGAGCTGGCAGTGAGAATTTCAAGATGGTGGATCTTAACTTGTTGGGCTCCGTTGGGATGGGATCAGCTCAGCAAGACCACTTGGCTCCCTGGCTTCAGCCCTCTTTCCAGGGGAGTGAATGGTTCTGTCTTGCTGGCATTCCAGGCACCACTGGGGTGCAAAAAAAATTCCTGCAGCTAAGCTCACTGTCTGCTCAAATGGCCACCCTGTTTTGTGCCTGAAACCCAGGGCCCTGGTGGTATAGGCACCTGAGGGAATTTCCTGGTCTGTGGGTTGCCAAGAAAAGCATAGTATCTGGGCCAGAGTGCACCATTCCTCATGGCACAGTCCCTCACGGCTTCCCTTGGCTAGGGGAGGGAGTTCCCTGACCTCTTGCACTTCCTGGGTGTGGCAATGCCTCACCCTGCTTCTGCTTGCCCTCTGTGGGCTGCACCCACTGTCTAACCAGTCCCAATGAGATGAACCGGGTACCTAGGTTGGAAATGCAGAAATCACCCGCCTTTTGCATTGGTCTTGCTGGGAGCTGCAGACCAGAGCTCTTCCTATTTGGCCGTCTTGCCTGGGAATCCTTTTTACCTGTTTTAATGCAGTTCTATTAGCTTAGTGCTAGCCTGGACTGCTGCAACCTCTTATCTGGTTTCTTGTTTTCTCACAAAGGCAATTTGGTCTACTGACAACAATATACTTATTATTGTTAAGTCAGTGTTTTCAGGGGAAAAGGGGGCCGAGGGCCTCCTATTCTTCTATCTTGTTGACATTGGTTTTCCTAAGTTTTGTGGTTTTAATCTTCCCTAGTCCATTAGCTCTCTCCTCAGTATCATGGTAATCTTAAAAACCAACGGCCTTGCAATCACTGTAGTCATGAAAAACAGCAACCTAACAGTCAAGGGAAAGGACAGAATGAGTCTGGGCTACCTAAAGTTTTCATTCCCAGAGAATTTTCATTATTTGACATGTAGGGTAGTTCCCTGGAAACCACCACTTGCAGAATTTGTCTTTATTTGCATTGCTTCAGGGCTTACTCAATCAGACAGCTTTTCCTCAGGAGCATTTTTTCAATAAAATCAATGTCAATTGTTTAACATGTAAGCTGCAGAAGGCAGCAATAATAGTTGGGACAAATAGGAAGCAGATCAAAAAACATAAAAGAAAAGGCTGGGGAATGAGATGCCCATAGGAGGCTTTGAAAAACTAGAACACGTTTCTGAGAACTTAGAAGGAAACATGCAGGTGTAGGCTTGTGCACATGTCCAGGAAAGCCCCTATTCTCTTACATCTGGTTGATGTTGAGGCTTTGTATAAATAGGAAGTGAAGACTAAGGAAGATGTATAAACTATCTGCTGGAACACTGAAGTTGCCTCAACACAAACACGAAGAGCTCCTCAGTAAAGATTGGGAGACTTACTGGTTTAAGTAATTTAAGAATCTTTCTATTCAATCATAGCAGATCATTAAGCTATGAAAGAGACTTCAGTGGCCACATACAATAAAGGTTAAAGACTTTAAGTAATTAGTTCAATAATGTCATTTAGCAAACAAACATCAGCAATAGCAGCAGAAAAAAACAGTAATTGCAGCAACAACAAACTGTATCAATAAAAAATTCCTGGATGACTTGGCTGAATTTCCAAAGCTGGTATGTTATTACTGAGATAGCCAAATATAAAGGGGTCCCCGGAGACCCTCCAGCCAGCCTGTGCTCTGGGAGGAGTGCAGACTGGGGTGGAGTCTCAGCAAGTTTGCACCATTTGCAGGGAGGAGAAGCCTAGCCCCTCCTGTTTCTCGATGGTAACCTGGGATTCAAACTGTGAGATGAGGACCTGGTAAAAGGAACCTCTCTCACTTTGCTGACTTTTTTTTTCCTTTCTCCCCAATAAGTTCCATTTTTCTCACCCTTCTATGTGTCTATGAGCCTGGTCATGTGACAAGGAACCCGTTTTTAGCTGAACTAAGGAGGAACTTCTACAACATTACTATTTATAATGTCCAATTTTCAAAAAAAAAATCTGAAACATATAAAGAAGACAAAAGCATGGCCCACAAACAGAAGAAACAGTCAATAGAAAATTCCCTTGAGGAAGCTTAAACATTGGACTAAGTAGAAAAATAATTTAAAGTAATTATTTAAATATGTTCAAAGAACTAAAGAAAACCATTGCTAAATAGCTAAAGGAAAGTATAAGATAGTGTCTTATCAAGTAGAGAATATCATTTAAAAAGTAGAAATTATTTTAAAAACAGCAATTCTGAGTAAAATAGTAATATGATAAGTGAAAGAAAAGTAAAGCCATTGGAAGGGCTCAACAGTGATTAGAACTGGAAAATTTCCAAAATTTGATGAAAAAAACAATCTACACATCCAAGGAGCTCAACAAACTCTAAGTAGGATAGCTCAAAGAATCTACACTAAGACACATTATAATCAAACTGTCAAAAGACAGAGACAAACAGGGACTCCTGAAAGCAGCAAGAGAGAAGTGGCTTATCGCGTACAAGGGACTCTCAATGATGACGGAGAATTTCTCATGAGAAATTGTAAAAACCAGGAGGCAGTAGAATGATATATCTAGGATGCTAAAAGAAAAAAGAGTGGTGGCCAGCAAAACTATCCAGCAAATTTTATATGCAGCAAATTTATAAGTTAAAAAACTATAAAAAAAATTTGACCAGGCGTGGTAGCTCTTGCCTGTAATTAATCCCAGCACTTTGGGAGGGCTAAGCAGGCAGATCACAAGGTCAGGAGATTGAGATCATCCTGGCTAACATGGTGAAACCCCATCTCTATTAAAAATACAAAAAATCAGCTGGATGTGGTGGCACACACCTGTAGTCCCAGCTACTCAGGAGACTGAGGCAGGAAAAAAACCATTGAACCTGGGAGGCAGAGGTTGCAGTGAGCCAAGATCATACCACTGCATTCCAGCCTGGGTGACAGAGCAAGACTCTGTCTCAAAAAAAAAAAAAAAAAAAAAAAATTAACATCTTCCAGGTAAGCAAAAACTAAAGGAATTACTCCCTCGCAGACCTGACCTATAAGAAATACTAAGGGGAATCTTTTAGGCTAAAATGAAAGGATATAAAGCAGTAGCTCAAATTCACATGAAGAAACAAAGAACACTGGTCAAAGTACATATGGTACATATAAAAGACAATGTAAATGTATTTTTGTCTATAATCTCTTTCTCCAACCTAATTTAAAAAAAAAGACTATTACATAAAGCAATAAAATTCTGTTGATGAGCTCATAATAAACACAGATTGAATATGTATAATAATAGCACAAAGAAGGAGGGAAATTGAAGCTATATAGTCATAAAGATTTTACATTTGAAATTATATTTTATATATTTTAATTATATATATGTTCTTTGAAATTAAGTTGGTATTAATCTGAACTAGGTTGTTATAAATTAAGATGTTAGTGATAATCCTCAGGGCAACCACTAGGAAAATAACTCAAAAATATAGTAAAAGAAGTGACATAAAAGTTACACTTGTACACTAGAAAACACCTATTTAGCATAAAAGAAGGCAATAATAGAGAAATGGAATAAAAAAGAGAAAACACAGAAAAATGGTAAGTGCCAATCCTAGCTTGTTAGCAATTATATTAAATGTAAATGAAATTTAAACAGTGCAATCAGAAGTCAAAGATTAGTAGAAGCAATAAAAACACATTATCTAACTAAATACCGTCTACAAGAGATACACTTTAAAGATACAAATAGGTTGAATGTAAAAGGATGGAAAAAAGATATACCATGCAAAGATGTGGCGTGGCTTACCAATATCAGACAAAATAAAATTTATGACAAAAAGTTACTTGAGGTAAGAAAGGACATTTAAAAGTGTCTATTCACTTGAAAAAAATAGGAATTACAAACATCTACGCACCTAAGAAGAGAGCCTCAAAATAGATGAAGGAAAACCTGACAGAATAGGAGAAAAAAAAAAAGATCACTCTACAATAATTGCTGGAGACTTTTATTTTTAAATGTCACTTTCAGTAATGGCAAAAACAACTAGACAGAAAATCAAATGAAATGATGGTCAATATCATTAGTCATAAAAGAGATGCAAATCAAAATCACATTGAGATACCAATGTATACCTACTAGGATGGCTAAAATTAAGAAGACAGATAACCACTAGTGTTGGTGAAGATATGGAGTAATTGGAATCTGCATACATTATTGATAGAATTATAAAATGGTGTGATCACATTTTAAAATACTTTGGCAGTCCCTTGAAATGTTAAACTTAGTTCTGGTTATCAGATCAAGAAAACTGAAAACATATGTCCATATAAAACCTTTGCATGAATGTTAATAGCAGCATTATTCATAACAGCAAAACAATAAAAACAATTCAAATGTTCATCAACTGATAAAAGAATAAACAAAGTGTGGTATATCTATACAATGGAATATTACTCAGCCAAAAATTGGATGAATTACTAATATATGGCAAGGATACACCTTGAAAGCATTTTGCTATGTGAAATAAGCTAGGCATAGAAGTCCATATATTGTATAATTCCATGTATATCAAATGTCTGGAATAAGAAAAATAGATAATAGATTAATGGTTGTAATGGGATTGGGGGAAGAGGTATGGAGACTCTTTGTAGTGATGAGATAGTCTAAATCACTTAGTGGCGATTGTTGCACTACTCTGAATATACTACAAGTGCTTAATTTTACACTCTAAAGGTGTGAATTTTATGGTATGTGATTTACACCTCAAAAAAGCTGTTACTTAGAAAAGTTTTACATGGGACCGAGAGTTTCACTGTTAGCTTGTGTACTAGAAAACTTTGGTTGATCAAGCAAGCAAATGATTCTAGTGGCTCAGTAAATAGTCTCAGTAAACAGTGGTATTTATTTTCTACTAGGGAAATGGCTATAATTATAATGATTACAATTTGAATAGATTACTTACATAAGTATTACAATAGTTTCTCTCTTTTGCCCCTAGATGTGTTTCACTCTTATTGACTCTTATTGCTTAAGTGGGTAGATTTACATAAATTACACAATGTAAACCCTTTCAACCACATTTGGAACAAGGCTTGTCAAGGGCAGAAAGGAGGGCATAGGCTTATCTTGGTGGATCACAGAAATGAGCTAGCTACACCTCCTGTTTGATAACTATTTCTTACACACCCATTTCTCAACAGGCATTCTCAAAGAGTTGAGAGATATAATTGTATGAGTCAGACCCAATAAGGAGAACCAGGCCAAGTTCATGTTGCCCAGAGGAAGTATCTTAAATTTTCTTTCTTTTTTTCTGGCACCTTCATATGATTCCTATCTTGGGAGTATAAAGCTATGTGTGCCAACTTTTAACAACTTTTATGTTCTTGAGAACTTAAAAAAAGGTTTTGGCAAGAAAATCTGCAAGTATAATGATGGACCCTGAAAGAAGCTGGGGTGGGGTTCAGTGAGGGAAAGGAAAATCGAGAACTAAATGTAAGACTCCTTGCCACAAAACTATAAGTGGAACACATACTTTTCTAGCTTTTTGCCTTGATGATACTCTACTTCCCAGGAAGAGTCAGCATGCACTTCAGCAGCATGAATATACAAGATGGTTTGAAAGCTGGACACTATTTTGATGTTGTGGTTTTGTTACATATGTATGTCTGTTATTCAAGTTTCTAAATTTTTTCTTAAACATTTCTGAGTCTACTCTTCAGATAAAAAGTTGAATTCATGGTGAAGTTTTGTAGATTTTTGTTATTAATTTGTTTTTAAGACATTGCTAGTAATATGTCATTTTTACATAGATAGTTTAATATAGACATATATCAACAATATAATATGAATATATAAATAATATATAAGATAATACTTAAGTATATTATATGTAATAATTAAATACTACATATATGTATAAATTATGTAAACTATATATACATATAAATATGCACATTACATATGTAAATTATATATACACATATACATATACACACATATTTGTGTGTATATGTACTTATGTGTATGTGTGTATATATGTCTGTGTATGTATATACACACATTATTTGTGTGTAGGTATACATGTTACTCAAGAGATGACTATCAATTCAAAAATTATTATTGTGGTCAGTAGGATTAAAAAAGAGTTTGTGTTTTTGATATGGAAATGAGCTAAAGACACAGCAAAAGTATCTTTGAAAATATGAAATTGGCATTCAAGTTCAGAGGGCTGATTAGAGTCCCATTACTCTGGAGGTTGAATGTACTGATTCACCACTGTGATCAAATTTCTCCTTTCTCATTGGTTTTCCTGTGAGATTATCAGCAACTTCTAGGGAACCCACATAAGGAACTAGAACCTAGGGAAATAATTATAGCCAGAGTTGAAAAAAATTAAGCCATAGACTTTCACTTTCAGAGTTGCTATTACTGGGGATCCTGAAGGTCTTGAAGACTAACATCAGCAGGCTAACAGGAGCAAGTAAGGAGGCAGTCAGAACAGAAGCACAAGTGAATGGATGTTGGTAAGGAAGGTGTCAGAGGAGGAATGACTGAAACGGAATCAGATATGGTTTAAGTTAAGGTCAGTGATCCAGGAAAAGAAAGGGCTCAGGATAGAACTCTGAATCAACTAATAGAAATCCAGAATGAACCCTATGCAGTGCTGATGGGGAATAGGATTAAGGCTGAGAAATTGAGGTGATGAAGCAAAGTATAATCAGGATTTAGCCTTTGTTCAGGGCTAGATTAGAATCTAGAAGTGGATGTTATGGGTTAGCAAAATCTGGAATTAGATACTGAGAAGGTGGATAGAATTCATAAAATGGAAGGGGAATAGCTACTGATATTTATCTCTGCTTTTCTGGGGATCTTGGAGAACTATGAGATTGTGTGTGAAAAGGTTATCATCACCACCATCATCATCATCATCATAGCCTCAACCATTTAATTAATATTTATGTTCCAGAAGCCAAAAACTTACAAAAAATGTTTAATTTAATCCTGTACTTTAAATTTTATCTCAATTTTATATTTAAAAAACCCAGATACCACTGATGGTTTGAGGAGTTAGATAATTTGTTCACAGACATGTAGGCAGTAAATAATAAAGCCAAAACTCAAACCTAACTATATTATCTGTGTTCTTAATAATGGGACACTCTGCTTCAATAGCATCTCTCCTCCATTAGTATGCAAGAGGATAAAATGCAGTGGAAGCTGCATGAAACTTAAGATAAGCTTAGCTTAGCACTTGTCTCAGGTAGTCACTGTAGTTTAAAGATGAGAGGGTAGGAAGATGTGAGAAAGGGATTGATGCGCTATACAGAAAACACAAGCAGAGCTTGTCCTGCTCATTAGATATTATACCCATTTTAAAATGCTACCTATATACCTGTATCCTGATTTTGTGTATGTGGGGATAAGAAAGCATAACCTATGTCACATGTCTTTGTCTCATAAGCTCAAACGCAGAGCTGGAAGGGTTCTCTCAGATTCCGCAATCCAGCTGTCTTACTCTATTAGATGACTTCCAAACTCAAGCTGAACAGAAACCTCCTCTACTAAACCCTTCCCAACTCCAAGGCCCCAGAGCAGAAGTAGTTTCTCTTCCTCTGGGGCTCCACATTTTTGCCTTTGGCTGTGAGAGTACTGGCTGTGAGAGTATTTTGTTACGCTTTGTTGTTCACATTGCTGCCCCATTGTTATTGATATTGCAAACTATTTAAAGGCAGAAATTCTGTCCTAACCTTTTTCTTCTCAGTACCTATTACCTAACACAGAGGGACATGTAGTTATCAAAATGTACTGAATTGAATTTTATGACCAATCTAAGTGCCAAGATGTTAAGCAATTTGCTCAAGTCACATGTAGATATATAGCCAAGACCAGGAAAGATTTCTCCTACTGGGAGTTTATGTCAGGTGTGTATTTGTCTCTGTCTCTTTGTATCAAGTATGTGAGGGTGGGGAGGGGCTGCAAGTGTTACTTTCTAGTCATGTTCCTTTGAGCATAGCGCTATCACTCCCAGGTTATTGCTCAGTACAATTTTTTTAAATTTATTATTATTATTTTTTGCTGTGTTGGCATCTATAGGACAAGGATAGAGTTTTTAAAATTTACTTAGCATAGTACCAAGGACAAGTCTACTTTATTGCCTCTTGTCTTTGATAAAAAGATGGGAACCCTAATTTAGGAAGGGCTAAATTTATTTCTGTGCAATCTCATGGGGAACTAGTGACAATTTGGAATTAGAATCTAGTTTTTTTTGAGCCCTTGCAGCATTAAACCATTCCTGAATAGCCTCAGAAAGCACTCTGAACAAATACATTATAACTATAAATGCTTAGAAAAAACCAGTGTCCACAAACAAACCAAAAAAGACCTTATATGTTTGTATATAACTGTGTATGCATATGTTTTTATGAGTTTGGAGAAAGGTGCAGAGGTCACTCTATATTGGCTTTTTTGAGAGAAAGTGGTGGTAATCAGAGGAAATTTCACTTGGAGGTTATTGACTTTTAAAATTCATATTTGTGTGGTTTCACAGAAAAATTAATACATTTTTGCTTTAAATTCTGACTGACTGAATTTGACATCTGGACGTGTTCTTTTCATTTAGGCCTACCTAGCAAGCTCCTTCATTATAAGGAGCAGAGACAACTCAGGCTAGCACAAGTAAAGGAAACTGGCTGAGACTAATGATGAGGGAGCCACATGACTTCATGAGGACCCAGAGATAGGACCAGCGGGACAACCTGGCTTCATAGAAACTTAAGCCTGGGGTTGAGACTCTGGGTTCAAGAACACTTTCAGGATTTCAGAAAAGCCATGTAGGACTCATTCTTGCTCTCGCTATTAATAGCTACACTCTCTTGCGGTGGTTTCCATTCCTGCCCCACTACCAAGTAACAAATTATTCCCAGTTTCTCAGTTAAGTTTCCTAACAGGGAGAGAGTATTGGCTTAGCTTATATAATATCTTGAGGAGGAGGGCTGTCATACCTTTTAAAACATTATTTTCCTTTCTAACCTAAGTATGGGCTACAAAGTTGTCTTTCTGTCAGGTGCACCCCTTGGTACAACCTGTTGTCTGGGAAGTGGACTCGTGTTGTAAATCTCATGGGTGTCAGGAGAGAGAGGAAGGCTGACTAGCTCTTGCATTTGGCAAACCCACCCAGTGTTTATATTTCTTGTGTACTTTAGCCCCTAGAGAATGGAATAATCTATACATGTGTCTCACTTGCTGTTTCTGGGTCCACAGTTATTTGTTAGCTGTAGTTTTCTTTGCTTAACTCTCATTGCATTCTGGTGAGGTTGCCTCTATATAAGTTTGCTACCATCACTAGACTGCAAGCTCTCTAAGAAATAGGAATGTGATTGCTTAATGTGGTACCCCAGGCATGTAGTATTGGGCCCAGCTCATGGAGATCTTCAGCAAATATTTGTTGAATGAGTGGATGGCCTGTAGGACAACTGTGATCATTCCTATTTGTTGAAACACAATGTTGTTCAATTTCCAAGAGCCCGAGTTCCTTCTCCTGTTAACCTGTAACTGATATTTGTCCTTCGTTAATGATTCTTCAAAGCAATGTCGGGTCTATCAGGTCTTCAGGGTACTGACAGGATTATGAGTATCTTGGAAAATGGTTATGGAAAGATGGCAGTGGCCAGCAAGGCAGGGCTGGGTAGGCCTGCATGAGGTGGGAGGCTGAGTAACTTGTTGGGGTTGGTTGTGTAACGTGAAAGGCAATCCACCCATTTGGAAATGTAATGCGAAAAGGAGGCTATGAAGATAATATCTGTTTCTATCTCTGATTTAGAAAGCTCAGAAACAGCTGTCAAACTCTGCTTGGGACACATTCACATCCTGCCCTGCCCGTGATATGAATCTTAAGGGGGTGATAGCCACACAATCACGGCATTGTTCCAAGCTGCACAATAAGCTTGTCATAGCCTTGGGCTCTCTCGCATGTTCTGACGGCTACATGGAGACACCGGAACAGTCTGAGAGGCCATTTTCTTTCTACAGAGTTTTCAGGACATTTCTCAATGCCACCTATCAAAGCTGAGTTTCTTCCCATGGTACCTTGCCTGGGAAAGTGTTATTCGGGGTGCACTTGGGTGGCAGTCATGACGTCAGTATAAAGTCACAGACTGCCTAAAGGTCAAAGACTTCCCTTTGCCCCAAGCTGTGGTTATGCTAGACCAGTCAATCTGCCTGTTCTCTAGCCTCTTAGAAAACATGTCAATGGCATGAGAGAACACAGAGCCTACATCTGTTTTAGCCAGGGTCGCATAAAGGCAGCTCACAGTAGCTTAAGTCAATGACATTTCAGGAAGCATTTTTAATTCTGTAAATCCTTCTCAGGGTCTGCCTACCCTACGTGGCATATATTACAGATGGGAGAGTAAAGGGAATGGAATGGAGATTGAAATAATTGATTATTTTTAAAGATTGTACACAGATACTGCCAAGTGGTCGTGAAAGGAGACAATGATATGGATATTGTAAAAGAGAAATTCTTGACCTCCTTTGCCTCAGCATTCTAGACAAATAAGGCAAAGAATTGTACATAATTATCAATGGTTATTTATTTCTCAATAGCTTTGTGGTTAAGAGCATGAGCTTTACTGTCATAAAAACTGGGTTTGGTCCAAACTTCAACACTTACTAACTGTGGAGTCTTGGCTGAGTAAGTCCCTTAAGAGCCTGAATTTCCTCACATGTAATAGGGTTAATCAAATCTCCCTTGCATGTTTCTTGTAGGATTAAATACATTGAAGTAAAGCACTGAGGACAGTAGATAGTATGGTGATTGCTCAATAAGTAGAAGTTTGTGATATAATTTCACTTGAGGAGTACTGTCTTATCTCGGGCTTATCTGCCTTTTTTCTTACCATTACCCAGGTTTCTATAGTGCTTTTGATTGATAGGAACTTTCAGAGAAACACTGAGCCAGGGCTTGGTCCCCAGTGAATATTAGACACCACCACTGGCAAACTACCTAGGGAAACAGCAAAGCCTTATTGATGCATTGCTTTTGAATCCCATAATGGCTGATGCCAGTGCCTCCTTGTAAAATGTGGATTTACCCACTCTCTTTACCTCAATTTGGTTTGAAAGATTTAACAGATATACCCACAGATGTCTGTCACACTTGGACCTACATGTTACCATATGCCCTGTGTACCACAATAAAGAATTTTCTTGCCATTTGAATTTGTCATAAGTTGCTTTAAGTGTTTATTGATACTGATGTCATTACTTTACTCATCAGCTTTGTGAAGTTCTGGCTACTGATTTTTAGTGTCCCAACTATGAAATGTAATTATTCAGTTTTGAGCATCAATTCTAGCCATTTCGAACCCTGAATTAATTAATTGGCTCTCAATCCATAAATTTCTTGACATATAAGACCAAACACTTTAGTTGTCAAATGATGTATTTTACTAATTACCTTATTTTTATGAGGCTGTGTATGGCACAGTATAGTGGTTAAGAGCACAAATGCTAAGGTGGATCTTTCAGGTTCTAATTCTAGAAACATCACTCTTTACTATATATGTGACCTAAGAAATGTACTTAACCCCTCTGGACCTCAATTTCCTCATCTCCATAGAGTGCTTATATGGGTTAAATGAGTTCATACATGTAAAGCACCAAAACATAGTAAGTGCTAAGGAAGTGTTAGTTATTATTATTATTGTTATGCGTATAAAACAGGCTGGCCACTCCTCTTCTGGGTAAGAGCACTAATCAAATTGTAATCACTGTCTTGGTAGTATTTAGTTCTGGAACCCCAAAGGGAACTGTCTGATGAATGCCCCTGGTGACAAGTAGGACTAGGGTTTAGACTGGTATCTGCAGAGCTGAGGTTGGGAAAGAAACTTCTTATACCCAGAGCTGTAGGTTTGCTGGATACAAGACAATGTGACATGCAGAAAGTCATTGGGGTATTCGAGAAGAGGAATCACACAAGTCACAAAAACAAATTTGGGGCATAATATATAAAACTGGTGTAGAGAAGGGGATGAGGGTGAAGAAAGAGTCATGGACATTGCAACAGAGGGTCATGGGCTGACTGCAGGAGCTAGTCTCAGGATAATTCTTACTGTTGCATGGGTGGGTTGACTACATTCAAAAGAGAAAGAGCAGCCATGATTATCCAACAATTATTTTCTCTATTAGGTGAGGTTTGACATTTCCCTTAATTCCCTTAATTCATGGAAATCCTTGGCATGTTGTAATGTATTCTTGAGACGAAAAAAAAAGTTTCTCTTGGCAATTCCTATGGTCCAGTAAATCAGGTTCTAAGCTGCTCATGGTGCCCCACAGGAGACCAGGGTTTCTTCAGTAACTTAGTGGTTGTGAATATAGAGAACTTTGAATCATATTCTTTGTCTTTGTTTGTTTTGGCTGCTATAACAAAATACCATAAATTGGGTAGCTTATAAACAATAGAAATTTATTTCTGAAAGTTTTGGAGACTGGAAAGTCCAAGATCAAGTCACTGGCATATTTGGTATTTGGTGATGGCTCACTTCCTGGTTCAAAGCAGGAAACTTCTTGCTGTGTTCTCACATGGCAGAAGGGAATAACTAGCTCTTTGGGGTTTCTTTTATAAAGACACTCATCTCAATCACAATGGCTCCACCCTCATGATTTAATCACATCCCAAAGGCCCCATATCCTAATATGGTCACCTTGAGGGTTAGAGTTTCAACATACATATATATATATATATATGGGGGATAAATGTTAAGACAATAGCATTCTCCAATATCTGGAAAATAACAAATAGCTTCTAATTCATGGAGATAACAGGTTACATAAATGACATAAAAATTAATCTCCTACATGTGCTACTATAATTAAGTATATACTATGTGCTAAGTGTGATCATTGTTTTTATCATCTCATTGATTCCTTAGATAAATTCAATGAGTCAGATATTATTAAATTCATTTTTATATAACTGATGTGCTCCTCAGATAGATTATATTATTTGCTTCAAGATACCAAGAAATGATTTAGGTGAAGAAGGATCACTCTGGGGTAAGCTGGGGGCAAGAACAAAATCAGCAAGGCCAATTAGATGACTACAGCAGCAGCCTACATGTGAAATGGTGATGATGTAGACCTAGGAGGAAACAGTGGAGATGGTAAGAAATTGTCAGATACTGGGCCGGGCGCGGTTGCTCATGCCTGTAATCCCAGTACTTTGGGAGGCTGAGGCAGGTGGATCAGGAGATCGAGACCATCCTGGCTAACATGGTGAAACCCCGCCTCTACTAAAAATACCAAAACAAAATTAGCCAGGAGTGGTGGTGGGCGCCTGTAGTCCTAGCTACTCGGGAGGCTGAGGCAGGAGAATGGTGTGAACCTGGGAGGCGGAGCTTGCAGTGAGCCGAGATCGTGCCACTGCCCTCCAGCCTGGGCAACAGAGCAAGACTGTCTCAAAAAAAGAAAAAAGAAAAGAAATGAAATTGTCAGATACTGGATACACTTTGAAGGTAGAACTAGCAGGAGTTCCTGACAGAATAAAAGTGGATAAGGAGAGAAAGTAAGGAATCAAGATGACTTTAAGTCTTTAAGTTTGTTGGCCTGAGTAAGTAAAATAACAAAATTACCACACCTGAGATGAGAAAGGCTTAGGGGAAGCAGATTTAGAGGAGAAGGACAGGAATTCCACTTGGGGCGTATTAAGTTTGAGATGTATATCAAATACCCAAGTACACATGTCAAATAGGCACTCTGAAATTCAGGAGAGAAATTTTGAATGAAGATAAAAAATTAGGACTCTTTGGAACATAGATAATCTTAAAAGCACAAGACCCTGGGTAGAAAATCACCCTGGGAGTATACATAGAAAAGAGAAAAGAACCAAAGCAGATCCTTGGGCCACATCTCTTAGAAACTGGGGAAAAAGGGAGGAGACAGCAGAAGAGAATGGGAAGGAGTAGCTACTGGAATAAGATGGGGGAAAAAAAAGATTCTGGCAGCCTGGAAGCCAAATGCAAAAAGTATATTAAAGAGATGAGTGGGATCAACTGGGTTAAAATACTGCTACTGATCTATATGAAGACTGAGAGTTGACCATTAGACTTCACAACATAGAATTCATTGGCGATCTTGAAAGGAAATGTCTGATAACATGGGTGGAAATCTTTGTGGAAATGGATGTGGAAATCTTTGAAAGAACAAAGAGCTGATTGGAGTAGATTTAAGAGAGAATGAGAGAAGATTTGGAGGTATCATGGGGGGGGGGGTGACACAGATTTAATTACTGATGTATAAAGTTGTATACATCCACAGAAACTGGGGAAGATGTATTTGAGAGCAGGATTTTGACCTTGATCTCTCGTCCAGTTCATTATGGCACATTTTTGAAGAAGCTTTTGTTAATTAGACCTATATATTTAGTTTTTTCACCCTTCTAACTGCCACCAAGGAAGTCACATTTTAATTGTGCATTCTGTCATAATTTCACCCTAAGTGGAGATATTGTGTTGGGAGTTGGCCATATTATGGTGATGGGTGTGCGTGTGTGTGACTGTAGACCCTGCTCTGACAGAAAGGCAACAACACACAGTCCACTCTCAGGTTTCCTCTGGTTGGCTTGCAGAGTGAAAATAAATTTTCCAAGAAATACAGTCTAAAATGGTCATCAAAATAAGGTTGAGGGTTGTTCTGTAGCCTATGAGACTAATATCAGAAGCAGGAGTTTCCAGTCAGGAAATTGAAGAATCAAGAGAATAAGGGTTTGGCATAGCTTTCTTTTGAGTCTGTTTGTGAAAGGAAAATCTGAGAAAAAAAATAGGCATCCAAGGCTGTTACTTATGACTGTGCTTCCAAAAGTAATGAGTAAAGAGCTATGTGTACAGATGCTTCTCAGCTTACAGTGGAGTTATGCCCCGAATAAATCCATTGTAAATTGAAAATATCATAATTCAAAAATGCATTTAATACACCTAACCTGCCAAACATCATAGTTTTGCCTCACCTACCTTACACATGCTCAGAACCCTTATATCAGCCTACAGTTGGGCAAAATTATCTAACATAGAGTTTATTTTATAATAAAGTGTTAAATATCTCATATCACTTATTGGATACTATTCTGAAGGTGAAAAATAGGATAGTTGTATCAGTACTCAAAAATAGTTTTCACTGAATGTGTTTTGTTTTTTCACTGTTATAAAGTTGAAATATTGTAAGTTGAACTGCCATAAGTCGGGGACCATCTGTATATGCTAAAGGATGAGTAGACATAGTCTAGGAAGGCCCTTGTTATTGGGTTTGGGAACTTGACTATATTGTCATCAATATGGTAAGTGATTCTTACAAACAATTGACGGACCATTTCACTAATTTCAGCATTACAATCACTCTTTGCTTATTAAACTGATTTAAATGTAGGGAAGGGGCTGCCTTATATATTTATAGGGTCTCTATCAGATTATACATCAATTAGGACAAACAACAGAGTTCTTTATTAGTTTCAAATTCACCACAATTCTGAATTTATTGTGCTTCCAGTCAACATTTTTAATAAGCCCTCTTAATAAGTGAGGAACAATAGGAGATGGGGCAGGTGGATAAAAATCTGTGGCAACTGGGCTGGTAATTGGGAGTAGTCAGGCAAAAATCTTTCTTTGGCTGTTGTCTTAACAACTGTCAGAGAGTGCTGTAGGTAATTCTTAAGATTTCATTTTATTTTTAAAAATTTCTTCTTGAAGATTAATCATTGTTTGCCAAGTTTTTACCTGAAGAAATTAGTTTCTCATGGAAACTTAAAGAAAAATCCTGTGTCTTATGTATGCTACTCTGTGGTCAAGTTCATATCTTTATGCCTGCTTATCAAATTAGCATTTATGAACCAACTAGGGTTCACAGTATTTATACTAAAGCCTCACACCAACTATTACATAAGTAATAAACTAATAAAGTACTACCTTTGTTTAAAAGCTGTGATTTTCACCTTCCATTTCCTGGATTTTATTAAGTAATCAACAAATATTGAAATATAGAAAGAAATGCACAAACTCTTAATAGTTGTCTACATTTTACATAGTATGAATGTATCATTCTTTGCATTTTAAAGTATATTTTCTAGTAATAAACATTTAGGTTGTTTCCAGTTTTTACTACCACAATGCTATAATGATTAACACTGTTAATGTATCTTTTTAATTTGTAGGTATTCTTTATGTTTTATTGCTGTTAATCCTTTGTTATATATCTTACAAATATTTTCTTTTAGACTTTTTTTCCTCATTCTTACCTTTGCTTGTCTTGTTAGATCTTGTTGATAGCATAGACCAATCTCTGATACAAACAACATTATAACTATTCATGCAGGGACTAACACTAAAATTTACAAAACAGCTAGCTAAGTAATACACATTCAGAACTAATGATCAACTAATGCATAGCTCTACCTCTTTGTCTTTATACTAGGTGTCTTGCCTAACATTGTTTATTACTTAATGGCATAATTGAGGGTCTCATCTAATTTGTATAAAATAACTTTAGGAAAAGCCCAGAGTCTATTAATCTTGGGAGAGCATGGCTATGTCTCAGAGATGGTGTGAAAAATTATTTGTAACACAATGAGAGTTTTAAGCTCTTAGAAAATAATGTTTTGGAAACAATAATGGTTGATACTGATTTAAACATTAATATGATTATTTTAATATGTTAAAACTTTTAATGTTTAATTCATCGTTTATCATGTCACTATTCTACATTATGTTTAATCTTTCCATTTGTATTTTAAATCTCAGAAGACTAAAGGCTGCTGGACTGAAAACCTGTCAGAGGTGGTCATTAGTATTGTAAATTACACTCTTATCTTCCCATCATTATGCAATGGCTTCATTTCTCTATATACGAACTTCAGAGATGTCATCAGGATGGCTGACTCAACGAGTCTAGCACTTGTCTTCTCAATAAAGAAGGACCAAAACAGAAAGTAGATTACCATACGTAGAATAAAGCATCAAGGGAAAATGCTGGAATCCAAAGCAGAGTAGTGACAGGGACTCTCTAAGGCATGAACGCTTGATTTGATTTGACTTTTTTCTATTATTCTCTACTGTTTTTATCTTGTTTCCAGTAGAGCTGAAAGTCATGGACACTAGAGATGGCAGCATAGAGAGTGAAGTGACACAGCTGGCAGAATAGGCTCAGAACCAGCAGGGACTAAAGACTCCCTACTGCAGGGAATAAGTAAGTAAGAGATGCCCAGAAATCTATATTCTCATCATGGACATCTGCATTCCTAACTACAGGAAATCTCCTCTGCCCTCATAGGCCCTTAGCCTATTGTGGGGAGCTGCCTGGAGTCCATGAGACTGCATTGTTCCAGAGAGGGAATTCATGCTGGGTCCATCCCATAGAACCCAAGCTGCTGACGCACGGAACCATTTTGAGAGTGGAACCAACACTGTACCACATCCTACCCGACAGTTCATTATCTTCTGTATCCCCATATCCCAGGGCCCCATCAAAGTCTCCCACATTCACCCAGAGGACTGCAGCATTGTGGTTCCTGCTGGATCTGAGGATGTGGCTATGTTGCTGGCACCCAAGCCCATACAGTGCCTTATATACTGGGAATCAGATAGTCCATCACATCAGGGAGGTGGCCTCCACAACATAGGAAAACAAAGTATGAACTTACCAGCACCTAAAAGCAGCATGCCTGGGGCCACCACCACACACATTGACTCTGCTCCCCTCCAGCAACTGGGACATCATGTATTCCTATGCCTCACCCACCTTGGAGCTGGCCTGTCCACCTTGTATAAACAACACCAGCACTCAATTATCCCACCCCCCAACCCCCTCCATGGACACTGCCGACACATATGTGCACCACCCAGGGGCCCAGGGAATGGTCTGACTAGCCTGCTGCTGATATTGCTGGTGCCCACATGCCTGCCTAGGTGTTCGAGGACTGACTCACCATCATCACTGCTAATGTCCGGTGTCCCACCTGGGGACCCAAGGAGCAGACCACCTGTCCCACCAGTGCCCATGCACCCCACCTGGAAACCTAATGGCCAGCTGGCCTGGAGCCCAGTGTTGCCATTGCTGACACTCACATGTGCCACCTGGAAACCTGAGGGCCTATCCACCCAGCCCACTACCCCCACTGCTGGGTTCTTTGCATCCTGCCTGGAATAGACCATAATAAAATAATGGTCAAGAATTTCAGCACCCCACTTTCAGCATTAGACAGATTATCTAGATGGGAAATTAACAAAGAAACATTGGGCTTAAACTGCATTATAGACCAAATGGACTTAAAAGTCACAAAACATTTTATCCAACAGCTTCAGAACATACATTCTTCTCATCAGCCCGTGAAATATTCACCAGAAAAGACTACATGTAAGGCCACAAAACAAGTTTCCAAAAAATATCTAAGAATCAAAATAATATCAAGTATCTTCTCAGACCACAGGGATAAAACTAGAAATCAATAACAAGAGGAACTTTGGAAAATCATACAAATACATGGAAATTAAACAACGCTCTCCTGAACAACCATAGGTCAATGAAGAAATTAAGATGAAAATAAAGGGATGTCTTGAAATCAATGAAAATGAAAACACAACATACCAAAATCTCTAATATACTAGAAAACCAATATTAAGAGAGACGTGTATAGCCTTCTTATAGACATTATAAATGCCTATATCACAAAAGTAGAAATACTTCAAATAAACAACCTAATGACGCATCTCAGGGAACTAGAAAAGCAAGAACAAACAATAGTGAAAATTAGTAGAAGGAAAAAAATAATAAAGATGAGAGCAGAACTAAATGAAAGAGTGACCAAATAAATACAAAAGATCAGCAAAATGAAAAGTTAACTGTTTGAAAGGATAAAGAAAATTGACAAACTGTTAGCTAGACTACTCAAAAGAAAGAAAAAAGATCCAACTTCATAAAATAAAAAACTAAAAAGAAGACATTACAACTGATGCCACAGATATACAAAGAATCATCAGAGACTGTTATGAAAAACTATATGCCAACAATTTGAAAAACTTGGAGAAAATGGACACAGTCCTGGACATATGTAGTCTGTCAAGATTGAACCAGAAATTTTTTTTAAATGAACAGACCAATGATCAGTAATAAAATTAAATCAGCAATAAAAATCTCCAAATAAAGAAAAGCCTAGAACTAGGTGGCTTTACGAATGAATTCTACCAAACATTTAAAGAACTAACATCACTTTCTTCTAATTATTTCAAAAAATTGACTAGGAGGAAATTGTTCTTAACTCACTCTATAGGCAGGCATTATTCTGATACCAAAACCAGACAAGGGTGCAACAAAAATGAAAACTACAGGCTGATATTCCTGATGAACATAAATGCAAAAATCTTCAATAAAATACTAGCAAGCCAAATTCCACAACACACCAAAAAGAAAATACACCAGAATCAAGTGGGATTTGGGTCATTACCCCAATAGGCATAATACTCAATACCGTAATACTGAGTGTTAAAATCCCAAAAGATCAAAATCCCAAAAATATAATTCTGCAAGAAATAATTTTAAAAAGTATTTCTAAAACATTTATTTACATTTTTATATAGGAATATATTTTAAAAACATAAAAACACGACAGAACACTTCATAGGTCACTTTACCCAATAAAATAAGGAATAACATACATATTTTATCAAACATAAACACTCAGGTATAGTGATGACAGTTGCACAGGTTTAACAGTTATGAGCAGGTGAACTGTATTCATAAACAGATCAAAAGAAAAAATGTATAAATATATATCATGATGGTAGTAATTGTGCGCACTCAGTTTTGTAAAACTATGATGGACACTCTAAGTCTTTTGATACAATCAGTGAAAAACTGAGATGAGTAACCACCACATATGCAGTTGCCCTAAGAGCCAAGATCTTGAGAAATTTTATCTTTTACAAATGCAGATGTACAAAGAGGACATCTCTTCATTTATTGAGAAAGTTTCAACATTTTTATGTACACACAATGCTTACAAACAAAGTCAACCTTGTGATAATGTACCTTTGTAGAGCCGAATTTGCAGAAAATGCACAAGCAAATTAGAACCTTCTAAAATTCCTCATGCAATTTACACTTCCAGTATTGAAAATGATGTAAAAATGAAATACATAGCATAGCAGATTGTAAAATATAATGCTGACAACTTAAGATAGTGGGGAAAAACTAAAATACAAAAATCAGCATCCCCCCAAAAAAATGTAAAAGAAAATTCAAGGACAAATTATGGGAAATTGCACAGAAATAGTTGATAAGACCTGGTGGACATTCATGATCACTAACCATTTTTGAGGTCTTGCATTTAAATAAATAGCTACTTTTTTTCTTTTATGGTATGGCTCTCCTTGGTTGGTGAATATGGTCACATTGATTTTTTATGTGACACAGCCCTTTCTGAAAATTTTCTATGATTTGAGGTCAACTGATCAAGGATTCTGTATTACATTTTCCCATATTCTGTGCTTGCTGTGCATCTATGTTGTTTTGAGTATTCAGAAATCCATTCCACATACATTCATATAGAGACCACAAATTTGGTGGAAATAATACCAGTGATCTAATGGCAGTGCTGTTGCATAAGTGTCTTCTTATTTTCCTTTGCACATAATTGTTTTCAAGCCAGTTAGTAACTTCACTGCCTTATTCAGGCAAATGAAGCTTTAATTCATTAAAATCTGGAATTTTATCAGCTGAAAGGCATGTCAATGTAGACAAATGATGTATTTTTTAACTGGAGTTTTTGTTATGTTCATATCACATGGCCAATCCACTCGTGAAATTTCTACCAGTTGCAAATAAAGACAGTAACAGAGTAATATTTCTACTTAACATGATGCAACTAACATGATGCAACTATCCTGTGTACAACCAAAACACATTAATCATGTCCTAAGAATTTGGCTTTAGGGTTTTTAAAATTCAGGATTTAACACTGGGATTGTGATTTTCTGGATTTTCGGTGTTATGGATTTGAGACTTTCAGGATTTCAACATTTAGGGATTTTTATCTTTTTGAATTTCAACATTTAGAATTATGGTAGGTGGGATTGTGTCTTTCAAGATTATAATTGGCACTGGATCAAGTGGGATTTATCCTAGGAATACAAGGATAGTTCAACATATACAAATCAAAAAGTGTTATATACCACATCAACAAACTGAAGGACAAAAACCATATGATCACCTCATGAGATACAGAAAAAGCATTTGATAAAATCCAACATTCCATCATGATAAATAAGAAACTGGGTATAGAGGAAACATATTTTAAAACAATAAATACTATATATGAAAAAGCCCATGGCTAACATCACTCTGAAGAGTAAAAATTTAAAAGCTTTCTAAGTTCTGGAACAAGATAAACATTCTCATTTTTACCACTTTCGTTAACATAGTACTGGAAATTTTAACCAGAGTAATTAGGCAAGAGGAAGAAATAAAGGGAATCCAAATGGGAAAGGAAAAAAAAAAAGTCCTTGTTTGCACATGCCATGTTCTTGTATTTAGAAAAACCCAAAGACTACACCAACAAACAAAAATACAAACAAAGTTAGACCTGATGAACAAATTCACTGTAGTGGCAGATCAGAAAATCGACATACAAATATCAGTAGCATTGCTGTATGCCAACAGAAACAATCTGAAAAGAAATCAAGAAATCAATTCCATTTACAATAGTTACAAAAAAATAACTAGGAATACATTTAACCAAAGAAGTGAAGTAACTCTACAATATAAACTTTAGGACAGTTATGAATGAAATTGAAGAGAACACAAAAAAATGGAAAGAAATCTTATGTTCATGGATTGTAAAAATTAATATTGTTAAAATGTACCCAAAGTAGCCTACAAATTTAATGATATTCTTATCAAAATACCAATGACATTCCTCATAGAAATAGAAAAAACAATCCTAAAATTTGTGTGAAGGCGCAAAAGACTCTGAAGAGCCAAAGCAATTCTGATCAAAAAGAACAAAGCTGGAGGCTTCATACTCTTTGACTTCAAATATACTACATAGCCATAGGAACCAAAGTTACATGATACTGGCCTAGAAACAGATACATTAACCAATGGAACAGAATAATGAACCCAGAAAATAAATCCCCGCAATTAGTGCCAATTCATTTTTTTTTTTTTTTTTTTTTTGCCAAAAGTACCAAGAGTATATTTTAGGGAAAGAACAGTCTCTTTAATAAATGATGCTGGGAAAACTGGATATCCATATGCAGAACAATGAAACTAGACCCATATCTCTCACCATATAAAAAATAGTGCAAAATGGGTTAAATACTTACATGTAAGATCTGAAATTATGAAACTACCCGAAAAAGTACTGGAGAAATTCAGGACATTTGTCTGGACAAAGATGTTCTGTGGTAAGACCTCAGAAGCACAGGCAATAAAAGTAAAATTAGACAAATGAGATTACATAAAGCAAAAAGCTTCTGCACAGCAAAGGAAACAATCAACAGGGTCAAGAAAACCCATAAAATGAGAGGAAATAGTTGCAAACAGTCCATCTGACAAGGGATTAATAACCAGAATATGTAAAGAAACCAAACAACAGGAAAAGTATAAAATAATAAAAAGTGAGCAAATGATCTAAATAGATGTTTTTCAAAAAAGGACATATAAATGGCCAACAAGTATATGAAAAAAAGCTCAACACCACCAATCAACAAGGAAGTGCAAATCGAAACCACTATAAGAGATTACCTTACCCCAGTTAAAAAGGCTATTATCAAGAAAACAAAAAAATAACAGATGCTGGTGAGGATGTGGAGAAAGGGTAACTCTTGTACACTGTTGATGGGAATGTAAATTAGTACAGCCAGCATGCAGAACAGTATGAAGGTTCCTCATAAAATTAAAAATAGAATTACCAATTTCACTACTGTGTATATATCCAAAACAAAGGAAATCAATATATCTGCACTTCCATGTTTATTGTAGCACTATTTGCAGTAACCAAAATATGGAGTCAACCTAAGTTGATTCCATCCATTCAACCGATGAATGGATGAAGAAAATGCAATATAGATGCACAATGATATATTAGCCATAAGAATAATAATAATCCTTCATTTGCAGCTACATGGATGAGACTAAAGGACATTATGTTAAATTAAGTAAGACACACAGAAAAAGACAAATATCTCAAGTACTGTCTCATATGTGGGAGCTAAAAGAATGGATCTCAAGGAGGAAGAGAGTAAAATGATTGCCAGAGGCTAGGAAGGATAGGGGAAAGGGAGGATGCGGAGAGCTACATATATACAGTTATATAGAAGGAATGAGTTCTAGGGTTCAACAGCACAGTAGGGTGACCATTGTTATCAATAACTTATAAATTCCAAAATATCTAGTAGAGAGGATTTAGAATGTTCTCAACACAAAGAAATTCTAAATATTTGAGATGATGGATATCTTAATTACCCTGATTTGGTCACTAAACATTGTATGCATGTATAAATATATTATATATGCAATTATTATGTATCAATAAAAATGTTTAAAATTTAGAAATACAATATAAACAGGTAGTAAAAAATCCAAGAAAACCCTTGGTAAAACAGAAAAATAAATATATGAACTTCAATAGGATCAGATATTAATCAAATTCTGTCAGAAGGCAAGGTATGTGTCAGTAATTTGGTCTGTGCTGCTCATACAGAGAATCCTTGGGTTACTGAATGATGAGTTAAGAAGAGCAGAATCCTTGCAGAGTTAACAGCAAACATCCTATCTTTTCTTTTTACTTAATCCCAAAACCATTAAAGCCAGGAACAGGATTTGAGTTGTTGTAGGAAACATGCTTCCCAGAATGAAACTTAACTGGGGGCTGAGAAAGAGATCAGGGACAATTGGATGATGACTATTCCTCCTCCTACTCCCAAGAGGGTGCAACCCCAGGGACTTTTAAATTTGATTCAAGAATTAAGAGAGCCTCACATCTACAAACCTCTTCTTAACTGGAAGCATAGATTATGTAAATTCTTCTTCAGTAGGGCTATAAGCCTGAATATAAAAGGACTATGGTAAAGCACAAAATTAAGCCTTTCCACATCCTGAACAGACAGTCTCACTGCCACCATGCCCCTTCTGTTAGGCCCAGTGATATCCATCAAAGGATGCTGCACTGATATTCCTCATCTTTTCTTGCTCTTTGGTCTCCTCATTTGCACCAAATATTGGAACCTTTGCTAAATAAATCAAGAGTCTACTGTATGAATGATCTCCCTTTTTTTTTTTTTTTTTTACTCTTTTTTTTTTTCTTTTATTATTATTATTATTATTATTATACTTTAGGTTTTATGGTACATGTGCACAATGTGCAGGTAAGTTACATATGTGTACATGTGCCATGCTGGTGCGCTGCACCCACCAACTCGTCATCTAGCATTAGGTATATCTCCCAATGCTATCCCTCCCCCCTCCCCCCACCCCACAACAGTCCCCGAAGTGTGATGTTCCCCTTCCTGTGTCCATGTGTTCTCATTGTTCAATTCCCACCTATGAGTGAGAATATGCGGTGTTTGGTTTTTTGTTCTTGCGATAGTTTACTGAGAATGATGATTTCCAATTTCATCCATGTCCCTACAAAGGACATGAACTCATCATTTTTTATGGCCCTTTTTTTGGAAGCCAAAACACACCTGAAATGCTGAGTTGATGCTTAAGTAAAGTTGCTTTGCTCCACCTAAGACCAGTTATGAACCTGATTTTTTAAAGCCTTTGGATCAGGTACTTTCCAAAGTAGTAGTAGTGACTTTCATCCTTACTAAGCAAACCATAATGTATCTTGGTATGCCAATGAAGCCTTTTAGACTAAGCCTCCCAGCCCACCTTGTAGGAAGGGGTAGCTATATAACAAAGACTGATCGTTACAATTAAAAAGGAAAATTATTTGGTAGGCTTCCAGGAAGTAAAAAGGGGGCAGAAAACAAGGGCAAGCTTTTGCATACATACCAGCTGCAACTGATTCCTGTAGCCTAGAAGTGGCTATGATGAATGTAGCTCTAACAACTATCCTAGACTTGCAATGAGATTGGAAGTCACATACTAAAGATGGTTGGACAGAAGAATAGAGTGGCCTGTGTCTCTGTGGACCACAGAGCTGTTAATTAGTCTTGGACTGTCTAGCTCTAGAGTTCTTTTGAGGAAGAGATAAACCAACACCTTGTGTAAGCTATTTTTAGGTTTTCTTTTACGTGCAACTTTTGTTTTTTCATTGCAAAAGAGAAACACAGTAGCCAAAAGATGGAAATGTGTATTCATTTAGTCCAGGAGACGCAGCAGTTTTCCCTTTAGCTGTTCATATATAAAACATTCTCAGTTGAATATACTTGCTGTTGCCATACTAAGGCAACTAATTTGATGCTGTAACACCAAATATGAAAGAAAGGCAATTTTTGATTTGAGGTTGTGACTCTACTTTTTTGGATTCCTGGCCATGTTATATTTTGATTACCTTTGGAATATCTAGGACAACCGAGAACAAAAACTACTTTCTACATTAATCTTCTCCCATTTCTCTTATCTAATTTCCATGGGCAATGCTGTCCAAAAGTACATCTGCAGCCAGTAATTGGTTTGTTATTCAGTTTTGATACTGGCCAGGTCACCAGCCATTAATCAACTTAATAATCCCCCACCTCCTAGAAATTATAAAACACAGCTACACAAAAACTTTGGGGTTGTCGGTTGTATTGCTGGGGACAGTGGCATACGCCCACCCACCAGCCGTCAGAGGCACAGCATTCTCTGCATCCTTTGGCTGTGTTGCATTGAGAGGTGCATAAGCAAGCATGCGCGGGGTCTGGGGTCCGGCCATTGCACACAGCCAGGCACTCTGACTGCTGCAGCAGTGGGGACAGCTCCAGGCATCAGCACAAGCACTGCCTCCATGCAAGCCCATGGCTTGATCAGGTGCAGTGCAAGCAGCTTCTGACCTGGGCAACCACATCTGGATGAGGGCAATGCAGTAGTTCTCAGAAGCTTGGGGACATCAGAAACCACAGAGCCCCAAAGAGGGTGTCACAGCCCTGGATCGGTAAGCCTCTAGGTCTGGGTTCCCCAAAGGACTACAGCTCTTTCTTCTTCTCATCACCTGCAACATGGTGAGGGGTGGGGCGTGTTTCAGCCCTCTTTGTGTTACAGCTCTTTCTGTCCCACTATTTGGTGGGTCCCCAGTTCTCTTCCTGTGTCCAGGAAGAATGAGTTATCCAGACAACTGGAGGGTGAGCAAGGCAGAAAGGAGCTTCATTGAGCAACAGAACAGCTTTCAGGAGACCTGAAGTGGGTAGCTCTGTTCCTTAGGCAGGGGTGCTGAGGAGTGTCCACCTCTCAGCAGAGAGGAGATCTGCAGTCAATAGCTCCTTCCCGCAACTGGTAGTCTTGACATCTGAGTCTGGCTGGATCTGGGGGTTTTATGGGCTCAGAAGGGAGGAAGTGCATGCTGATTGGTCCATGGACAGCCATGGGCATGCCCAAAAAAAGCACTGTGAGTTCTCCCTCCAGAGTGTAGACTCCATTTGGAACAGGCAGCCTGGCTTGAAGGTGGGGTTTCACCTGGGACCCACCCCTTTCTGCCCAGGAGTCTGTCTGCCAACTGCTGCCATCAACATGCTGTCCATGGCACTCAGGCTGTTCGTGCCAAGGGGTGCCTGCAGGCCTATGCCAAACCACCCTCAGACCCCCCTTGGCCTCCCTCCCGTGCTTGTCAGTGCCCAATGTCTGGAAGGGGCTGGGGCAGTAGGGTGCTGGTATGTCAGCACTGCCCTGAGCACACACATGCAACTGGGTTACGACAGTGTCTGACACACCCAGCTCAGCCACAACTTTCTTCCACCCCGGAGCCAGTGCCAGGAATGGGGAGAGGCCAGGCAGCAGGAGCAGGCACTTCTGAGCCTGTGGGGGATGGGGGGCTTCCTGGGCCCCCAAGAGCGCAGGGATGCCTTGTCGGCAGCTACGGCTAGGTGGCTTAAGTTGAGGGGGGAGCATGCTCCCTGACTCGGTGGGGGATGGGGCTCCTGCCTGTTCCTAGCCCCCACCGGCTCTGCGGAACACATATTCCAGGCTGCTCCTCCCCGCTGCAGCCGGCATTTTTGCAGCGGCTGCTACAGACAGGTCGTGGCTGCCGTCATTACCAGTTGATGCTACGTGGGGGGTTGGATGAATCGCTGTTGGATGCACAATGAACATCTGGAAATACCACAGGGCAATTACCTCAGCAATTTCTTATCTCTATTACTGTGTTATTTTAGTTAATTTAAACAAATTCTGCTGCTTTTTGCATTTTCTTTCACGTTGGCAACATGAAGTTAAAAAAATGTTTCATAGTGTTTAGCATGGAAAATAAAAGTAAAACAAAAAGTAGTACTGAACTTTCTGGTACCTCTGAATTGGGGGAAGAAAAAATCGACCTTCTTCTGGAAATGACTGGTAGGCTGTTAAATTACTCTGTGTAGATGGCATGTATGCACATGCATGTGTGAGTGTGAGTGTGTGTGTGTGAGTGTGAGTGTGTGTGTGTGAGTGTGAGTGTGTGTATGAGTGTTCATTTTATCGTTGAATTTCCATTTATACCTGAAGGTGTCTTTTTCAATGTTCTCTTCTGTGTATGCGTTGCTTTTTTCTGTTTTTCTCTCTAGCTATCTTTCTCCTTGTGAATTTTAGAGTTTCTTAATATTTATGAATTATTATTTCTAAGTTCTTTCCTCTAAATCCCATTCTCTTCCCTTGTGTTAACAATAGTTCTCTAATTTTGTGCTATCTTTCCCTATCCCTCTGTCATAATCTTTTTGTTCTATCTTCTGAATATAAGGTTAGGATAGTGAAGTACAAAATATGTTGTATTTTCTCTATTAAAAAAGATGTACAGTTTGAAGTAGCTGTCTTAACACATTAGCTCTTGTCTCTCTCCAAATTTTAAACAATGACACGTATAAATATAAAATAATATTCTTATAACATCATGTAAAAGCAGATGGGCTATCCTTATACCAAAAAAATTGAGTCATTCCTGTAATATACCAGCAAATGAAATCAGCTCCAAAGTATACAAACTTTAAGTCTTTAGTTGAGTAGAATTCTAAAGTAATCTAAGGTGAGAGAATGTGGAGGCTGGGAAAAGGAGAAGGCCATAGAGAGTTGGACAGTAGAATAGTTCTATTAGTACCTTCCTCTTGCATTAGCTGGCTCCACTATTTGTTGGGTGTCAACTGGGGTACCAGACACCTTTGACGGTTCTGATGCAAGAGATTCCTGGAATGGGTACTTTGGGCTATCAAACCAGGGTAGTTCTCCATCCCACTTATACCAGCTGGGAGGAAAAAGAAACTGATACCTATATGTCAAATGACCAATACTTGGTAAGAAAATCTGCTAAATTTATGTACTCCCTTTTACCTTCCAGATATTTGCGTAGCCCAGTTTCTTGCAATCAGAACCTTCATTTACTGCTAATAAAAGAAATATTTTTCACTTGGACTTAGGACATACATAGCATTTTCTAGGATAAGTCAATCTAGGCCTTCACTGTAACCTTGATTATGAATCAATCAAAATCAGGCAACAACAAGAAGGAAATAAAAATATTAATATTAATATAAAAATATTAAGGAAAACTATTGATAATGGGAACAATTAGTTAAAATAACAAATATAATTATTACTTCTACATAAATTTTTGGAGACATGAGGAAATATATTAAGCTTACTAAAAAACCAACAAGAAAACTAATAACAATAACAACAAATTGCTCTAATAAGGAAGTTCTCAAAATTCATGAAACAATCTTAAAGATACAATAATTGATTTAAAACAACATGTAGAAGGTAAGCTGAATACCAGAATGAACGGAACCAAAGTATGAATTCATGAAATGAAAACAGAATGAAGGAATTCTTCTAGAATGCCACAAAAAGGTCAAAGAGATAAAAGATACAAAGGAAACATTAGGATATATAAAAATAGATATGTTAGTTTCATAATCGGTGTAAAGAGAGTTTCAGAAGAGACAGAGGAGAAGCAATACTTAAAACATAATGAAAGAACACATTCCTTAGCTGGGAAAACTGGCTAGCCATATGCAGAAAACTGAAACTGGACCCCTTCTTTAAACCTTAAACCTTATACAAAAATTAACTCAAGATGGATTAAAGACTTAAACTTAAGACCTAAAACTGTAAAAACCCTAGAAGAAAACCTAGGCAATACTATTCAGGACATAGGCATGGACAAAGACTTCATGACTAAAACACCAAAAGCAATGGCAATAAAAGCCAAAATTGACAAAAGGGATTTAATTAAACTAAAGAGCTTCTGCACAGCAAAAGAAATTATCATCAGAGTGAAAAGGCAACCTACAGAATGGGAGAAATTTTTTGCAATCTATTCATCTGACAAAGGGCTAATATCCAGAATCCACAAGGAACTTAAACAAATTTACAAGAAAAAAAAACTCCATCAAAAAGTGGGCAAAGGATATGAACAGACATTTCTCAAAAGAAGACATTTAGGCGGCCAACAATCATATGAAAAAAAGCTCATCATCACTGATCATTAGAGAAATGCAAATCAAAACCACAATAAGATACCATCTTACACCAGTTAGAATGGTGATCATTAAAAAGTCAGGAAACAACAGATGCTGGAGAGGATGTGGAGAAATAGGAAAGCTTTTACACTGTTGGTGGGAGTGTAAATTAGTTCAACCATTGTGGAAGACAGTGTGGCGATTCCTCAAGGATCTAGAACTAGAAATACCATTTGACCCACCAATCTCCTTATTGGGTATATACCCAAAGGATTATAAATCATTCAACTATGAAGACATATGACACATGTATGTTTATTGCAGCACTGTTCACAATAGCAGACTTGGAACCAACCCAAATGCCCATCAGTGATAGACTGGATAAAGAATATGTGGCACATTTACACCACGGAACACTATGCAGCCATAAAAAAGATGAGTTCATGTCCTTTGCAGGGATGTGGATGAAGCTGGAAACCATCATTCTCAGCAAACTAACACAAGAACAGAAAACCAAACCCTGCATGTTCTCACTTATAAGTGGGAGTTAAACAATGGGAAAACATGGTCACAGGGAGGGGAACATTACACACTTGTGCCTGTCAGGGGTTGGGGGGCCAGAAGAAGGGTAGCATTAAGAGAAATATCTAATATAGATGGCGCATTGATGGGTGCAGCAAACCACCATGGCATCTGTATACCTGTGTAACACACCTGCACCTTCTGCACATGTATGCCAGAATTTATAATAATAAAAAAAGATAAAAAACAATTTGGAGGAATATCTGAGTGTCAACAAGGAAAACAAAACTAAATTTCAGAAGGTCTATGATAGAAAATCCTAAACCTTCAGAGAAGAAAATTCTAGTTTGCCATATAGAATAATCCTCGGACTGGCATCAGACTTCTCATCTGCAGCACAGGCATTAGAAAGGAAAAGAAGGCCAGGTGCTGTGGCTCACGCCTGTAATCCCAGCACTTTGGGAGGCCGAGGCAGACGGATCACGAGATCAGGAGATCAAGATCATCCTGGCTAACATGGTAAAACCCCGTCTTTACTAAAAATACAAAAAAAAATTAGCCAGGCGTGGTGGCGGGCACCTGTAGTCCCAGCTACTCGGGAGGCTGAGGCAGGAGAATGGCGTGAACCCGGGAGGCGGAGCTTGCAGTGAGTTGAGATCGCGCCACTGCACTCCAGCCTGGGTGACAGAGTAAGACTCCGTCTCAAACAAAAAAAAAAAAAAAAAAAGGAAAAATATTTTCTTCAAAGCACTTGGGAAACATAATTTAGAATGTAGATTTTTTTTCATATTGTTAAAATACCATTTAAGAATGGAGGCCAAGCAAAAGATGCTCAACGTTATAAGATTTCAGAGATCACCAACAAAACAATTTTAAATGAATTACTGAGCATATACTCTAGCCACATTTGGAAATAAAGTTCCAAATCTTTTTCTAAATAAAGATGTTGGCTTGGTGAACATGAGAAATTAAAGCATGCTAAAAATTTTATTTTGTTTAGGATGAAGATTAAATAATATTAATAGTAATTAGAAATACACTAAATATGCTTTAATAGTGAAAATCCTAGTAACCGAAGGAAATAAATTAGTTCTATAATTCATTGGTATGAAAAAGAAAAAAGAAAAATACAAAACAGTAAATTGTACCAAGTCAATCCACAGTAAAGTCAGGGATAAGACAGTAATGCCTATCAGTGTTATTGTTCCAATTTGTTCTATAGAACCTAACTAATATGAGTTTACAGAACATATATATTAGAAGAAAGAAAACAAAACTGTCAATATTTGCTATGTTATGATTGTTTACATGGAAAATTCTGACAAAATAATTGAAAAACATTAAGACTGTGATGAAGAAGTTCAGCAAAATTCCCACTTACTGGTTCCATGAAAAACAAAAAATAGCTTGACTATAAATGAGCAATTACCAATTAGGAACTGATAGAAAAATATAATTTTTGGTTCCATATGAACTTTAAAGTAGTTTTTTCCAATTCTATGAAGAAATTCATTGGTAGCTTGATGGGGATGGCATCATTGCCAAGTCAATCCTAAGCCAAAAGAAGAAAGCTGGAGGCATCATGCTACCTGACTTCAAACTATACTACAAGGCTGCAGTAACCAAAACAGCATGGTACTGGTACCAAAACAGAGATATAGACCAATGGAACAGAACAGAGCCCTCAAAAATAACGTCACATATCTACAACTATCTGATCTTTGACAAACCTGAGAAAAACAAGCAATGGGGAAAGGATTCCCTATTTAATAAATGGTGCTGGGAAAACTGGCTAGCCATATGTAGAAAGCTGAAACTGGATCCCTTCCTTACACGTTATACAAAAATTAATTCAAGTTGGATTAAAGACTTACATGTTAGACCTAAAACCATAAAAACCCTGGAAGAAAACCTAGGCAATACCATTCAGGACATAGGCATGGGCAAGGACTTCATGTCTAAAACACCAAAAGCAATGGCAACAAAAACCAAAATTGACAAACGAGATCTCATTAAACTAAAGAGCTTCTGCACAGCAAAAGAAACTACCAACAGAGTGAACAGGCAACCTACAAAATGGGAGAAAACTTTTGCAACCTACTCATCCGACAAAGGGCTAATATCCAGAATCTACAATGAACTCAAACAAATTTACAAGAAAAAATCAAACAACCCCATCAAAAAGTGGGTGAAGGATATGAACAGACACTTCTCAAAAGAAGACATTTATGCAGCCATAAAACACATGAAAAAATGCTCACCATCACTGGCCATCAGGGAAATGCAAATCAAAACCACAATGAGATACCATCTTACACCAGTTAGAATGGCAATCATTAAAAAGTCAGGAAACAACAGGTGCTGGAGAGGATGTGGAGAAATAGGAACACTTTTACACTGTTGGTGGGACTGTAAACTAGTTCAACCATTGTGGAAGTCAGTGTGGCGATTCCTCAGGGATCTAGAATCAGAAACACCATTTGACCCAGCCATCCCATTACTGGGTATATACCCAAAGGATTATAAATCATGCTGCTATAAAGACACATGCACACATATGTTTATTGCAGCACTATTCACAATAGCAAAGACTTGGAACCAACCCAAATGTCCAACAGTGACAGACTGGATTAAGAAAATGTGGCACATTTACACCATGGAATACTATGCAGCCATAAAAAATGATGAGTTCATGTCCTTTGTAGGGACATGGATGAAGCTGGAAACCATCATTCTCAGCAAACTATCACAAGGACAAAAAACCAAACACTGCATATTCTCACTCATAGGTGGGAACTGAACAATGAGAACACATGGACACAGGAAGGGGAACATCACACGCCGTGGACTGTTGTGGGGTCGGGGGAGCAGGGAGGGATAGCATTAGGAGATATACCTAATGCTAAATGACCAGTTAATGGGTGCAGCACACCAATATGGCGCATGTATACATATGTAACAAACCTGCACGTTGTGCACATGTACCCTAAAACTTAAAGTATAATAATAATAAAAAGAGAAAAATATAATTTTAATGAGTAATAAAATTATAAGATACATAAGAAGGAACTTAATAAAAATTGTATATTAAAGGTATCGATAAAAGTTTATTAAAAGATAAAACAGAAACCTGAGTAAATGGACAAAAACATGATATCTGGATGTAAGATTGACTGTCATAAAACTATCAGTTTTCAAATTAATCTGTAGTTTTAACTTAGCTTCAATCAACATCCTTCTGGCGGTGTTTTCTTTTTTAGTTTAATTGAGATCATTTCAAGTTTATAGAAGTGTTTACAAAAATAGTACAAAATCCCCATATACCTTTCAGTCAGCTTCTTTTTAATGTCTTACAGAACCTTAAAACATTTATCAAAACTGAGAAATTAACCTTGGTAAATACTATTATGTAAAGAACTTCTTAAGTTTCACTGATTTTTCTCTTTTAGAATTCAATCCAGAATATCACACTGTGTTGTATCTCCTTAGTCTCTTTCAATCGGTGAGTGACACTCATTCTCTTCTCTTCAATACTTTGGCACTTTTGAGGAGTACTGATCATGTTTTGCATACTGTCCCTCAGTCTAGGTCTGTCTGAAGTTTTCTCTTCATTAGATGGCAGGTTATGCATTATTGGGATGGATCCCACAGAGGTGATATGCTGGAGTGCATCATCTTAGGCTATTCATGAGGTTGGTTTGTTAAATGTGATCACTTGATTAAAGTGGTATCTGCCAGGATTCTGCACTCTAAGATAACTGTTTACTCCTTCGTAATTACAAATACAATATCAAAACAGTGTTTGAGTGTTTTTTTCTTAAGCTTTACAGTATCTACTAAAAACAGTGTTTTTAAAAATTATCTAATAAACTCCTCAAAATTATTAAATTATGATCATATGATTCATTTGTTTCACCCTCAAAACATTTAGTTTGTTTCTGCTTAAACTTTAAACCACTAATTTTAGTAGCCATTGGTACATCTTGCTGGCAGTGATTCTTACTGTTCTGTTCTAGCAGTGATTTTCTGCTTCCTTCATTCTTTTTACATTTATTAATTGGTATTCTTCTGTAAGAAATAATTGCCACATTATTTATTTGTTTATTCTCATTTATATCTGTATAGTATAGAGTCATGGATATTTATATTCTTTGGATTATAATACAATATTACTATTATTTATTTTGTTGCTAAAGGTACATCATTGACCATTAGGAGCTTTCAGGTTGACTTTTATAATTTTTTTATAAGTTTCTATCCTTTTTTAATAATTCTTTCATAAGTGTCTATCCCTTTTTTTTGACCAATTCTTATTTCTTCATTTTAAAAACATTTTTATTTTTAATTTGTGGGTACATGGTGTTTGTATTTATGGGGTACATGTGATGTTTTGATACATGCATGCAATGCATAATAACCACATCATGAAAGATGGAGTATCTGTATAGTCAAGCATTTATCCTTTGTGTTATAAACAATCCAATTACACTCTTTTGGTTATTTTTAAATGTGCAATTAAGTTATCATTGACTATAGTCACCCTGTTTGCTATAAAATGCTAGGTCTTATTCATTCTTTCTAAGGGGCACTTCCATACTTTCTGGCACCACAAGATGCTTCAGGTTCACCTTGTATTTTATGTGCCTTGGCTTTTAAATAAACCAGTTCTCCAATGGGCCCTGGTACCCTTTCTTAGAGAATAGTGTTTAGAAACCACGATCTGGGTATTAGGTATGCTAATTGCCACTGAGGTGTCACTGCTTTGAGTTCCTGTCACTAGATAGAGATAGGACACATACACACAAACACACTGGTGTATATAGCCTTATTTATGTTTATTTTCCTATCTATGTATCATCTATCTACCTGTCTTTTGTAACCACATGTCTGTATTGATACCTCTGCCATTTCTCTAGCCCCACAGGATTCATTCTAGTCTTCTTCATTTCCATAATTGTAGCTACTTGCTCTAGGTCTCCTTATGCACAGCCCATTTACTTATTTGTTCAAGTCAAGTGTAAAAACAAAGTAGAATCAAAATTTCTACCCTATATCCCTGTGAGAAACAATTTCCCAACTACAGCATAGTGTTTGAGTATGGACTTTCCATCTTTAGCTTTATGGTATCCAAAGTACTGTTCCAAAGTTGCTTAATCATCTTGTTTCTTCCCATTCTCTTTAATATGATAATGTGATTTATTTATAATATAGATTCATTTGTCATAATTCACATTTCATCTTTCTTCCTCCCACACATACATGTTGGCTGATTTAACTTTTTAAAAATTCATATGCATTAAAGAAGACACAAATAAATGGAAAGATATTTAATGTTTATAGACCAGAAGAATTAATATTCTTAAAATGTCTATGCTGCTGAAAGCAATATACAGATTTAACATAATCCCTATCAAAATTTCAATGGCCTTCTTCACAGAAATAGAAAAAAGAATTCTAAAGTTTGTAGGGAACCACATACAACTTTGAATCACAAAAGCAATACTGAGAAAGAAAAACAAAGTTGGAGGCATTATACTTCCTAATGTAAAATTTTATTACAAAATTATATTAATCAAAGCAGTATAGTACTGTTATAAAAACAGAAACATAGACCAATGAAACAGAATAGAGAACCAAGAAATAAATTTAAACACATTCAGTCAACAAATTTTTGACAAGGGCACTAAGAAGACACAATGGGGAAAGGATTGTCTCTTCAATAAATGGTACTGGGAAAACTAGGTTTCCACATGCAAAAGGATGAAACCGAATCCTTATCTTGTACCAGACCAGAAAAAAAAAAATTCAACTGAAAGTAGATAAAAAATCTAAACATAAGACCTGAAATCAACTCCTAGAAGAGAACACAGAGGAAATGCTTCTTGAAACTGGATGTCGGTAATAATTTTGTGAATATCACACCAAATAGCCAGGCTACAAAAGCAAAAATTAATAAATGGGGTAACTCCAAACCAAAAAGCTCCTGTACAGCAAAAGAAACAACCAACAAAATGAAAAGGCAGCCTATGAACTGGGAAAAAATATTTGCAAACCACAGATCTGACAAGGGTTTCATGCTCAAAAGTTATAAAGAACTCTTACAATTTCATAGCAGAAAACAACCCAATTGAAAAATGGGCAAGAAACCCAAACAAACATTTCTTCAAAGAAAACATTAAAAAGGCCAATAGGTATATGAAAAGTGTAAAATACTACTAATTATCTAGAAAATGCAGATTAAAACGACTATGAGATATCACCCATTAGTATGGCTATTATCAAAAGACAAGATACAATAAATGTCGGCAAAGGTATGGAGAAAAGGGAACTGAACCCAATACACTGCTGGTAGGAATGTAGATTGGAACAGCCATTATGGAAAACAATATGCGGGTTCCTAAAGAAATTAAAAATAGAACTACCATATGATCCAGCAGTCTCTCTTCTGAGCATACACCCTAAGGTGATAAAATCATTACCTTGTAAAGCTATCTGCATTTCTCTGTTCATTGCAGTATTATTCACAATAGCCAAGTTATAAAAACAACCTAAGTGTCCATAGATGGATGAATGGAAAAGGAAAATGTGTATATATACATATTCCATTATATAATGGAATATATATATTAATATATAATGGAATGTATATATACACATTTTTAAATTTATTTATATATCATGGAATATGTACATACATAATATATATATGAATATATAGGAATATAATGGAATTATATATATATATGAATATACAGGAATATAGAAATATAATGGAATATTGTTCAGGCTTGAAAAAGGAATGAGATCCTGCCATTTGCCACAATATGGGTGGACCTGGAAGACATTATGCAAAATGAAATAAGCCAGACACAGAAAAAAAATTGCGTAACCTTGCTTATACATGGAAGCTTTGAAAAAAGGTCAAATGTGCAGAGATAGAGAATAAAACAGTGATTACCAGGGGCCGGGGAGGAGAGAGGAAATGGGGAGATGTAGGTCAAAGGATACAAAGTAGCAGATAGGTAGGATGAACAAGTCTAGAGATCTAATGTATATCCTCTAATGAGGACTATCATTAATAACATTATACTGGGGATTTTAACAAAAATCCCCAAATTTTGTTAAAATATCTGTTATTTTGTAAATAAGATTCTAGCTTTTTTGGTCACACACAAAAAGTAACTATGTGAGATGATGCATATGTTAATTTCCATCACTATAGTAACCATTTTACTATCCATATGTATCCCATAATATGTTGTAAACCTCAAATATACACAAAAAATTTATTTAAACAAGTTTATATGAAATATGTTTCACCCTTTGTGTGGTATATAGTTTCATTGGTTTTAAGAAATGTCAGAATCTACCACCATATTTACCCTTAAATTCCCTTATGTAGACAACATCTCTTCCAAACCCCCGAGGCTGGCAAGCCACTGATTCGTTTTCTATCCCTTATAATTTTGCCTTTTCTGGCATGCCATATAAATGGAATCATGCACTATGTGACATTTGGTTCAGACTTCTTCCACTTAGTAAAATGTATTTATGATTCATGTATGTTGTGTGAATCAATGGTTTGTTATTTTTTATTGCTAAATTATATTCCGTTGTATGGCTATTTCATAGTTTTTGTATTCAGTAATTGAAAGAGATCTATTTTTTTCCCAATTTTTAGTGTTTATGAATAAAGTTTCTGTAAACATTTCTGTATAGTTTTTTTGGATCTGTGGGTTAGATGCATATTTAATTTCATAAGAAATTGCCATACTTCTGTTTTTGAAGTGGCTGTAGCATTTGAAATTCTCACCAGCAACTTATGAAAATTCTAGTTCCTCCACGTTCTTGTCAGTGCTTAATAACATCAGTTTTACTTTTGGAGGCGCGGAGGCAGTCTAATAAGTGTGTTCTGGTATCATCTTGTGGTTTTAATTTGTACTTCCCTAGTTATTAATGATGTTGAATAACTTTTTAGAAATTTTTTTTTGACTTTTAAGTTCAGGAGTACATGTGCAGGTTTGTTATGTAAGTAAACTTGTGTCATGGGGGTTTGTCGTACAGATTATTTCATCACCCAGTTATTAGGCAGAATACCCATTAGTTATTTTTCCTGATTCTCTCCCTCATCCCACCCTCTGCCCTCCAATAAGCCCGAGTGTGTGTTGTTCCCCTCTGTGTTCATGTGCTCTCATCATTTAGCTTCCACTTATGAATGAAAACATGCAGTGTTTAGTTTTCTGTTTCATTGTTAGTTTGCTAAGATAATGGCCTTTAGCCATTATCCATCCTTGTCCCTGCAAAGGACATTATCTCATTCTTTTTATGGCTGCATAGTATTTCGTGGTGTATATGTACATTTTCTTTATCCAGTCTATCATTGATGGGCATTTAAGTTGATTCCATGTCTTTGCTATTGTGAGTAGTGCTTCAATAAACACATGCATGCATGGGTCTTTATAATAGAATGATTTATATTCCTTTGGGTAGATACCCTGTAATGAGATGCTGGCTTGAATGGTACTTCTGTCTTTAGTGTTTGAGAATTGCCACACTGTCTTCCACAATGGTTGAACTGATTTACGCTCCCACCAACAGTGTATAAGGGTTCCCTTTTCTTCACAACCTCTCCAACATCTGTTATTTTTTGAATTTTTAGTAATAGTCATTCTGATTGGTATGAGATGGTATCTCATTGTGGCGCTTAGTTGTCATCTAGTAATCATCTTTACTGAATTGTTTTTTCAGATATTCTGCCCATTTTTTTATTAAAATGTTCCAGCTTTTATTATTGCACTTTTAGAGATTTTATATATTCTGGACATTAAATCTTTTCTGAGAAATGTAATTTGCATATGTATATATATTCTTAGCCCATGGCTTGTCATTTCATTCTTTTTACAAGATCCTTCAGGTATAAAAGGTTTTTCATTTTTAGAAAGTCCACATTTATCATTTATTTTCTTTCGTGAATTATATTTTTGGTCTCATATCAAAAACCTCTGCCTAACCCAATGCCATGTGGGTTTTTTCCTATGGTTTTTAATAAAGGCTTCTATTCCTCAGTGGAGACAGGGGAGGGGATCAGGCAGTATTTCTTGCTCCTCTTGCACAGCTGTTATCCCCACACTTCCTCAGCTCTTTCCAATCATTTCTGTCAGTGCACCATATGGGGTTCATGAAGCGATAGCCTGCAAGACCTGTGGCCCTCAATGGGTTTCATTTTGGCCTGCCAGCCCACACTCAGCTTTTACTATTTTTTTCAGCTATTCTAGCTTAACTTTGCCCACCGTGTTTGCTGTCTACTCCAGGTGAGTGAATGCTCGCATTTCCTTTCTTCCTGCAAATCTCATCTTTCCTGAGATGTTTGGGACTATTTGTTGTGTCTCACCTCCCTAATGGGTTCAAGAAAAAGCACAAATTTGAAGTCTGGCTCTTTTTCATTGCAAGGGTAAAAGTGATCTCCTTTTCTATGGTTCTGGGAAGAAGCTAGAATTATATCTTTGGGATTTTTAAGAAACTAGAATAGCTGATTTCTAGTAAATGGAGAAGAGTAGCCAAGAAATGTTTAAAAAGAAAAATAAAGCAAGATTTGTATTTCAAACATTGTATTACAAAGTTACCTTATTATATTTTCAATAATATTATTTTATGTGATACAGCTACCTTAATTGAAACAGTATGATTTTGGTACAGAAATAAGCACAACAGATCAATAGAATAGGATTGATTTTTCAGAAACAGGCCCTATAAATATGATAATGTGATATATGATAAATGAGATAATTCAAATCACAAGAGACACAAATTATTTACTAAAAGATTTAGAAACAATTGACTATCCATTAAAATAAATCATATTTTCTATATTATGATATTCATAATATATTCCAAATATACTAAAGATCTAATTATAAAGAAAACTAAGAATAAAGGTATTATATGTATGAAATTATAAGACAATGCTTATGTAATTTTAGCATAGGGACAACCTTTCTAAAGAAGGAACAAAACCTAGACACTACAAAGAAAAGGACTGAGCATTTGAACCAACCAATAATCCAAATCTTAAAACCTCTATATAACACAAAACACCATAAATAGAGTTTTAAAACAGTGACAGGACAAGAGAAAATATTTGCCTTGTCTATATGACTCCACAAGTTAATACAAACATTACTAAATAGCCAAATAAAATTATTGACCAAAGATATAAATTAGCAGCTTACAAAAGAACTGAAATGACTAATAAATAGAGGAAAAGATACCCAGCCTCCTCCTAATCAGAAAAAATAAAGTAAAAAACTGATGAGGTTTTGGTTTTTACTCATAAGGAGGCCAATTTTTAAGCAAATTTATAAATAATTCTTATTGATGAGAGTATGAGGAACTGAGCACTTATATATACTGTTGATGAGAAAGCATGTTTAAAGCTTTTAACTCCTTAAAAGCATGTTTGTTTTTTTAGGAGTTCAATTGAATGGTATTAATCACAGTTTAACTGATTCACTGCCTGGATTCCTTTGGTTATAAGAAAAACATCCTATGTGAGTTTTCTTATGCAATTCAAGGAAATTATTGACTCAACTGAAAAATTCCATTGAAAGAAATTCAGAAAAGACACATTAGCTTCAAGTGAGTCTTGATAAGCAAGCACCCAGTTTCCTGCTGATTCTCTGTTCTCCCTGTTATCCTATGCTTGCCTCCACCTGTGATCTGGAGACGATGCTATGAGCTGAGTTATGTCCCCTTCAAAAGTCATATATTGAAGTCCTAACACCTAGGACCTCAGAACATAACTGTATTTGGAGATAGGGTCTTTAAAGAGGACATTAAATTAAAATGAGGTCCTTAAGGTGGGACTTAATCCAATATGACTTGTTACCTTATAAGGATAATTAATAAATGTGGAAATTCGGACACAGATGCACACGGAGGGAAGCACACAGAGGGATACACACAGAGGGAAGACGATGTGAACATGCAGGGAGAACATAGTCATCTTTAAGATAAGGAATGAGGGCTGGCATAGGTCCTCCCCTCATGCCCCTTAGATGAAATTAACTCTGCTGACACCTTGGTTTCTAGCCTCTGGAACTGTGAGAAAATAAATTTATGTTGCTTAAGCCACCCAGTTTGTGGTTCTTTGTTAATGGCAGCCCTAGCAAACCAATACAGATGGTATTTGACATCTCCCAGGGCCACATTATTCCTATATATGTGCAAAAAAGAGTAAGTATCTCGGAATTCTCATCAAAATTCCTGAGTTTCATTTGATTAGAACAGTTTTAAGGTGTGTACCACCTTCTAAATCCATCAGTCTTATAAGAGATATTAAATGGGCTCATTGCCTTAATTCACAAGCTCTGCCTCTGTTAGAATCTGATTCCCAGATGAAAAGAAGTTGAGTGGAATATGAGGGTTATTGCAAATGGGAAGCAAAGAAAGGATACCAGGTGAATGTCTTCTCTGTTCTTTGACCTGCAACCACTCTTCTCACTAACTGAAGGAAATGCCGACATATGTGTCCAAAAGACCCATGTGAGCTTTTTATTACGCTATTCTTTGTTACTGTGTAAAACTGGAATCAACCTCAATGACCGCCAGTAAAATAATGACTGGCTAATCTATGATAAAACCACGGAATGGATTAGCATGCCTTCTATGCAAATGTTAAAAATAATAAATTATACTAACATGGTTTGAAATGGAAAGATCTGCATGACCAAAATGAAAATGTGAGTTCTATACAATACCTACATTATGGTGATAATTACAAAAAAGCAAACTTACTGTGTTTTTGCATGTGCATGTAAGTATTTATGTGCATTTAAACATGTCTAGAAGGATATCCACCTAACTGACAACAATGGTCACGTCAGAGGAGAATTACGATAATTGATTATGGGAGCTTTTGCTTTATTTGTGGTTTTTGTCTAGTTATGAAAATACACTTGGGTAATATTTGTGAAACTAAAAAATAATAAAGTGCTTAGTACTGTGTCTGTAATATGAGTACTTACTAACTTTTAGCTATTATTATTAAGGATAGGTAGGCATGTCTCAAATCACATTTCTGCCAATGTATATATATTAGAGAAGGGAAAACGGTGCCCGACAACTAGATTACATATGTGTGATATGTTTACGTGTGGGTGTAAATGCACAGTATAGATATAGAAAGTCCCTCATCAAGTTGGTAACCGGATTGCCGTTGTGTGGGAGCATACAGAGTAGGGAGGGGAGAAAGGTGGCCTCTGTTTTTGTTCCGCCTGTTGAATTTTAACTTTTCACAAATATGCATTGTTTTGGTACCATTTGAGATACTCAAACCTACTTATGTAATCCTTGGTTTGCTTCTATAATCTATATTCTCATTTACTTAAAAAAGAATCTCAGCAAGGAAGAGCAATGTGCAAAAGCATTAATTTGAGCCCTGTTTGTGTTCCTGTATTTCAGTCTATTAAAGGAGAATGAGGATTGTTTGTCAAAGCAGGACCAGCTGGGATTCTTTGGCTGACTCCCAGATGCGACTGTGAAGAAGCGGATATTGGGTGCTCTCCCACCTCGTCAGGAGCAGCGTTCTCCTGCCTGCTCTTGGCACCCCCTAGCATCCTGTGCCCTGCTAAGGTGTTAACTGACAACTGACAGATTTTACTAAGAGCCTACTCTTCCCAGTAGTATTTTCACTTCAAAAGTTGACTTAAAAACTTAAAAAAAAAAGTCCTCTGAGAGTCAAGGCATAAAGTTTTTCCACTACAGCTCATAAATAGGATCACAGCTCCGCCATCTTCAAGGCAAGTAAACAAATGCTCCCTCGACCCTGGAGATGCCATTAGCTACCATCCCATGTTTATCAATTTTCAAGCAAAATTTTCAGTAGGAAATTTCATTGTCTCTTCTACTAACTGTCTAATCATTACAGCGCTAATGAAATCGAGCTTTCATCTTCTCCCTTCAAATTGCGCTCTTTAAGATCACCATTGTTAAGATCTAATTGCCAATCCAAGGGACTTTTCTTCAATGTAATTCAGTACTCTTTGGGAGAGTTGTGTTGCAGCATTATAGTTTTAAATTTGTCTGTCTGTCTCTCTCCCTATCTTGGCGGTGTAGTTCTTTATGTCTGAGTCTCTGCCTCAACCATCTTCATAATACTGTTGTCTTACATAAGGCTTAGCCCGTGTTATTGCTTACAATATATTTGCTACCTGATATCTGTTGAAAGACTAAATGATTTGGGAGGACCAGTGCTGGTCACATAGTTGAATTGAATAAAATTTGTGCAAAGGCCTGACAGGCAGTGGAAATGTTAGACTGAGGAAGGGATTTTTGAGCAGGTTAATTCATCTATCAGCCCTTCAAAAATTCTACCCATCCACTCTTAAGATTGGCTCTGATTGCACAAATTAGGAAAATACAAAGGTTTACCCTGGCTGGAGCAGGAACCAGAATTCATTGAGGTTTGATTGAAAGAAAAGAGTGGCATCTACAGTATAACACTGAGTAAAGCATGGAGGTCAGAGAGGAGGAGAGAGTTATTCTGATAGCAGAGCAAGAAAGTGATTCTAATGCCCAAGGTTTTAATCAGACATTATATTAGGTAGGTACAAAAGTAATTGCGTTTTTTGCCATTCCTTTTAAGATGGCAGAAACCACAATTACATTTGTACCTACCTAATACTTATTCCTACATTCCTTTTAATGGCAGAAACCGCAATACATTCCTACCTAATACGTTCCTTTTAATGGCAAAAACCGCAATTACTTTTGCACCAACCTAATATTTCTACACCCCAAAGACACAGGACAAACCTTTTCAATAACGTAAATATGCATAAATTTCTAAAGCAGTGGAAGTGAAGATGGCCTTTAGTCACTTTTAATGGCATCTCTAAGCAAGTCCTGAGTCCTGCTGAAGAGATAGGTATAGCATCTCAGCTTTGCATATCCTGAGCTCTGCTGAAGAGACAGGTACAGGATTTCAACTTTACATATTAGTTCTCAAAACACTGTAGTAAAAAATCCTGCTTCTGAACATTCCCCCACCTCTCATACATCCCCTCTACTTTTTGACCCAGCGACCTCTTGTTTTTGTCTTACTATAGTTCAAATCCTGTTTTGGGGGTGCTGGGAAAGGACAGTGCATAGGGGAGAAGGGGGCACACCACCCAAGGGATAAATTTGCTAAGCTGAACTACAAGTAACTTTCCTTCCATTGAACACCTCCAAAATTAGACAGCATAATTTTACATAGAGCCTGCCCTGAGTGTAACAGAAATAGAGCCATTGTAATAGAAACGTGTCATAAGATCAATGTCTCCCACTTCTAAAACAAACATCTTGGCTGTGCCTCTGTGTTTGTTTTGGCTTCAGAAGCTGAGTCCTTTATCAAACAGTAGGAGACTATTATCTGGTGATAATGTATTTTGATTCTATTGTTATCTTAAAACTGGTTTCTTCTGGGCCCATCCTTCTGGTATGTTTGTTTAATGACATGTTTAAAAATCTTTGTAAGAGCTGTATTAAAATGACAGATATTTTATGTTGCCAACATAAACCACAATCTCCAAGGCTGGTGATAAACTCCAGTCCTGGCCTCAGCTACTCTAGGCTTTGAAGCTCTTAGCTGCTTTTCAAATGTTGGCATCGTTGTCAATCATTCTGTATCAACCTTATAGTTTGTACGAGGAAGCCATTTGTTAAATTGCAGCCTCCTAGACTCAAAGAACATTTACCAAATGCTTTCAGATAAAATGCCATCTTATTCTGTAAAATACTGGGAAGCTCGCAAAGGGAAGAAATACTTGAGGGAAATAGCAAATTGCAGGAGAGAAAAGTGACATAACACTTTACTCTATTCTCCATTGCACTTTTGATAAGAACTGAGAATAGCACTTAATTCCCCTCTCTTCTATGTGTGTTTGTGTTATTCATTTGACTAGATAAAGCTTTTTGGGGCAGGGTACAGATACCATACTGGTGGTCTCAAAATTATAAAGGAATGGCCATCCTACCACGGTAACTCTGTGTGGTGACTCCTGAGCCAAAGGAGCATCTCTCTGGATTTTCCTCATATTCTATAATCCTTTCCTCTGCTTTTGAGTGACCCTACTCTTCTCTAAGACTAGAAGGTCTTCTAAATTATGGGAAAATGTATGGCAGAGATGGTGAAAGGTCAGTAAATATTCCTTTTTCCCCCCCCCCAACACTATCACCAGTCTCCTGCTCCAAGGTTGCCTAGTAGCTGGTCCCATAGTCCTATTATATTTTCATAAATCCTTTTTCTATTTACCCCTCTCATCCTGTTATTTTAGTCAAGTATGCAAAAGATGCAGATTGAGGATTCCCTCTGAAGTGCCAACTCAAATGTCTACCATTGTCACCTGCATTTTCACTTACAGGATCTAAGCTAGTGGTTCTCAACCAGGGAATAGCACAAGTGCACAAAGTGGTGAGTGAAACCTGAATAATACATCTGTCAATACACAGTACATTATGTTTGTTTACATATAATATGATATAAAATTATTTCCTCATATATCCTTTTCAAATGTATGTTTGCAGTAGGTGAAACAATGTATTATCAGTTAATCACTTCTATACACAGAAATGGAAATTGCAAATCATCTTGCAGCAGAGTTCTCTCATTATAGGAGGATTTACTTGAGTAATTCTTCTTAGTTAAGCAGTTGCTAGGCAAGAAAGTGCCATTGTGCTGGGGGAATCTTATAATAGAAGCAATTTTGGTCCCTGGCCTCTTGGTTTTCAGAGTTAGTCTTTGGGGAGAAGGATGAAGAAAAGCCACGATATTGTTTATGAAGGATGGGGGTAAGATTCTAACCTCTTATCTCTGAGATTAGGAGTAAGGGAAACCTACTTGGGTGGACAAAGCTAGTTGGTGCTAAAGGATGCCAGAAGTCCTTGAGAGGCTCTGACTATAAATTTTTTTTTTTTTTTTTTGTTTTTTTTTCTTTTATTGTAATTATTATTATTATTATTATTATTATACTTTAGGTTTTATGGTACATGTGCCCAATGTGCAGTAAGTTACATATGTATACATGTGCCATGCTGGTGCACTGCACCCACCAACTCGTCATCTAGCATTAGGTATATCTCCCAATGTTATCCCTCCCCCCTCCCCCCAACCCACAACAGTCCCTGAAGTGTGATGTTCCCCTTCCTGTGTCCATGTGTTCTCATTGTTCAATTCCCACCTATGAGTGAGAATATGCGGTGTTTGGTTTTTTGTTCTTGCGATAGTTTACTGAGAATGATGATTTCCAATTTCATCCATGTCCCTACAAAGGACATGAACTCATCATTTCTTATGGCTGCATAGTATTCCATGGTGTAGATGTGCCACATTTTCTTAATCCAGTCTATCATTGTTGGACATTTGGGTTGGTTCCAAGTCTTTGCTATTGTGAATAATGCGGCAATAAACATACATGTGCACGTGTCTTTATAGCAGCATGATTTATAGTCCTTTGGGTATATACCCAGTAATGGGATGGCTGGGTCAAATGGAATTTCTAGTTCTAGATCCCTGAGGAATCGCCACACTGACTTCCACAATGGTTGAACTAGAAATGGCTGGCAACCTCATCTCAGTATAGATTCTGGTGCTTTTATAGATGAGAGCTAGTGTGGCATGTGTCTGAGCCAAGATGTACCTGCAGGTCCTGCCACCCTTTGGAGAAGAATGACTGAAGGTACTAGGAGTCTTGTTTGAGGAACTATGGAGGTGCTGACAGGAAACAGAATGACAAAGGCATCACTGCACACTACATTCATGTTCCTTGTGCCACAGGGTATTATTGTTCAGCAGTGGTCATTAACTGGTAGGATTTTACAGTTCTTTCTCCACTTGGTGTTTAGAAGGACATGGTATATTTTTTCCAAGTAAGCCCCGATATTATTTAATAGGATTCATGGAAATTTTGCTAATAGAAGCCTACGGAAATTTGATGATAAGTTGAAAAAGAGTTATTACTATATTTGTATCCCAAGCTTATAAAGTGGGTAACACTACCTGAATATGCATACTACCATGATTTGAAATATTCAACATTATTTAAGCACACTATTGAATACATAATAGTCTTTTGGAATTTTGTATTTTATTAATCAGCAGATACCCCATGCGAATTTGAAAGTTTATCAGTATAAATAAGGGATTCCCATCATCACAAGGAATTACTGAATTAAGAGGAGTAGCAAGCAAACAACCTTAAACTTAATATGAGTTTTCCATATTGTTTCTACTGCTCAAAACTCTTAATAAACACATTTTTAAAAGGCTGTACATGATCCAGGGGCATCATTAAGGAAAGATCTGGAGTGCATTTTGCTTCTGGGGGAAGGGAGAAATTCTATTTGAAACAACCAGTGGGAACTTGTTAGTCTTTAGAGCCCTTAGAAGAAAAGCAAGAGGTGACAGGTAGCTAGATGTATTAGTTTGCTAGGACTGCCATAGGAAAAAAACCACAGATTGGGAGGCTTAAACAACAGAAATTTATTTTCTTTAAATTCTGGAAACTAGAAGTTCCAGATCAAGATGTTGGCAGGTTTGGTTTCTCCTGAAGCCTCTTTTCTTCACTTGAAGATGGATCCCTTCTTTCTGTGTCCTTACATGATGGTCCCTTGGTCTGTATGTGTCTCTGTCCTCATTCCTCTTCTTATAGAGACAACACTCTCCTCTATAAGGAGGCCCCACCCATATGACCTCCTTTTGCCTTAATTATCTCACTAAAGACCCTATCTCCAAATCTAATCACATTCTGAGGTACTAGGGATTAGGACTTCAACATAAGAATTTTGGGGAGGGACACGACTCAGCCCATATCACCAAGTGAGACTTTTGAGACGGGCCCCCAAGTATGATAACAGCAAGGTTCCAGGATCCATAGTTTTTCCTTCTTGGGACTTGATGCTATGTTCTGAGCTCCCAATAGCCCTCAAATCTCTGAAATCTCAGCCTTTGCTGTGTTGAGGCAGGGCTGTTCAGCTCCTGTTGGAAGGTGAAGGAAGAAGGAGATATAAGGAAGACACTGGCTCAGGCATACCAACATGGAACTGGAAACCAATTTTAATGTGGAAATACTTTTCTGTGCCATGATCAGTTTCTTTTAGATTATCAATTTCTTTTCAGATATGTAATTGGATAAAATGGCTTTCTAGAGTTGGCTGATTGTTTGCCACAATAACATTGTATATATGCTTGCTAACTCACAAAAGGTCAAACAACTATTATTGATAACCTAGTCACAGATGGAGTCTGCTTGTACATCCTTTACTTTTCCCTTTGAGGTCGATTATAATGCTTCTTAAATATGTTTTGATTGATTACTTTTTGGCTCACAGAGTTTTTGTAAAACATCTTCAGGCTGCCTCAGGCTGTGAGCAATTGTGGAGGATGGTCAAGTTATACAAGAGGGAGAACTGACTTTACATATTTTTTTAAAATTCTGGTAGTCATGACTCTGGTCAACTAGATTGAGCAGAGACAAAATCAACATCAGATTCATGAATTCATGCAAGAATCCTTACAAGAAAAATGATTACACTTTTTCTCTTAACAGAAACAGCTGGTGTCAGTGATGTGGATGGCTGAAGTTTTATTTGTATGACAGCGGTTGGTATAACAGCCCTTCTGCTTCTTACATTTAAAATACCCCATAGAGAAGCTTGCTACTGAGAGAATGGCAAGACAGGGGCCTTAAACTCCAGAAGGGGCAGAAATCCTGGGAAAGCTCCTCTTCTTGGATTGAACGAGGGAAGGCTGTTGTTTTTTTTTCTTTTTTTCCCTTAATTGAATCCTCCCATGACTTAACCATTTCGAAGAGGACCTGTAAGATTTTGATAAACATAATTCCTTTTCATTTTTACTGAAGAAACAATAAGAGAAAATGGGCAAAAAAAAAAAAAACTGAAATGAAGGTTGTGTTAGTCTTACTGAAGACTAAGATATTGAATGCTTTTAATTTGTAGTTGAAAAAGTTTTCTTCTTAAGTTTCTTGGGGAAATTTACTTTTAGAAGGGATTAAGTAACTCTACGGCTGAAATAAGAATTTAGGGTATTAAAAAATAAAGCACCTTGCCTTCTGCATCCTTTATGGACCTCTCCATAAAGAAGAATTAATAATGATGATACAATTAGTAGCTATTTGCAATCTGCTAGGTATTGGGCATACATTATCTAACTTAATTCTTACAATTCTCTACAAGGTCTATTCTTAGCTCTCTTTTTATATTAAGACAACAAAGGATTAAGGAAGTTAAATAACTTCCCCATGGTCACAGAGTTAATGTGATAAAACCTGAATTTGAACCCAGAATATCTGGCTCTAAAACTGGTGCTTTTAATTATGCCCTTAACTATTGCACTATCATGTCATAGCTTGCCCCTAAATGTTTCCTTCTCTCTTTTGATCTAACCCTTCTCAGCCCTGACTACTTAAGAAATAGAAAATAATGTAAATTTACCCTCCTCTGCCTACCTTTTTTCACATTGTTTTGCTCCATATTCTATATAACTCACCAGTTCTTGCTTCATACCTTACAATTTTGAGGAAACCAAGCAAAGAAATAAGGCTTTTTAATACCTGTTCAAAATCCAGTGTGTTTCATCATTCATTCACATCTTCATTTGATATATATATGACCACTCATCAGTCACATTTAGAGCAGCTAATTTGCATAGTTTTAAAGTACAAATATCGATTCTTTTAAGTAGCTGTTCCCTTCTTCTTTTTTTAAATTATATTATCTCTTCAAGTAGATATTTCACAGAAGAAAAAGTGAATATATCCACATCTATCTTCATTTGAAATGTGACAAATGGATGTATCATGGAAGCTCCTCTATTTTTTCAGTTAGTTTTCATGATGGTGTGACTGGAAATAGCACTAGATTACAATTGGATTACAAGAGAGTAAGATTAGAATTTAGCAATTGGTTTTTAATTCTTTTGCTACTTTGGATGTATAAGAAAAAAGACAAGGCCATGAAAACTTCTGACTCAAAGATAGAGGCTGTACATTCAATATTATTTACAAATAGTAACATTTTAATAAACTAGATGACTTGAGGGATGGAGAAAGTGCTTGTTAATGGACTCTCCTGGCAACTTCAAGATTATCCATTATGCTCTTTATTTCAATCTTATGATGTTACCATGAAACTTTTTGACTATTCTCTTTTATGATTGATATCTTGGAGTATACCAGACTCATTGTCTGAATAGCAAAGAGAATATAGAATTTAAAAATGTAAATAATATCAATCCCCAACAGAATCATATAAAATGGAACTTGCACAGTGCAACTGCACTTTAAATTTATCCCTTTCCTGCAAGTGTCTGCTCCATTCAGTTGAAACGAGTAGTCAGTGGCCAAAGAAGTAAGGTGGTTGTAGCAGTACAATATCTGGTTGTGGTATTAATAGTACTTCATATTAGCTTTGAGTGACAGTATTTATGGAGTTATCCTTTTTTAGCATATGTATGTTTTTAGTTGAAGCTTGACCCTAGAAAGAAAAGCTATCCCCAGAATCTTTAAAATTGCAGCAGCAACTATATAATATACTTTCTACATTCAGCTTGCCATGACTTATTTCTACCATCACACTTGAAATACTTTCTTTTGATGAAGAATTGGGAGAAAAGAGTAACATCCTTCAATTTTATGCAATAATGAGCGCTATGACAAACTGTGAATTGCTAATATTTTTTGTAGCTATTGTAAAAGGGATTGAATTCTTGATTTTATTCTCAGCTTGGTCGTTGTTGGTGTTTAGCACTGCTATTGATTTGTGTACATTGATTTTGTATACTGAGACTTTACTAAATTTATTTATCAGATCTAGGAACTATTTGGATGTGTCTTTAGGGTTTTCTAGGTAGGTGATCATATCATTGGTGAACAGCAACAGTTTGACTTTCTCTTGTCCAATTTGGATGCTCTTTATTTCTTTCTCTTATCTGATTGCTCTAGCTAGGGCTTCCAGTACTATGTTGAATAGAAGTGGCAAAAGTGGGCATCTTTATCTTTTTCTGCTTGTCAGGGGGAATGCTTTAAACATTTCCCAATTCACTATAATGTTGGCTGTGGGCTTGTCAAATATGGCCTTTATTACTTTGAGATAAGTGTCTTCTATGCTTATTTTGTTGAGGGTTTTTTTTTTATCATAAAGGGATGCTGTGTTTTATAAAATGCTTTTTCTGTGTCTATCTTTTTTACAATATCTGCAAAAAATATAAAATAGGAATATGTTTAACCAAAGAGATGAAAGATCTCTGCAAGGAAAACTACAAAACACTGCCGAACGAAATCATAGATGATACAAATGAAAACACATTCCATGCTCATGGATGGGGAAAATCAATATTGTGAAAAAGACCATACTGTCTAAAGCAATCTACAGATTTAATGGAATTGTTATCAAAATACCATCATCATTCTTCACAGAATGAGATAAAAACAATTCCAAAATTCATATGGAAGCAAAAAGGAGCCCACATATCAAAAGCAATACTAAGCAAAAATAACAAATCTGGAGACATCACATTACTTGACTTCAAATTATATTACAAGGCTATAGTTACCAAAATAGCATGGTATAAAAATAGGCATGTAGACCAATGGAACAGAATCCAAAACCCAGAAAAAAGCCAAATACTTACAGCAAACTGATCTTTGATAAAGCATACGAAACATAAATTGGGGAAAGGATACCTTATTTAATAAATGGTGCTAGGAGAACTGGCAAGTCACAAGTAGAATGAAACTGGATCCCCATTTCTCACTTTATATAAAAATCAACTCAAGATGGATCAAACACTTTAAATCTAAGACCTGAAACCATAAAAATTCTAGGAGACAATATTGGAAAATCCCTTGTGGACATTGGCTTAGGTAAAGAAATTAATAACTAAGACCCTGTATTAGATCATTCTCATACTGCTATAAAGAACTGCCTGCAACTAGGTAATTTATAAAGAAAATAAGTTTAATTGACTCACAGTTATACAGGCTGTACAGGAGGCATGTCTGGGGAGGCCTCAGGGAACTTACAATCATGGCAGAAAGACTAATGAGAAGCAAGTACTTCTTCACATGACAGCAGGAGAGAGAGCAAAGGGGGAAGTGCTACACACTTTTAAACAACCAGATCTCATAAGCACTTACTATCACGAGAAGAGAAAGGGGGAAATATTGCCCTATGATCCACTCACCTCCCACCAGGTGTCTCCCCCAACATAAGGAATTACAATTCAACATGAGATTTGGGTGGGGACACAGAGCCAAAACATATCATTCTGCCCCGTTGCCTCCCAAATCTCATGTTTTTCACATTCAAAACACAATCTTGCTTTCGCAACAGTCTGCCAAAGTCTTAACTCATTCCAGCATTAACTGAAAAGTTCAAGTCCAAAATCTCATCTGAGATAAGGCAAGTTCCTTCCAGCTATGAGTCTGTAAGATCAAAAACAATTTAGATACTTCCAAGATACAATAGAGGTACAGACATTAGGTAAATAGACGTGTTCCAAGAGGGAGAAATCAGCCAAAACAAAGGGGCTACAGGCCCCATGTATGTTCAAAACCCATCAGGGCAATCAATAAGTCTTAAATTTCCAAAATAACCTCTTTGACTCCATGTGTCACATTCAGGTCACACTGGTGCAAGGAGTGGGCTCCCAAGGCCTTGGGCAGCTCCACCCTGGTGACTCTGCAGGATATAGTCCTCACTGCTGCTTTTACAGGCTGAAATCAAGTGCCTGCAGTTTTTCCAGGCTCATGGTACAAGGAATTGGTGGTTCTACCATTCTGGGGTCTGGAGGATGGTGGCCCTCTTCTTACAGCTCCACTAGGCAGTACCACAGTGGGGACTCTGTGTGGGGGCTCCAACCACACATTTCCCCTCCACACTGCCCTAGTAGAGGTTTTCCATGAAAGCTATGCCCTGTCAGCAAACTTCTGCCTGGACACCTGGGCATTCCCATGCATCCTCTGAAATCTAGGTGGAGACTCCCAAGCCTTAACTCTTGTCTTCTGCATACCCACAGGCCCAACACCACATGGAAGCTGTCAAGGCTTGGGGTTTACACCCTATGAAGCAATGGCCCAAGCTGTACCTTGGCCCCTTTTAGCCATGGCTGGAGCTGAAGGCAGTGTGACACAAAGCGCCATGTTCTGAGGCTACACAGAGCAGCAGGACCCTAGGCCTGGCCCACAGAACCATTATTTTTCCCTCCTAGGTCTCTGGGCCTGTCATGGTAGGGGCTGTTAGAAAGTCTCTGAAATGCCCTGGAGGCATTTTCTCCATTGTCTTGGCTATTAACATTAGGCTTCTCTTTGCTTATGCAAATTCCTGCAGCCCTGAATTCCTCCTCAGAAAATGGGTTTTTCTTTTTTAACACATTGGTTGAGCTGCAAATTTTCCACACCTTTATGCTCTGCATCCCATTTAAATATAAGCTCCAGTTTCTAGTCATTTCTTTGTTTGGGAAAATGAATATAGGCTTTTAGAAGCATCCAGGTCACTTCTTGAATGCTTTGCTGCTTAGAAATTTCTTTTGCCAGATACCCTGAATCATCTCAAGTTCAAAGTTTCACGTATCTCTAGAACAGAGGCACAATGCCCCTATTCTCTTTGCTAAAGCATAGCAAGGTGACCTTTGCTCCAGTTCCCGATAAGTTCCTCATCTCCATTTGAGACCACCTCAGCCTGTACTTCACCTTCCATATCACTATTAGCATTTTGGTTACAACCATTCAACAAGTCTCTAGGAAGTTCCAAACATTTCCTCATCTTCCTATCTTCTTCTGATTCCTACAAACTATTCCAACCTCTGGCCATTACCCAGTTCCAAAGTCACTTCCACATTTTTAGGTATCTTTATAGCAATGCCCCACTTCTCTGGTAACAATTTTTGTATTAGCCTGTTCTCATACTGCTATAAAGAACTACCTGAGACTGGGGAATTTATAAAGAAAAGAAAAGAGGTTTAATTGGTTCATAGTTCCATAGGCTGTATAGGTGACATGGCTTCAGAAGCCTCAGGAAACTTATAATCATGGCAGAAGGACAAACGGGAAGCAAGCACCTCTTAACATGACAGCAGGAGAGAGAGAGAGCAAAGGGGGAATGTATTCACTTTTAAACAAGATATCATGAGAACTCACTATCAAAAGAACAGCAAAAGAAAAATCTGCCCCTACGATCCAATTACCTCCTACCAAGTTTCTCCCCCAGTATTGGAATTTACAATTCAACATGCGATTTGGGTGGTGATATGGTTTGGCTCTGAGTCCCCACCCAAATCTCATCTTGAATTGTAATGCCCACATGTTGAGGGAGGGACCTAGTGGGAGGTCATTGGATCATGGGGGTGGTTTCCCCCATGTTGTTCTATGATAGTGAGTGAATTCTTATGAGATATGATGTTTTAAAAGTGTGGCACTTCCCCCATTTCTCTCCTTCTCTACTCCTGCCACCATGTAAGACTTGCCTCGCTTCCCCTTCACCTTCTGCTATGATTGTAAGTTTCTCAGGCCTCCCCAGCCCTGCAGAACTGTGAGTCAATTAAACCTCTTTTCTTTATAAGTTACCCAGTCTCAGGTAGATATGTATAGCAGTGTGAGAACAGACTAATACAGGTAGGGACACAGCCAAACCATATCTGACCCCAAAAGCAAATGCAATAGAAACAAAAATAAAATAAATGGGACCTGATTAAACTAAAAAGCTTCCACACTGCAAAAGAAATAATCAGCAGAGTAAACAGACAGCCCACAGAGTGGGAGAAAATATTTGCAAACCATGCATCTGACAAGGGACTAGAGTCCAGAATCTACAAGGAACCCAAACATATCAGCAAGAAAAAAAAAAAAGCCCATCAAAAAGTGGGCAAAAGACATGAATGGACATTTCTGAAAAGGAGATATACAAGCAGCTAACAAACCTATGAAAAAAATGCTCAGCATCACTAATCATCAGGGAAATGCAGATCAAAGCCACAATGAGATACCACCTAACTCCTGCAAGAATGGCCATAGTTAAAAAGTCTAAAAACAATACATATTGGCAGGGATGTAGTAAAAAGGGAATACTGCAGATCCTGGCATGATCCTTTGTGCTGATCTCCATATTAAGGCTTTTTCAGTAGGACTGAGCTGTGGCTAAGGCTTTTGATTATCCTCCTTCAGGAACAGTTCATCAATGAAGTCTGACAGTATATTATGTGACTTTATTATTTAGCTTAAATAAACCAATTATTCAAGTTGTCATCATATCTCTAAATCCAGGAATCCATTTCTTCTTTTACATAACTTTGCCTATTTTTACTCTAAATTAATTTCAAAATTTAGTCCTCTTAAATTGTCTGACTTCTCTTTTCTCTGAATTCGTGGTTTCATTTATGACGATACCTACCCCACACATAATTATGAGAGCTAATTTATTATGAAGGCAACTGAAAGCATATAGTACAGCTCCCAGCACCTTTCAGACATTCAATAAATTATGTTTGTGCTTTGAATATGAGTATCTTCTTTGAAGTACTTTACCATTTTATTTTATATTTTTGATGGTTATGGGTACCGTACCATACTCGAGTTTCTGAATAATTTCATCCCAATTTCAAACAATTGTTCTCATTTTCAAATACTCATTTGCACTTTCTTCTAAGCCAACAGACTATCCTAAAAATTCAATCTTTCAGCATCTAAACTACATCTCCCAGATGCTTTTACATCTCTGAGACAAAAAGCATTTTTCAGACTATGTTATCTGATTTCTAGTTACAGAAAATATCCATTAGGACTTAAAGTATGTACAAAACAACTCTTCATTGTAAAATTGGAAGTGATGTTTGTCATAATGTTACATTATAAGTTGTAATACAGTGAGATATAGTTACTTTAAGTATTGCAGGTGGCGCCCACTACTTTTCTTTTTGTATTACAGTTACTTGTCAATGGAGATATTATATTTTTCATATTAGCCTCTAGGTTCCATATGAAAATGGGCAATGTCTTACTCATCTTTGTATTCCCTAGGTACTTGGTAAATATGCATAGAAAAATGCCCAAGGAAGTAGTCAGGTTCTAACACGAAGAGGATGAACTTGATTTCAGAATGCTTCTTTTTTTCATCATCAATTGAAAAAAAAAAGTCACATCAATCAAGGTATTAGCATAAAAGATGCACTGTTATTCCAGAAATGTGTTCAGTAGGAGCATCCTTCTCCCAGCTATTTCTTGGCTATATTTCTGATAGAGATGTATGTTAGTGGATTAGTAAAGCAAGCTATCCAAAATCACTGAAACATCTGTCATTGTTTGTCTCTTTTCTCAGTTGGTTATGTTAATTCTGGTAGTTTCTATGACAGTGGATAAAAGTTCTTCTTATGTCATCTTGTAACTGACTTAATTAGGGTCCTATATGGGCTTCAGAGAAGACAGTGGGATCTCCTAGGTGCTGTAGAATTCTAGTCAGACATATTTTGAGGACAATCTACATAGACTAAATCACAGACATTTTGTTGGAAACCTTTATAATTCCATAATTGTTTCCTTTATCCTTATATAACCATATTATCATTGAAGCTCTGAGTTATAAATAATGTTTTGCTAATGAATGAACCTCTGTAGGTAATTTTATCTATATTTTGCATGAACACTTTTAATGATAGAAAACCTGCTCCAACAAAAAGCAGCTTTATGGAGCCCAGATTTGTCTCTCTCTAATCTCCACACCTTGGTTTCCTCTCTGTAGTCATGCAAGTGTAACATACATTTTCTTACTTCCTTCTGAAAATGTCTTAAAATATTATGTGACTTGCTACAGTAAGGATGGCAGTGAACCAAGCGATAACCCTTTTCCTGGTCTCTGAAATTTCATGAAATATCATCACCCTGTTTGGATCTTCTTTATATACAGCAATATGAAATGACATTTTCTTGTGTTTTCACATTTTTAGGTCAGTGACATTCTATCTCTTAATTAGTGTTCTGTTGCAGTTGTATGAATATAGATGTGCTCCCTTGGCATTTTATTGGAGATTAACTAAGAAGTTCTTCCTAAGACTATTAAAACATTCCAGTTTTCTTCTTCATCTTCTTGTTTTTTAATTTTATTAAAATTTACAGAATTTAAAAATGTAACATTACTAAAAATATGATATATCCACATAGTCATTAAGGAGAAAGGGACTGCAGAGGTTTCAAAACACATCTGCAAATTCTTTCATGCCATTCCCATCAGCGGTGAAGTCTAATTCCTTTACCTTTGAATGAAAATGGAATGCAGTAGAAGTGCTGCTCTGTGAATTCTGAGATGAGGGTCTAAAAAGTAGTGGCTCAACCTGACTCCCTCTTGGGACACTTGCTCGTAAAAACCTGACACCATACTTCAAAGACAAAATCTTTGAACACGTGAAGAGGAGTCAGGTAGATATTCTAAGATACAGCTGCTAGCTGAAGTCCCAGGCAGCAACCAGCATTAACCACCAGGCATTTGAGGAAGCCTTTGAGATAGCTTCTGCCCCAGACACTATCTGACTGCAACCTATGAGAGACCCCTGTGAGAAATAACTAGCTGAGACCCGGCACCCCTCAGAACCCTAAAAGATAACACCAATAGATGACTGTTGCTTACATATGAGGCTAAGTTTGGAGTAGATTGCTATGCCACTATAGATAACCAGAAAATATTTTAGTGCCACATAGGAAAATGCCATAACTAGACCAAAAACATGGGGTATTAACTTTGGAAATAAGACACAAGCAATAGTTGGAAGAGGCTAAAGTTTGTTGGTATAGTTTAAAGGGTCTTGAGGAATTTGTCAGTGAGAATTTAAATACAAGTGAGTAAACAGTTATTAGTAGCTGGAGGAAAGTCTAAGTCCTTTTCCTTTGAATAGTAATAGAATGCGGTGGAAGTGATGCTCCATAAATTCTGAGATGAAGTCCTAAATGGCAGTGCTGCTTCAGCCTGGCTCTCTCTCCACATACTTACTCTTGGAACCCTTGTTCCAAGATGGAAAAGAGACCCTTGTTATGTAGTGGTGGGAAGTTTAGCAACACTATCACCCATTATAATTTGGAAAATAAATGTAGTTAATGAACTGGATGATCTGTTTAAGCAGATTTCTAGGCATAGTGTTGAAGATTCTCCTGATTTCTTCTAGCTGCCTATAATAAAATGAGTAAAGAACCAAAGAAATAAGAGCTTAAAAATAAACTGTTAAATATAAAGAAGCCAGGACTTGGGTTTCGAAATAAAACAGTTTCTCATTCCCAACCTCTCCAGATGGTAAACTATTCTCAAATTAGGAAATAGCTTTCAGGCAAAGATCAAATCCAGGGCACTGTCAGGAAAACACGATCTAAAAATGACTTTAAAACACTTTCTAAGACTTCAGAAAGATTTAAGGTGGTGCCTCGTTTACCTTTTCAGACAGATAAAAAGGCTATCTAAGAATTTTAAGACCATGCACTACAGTTTCTTTCTTTTCATTAAAAATTAAGGCTTCTAATAATTCTAGGACATTGTCCCCTAAAAACGTTACCAGGAGCTCAAAGTAGAGAAAAGTTACATCAAAACTATTTGTACAAATGGTTTTTGCTAAATGGAGTGAACCCTAAAAGGGATTCATAGAAAATCCATAAAAATTTTAAGATAATAGTACTAACCAAAACACTGCCAGCATGGACTAAAAGGAAAAGTAACAATGAGAAATGAAAAGAGATCTCGGTGCCCCCAAACTTCTTGGGAAGGAAACAAGTGAAGAAGAATATTCAGCTGTAATAATAAGTTACGTTTTAGGTGAAAGGGAGACAATTCAAAGGGTGGAACCAAGACCCAGAAGATGGAACAAGGAGCCGTGGAGAATCATTACAAGGCACTAGGAATAAGCCCTGGTCAAGGAGCTGGGAATATGTGCTTGGCTGGATTTCAAAATTACAATTGATCGTGACTGTTGTGCATTTCCCATTTTCCTTTTTCTTTCTATTTTTCTTTTTCTTTTTCTTTCTTTCTTTCTTTTTTTTTTTTTTTTTTGATACAGGAGCATATATCTTATGTCTCTCCTACCACTGTATTTTTGGTGTGTGAGAGGTATACGGTTTATTTCTTAGTTCACATGTATTCGGATCCAGCACCTGAGAAAACATACTTAAGGTTACCTGAATCCAGTTTAGATGACATCCTAGATATTACTCTTGAGACTGAAGGCCTGATAGATTAGATTTTACAAGAAGCAAGTGAATTTTACATGTGGGATAATGTAAATAATCTTGGTCCGGAAGATGGACCTAATTTTCTTTTCCTTAAAAATGGCTAGGCTTAATGACTCATTTGTAACAAATAGAAAGTTGCAGGGTGAGTTGCAAGATTTTCAAGGCTAGGTCACTCCTTTGTCCCAAGTCTCTCTTGAGATACTTGCTCTTGGAATCCAACTCGTGCCATGTTGTAAGGAAATTCAGGCCATTCGGAGAAGTCATTTGTAGATATTCTAGCTGACCACTCCAGCTTAACTTTCAGTTAACAACTAATATGGCCCACCAGGCAAGTGAGTAAGAAAACATTCAGGATGACTCTAGTCATAGTTACCATCTGAGAGAGACATAAGAGGCCTCAAGAAAGAACCATCTAGTTGAGTCCTGTCAATCTCTGGAACTGAAAGAGATAAAAATAATTAGTGTTGTTCTTTGATGCCATTAAGTTGGGGATAACTTTTTTTACAGCTGTAGGTAACTAACAGGGGCTGATATATATGAACTGGTCCAGAGCAGTCTTCAACATATAGTATTAAAATAAAAGAAGGCACAGAGGTGAGTGCATAGTATGCAACTGTTATTATTTTGTTGTGTTTTTAAAGTATGTCACTTGAGACTTTTCCTCTTGCCTCAAAATTGGTAACTAGGATGTAAAGCTGAGAAAGAAGGGCCTTTAATTATTCCACATTCAGAATAGAGCTGAAAACAATTTGGATTATATCCTTCTGAGGGCTTATCTACTGAAAGCTGAATGACTCTGCTATGCTAGCCAACTTCCCCTTATATGGCAATGATTGGAAAGGTTTGGGCAGGCATAAAAAAAATTGACAGCCTTGAATCATAAAGTTAGAAGTAAAATATTGGACCTTTTTTCTTCTTTCCTATGGGAGAAAGAAGAGGATCGCTTCTCAAATCCCAAATCCCTTTCCCATTCCAAATGAGAAGGACTCAAAAAGATTTGCTTTTAAACATTGAGTGGCAAGCAAGAAGGATGATTGGCATGTTTTCTTGAACTGGGCAATCTGCTTATGCAAAGGAGTTTCTGACCTGCCCTCTGTACTCATGTAAGTGAGAGCAGAAGAGTTTTGGAGAGAGGCAGACAACTAGGGAGAGAGAATGGCAGTGAGATAGTCAGTTCTCTGGTGTTTATCCTGGAAAGGATGGGTAACGTGGACATGTGGAATGTTGAACTATCTTGCTAGTGCACCATCACTGAAAAAGAGGTCTCCAACAGTGAGATAATATGAGATATATTGTGGGTTGTTGGTAAAGAAGATGTGGAAGAATTCTGATTGAGGCCATATCCACACTGAAAGAAGGGAAGAGATATTGCCACTTCTTGCTGTAAAACCTGGAACTCCCTACCACATGCACACACAAATAAAAAATGTACCCCTTAAAAATATCACTGGTAGATGCATTTGCTATACCCAGAACTTAGCCAGCCAGTGAAGCTAGAGAAACAGAAACAGCTAAAAATATTTACTATCTGGCTCTTTGTAGAAAGTCAATGTTAATCTCTGGTCGGAAAAAATTGACATGGCATACTAATGAAAAGAAAATTGGAGTATCTATATTAATATCAGACAAAATATGTCTCAGGGCAAAAAATATTTCCAGGAATAAGATAGGTCATTTAATAATTATAAATGGGTCGATTTATCAAGAGGACAAATTCTAATATTTTGTATATCTAATAATAACACAGTTACAAAATATTTGGTAGAATATTTAGTAGAACTGCAAAGAGAAATAAACATATCTACAATTATAGTTGAAAAGTTTCAAACCCTCTTAATAATTGTTAAAATGCAAGTAGACAGAAAATTAGTAAAGATATTGAGAACACAAACAGCATTATCAACCAACTTGACCTAATTGACATTTATAGACCATTCTACCCAATAGCAGCAGAATATACATCTTTTCCAAATGCATACAAAACTTTTTTCAAGATATACCATATTCTGGACCATTAAGACATGACTCAGTAAATTTAAAAAAAAAAAACCTTTTAAGTAGAACAAAGTATACTCTCTAATCACAATGGCATTGTTATAAATCAAGAAGAGTATGATACCAGAAAAATTCCCCAAGTATTTATTTGTAAAATAAACAACACACTTCTAAATACCTACAGATTTAAGAGCAAAATGAAAGGAAAATTAGAACCTATTTTTAACTGAACAGAAATGAAAGTATGATATATGAAAATTTGTGAGATGCAACTAAAACTTAGAGAAAACTTTTCTAGCATTATATGCCTATGTCACAAAAGAAGAAAGGTCTTAATTTGAAGATCTAAGCTTGTTCCACAAGAAACTAGGAAAAAAGAACAAATTACAAATTAAACCCAAAGTAAGCACAAAAAAGGAAATTAGAAAAAATAAGAGCATAAATCAACAAACTAGAAAACAAACAGAAGACAGACAAAAACAATGATATCCCAAGTTACTCTTTATAGGATCAATAAGATTGATAAACCCTCTAGCCAGAATGATCAGGAAAGAAAAAAAAGATATAAAAATTGCCAAGATCAAAAATGAGAACATGGTAGTTTCTACACACCTTATAGAATCAGAAGACAATAAAGAAATACCACACAAACTTTATGTTCATGCATTTAATAACTTAGAAGAAGCAAACACATATCTTGAAGGGCACGTATTAACCAAAGCTCACTCACAAAAGAAGTAGGTAACCTGAATAGTCCTAAATCCATTAAAGAAGGTGAATTTTTAAGTAAAAATATGCACGCAAATAACACTCCAAGTCTTTATGGTTTCAGTAGTGAATTATACAGAATAATTAATAAAGGAATATTACTAAATCCATAAACTCTTTCAAGAAACTGGAGGGGTAAAAATCTTTCCCAATTTATTTTACGAAGCCAGCACTATCTTCATAAAAACAAACAAAAGACAGAAAAAGATGTAACAAGGAAAGAATTACAGACCGATATCTCTCATAGACACAGATGACTGCATTCTTAACAAACTTTTACTATATCAAATTCAACAATACATAAAAATAATAATACATCATGACCAAATAGTATTTATTCTAGGGATGCAAGTTTGGCTAGACATTTGAAAATCAATCAGTGTAATTCATCATAGTAATGGACTAAAAAAGAAATGCTGTATGGTCATCTAAATAGGTGTAGAAAAGTATTCCACAATATACAATCATTTTTTTAATTCTGAAAAGTGCAAATAGAAATTCCCTCAAGCTGATGAAAAGCCTCTATGAAAAACCCAATAGTCGATATCATTTCAGTGGTGGAAAACTGAATGTTTCCCCCTAAGACTAGGACCAAAGCAAGGATGTCCACTCCCATAATTTCTATTCAGCACTGTACAGGAGGGTCTATCAAGTATAATAAAGCAATAAAAAGGATTTAAAGGCATCCTGATTGAAAAAGAAAAAGAAAAGCATTATTTACTTGTAATGGCCTAATTGTGTATAAGGAAAATCTTATGGAATGTATCAGAAATGCAACTAGAATGAATAGAGTTAGCAGAATCACAGGATACTAGGCCATTATAGAAAATATATTATTTTTCTGTATACTGATAACAAGCAATCAGGTATTTAAATTTTGAAAATACCATTGATAGTAGCATCAAAAATAGGAAGTTCTAGGTTTAAATCTGGCAAAAATGTTAATGAACTCTACACTAAGAAGTACAAAATACTACTGAGAGAATTAAGGATGAACTAACTGAATTAGTTAAAGATATATACCTTGTTAATCAATGAGTAGACTCAATAATGTTAACATGACAACTTTATCCGTATTCGTCTGTAGCTTTAATACGATCCCAGTCAAAACTATTCAAGCTATTTTTTTGTAGAAATCACAAAATGATTTTAAAATTTATGTAAAAATACAAAAGACCTAGAATAGCTAAAACAACTTTGAAAAAGAAGAATAAAGTTGAGTAACTTAAACACTATTTGATTTCAAGACTTGTTAGAAAACTACAGTACGCAAGTATGGATCATTAGAACCGGATAAAATACTCAAAATAGGATCACACATACAGTCAATTGACTTTTTACAAAGGAACAAAAGCAATTTAATTGGGGGGAAATTATCATTCTCTTCAACAATTAGAACAACTTGACAGATGTAGAAAAACGAAAAACAAAAATAACCCTCCCCTACAAAACCACCTTGGACCTTACTTCACACCACACACCATAGCATAATTAACTTGAATTGGATCATATACCAAAATGTAAGAGCTACATATACAATTACTGGAATGAAACATTGGAAAATATCTTAAAGATCTTGGGTTTGGCAAAAATTTCTTAAATATAATGCAAAGAGCATGAACTATTAAATAATCAATAAATTTATCTTAAGCTGTTTAAAACTTTTGCTCTTTTAAAGCCCCTGTTATGAAAAATGAAACAGCAGGCAACAGACTGGGACAAAATACTTGCAAATCATATATCTGACAAAGGACTTGTTTCTAGAATATGCAAAGAACTCAGAAGTTGATAATAAAAACACAAATAACTCATTTAAAAATGGACAACATATTTAAACAGACCCTTCACCAAATATACAGATGGCAAATAAGAACATGAATATGTGTTCAACATCAATTGTCATTAGAAAATGCAAATTAAGTCCTACTGAGATATTCCTTCATACTCATTAGAAAGGCTAAAACTGTAAAAAGATTGACCATATTGAATGTTGGCATGGCTGTGGAGCAACTGGAACTTGTATACACCAGTTCTAGGAATATGAAATGGCATAACTACTTTGGAAAACAGGTTGCCTTTTTTCTAAAGTTAAAATATGCCATATAACCCAGCCATTCTATTCCTAGATGTTAACCATCATGAATGAGAACATATGTCCACAAAGACTTGTTCATGAATGTTCATAGTCAGAAACTGAAAACAACCTAAATGTCCATCAACAGGTGAATGATTAAACAAATTGTAGTGTATCCATAATGTGGAATACTACTCAGCCATAATAGTGAAAGAACAATTTTTACATGCATTAACATGGATGAATCTCAAAGTAATTGTGATAGGTGACAGAAGCCAAACATAAAGGAGTACATACTCTACTGTTCCATTTGTATAATATTCTAGAAAATATAAACTATTATGAGAGGAAGCACATCAGTATTTGCCTGTGGATGTGGGTAACAGGAGGGAAGGATGGTTTACAAAGAACTACCAGGAAACTTTTGGGAGTGATGGATGGGTTTATTATTTTGATTGTACTTATGGCTTCATTAGTGTTAAAATATATCAAAGTTTATCAAATTGTACATTTTTTATGTGCAGATTATTGTATCTCAATAAGTTTGTTATTTGCAATGACTACGTTTTGTTTATCAAAGGACAAAATTCAGGTAAAAGGTAAGCTACAGACTGAATGAAGATGTTTGCTACACATATAGTTTACCATGAGCTTATGAGTAGAATATATAATGTGTTCCTATAAATAAATAAGAAAACATACAGGGGACCCCTTTTTTGATTGGACAAATATTTATATAGGTACTCCACGAAAGAAGATACTCAAATATTTAACAAATACAAAAAGCTGCTCAGCACTATTTATTACCTGGGAAATACAAATTAAAACTACAAAGAGATACCCATCAAGACAGCTAAAATTAAAAGAACTAACAACACCAAGTCTTGGCAAGGATGTGGGACAATTGGAGCCTTTATCTAGTGCTGGTTTGATGTTTATTGTTATAATCACTTTGGAAAATTGTTAGGCAATATCTACTAAGTTGAACAAACATATACCCCACAACCTGTAATTTCAGTTCTGGGTATTAACCAACAGAAATGATTGTTGATGTCTACCCAGAGACTTGTAAATAATGTCTATAGTAGTTTTATTCATCACAGCACTAGTCTATAAATAATCAAAAGCTCAATTGCTTTTAGGAGAAGCTTGTAATAAAAATTTACATGCTAACAGAAAAGAATAAACCACTATTCACACAAGGGCATGAATAAATTTTATAGACATGTTGAATAAAAAAAGATAGAGATAAAAATGTGCATACTAGGTTATGCTATTGTGTTAGTCCATTCTTGCATTGTTATAAATATCTGAAACTAGGTAATTTATAAGAAAAGAGGTTTAATTGGCTTATGATTCTGCAGATTGTATAGGAAGCCTAGCACCAGCATCTTCTCAGCTTCTGGTAAGGGTCTCAGGAAGCTTACAATCATGGTGGAAGGCAAAGGGGGAGCAGGCATCTCACATGGCAGGAGCAGGAGCAAGAGAGAGAGAGCAGGAGTGAGAGCCAGGTGGCAAACTTTACAACAACCAGATTTCAGGAGAACGCCCTGATTACTGTGAGGTTAGCACCAAGCCATGAGGGATCCACCCCCATGACCCCAGCACCTCCTACCAGGCCCCACCTCCAACACTGGAAATTACAATTTAACATGAGATTTGGCAGAGACATTTATTTAAACAATGTCAGCCATTCATATGGAGTTTTTGAGAACTATTGATTAAAAGAGGCAAAAGGAAACTTTATGAGACTTGGAAATAATCTAGTTGCATGACTGTGTATTATGTAAAACATCATCAAATGGTACTTTTAAGGTGTTTTGATGCTTTTTATTTTATGTAAGTTATTTCGTTTAAAAAAAGAACTAATATGTATAAATCCCTACAGGTGTCAACTCCTCAAAAAACTGAATTTAAATAAATATATACACACATACATACATATAGGAACACATAAACTTACAGATAAAAAAGCAGATACTTGCAGGTGTGCAAATAGAATATTTCTGAAAGGATACACAAACCATTGATCACAGTAAAAATGGAAACTGTTCTTGCTTTTCAAGTCATACTCTTTTGCATCTTTTGAAATTTCTATCCTGCACATGTATTTCCTGTTCTAAACAAGAAATAAAGGGGAGCAGCAGGAAGAAAATATTCACAAAATAGTACACCTATCCCCTAGTGTCTGCTTACCTTGTATTAATCTCTTGCTTCTATAATCTAGTGATTGACATAATTCAGAAAATGTTTAAATGACCTAATTTTACATGTAGAAAATTTTGTAGAATTTTCTGATGTGTGGAATAGATTTTTACCATAAATGCTTATAAATATAAGAACACAATCAAGGTTTGCTGATAGAATTGTTTCCCAGTACATTCATAATACCATTGAGAGTCCCTTCTTCTTCATCCTAAAATGTCAAGTAAGGGAAAAGAAGATTTTGGCGTATTGGTCTCATTATTCAAGGAAATGCTGCAGCGTGCTTCTCCTCTCATTATTAGGAGGCTGAGTTTTGCAGTGAATGTCAGATGAGCTTTTCTGTTTTCTCTACCAATTCTTTGAGCCTTCTTCACTTTTTGCGGAGGCATAATTTGGGACTTCATTTGGCCAAAAACTTAATTAGTAGTAAGAATCCCAGGGCTCAAGATGGCCTAAATATCTGTTAAAGGCAAATTCAAAGAATTGAAATCATTGATGGATGTTGGGAAATTGCTGTACGTTGACCTTAGATGTATTCTCCAGATAAGTTCAGATCAAATTGAAGAAAATCATGTGAGTTTCCTTGCACTGGCTCCAGCTAAGAGAATCGTATGCCTGTATGGCCTTTCCAGGGATGTTAGGAGCCAATGTTGAAACTGTACTTTAAAGAGCACCAAAGTTAAAATTCACAAGCTAGGGAACAACTTGTTTTCACAGCAATGAGAGCTGGCATTGCAAACACTTCTCTGTGGTGACTTACATACTTATTCAGTGATTTAGACTGCTTCTCTGGCACGGGTCAAATGGCATATTAACATGGGATATAATCCTTTCTCACTCTGTAGGCAATGGCTCAGCGTGATATTGGCACCATATTAAGCTTCATTAACCCTACAACACGTTGCCTTCTTACTCTTGGCACTCTCCTGCAGGCTGCAGGCAGTAACCCATGAGTAATCTGATTACCTACAACCGACTGTAGCCGCATGGAATGGAGGCTGACTACAGAGTGGAACACAATTATAGTCTTTTGAGATTCAATTAGAAAGCTGTTGGTAAAGCTTCATTCAGAATTCTGAAACTGGCTCCAATAAGCCCTCGTGAACTGCACGTTTCTTTAAGAGCCCATAGTAAATAATGAACTTAAACAGCTTTACCTGTTCCTCATATGTCTTTTAGCATTTGTCCTCCTCCAGTATGTAATAAACCAGGTTTGCAGTTAGAAATAACAAGAATTGTTTCCACAGATTCTACCTGGGCTATTTCTTGCCTTCTCCAAAAGGAGAAATGTTATTTATCTCCTCCACAGAGTTATTCTGCTCTTAGGCTTCTTTATGAATGGACATTAAAAAGAAACACTACTTAGCATGGAGCAGAACATTATCAAAGGATAATTGTCCTTTAAATAAAACCTGAGGTTAAGAAAGATTAAACTTCACATTTAAAAAACCAAAATCAAGACAAAGATGTTCTAGACTGGATTATGTCATTCTGTGACATATCATAAGCATCAATTATGCTAGATATCATATCCATAAGATGTCATTCTTTGCTTGCTGGTGGTCTGAATTTCTAATTGTGCATTTAAAATGAAGTAGTTAAAAAATGCGTATTGGAAGAAGTGGCACTTAGTAAGAAGACGTTTCAAGTAAATTAAAATGTATTTAATAATAAAGTGTTTGTTTATTGTATTATTTTTGTCCCCAAACTTGATTCATCTTGTTTATTCAATGTGAGATTTGCTTTTTTCTTCTTCTGGGAATTATACAATGAATATGAGTTTTGGAGACAGATTTGAGCTTGAATCCTGGCTTTGCCACAGTCTAATAATTAAATTAACTCCTTGGGAGTTATTTAATTTTTTTGAACCTCAGTTTTTTCTCTTCTGAAAAAGGGAATAAAAATACCTTCTGTCAGTGTTGTAACGATTAACCAATAGCACATGTTGAGGGGGATGGCACAGGGTAGGAGACGGAGTAAACACTCAACACAGTGCTTTTCTTTTTCACCAATTTTTCTAGATCCCACTGGAAGCTTCACAGGCTTGCTCTGAATTCATATCTCTGTTTTTGTCACTATGTATCCAATATCAGGCATTATTACATAAATATCCATTTTATGTCATGAAACTGGAGGAATCATCACTAATTATTGAAGTGCATTGCTTTAAGGCATTTACTTGAGTTCCTGAATTTCAGTATGTGGTATCTGACTTTAAGTGAATGTGAGATTTTTTTTTTATGCTCACTTTCCTTTCTTCATAGGAAATGTGAATATACAATCAGTAAATTAAATTCAATCAAGTTCCAAAAAACTCAAGCTAACATTTCTGAGTAATGCCAGTTCCTTGGCCTCTGTGAGGTGAATTCATAAAAAGTCTGAGAAATGTAGACATTTCAAATCTGAAAGTTGAATACTTACAAATGCTCAGAATATGTGAAAATCTCTCCACTTGACTCTGCAAGTGTACAGCTAGAAAACTACTGAATGCTAAATGCATTCTTGAGAATATTGAAAGGCATGACTAAGGAACTCCTTTCCTCCCTTGACTGCACATTACCCTGTTTCTGGTGAATCCCCACTGGTACTGGCTCCAATAGCAGAACTAGTAAACATTTGATAACTAGCGATGTTGGATACCATGTCACCCATTAGTGTCCATGAGTCAGATGGCTTAGTTAGGTCGAGCTATCACTTACAATAATTTAATTAGACTTGCATGTATCATTTTGTGTTCCAATGTGATACATTTCATTTTATCATTATCCACAGTGAGTCACTCTGTGTCAAAGGAACTGGCCAAGCACAGCATTCATTATTGATCGCCAAGGTTTTAGAGACAATTTTCCAAAGTTTTGCCAACACATTTTGCTAGATTTCTATTAACATAATTAACTACAGCTGGGTTATTAATACAGGAAAGCCAAATGGAGCCCTGAGGTTCCAAAGTGTCTTAAATTGACCTGCTTTTCCAAGAATAATCCTAAAAACAGCACTGGATACACCCCCAGGCATGGGCATGGCTGGATAGAGGAGGAAGCTGGTGTGCATTATTTTTAATTCTTGTTTTTCATTTGACCCTTAGGCACATTCACATCACCAGTGGGAAATCTAGATCAATAACAGTTCAAAGGAGGGGAATGGAAGGTCTTATGGGGTTGGTTTAAACTTTTCAACCATCTGATAAAATAGGCTCTCAGAGAAAGTGCAGAAACGCAGTTTGTAGATTGTTTAGTCAATACTGTTCATGACTCTCATGAAAGTATTGTCATTCTTTTCTTTTTTCTTTTATTTTTATTTTTATTTTTTTGTCTCTGTTTCTGCAGTAATATAATCAGCAGGACAAAACTTGGCAACAAATTGGTACTCTCACTTGCTTTCACATTTTTTTTTTCCCATTTCTATCTCTTCTTTCCTCAATAGCTAAGACCCTATTGCCACTACCTGGACTAACAGATTTAAGACTCCTCTATGCCTCCACAGATAGGGCCTTTGTAGCCAACTGGGTTACTCCTGTCAATGCATTTGTCTCCTTCTCATGTAGATCTCCTTTAAAACACCACCAGCAGCCTCCAGGAGTCTGTTCTTATTCTTGGGTCAGTTTCAGTGCATTCTTGTGTTTCCATTACAACATAACCTGCCTCTTAAAATATTGATAAATAAGAATGATTTAACTGAAGCTTTGTTTCATGAAGATAGTGTCAAGTTCTATTGGATCTACATAGTTAAACTGCCTCCACAAGCGCTTGAAGCATCTCCGCTCTTCTCCCAAATTTCCTTTTCCAAGGCACTGCTTCACCCTTTCTTATTCTTATTTAGAGAACTTTCTTGTCTTTTCTCCATTGCATTCTCACTTCATTTTCTAGTTCAGCAAAACAGAGCATCTGCCTCAGCATCCATGCTTGGTGGGGATGGGTGGTAGGAGTGGCGGTACGAACAACAAATCATTTTATTGTGAGTCACATGTACATTATTTCTTTTTAACCTTCTCAACACGCCAATAAGCAAATGAAGTCTTAGAGAGGTTTAGTACCCAAGGTCAAAATTACAGGGCAGAGCTGGGATAGAAACCAGGTGAGGCTTGCTCTGAAGTCCTTCTCCTTCCCAGTAAACTAGTATGTGAGATTACTTCAGGTGATGGTTAAGCTGACTTTCAAAAATTTTAGTAATTATTTATTTACTGTAATACATATTTTAAAATATAGTACAGCAAATGTGATTTTATAGACACTATTTCTTAATTTAACAAAAATAAGTGAGTTGATTCAAAGTTGTTTTCAAATACCCTGTTATTGAAATGGTAGTACAGGTGGCCCATGGATATGAAAGAATATTTTGAGGATGCATTCAAATAAAGTTGAGGAAATGCCATCTTTGAGCACACCGGATTATAGTTCTGCCAACTGCTCTCAGAGTCTCCATACTATATTTAATTGAACAGTCTTTGTGCTTCTGTGCTACCTTTTCCATCCAAACTGTTCACCTTGCTCCATTTCTTGCTGAAATCCTGTTTAGTGGTACCCCCTTCATAAAACCTTTCCCAGTTGGCCCTCTTCTTAATATCTTCATTCTTACACTGATATGGCACTGAATAGTTACTCTTTTAGAGGATATTCGTTGATATATATTTTCCCTTCTATTCACCTTTTGATCAAACACTTCTTCCTTTACATTTCTTTAGCTTCCTTTCTCATAGTACTTTCCATAAAATAGAAAGGGACCTAGTAGAAAGGTGATACAGGGAAGTGTGATGGTTAATTTTATGTGTCAACTTGACTGGTCTAAGGGACGCTCAGATAGTATAATCATGGGTGTGTCTGTGGGGGTGTTTCTGGAAGAGATTAGCACGTGAATCAGTATACTTAGTATAGATGGCTCTCCCCAGTGTGGGGCATTATCTAATCAGTTGAGAACCTCGATAGAACAGAAAGGCAGAGAAAGGGCAAATTTGCTGTCTTTGAGCTGGGAAATCCAACTTCTGTTCTCTTCTGCCTTCAGACATTGGCACTTCTGATTCTTGGGCTTTTGGACTGGGGCTTACATCATTGGCTCTCCTGGTTCTCAGGTCTTTGAGTCTGGACAGGAACTACACCACTGGCTTTCCTGGGCCTCCAGCTTGTGCAAGGCGTATTGTGGAATTTCTCAGGCTCCATAATTGCATGAGCAAATTCCTCATAATAAATCTTTTTCTGTATATCTACACATATTCTATTGGATCTCTTTCTATGGAGAACCCTGACTAATACAGGAAGGAAGTCAGGGATACTTGGGTTTAAATGCCAACCCCTTCAAATTATTGATTAGCTGTGGGACCCTGGACAAACAGAATTTGAGTCTCTGTGAGGATTAGGTAGCTTAATATATGAATATAACATGAACATTACATCTTATCAGAAAGTCAATACATAGTAGTATGTTTTGGTTTCACTATCAATAAATATCTTCTGAATAAACAAAAAATGTACAAAAAAGATTGACATAAAAATTATATTAATTTATTGAAACTACATTCTTAATTATTACATGCCCTTGCTATAATTTGGGTATTACTCAGATAAACAATATTTAATAAAAGTATCCATTTGCCCAAATGCTCATAAATTTTTATTAGTCAGAACTTTTTTGGATGCACATGACTGAATACCAACTCAAACTCATATTTAAAAATTTTTAAAAGGAGAGAGAAAGGGAGATTTCATTTAGACATAGCTAGATCTAGGATCACAGGTAATGTCTCCAGGGTTCTGCCTGTATGTCTCTCTCTCTCTCTCTCTCTCTCTCTCTCTCTCTCTCCCTTCTTTCCCTCCATGGTGGTTTTATTTGTAGGTAGTTTGTCTCTAAGTGCAGACAGTAAGGCCATCAGCAGCACTGGGCTTATCTAACCCTTTCAATATTCTCAGGTGGAAGCCTCTCTACCAGCATATGCATCAGTTCTATTCAAGGTTCATTTCCTTTAACTATAGCCTTACTAATCTCATTAATCCAAGTGTCTTTCAATATCATCTCTCTTTGGTGACTGTCCAATTAGCTCTTCACTCCAGAGCTTTCTCATGAGCTGCAGACTGAATTTATACAACTGCTTAATACAAAATCTCCATTTGGATGTCTAATAGACAGCTCCAACTTAATGACCCACAAATTACCATTCTTCCTCATGAAACTTGTTCTCCCTATAGCCTTTATCATCTCAGTCCATAGCAACTCATCTTGTGCTCAGTCCAAAAACCTTGGAATCATTCTTACATTTTCTTTCCTCTTATAGCCACACATTCAATCCAATGTGAAATCCTCTTGGCTCTATACTCAATATGTATACAGACCAATTCTTACCATTTTCATTGCTACCATCCAGGCCCAAGCCATCATCACCCACCTGGATATTGCATTAGCCTTTCACTGGTTTTCAGTTTTTACCCTTGTACACTGAGACTATTGATAATCTTTTTATAACCTGGTAAGCGATGTTACTCCTTGTTCAAAACCTTGCAATGGCCCCTCCATTTCTTTTAAAGTAAAAATAAAAGATTTGGAGTTGCCTACAAGGCCCATGTAATTTAGCCCTTGGCCTCCTGTCCCTCTCCTTCTGCTCTTCCCTTGACTAGCCTGCTTCAGATCACAGTCGCTTGATCTTCCTAGAGCCTGACCAGCCTGACTAGCATTCTGGTCTAGTTTAAGACCTTCACACATACTATTTGTTCTGCCTTTCATGTTCTTACTCCAAGGATTTGTTTCACTCAGTTTCTTAGCTCCTTTAGTTCTTCATTCAAGTACCACTTTCTCAACAAGGCCCTGAGCACCTATTTAACCCATGGCGATCTGCATCATGTCAAACAAAATGGCATTCTGATTTCCTCTTTTTGACATTTTTCAACCTTCCTCTACATTTTAGTTTTCCCTGGATTTCCACTTATGTATATTGCTCTTGAAGTTTCCTTCTTTCATAGCACTCATCAACTTCTAACATACTCTATCATGTATAGTAGGCCCTTCATATCTGTGGGTTCTGCATACTTGGATTCAAATAACTATGGGAAAAAAATTGCACCTGTACTAACATGTACAGACTTTTTTCTTGTTGTTATTCCTCAATACATATCATAACTATTTACATTACATATACATTGTATTAGGTATTATAAGTAATCTAGATATGATTTAACATATACAGGAACATTTGCATAGGTTGTATGCAAATACTGCACCACTTTATATAAAGGACTTGAGCATCACAGATTTTAGTGTCTTCAGGAGGTCCTAAAATCAATCCCTCATATTTGCTGAGGGACAGTTGTACTTTTTTTTCTTTTTTGAGATGGGGTCTCACTCTGTCACCCAAGCTGGAGTGCAGTGGTGCAATCACAGCTCACTGCAGTCTTGACCTCTTGGGCCCAAGCTATTCTCCCATGTCAGCCTCACAAGTAGCTGGGACTGCAGGCACATGCCATTCGCCTGGCTAACTTTTGATTTTTTGTAGAGATGGGGTCTCACTTTGTTTTCCAGTCTGCTCTCCAACTCTTGGGCTTAAGCAGTCTTCCTGCCTTAGCCTCCCAAAGTGTGGAATTACAGTTGTGAGTCAGCACATCCAGCCTGTAATTTTCGACACAATTATTGTTCACTATCTATCTTTACTTGATGGAATATAAGCTATATGCTGTTAGAGATCTCTCTCCATTTTATTCCCTGATGCTCCCTATGTTAGTTCTCTATTGCCGAATAGCAAATTATCTACAAATTTAGTAGCTTAAAACAGCACACACTTATTGGTTCACAGTTCTCCATGTGTCAGAAATCTGACATGGTTCAGCTGGGGTGTCTGCATAGGTTCTGACAAGGTTGACATCAAGGTTTTGGCTAGGCTGGGCTCTTACTTGAAGACCCTAGGGAAGAATCCACTTCTAAGCTCATCACATGTTGATAGAATTCAGTTCCTCCCTCCTTGCAGTTGTAGGGCTGAGGTCTCTGTTCCTTGCTGGCTGTCAAACAGAATCCTCTCTCTCAGCTCTCCAAAGTCTCCTGCATTCATTCTCACAAGGGGCTCCTCCATCTTCTAGCCTGCAATGCTACACTGAATCCTTCTTAAACTTTGAGACCTTTTAACTTCCAATTCTTCCCCAACTTCTGTTTTTCAGGGCTCATGTGATTACATTGAGTCCACCTGAATAATATAAAATAATCTCCCTATTTTAAGGTCAATTGGCTAGTGACCTTAATTGCATCTGCAAAGTGCCTTTTGCCATGTCATATAACGTGTGCACAGGAGTAACATCAGGAAGAGCAGGTCATGGCCCCACATTCTTTCTACAACACTTCCCAAGCACCAAGAACAATTCCTTCCTGGCACATGGTAGATATAAGTGAACACGCAACAGTGAACACCTGAGCTAGAAGTTTTACTTGAAGAAACTTGGATGTTTGCTTGTTGCATTTGGAAGAAAAGTTTCTGAATCCTTTCAATTTGATTATATGGTAATATAAAGAAGTGCTTGTGATTCGTTTTCATTTTCGAAGGGGAAAGAATCAGGAAGTAAGAGAGGAAGGAGACAAGAAAAGAGGGAGAGCCAGGGAGAGATCATGGTTTGGCGAGAGTAAGAGAATGCCCAAAGCCATCTGCATGGGAGCCTCTGACTTTTTCTTTCACAAAAACTGAAAATAGAAATTTTTCCACCTTTGTTACTATTGCCAGTACCAGACTCTCACACTTGGGTGCCAGATGTGGTTTTCCAGGCTCTTGGAGCTGTCATTGCTTAACAAACCAGATACCCTCAGAGGTTTGCTTGTACCTACAGTCACATATTTGTGCCTGTAGTAGGAGTTCTAGTAGATGTGGCATGTTCACAGGGGCAGCTGGGAACAATGAGGCTTGGGATGGAATCCATGAATTTTTTTCTTTCTTAGCAATAACATTATCATTTTATCTTTATTACATTTAAACAAAAGATATTTAAACTTAAATATGAGAAATTACTTCATTTCCTACATGAATGCCTAAACTCCATAGGGAAATTGATTTGGTAATTATGATAATGTTTGACTATGAGAAAACTTTAGATTAATTGAAAATGATAAATTAGTCTTTTTTCAGCCTTGTGTTTGGCTTCACTCAACCATGGATATGTTGCCAGTTTAGAACTATTCTCTTCTTCTCCAGAGTGAACTTTCAGAGTTCACATTCAAAGTACAGGGGTCCAGCTGGCCAAACATCTGTCCCTGTCTGGCTGTTTCTAGTGGTTGAACATAAAAACCTTTCCCCTGACTGACTCAACAGCTTTGGGTGCCCTCCAGAATTATTGCTCTGCATGGCCTTTTCACCTTCTGATGAAATTATACAGAAAAAAAGAACTTGACTTGGGAATCCATAGGATTACTTAAGAAAAAAATCATGAATTTTTTCTCTGTCTTCTCTTTCTAATTTTGTTACTTCTTCCACTAGTTCTTATTCATCAAGTCATTTAACAAACCTGGGTTGAATGTTCTCCTAGATGACAGACATGAGCTATACATTTGAGAGAGAGATTTGGGAATAGGTTTGGTACAGTTTGGGTGATTTGAACCCTCCAAATCTCATGTTAAAATGTGGCCTCCAATGTTGGAGGTGGGCCTGATGGGAGGTGTTTTGGTCATGGGGGCAGATCCCTCATGAATGGCTTGGTGCTGTCCTCACTGTCATGAGTGAGTTCTCACTCTATAAGATTATGTGAGATCTGGTTGTTTAAAAGAGCCTGGCACCTCCTTCCTCTCTTTCTTTCTCCCTGTTACCATGTCATATACTGGTTTCCCTTTGTCTTCCGCCATGACTGTAAGCTTCCTGAGGCTTCACGAGAAGCCTACAGATGCTGGTGCCATGCTTATACAGCCTGTAGAACCATGAGCCAAATAAAACTTTTATTTACAGATTACCCAACCCCATGTATTCCTTTATAGCAATGCAAATGGACTAACACAAGGTTCAAATAGTTTCAGTTTGTTGACTGAAATACGGTGAAGAGAGTTGGCTAGGGATGAGGGAAGAGAAAATGGTTTTGGGGAGACAGGGGGAGAACTCTTGGACCTATAGCAGGAGTGGCCAAACTATAGCCTCTATATGACTTGCAAGTTAAGAATGTTTTGCATTTTTAAATAATTAGAAAAAAAAGCAATAATAAAAATTTTGTGACACATGAAAATTTTATGAAATTCAAATTTTGGTGTCCATATATAAGGTTGTTTTGGAACACAATAATGCTCATTTATTGTATTGTCTCTGTCCACACTGGTAGAGTTGAGTAGTAGTAACACAGGTAGTTGGGGCCTGCAAAGTGTAAAATATTTTTTATCTTGCCCTTTACAGAAAAAGTTATCCAACCCCTGGCCTCTGAAAAAGGATTAAGAAAGAGGATTGAACTCTGCATTCATCCTTTAGAAACTGAAACAAAATAGCAACTGTAGAGCAGCAGCCTGTAGTGGATGACAGAGAGCTAAGGCTCACGGGTTTGTAGATTGGATTCATAGCTGGTCAGAAGAAAGGAAAGGGAAATGACACATCTGGCCATGAAAGGAGAGGGGTGAAGCATTCTGGGGCTCAGTCCTGGCAATGCATGGATGCTACTTCCTCAAGTGACAGGCAGTCTGTGTTTTATGCTAAAACGGTAATAGAAGTTATTGGAATTCTTTAGTGACAAGTGATAGAAATCCTACTCTAAACCACAAGAAAATGAATTGTCTCATATGTCAGGTTTCAAGGGCTAGAGCTCATTCTCCAGGTCTTCCTGGTCTGTGTAACTTCATTTTGCAAGCATGCTGTTTCCATGTGGCAGGTAAGATGGTTGCCAGCCTCAGGCTCATAGCTGTTTTGTTTAGAATACTCTTAGTGAGGGCTTGGCATGGTTCACATACTCATTCCTGAATCACTTCTTGAGGATGAAATGAGAATAGAGAATTCTGTTTAGCAAATCTAGGTGGCCACAGGGAGAGCATTCTGAGCTGGAAAAAGGGTTTCTGTTACCAGAAGAGTGGCTAAGGTTCTGGACAAAGACAATAGATGTCTGCTTCAGTGAGATGGTGGTGGAGAAGTAGCACTGGTGCTGCTAGCAGAAGGACGGATGTGGCATCTTGGCCAGCGTCACCAGCACTAAAAATGCAACATCATTTGGCATGGTTGGGCAGTACCTCAGTAGGTGGGTGGGCCAAGAACTCAAATATAAAATAGAGACTGGCTGCATGCTGTGAGCTGTTTTTGAGATCATGCACATACACTAAAACTAGGAAAGGAGCCTTGGACAAAGCCTGAAGTCACAGGGAAGTCTAGCGACAATTTCAGATTTGTGATTACGAAATCCTTGCATATAGCCTCAGGCTAAAGTAGTTTGGAGAAATATCTGTGACACAGAGATGAATGTGGCTGGGGCTCTCACAAAGTGCAATCTGTTTCACTTAGTCTAATGGGTAGAAACACAGATAAATAGCTATAATTCAATCAAGTTTAAGTGCCATAATGGAGTTATATGGTGAGATCTTAGAAGGTATAACAGAGAAGATAGTGTTTGGGTTGGGTCTTCTGGAACAGTTACCTAGAAGGTGAATCAGGAAAAGTCCTTAGGCAGATAAAACAGTATGTGCAAAGGGATGTGAATTTCAGAGAGCAAGTAACAAGTAGCTCAGTGTGGCTAAAGAGGAAAAGGTTGAGCTATTCCGCAATTACTTTTGCACCAACCTAATAACATTGAAATACACACTGTCCAGACACTACTCTAGGTGCTTTAAGCCTCTGTCTTGTTTTATATATACCGTAACCCTGGCTATGGTAAAGCCAGAAGCTGAGGTTAGACATTCAAAAGAGGGGTGCAGGATGATTAAGGCTTCTTGTTGGGGAAAGTGGTTGGAGAATAATATTTTTAATGGGAGCAGAGATTAAAAGAATAGGCATCTGATTATTAGGGAAGGTAGTAAGTTCAGATTTGGAAAATTCTAGTTTGTGATGCCTCTGTGATTATCAAGTGGCAGTGTTTAATTGGCAGCTAGAAATATGGATCTAGCTGTTAGAGAAGTATTTCAGAAACTTTCCATCAACTTTTCTTTTGCTTATCCCTGGGAGCTCAAAAAAACCACTGTAATTGCTCATTATAAAGCTTGAGAATTTCTCTAGACCTATTTCCTCTGACTATTTACAGCATACATTTTTTATTCATTAGCCGTCCTGACTACTCATGCACCTTTAATTTAGTATGGAAATATCTGTATGATAATCTCTCATCCTGGATCTGAACAACAGCTTTTGCATTAGCCACTCAGTGTTATGTTACAATTCTTTGCTTATTCCTTGGATTTAGCAACCTAGCCTTTTTCTGGTCTCCTGGATTGGACCTTGGTCTTCTTTAGATTCTATTTTTAAAATCTGATCAATGGCCAAAATCATCACAAAGATGACTATTATTCTACCTTTTTTACCATCCATTATTTTTCCTAGGCTTCCATGGGTAAGAGAACAATAGCTAATATTATATATTGAGAATAATAATTGAAGTCCCATGAGTGTTTCTAGTGTGATACATGGGTCACCTACTGCATCAGAACCAACAGGAGAGCTTGTTAAGAAAGAAAAAAGAAAGAAAGAAAGAAGGAAGGAAGGAAGGAAAGAGAGAGAGGGAAGGGGAGGGGAGGGAAGAAGGGAGGGAGACAGAGTGGAAAAGAAAGAAAGAAGGGAAGAAAGAGAAAGAAAGAAAGAAAGATCTAAAGAATATGGAATCTCTGGGGGGCGAAGTCCAGAGTCTGCTGTTTTATTTTTTTCCTAGCACCATGATGATTCTAATGCACAATCTTAAATTTGTGAACAGATTTAAAGCAAGAAGAAAATAAACCTAGAGTGGAAACTGGACTATTTAAAAAATGAGAGGTTGAGAAAGTTAAAAATGATATTTTCTTTATAACATGTTTTGCTGAAAAAAAGATTAATGCAGATTGATTAGCCAATACTTAAAAATAATGAAAGATTTATAAATATAAAATCAAGGCCACTCATAATTCCACATATAAAGAGACTGTTAAAATTAACATTTTGGTAAATGTTCTTTTATTTTTTTTCTAGAGTTTCTCTATTATGTACATGTATATAGATAATGGACTTGAACTTCATCTCTAGTTTGTAGTGTTTTCTCACTCAACATGTCACATGTATTTTTGAATTTGATTTGAATTCCTCAAAAGTATTTTTTGAATATATATATATATATATGCACAACTTCTATCTTACAGACATATTCTTCTAATATTGACTACTATTATTCTTCTAATATTGACTACATATTCTTCTAATATTGACTACTATTCTCTAGCTTTGTGTTTTTGAGGATGAAGCAGGCCTGAGATTCTACTTGAGTTTAAACAAGTGATGATATCATCAAGAGCAATTTTGGCAACACTATAATGGGAACAGAAACTGGATTTAAAAAAGAAAAATGGTTGAGGTGATGGATATTCCAAATGCCCTGATTTGATCATTATATATTGCATACAGGTATCAAAATATCACATGTACCCCCCCAATATGTACAACTATTATATATGAATAAAAAATAAATAGAAATAAAACTCAGATTGGGAAAAAAGTAACCAGGTTGAGAAATGAATGAAAACTAATGAAGCTGTGGCTGAGAATATAAATTATTTTTTCAAACAATACAGGTAAAGGAAAATAAGAAAAGACTGTGACAGCTCAAAGGGAAACAAAAATGAAGACATTGTTTTGGAGGTTGGAGATACTTGAATATGTTTGTTGGTTGGAAAGAATGAGTGGTTAAAGAGAGAAAGATTCAAACGACAAAAAGAAGTTCTTGAAGATCAAGTTTTTAGACCATAGAGAAGGATAGAAAGCTTGAGTGTAGATGGAAGTGTCAGCCTTGGAAAGCAGAAGAGACAAGGCTTCCCCTGAGCTGGAAGAGATAAATATATGGGCAAATGCAGTGGGGTGAACAGGAGGGACTTTGATGTACTCTTGCATAACAATACAACCTTGGCATCAGAAGCAAGGCTTCTGCCAAGCATGAGGAGGTGAGACTGTGGAAGGGAAGGGAGATTGCCAGGAGTGGTGATGGGCATGCAATGTGGTAATGGGAAAGTGAGGGACTAAGTGAAAGGAAAGGGGCCATAGAGGATGAGAAGCATATAATTTTACTATTCCAAACAGGATAACCTTGTCATTTTCTTCAGAGATGCCAGGCAGGCAAAAGAAAAAAAAAGGAAGGGGGTTTCCAAAAGCAGATTGATACAGGGTTAATTGGGTAGAGGCACTGAAAGATGGCACTATTCTTTTTCCCTCTCACCTAGATTATTCTAGTGACAGAATCTAACTCATGGGCTATGACCCTGTCTTTCCAATTGCACAGTTCTCTTACACCAGTTTAGTTATTCAATCATCTACACACCCACTTATAGATAGCCAGGCACTGACTCTCCCCACAGTTGTGAAACTCTTGTGTTGTTTTTTAACTCTACCCCAACCCCTGCAATGCACATTCACTCACAACTGAGGATGTATGTGTGGCCTATGATCTTGGTATGCCTCATGCTGTACCATTTCTCACTTTCTTCGTCATATCTTCTGACGCTTCTATTGAAACCAGCCTGTTTATAAAATAGTACTGGGTTGAGGAGCCAGTTACTCTGAAAAAAAAAGGAGAGGACATGAGGAAGAGTTTAGAGAATAGGGTTGCCTAAGAAATATACAATGAGACTAGAACCTATGGAAGGACAAGATCAGGAAGAATTTCCTCATGTAAAATCAAAACAGTGATGTTATATGTTGAGTTGTTTAGCTTTCTGTGCTATAAAATGATTCATATAATCATCAGTACTAATTATTAGACACACACACAAAGAATGAGTGGAAGATGGGAGGATGATTACAGTTTTTTCATTTATTAACCGGTTGCTTTACTTGGGCACATTAGATTCTGTTTCAGCTTCCGCATTTGTGAATAGGTATAATAACATTTACCTTGTAAGGCTGTTGTAGGCCCCTCAAAAGATATTACTATTCTTGCTCCCAAGTTCTTGGCATATGATAGATTAACCGTGATGGGTAATCTAAACTGTAAGCAGGTATTGGCAAATGTATTCATGGTAATGATTATTTATATCAATTTTCCTGCTGGGAAATCTTTTCAACTTTATTAGGGGTCTCAAGTGCTTGAGTTTGAAAAACTTCTTACCTATTATGACAGAGTTTTGTTTGTTTTGTCTGTTTTTGTTTTGCAGTGCATGTCATATCTTGTAGGCAGGGCATGGCTAACTGGTAAGGTGGAAGGAGAAACTGCAGGGTCTAAGACCTGAAACTTGACTTACCTGAAGGAGTGAAGCAGGTTATGGGGATAAACTTACTTTTAGGTACGGGGACAGAATCCAGTCTAGAAGGTAGAACAATATTTGAGGTGTGCAGCAAAAGACTCTTGTTCTTCAGCCCAGGTCATGGAGGCCCAATAGGAATTGCAACATTACCTTGGTGGATGGAACGTGGTAGTGATCTGTAGCAGAAATCCCAGAGGGCAGTGTTTAGCATTTAATCAGATGGCTCAGTGGCTATTTTCAGGATAGTTTATCAGCAGAAGACAAGCTTTTGGATCCAAGTGGCTGATAAGCCTTAAGAAAGAACTCAAAATTCTTATAAGTTCTAAGGTGCAAACTCTACGAAGTCAGGACAAAAACTTGTCTATGAGAAATCAGATTAGAGGGAGAGGGGGATAGGATCTTATCACAAGATACAGTTGAAGCTGAGGGTCAGAGCTGATTTTGTAACAAGAATGACAAGATGCTGAGAATTGTGTTGGAGCTCTTGAAAGCCCATCCTCCTTCCCACATTCCCTTGATTCCAAACATGAATACAAACCTAAGGTCATTACTGGTCCTAGCATATTTTCTCTTAGCACATAGGAACCCTGCAAATAGAAGGCAGGTAATTGAATGCAGAGGCAAGAAAGCTCCGGAGGTTGGGAGTCACGCTAGGCCTAAAATACTTCTACCTTCCACATGTGGCAATGGGAAGCCAGACCTGGGAATGAGCCATTAACAGTACCAAATCTGTAGATGCTTGCTCCATGCAATCAACAGACATTTATGCTGTCACCTGTCCCTTTGTATCCAAATTCCTCAGCATGACATGAAAAGTCCTTCACAGCTCAACCTTTCCATTCCCATCTCCTGTCTCTTTCCTCCCTGCTGTCTGGGAAATGCCTATTCATCCTTCAAGACCCAGCTAAAATGTCACCTTCTCTGTGGAACTCACCTAACTCCCCCAGGCAGCATGAATCACTCCTCCTCCATGCTCAGCAATTGGAGTTCATAGCGCCCCTTGTAATCCATCACACTATATCATCTTCATCTCTTTACACCTCCATCTCTCCCACTAAACACTGAACTCCTCCAGGGCAAAGATTGCTTTATTCATTCTTGCTTTCTAGTACCCCATTTTATTCTTGCTGCAATTTTATGTGGCTGCTCAATTAGTATACTTTATCCCAGAGTGTGAAAATGCCCAAAGATATCCAGCTAGTTTGGAGCAGAGCTGAGATTAGAAATCCAGGTCACCTGGTTTCTAATTCAATACTTTTCCTACCACATTGTTCTACCTCCCCTCTAATGATCATAGTGATTTTCTAAATTTCATAGCATCTTTAGAAACATTAAGACATTGATTCACTTATTTGATGTTTACACCATTAATCTGAAGTTCATAGAGGGGACCCCATTGCCTCCTTTTAAAGATTCCTGAATTGAGGTGGTTAAGTGAATTTTTCCAAGTCTCAAAGCCAGTCATTGTAAGATGCTGTAACTTGTGCTTATGCTTTTACTACCAGACCACCCTGTCATTTAGTAGACATTGTGAGCTATTTGACATGGTTATCAAAACAACAGGCAAAAACCTGTAAGGGTATGCTGATCACTGCTTGAATTGTTATTTACTCTTTCCGCAGTTGTAGAAAAAAGTTAGAGCTCTCCCTAGAGGGATTCTACTAATGTGAGTGACTTATCAATGTTCTTTTTTTTGCATAAATGTCGTAGGAGTTAAAAGTCAGGAAGCTCTATGCTTAATAATAATAATAATAATAAAAATAAAAAAATCAAAAAAAAAAAAAAAAAAGAAAAGTTTCATTAAAAAAAAAAAAAAAAAAGTCAGGAAGCTGGAAACGGGACCACCTAAGGCATTGTGAATTCTTTCTCAATCGGAGTCTTTGTCTAACTGGCATAGCTATTTGCTTGACATAAGAAAGCTTTTTACTATAGTATATTTTAAAGAAAGGCGTTTTCTGTTAGCCCTCATTTCCCTAAAGGAACTTTTTATTGGGAATCTGGGATGAAACACTATTCTTAAGGTATATACCCAGTGTGGATAAGTCACATTTCATTCTTGTTTACAAGGACAGGGTTCTGCATAAGCCCATATGGCACCATGTGGACATGTTAAAGGCAACATTTGTTTCATAAGTTACTCTTTAATGTACTAAATAGGAGCCCCAGTGACTTGAAAGGTTATGTCTCTCAATTTCAGTATAAGTGGTATACTCTATTCTTAGTCCCTGTAAAAGGTTTTCTTCTTTAGGGAGGACATGTTTGCTAGCAACAAAAGATGCTCTCTCAAAACCATCTAGATCTCAAATATTTATATAGTTAAGAAAATATCTGGAATAAAATATTTCCAGCCCATTGCCCTGATGTACTGCGTTAAAAATATCATGCTAAGTCTAATTAGTTACACATGTAGAAATAAATGTGGGACTCAGTAATTTAAGATTTTTGTGCACTTTTTATAATGAGAATAGGGGATAGAATTTCTCAATAGGGAACAGGAGTAGGGGTCTGTAAGCCTGCAATTATATAGAATAGCCCTGGAGTTTATGAGCAGATGCAGTTATATGGTTAGTCCCAAGACTCACTGAAAGTCAAGACAGATTAGGTATTACTACCTTTAGTTAGAGGAGGATGTATATATACATATCTTATAGAAAGAATGTTTTTATTTTCCCTCCATGAAGATTTTGTTGCTATTAGCTTCAAAAACAAATGAGCAAGGCACAGACAGACATGTATTTGTAAGTAAGATGCAAAAATCTTACTTGGTCGAACTTCATGAGGTTTTGAAATTTATTTATGTTAGGAAAAGAGAAAATTGGGCTAGCATTGTGTACCAAACATGAGCCACTGGCAAATGTATGGCATTTTTTTCTTTAGTCATGATGAATTATTTGTTTGAATTAAATTTTTTTTTTACCTCATTTGATGTAGTAAAGGAAAATGTGTTTGAATTGCTTCAAGAATGTCAGAAGATTAGTATGGCAGATTGACTGCAAAAAATGATTACAGTTATTCCCTCACTCCCATATATTCACTTCTTGCAAAGTGACTTTGCAGTTCCTTTCATCAGAACATGATTTCTTTCTTCACCCTTAAAATGAGATGGCCTCATGGTTTGCTTTGGCCAACAGAATATGGCAGAAATGATGATGTGCTGATTCTGACCTTAAACCTCAAGAATCTTTGTGTGCCTCTGCTCTTCTTCTTGGACATTTATATCCACCATGAGAATAAGCCCAGGCCTGTCTGCTGGAGGGCAAGAGACCAAATGGAACAGAGTTAGTCAACCCAACTGAGGCCTTCCTTAACTGGCCAACTCCTAGCCAACCTGTACCTGATCACAGACACATGCATAAGCTCAGTCCACATCAGCCAATTTAGAACCACCCAGCCAGCCCACAGACTCCTGAGCAAAACTGAATGTTGTAGGTGTCCCTGAGGTTTGTGTTTGCTTATTACATAACATTGTTGTGGCAAAGATAAATGATAAAGTAAATATTTTCATGTGTTGACACTTTCAATCATGATATAGAAGCCCATCTTGTTATGAAACTTTCACTTAAAAATGTACATAGATAAATGAAATGCTGCGTTCCAAAGAAAAAATGTGTCAACTTTGCTTTCCACCAACAGATAGTGTACTATGCCCAGCGTGTTGTAGCTTATTGAACCTACCAACACGTAAACTTATAGGTAGCCTTTCAGAGGACAATCTGTTTGTGTGGTCCCTCTTAAGTTAGCCAAGATTTCCTCTTTTCTTTTCTTTTTTTTTTTTTTTTTGAGATGGAGTCTTGCCCTGTCTCCAGGCTTGAGTGCAGTGGTGTGATCTTGGCTCACTGCAACCTCTGCCTCCCGTGTTCAAGTGATTCTCCTGCCTCAGCCTCCCGAGTGAGTAGCTGGGACTACAGGCACCCACCACCATGCCCAGCTAATTTTTGTATTTTTAGTACAAATGGGGTTTCACCATGTTGGCCAGGATGGTCTTGATCTCTTGACCTTGTGATCTGCCCGCCTCGGCCTCCCAAAGTGCTGGGATTACAGGCATGAGCCACCACACCCGGCCATAGATTTCCTTTCTTCATAGTAGAAATATAAACCCAAATTATTTTATAAATTAGCTAATATTTCTTTCCTACTAAGACATGAACTTCTCTCCAGGTTTTTTGGTACTCATTGTTTTTTCCTCTCTTCCTACTGCTGAAATCATGATAAAATGTTGCTCTAAGGAAGAATTTATCCTTTGGAAGGAGGTATTTTATACAACTGATAAACTATAAGGTTCCTTCTAGTGCAAAGCCAGATGAGCAAGTAAGCCATTTTTACAGGAGAATTTACTTTTTAGAGCAGAATGTGGGCTGATTTAACAGTCTAGAAGACAAAAAAATGAAACTAGCTGAACAGGGTTAAACAATGGTTTAGCTGGATAAAGTAGAAGCCAAGGGAATTTGGAGGAGTATATGAAACCCAGAAGACATTCAAATACTATGAATTCCTAATGAGGAAGTGGCTTCTCCTGTTTTCTTACTAATTTTTTTTTGAAGAACCTTAGAACTCATAATTCAGTGATTTTGTCTTTTATTTCAAAAAGATGCTAAACCAATGATTGATCCAATTACATTAATTGATAATAATTGGTAATAAAAAGTGTGATCTCTATTTCTGTGCATTTTGTGGGTTCAGTTGGAAAGATGGAAAACACTGGCATAGGGCAACATAAGGAACTTTACCAAATAATTCAGCAACACAAGCAAGTAAGAACTGGAAAAATCAAATCCATGGCATTCCAGAATAAAGGAGTTAACAGGGAGGTATGGGATTGTACACGAAATGTAACTTAGCTAGAAAAGGTAAGCTCTAGTGTGTGTATTTGCAGGGGGAGGAAGAGGGGGCTTAAGAAAGTGAATGTCAGTCTTTTTCAGTAGTTAGAAGTACCTCAAATCCCTCGAATTATACTTAGTAAGTGAAAGAAGCACTTTGCAATTTACACTCAGTCTCTTAGCCTCTGGAAGGAGTTTATGCAGCTTTCAAAGGTAAATAATTTAGACCCAAGGGAAAGCTTACACATTGAGAGGATCTGCTCCAATGTTTGAGATGCTTCTGGGAACATCACTTTCTTAGACAGTAGAATACTAACAAGCCAATAGTGGGAAAGTGAAAATTAACTTACAAGCGACACTGGAATTGCCAACTACTTTGCCTCTTTTAATTTTTTTTGTCTTCCTGAAAAAGATGAATTTGGTACATGGTAATTAGCCGCTCTGCTTTGCTTCCTCTTGGCAACCTGATGGGCCCTACCTTATGGAACAATTGATGTTCTGCACTGTAGACATTTCTTGACAAATGGTGAAAGCCTGTGCTCACCCTGATGGATAAAAACACCACCAGTAATGACAGGAAGCAATGTTAGAGGACAGGATTGCTGTGAATGTGCTGTTCCGCCAGTTAAGTTGTTGGGAAGCTTATTCTTTCTTTTTCAAATCTTTTGGGAAGGTGGATACAGCAGCTCAAGAAAAGAGACGCCACGATTCTGACAAGTTAATTTAGCTTTCACTTCTGAGTATTATATGTATAGCAAAGAAGAAAAACCTTAATTTTCTTTGTACTGTCTGACAAAAAAGAAACACAAGATAAATGCAGGCAGATTCTTTCAAAGGTGTCCTTATTACTGATTCCGAGGTTGCAGAACAGAGGTTTTATAAGCCTAAATCAGAACAAATGAAAAGTCTCAGCATATTTTATCTTTCTGTAATTTACATATGTACGTACGTATATCAGTAGATATAAGAATGTTATTTACCAAAATGTGAAAGCTGAAAAACGCACATTTGGGTTCCTCCCTATGATAGGCTTCCTCTATTTCTACTTGATTTCACTAGTGTGAAAAATAAGATTTATCCATTGTGGGGGGGCAGAATTTTGGCCCCCATGGTCTTCACTCCTTGGTGTTATACCTGTGGTCATGTAACTTGGCAAGTTTGCAAGTCTGCAGATGTAATTATGCTTACTAAAGAGTGAATCTTAAAACAGGGAGTATCCTGGATTATGCATGTGGACCCAATATAATCACATGAACCTCAAAAACAGAGAAGGAAATCACAGAGATTCAATGTATAGAAAAGATTCAATGTCCATTTAAGATTAGTTTCAATATTAGTTTCAAAATGAAGGGGGCCATATGTCAGGAAAATGAGGACCTTGGTCCTACAACAACAAGGAACTAAATTCTGTCAATAACCAATGGGCTTGGAAGAGGATCCTAAGCTCTGGATACAATCCACAGCCCCTGATACCTTAATTGTATGTCACTGAGATTCTAAATGAGAATCCAGCTATACAGGCTAGAATTCTGACCTGTGATCTAATAAGCGGGTGTTGTTTTAAGCTGCTAATATTGTGGTGATTTGTTATGGCAGCAACAAAAACTGATACATCCATATTTTATACAAATTAATATCTTACATTTAAAGTGGCCTTGTTTTATTGTCCTTTTGTTGTAAAAGCTATATACTACTGTTTTGATAAACCCATCGTGATGGTTAATATTAGATGTCAACTTTATTGAATTGAAGGATACCTAGATAGCTGGTAAAGTACTGTTGCTGAGTTTGTCTGTGAGGGTGTTATTATAAGAGATTAACATTTGAGTTAATGAACTGGGAGAGGAAGACACACTCTCAATGTGGATGGGCACCATCTAATCGGCTGTCAGTGCAACTAGAACAAAGCAGGTGGAAGAAGGTGGGATAAGCTGGCTTGCTGGGTCTTCTGGCTCTCATTTTTCTCCCATGCTGGACGATTTCTTCTATTCCTCCTGCCTTTGGACATCAGACCCCAGGTTCCTCAGCTTTTGGACTCTTGGATTTACACCAGTGGTTTGCAGGGGTGCTCTTGGGCCTTCCACTATAGACTGAAGGCTGCACTCTGGGCTTCCCCACTTTTGAGGCTTTGGAACTCAAACTGAGCCACTACTAGCTTCTTTCTTCCTCAGCTTGCAGACAGCCTATGGTGGACTTTCACCTTGTGATCATGTGAGCCAATTCTCTTTAATAAACTCCCTTTCATATGTACATATATCCTATTCATTCTGTCCCTGTAGAAAACCCTCAGTAATACACCCACCTAATTATAGATACTGTGTATATAGATAGATATAGATATATGCATATATGCATATGTGTGTATATATGTGTGTGTATATACATATATATATGTATATATATATATATGTATATACACACACATATGCATATATAGACAAACAAGTTTCCAAAAGAATTCATCCCCCTGCCCGCTCAAGTGGGCCTTCAAGTGAGTTCTGAGTTATTTCTTAATTAAATCGATTCGGGTGAATCGAGAGGCTAACTGAATTTAAGGCTTCTTGAAATGGGATTCTAGCTGGATAACTGGGGTCAAGGATTGGGGATCTAGAAAGAGAGTCTACAATGGACATCCTTGGCTTGCTGCCCAACACTGTCTCTCCTTCTTCCTAATACAGAATCTTTATTTGTTTTAGCAACACCTACCTTCTATAGACCCCATGTACAGATTTTACCCTTAGTCATATGGTTTGGGTGGGACTGAATCCACCCCTACTTCCAGGGATGGACCTTGATTGTATTAGGCCAATCTGAAAACTACTTACTTATGACCACAGTGATTGGTTTAGGAGTGGGTCCATAACTCAGTCCCCTGTCAATCAGCTCATCATATTATATTGCCCTGAATTGGTCCAAGGATATTGGTTCATGTTCTACATCAGTCCAGTTAGAGTGAACCTAGAGGATTTTGCTGACAGTGTTGGAGTATAGACTCCTCTGTTACCTACTTATGACCACAGTGAATGGTTTAAGAGTGGGTCCATAACTCAGGCCCCTGTCAATCAGCACATCATATTACATTGTCCTGAATTGGTCCAAGGGTATTTGTCCATGTTCCAAATTAGTCGAGTTGGAGTGAACCTAGAGGATTTTGCTGAGATTCTGGAACATAGACTCCTCTCTTCTTTGCAAATACAAACAAAGAAGCATGCAGTCCCATTGTTGCCAGCAGTCATTTTAGGACCACAGAGTGAGAACCTGCTTGCGATTAGGGCCAGCATCAAGCATCAAGGATGTGGAGGGGAGACAACAAAAATGCAGAAACAGCATCCTGAGCACTGTTTGGCCTCTGAATGAAGTCTGTTGTGCCCCTGGACTCCAGTAAATGAATCAGTAAGTTTTTTATTCTTTGTAAAATTAAATTTGTCTGGGTTGGGTTTTTTGTTGCTTGCAACTAACATCTCTAAATTGCAGAAGGCCAAGAGAAAGATCAGAGTAGAAAATACACATCTCTTACTGCTCCATGTTGCCCAGGACTAGCTAGGACTGTGTGCCCCTTTTAACATTTTGCTTCATCTAGTATCAGAATCCAAGTTGTAATTCCCTCCCGAGAGCAACTTTTCTCTGAGTAAACAATGCTGTGAGATAGTGAGAATCTCACATATTTATTTTGCTCATTCTTTTTAGTACTTGCTTTCTTCTTTGATCATGAATTTTGTTTGTAAGTGACATACTTTTTTCTTTACACAATGATTCTCAAGTGATTATTCAGAGAAAGTTGATGAGAAATGATGAACTACTGAGGAGAATAAACTGTTTGGTTCTCATTTGGGGGGCTGCATTTCTAGCTAGTCTTTTTCTCTTTTTTGAGACAGGGTCTCACTCTATCATGGCTCACTGCAGCCTCAACCTCCTGGGCTCAGGTGATCCCCCCACCTCAGCCTCCCAAGTACCTAGGACTACAGGCGTGTGCCACCACGCCCAGCTAATTTTTGTATTTATTGTAGAGATGGGGTCTTGTCATGTTGCCCAGGCTGGTCTCGAACTCCTGGGCTCAAGAAATCCTCCCGCCTAGCCCTCCCAAAGTGCTGGGATTACAGGCATGAACTGCCATGCCCACCTTCTATGTGGGCTTTTATGTTTTGAGCTATTCAATTCATCCTCTGTCCTTGCATTTGTCCTGCATCCATCTTTCTACCTGATATATTTCTCCTTCTCACTTCCACAGCAGATTTTGCAAAATGGTGAATGAAAAATCTCAAATGTGCTAGTACTAGCTGAAAATAAAAACAAAAGATAATCTTGATCTCCTGTTGCACATCCACCTGACAATTTGCCCTGAAGTAATCCAGAGAGGTGAATTGAGAAATCTGTGTCACTCATACACATGTTTGAACAAGCTGCCAAAGCTTGTCTAGGCAAGTTTTCTCACTAGGTAAAAATCTATTTATGACAGAACCTTGTTCATTTACTGTCAATGTCACTTCATAAGAGTATGTACCTTTACACATGTGAACTGTACACATTCCATACAAAAAATTTCTTATTTATGGCATAAGTCCATTTCTTTTAAATTATGAATTATAAGAAATAAGATATGACTTAACTTTATATTAAAAGGAAATTATAAAATAAAAATAAATTAGATTGATAGTAGGCCCATATGTGTTCTTTCTACTTCAGAATGCTTTTTTATGAGGGAGAGAAATATTTAGTTTACAATAACTGATAAAATACTTAAAGTACACATACCTATGAAGAAGGTAACACAAACACAGACCTCTTTAAAGTAAGGTTTAATGGCAGTTAAAATTCCTTTCCTTTAAAGAAAGCTTAATAATGGGTGTGATGATGAAGACCCACAGAAAAAAGTACAAAAATATGGAAAAGGGAGTCTTCCAGAAGTTTGAAACAAATTTCAGTTCTGATAGTAAAATTATTTTTTATACTTTATCTTATGACAACATATTGAACTGTGACTATTTTTTTCCAACGTAAATCATTTGTCAAGGACTGAGAAGACAGTCAAATCCATTTCCCGTATTTTGTGGTGGTTGCTATATGCTCTCCTAAGTATTGCCTAATACAGGATTAGAACTGATGGAGGGAAAGTAGATTTGTCCTTAGAACTTGCTTACAATTTTTAAATTGAAAACTATTCTTTAGATAATTAACTTTTAACATTTTAACCTTGTCAACTTCCTCCTTAATGCCTCAAGCCAGTGTTACTCGAATATCATGTTGGATATTAGTTGGCCAATTCAGTCTGGAGGCATTCCGTTAACCAGAGTTCTTTGCAGTAGCTTTTCTTAGGATCTTTACTATGTGAATGTACATTGTGAATCTCAGAATCTCATAGAGGGATATGGTGTATCTAGAGATTTCTAAACCTACAGATAATCTTTTTATTTCTTCCAGAACACCCAGTTATAACATATATGACATAAGTGTTTCTCAAAAAATAATTGGAGATATTTTCTTTAATAGCAAAAGGAAAACTGTGCTATTGTCACTACTTTACTCTTCTCCAAAAAGTTGAGCATCTGTCTGGCTCTTTTCCACCTTTTCACCACAGTTCACAAATGAGATCAGAGGTGATGGTGCTTCCTAGCAGTCCAAACCTATCTCCAGTACTAAGCAAGACAATTCATAGCAAAACCCCAACCCAAATGGGGTTGGTAACAATACCCTTCTTATCCAAGAGATTTCCTTCCACCAACCAAGAGAAAGATTAGTTTTTCTCCCAAATTTCTCCCTCCACAATTAGTTTTTCAACCCAGAATGAAAAAAGAGCAGAATCTACCAAATAATTTAGAGTGAGAGATAAAGAGCAATACCTGGTTTTGTTGATCCAATCAAATCCATTTTTTTTCAGATTTAAATAGAAAATAATAACAAATTGACTAAATGTGAAAATTAGATTGCTTGGTTTCCATAACAAAGTAATCATTTATTTTCAAACTTTGCATTACTTATGTTGATACTCCTGCCTTTTTGCTTCTTGCTCATTTCCTTGGAAATCAGTATTTTTATTTTTTGATATATTGTTTTGTTTTGTTGGATTGGTATGAGTGCTGTTGTCATATCCAGTTCGCAGCTTTTATTACCTAGAAGTGAACACATGCTATTCAGATAGCATGTGGTCAAAAGTATTCAATCACGATGATCAAGTATTATTAAAATAAAAAATCAAAAGGTCAAAGAATTTTAGAAAGATGAGCCCAGAATATCCATGCTGTGCAAGAGAAGTGAGTTCTCAGTATAGGTGTGTGTGTGTGTGCACGCACACATGCACATGTACTCACATGCTATGAATCTGAAGGAAGGATAATGGAAACAAAATTGCTGATAGCTTCCTAAAGGACAGAAAAGCCACCATGCTGTGTACCTGTTCTTCAGCTGTATATTAGACTGTAAACAGAATCAATAAAAGAAGGCTTCAGTGAGACTAATTTTAATGCAATGTAAGTAAGAATAAGAACTGAACCTAGATCTCCTGATGCCCTGTCCAGTGCTCAGGAAGAATGTTAATAGTCTTCTTTCTCCTAGTCTTATTTCTTTAATGTTATATTTTCAGTTCCTCTAAACTGATAGGCTATGTTAATTGTGCTCAGTAAAATCTGCTTTTGTCATTGTCATAAGAGAGTTCTAATATCCACAGGCTTACACAAATTAAAGTTATGTTATAACTGTCTCATGGAGTTTGCTCCTTCTGTTTTCCCAATTCCAGTGAGCTACCTCTCAGCTAAGTTTGCAGTCCCCTTATTTCTAATTGTTCTGTATCCAAGACATGCTCTGGAACAATGACTCATTGTTCACTGCACTATTTTTTCATGATGTTTTACCTTGAGTCCTTAATTCACCTTAGAATAACTTCATTTCTTTTGAAAGGGGACTGCATAGTGTATAAACAAGAACTTCGTATTCTTTATCACTGATAAGCTACCTTAAAAGAGATGGAAATGACTCAGAGTTAAATGTAGCCCCTCTGCCTCCATTTTTTTCTTATGATTTCCTTTTTGTTTCCTGCGCTCAGTTCTCCATGAAGAGATGGTTGAAGCAGTCTAGTTTTTAGCACTGTCACCAGGGCTGTGTGTTAAGTTCAAGTTGTGGTTTTCCAAGAAGGGCCCAACTTTGAAGCATTAACATTTAGACTACTGTATAGAAAAGAATAATAGAAATGAACCGCTTGGGAAAGCAATTGGGTTAATTACTGACATTAGACAATATGGGCAATTTATAAATATCATGCACTTCTACTATCAGCTCAACAGAATTTAGTTCAAGTGTGCTGAGCTCTGTGCTCTGGTAGCAAATTTTCTTCCTGTTTATGTAAAACATTGGCTTGCATTTTGGCCAGTGCATGAAGTCTTGTGGGACTCCCAAGTCTTTCAACACATGGAAAGTGAAGAATTAAGAATATCCAAGCCAGGTCAACACACATCTTAATGGTTCTGTCTCAAATTCGTTCTCCACCTATGGACCAAAACCAAATGCAGGGCTCTGTTGATTTTTTTTAAGTTCCAATGAAATTAATGTGGGACACTTTCCCCTAGAATCTAAAACAACAACAACAATGCCAAAAGTCCTTCAAACCCTGAAGCTGTGAAAAACACAAATGAGTATGTGTAATGGTCAGAATGGTTGGCACCTGAATTAAGAGAAGAACATAGATATGACTAGGTTTAGATGTATTCAAGATATTGAAAACTATTTTCCATCTTAAATTATCAAAAGGATAAAGTGTTAGTGGGAGTAAAAAGCCTCAGAAGGCAGTTGGACAAAAATGACTAGTAATGGACTGACAGCAAACTGGTAATTATACAAAACTGGAAAGTTTTAAGAAATATTTGGTTCGTATATCCTGAGCGTTAGCTTCGAATCTGGCTCACTGTTGTGTAAGTGTCCTCCCCCAATATCTTTTGCAATACTTGGTCTAACTATTTATTTTGCTCAAGTTTGGAAAGGAATAGGGTAAAAACCACAAAACAGAATTCAGTTATGAAAGAAATAGTCTCCTTATTAGTACATTTAGGAAAAATGGTTCATAAGTTATAAAATAACTCCTCCCTGGAAATACTTTAAATTAGATTCCTTCTACAAAGATGTGCATGGTGGAGCTGAAATTGCTGATGTTTACACCATAGTTGACATGCAGAACTCTGAAGGGCTTGTTTGTTTGGTACCTCAAAAATCTTCTGCGCCATCTAATGGAAACAATGCAAACTGCAGCTTGCTTTGGAGGACAAGAGCTTCAAATTCTTCAGCACAGATCAATGCAGAATAGATGAAAACTATAGAATGTAGTAGATCAGATACCAGCCTCTAAATGTAATGGCTTGGGGGAATTGGCTCTCAGTTGTATTGTGTACAGAATTCAAACATGCCTAGGGTATTATGATTTCACCATGCAAATATATTAAAATACAATGTATCCATTCATAGTGCATTTAGTAACAGACAATGGAGTGAACTCATATGATTTGCCAAACCAAGATCCAGAATATTCCAGGTTTTATTTTTTTAAATAAGTATTCATTTCCAAGTTTGTGCTGTATTTCTTTGTCACGTCTATGCTACAAGTACAATGTAATTTAATTTTCAACGTGTTTACCACATTCAAAAACTGTAAATGTCATGAATTTTATGTCAGAATCTACACCTTGAATTGTAGACTCAAATGCAAACATGGGTACAGAGGTAATTTAAGTTAAAAGGGAAGACAACGTGGTGGAGTAAGTAGGCTGTCTTGGCAAAGTGGAAATCATACTCCCTGGGTTCAATGAGTGATAATCAGCAACAGCTGGTTGTTGTCGAGCAATAATGCCCAACAAAAGTCCAAAATCTGTACTCTTCTGTATATTTCCTTATTTTGTAAATGGTTGTTCAGACCCATAAATATATCCATGGTCCAGATATGACCTAGGTCTAAGAGCCACCATTTGTGATTGTAGGTTTCTCATAATCCAAGGCAACACAATGAGAATACAGCAGTAAATCCCACAGTTACTGGAATCATTTGAACACAAATCCTTTGAGAAATAAGTGCTTTCATACTTTAATTAATATGCATAGATTGTTTTAGCTGTACATGGCAATGGAGTGTATTAAATCACAGATATTGTCCAATCTTTCTATTATTTCTGGCCAAGTAGTTCTAAGGCTAAAATTCACTGAATCCATAGCCAAATCATTGCCTGTACAGCCCTGAGATAAAGGCAGCTGTCCAATTTTGTCAAACCGCAGTTTCTAATATTCCAAGCCCTTGAGTTGGAGACAAGCTCACACCAATGACAAGGGGCTTCAGAGGGACAGTGTTTGAAAGGTGTTTTCACGTGATTATCAAGACACGTTTATGTTTCTTGGGCAAATAAAGAAAAGGAACAGCTAGCACTTCGTTAGAATTCAAACCTGAAGAAAACATAAGGAATAATGAAAGACATAAGAGATGTTGGCTATGAATGAACCCAATTAAAATGTGTTTTTTTTCTCCTAAAGATATTTTAGATTTGAAGTTGTTGTTGTTTTCATACTTTTCCTCTACTCGTCAGAGTCTGTTGCTCTCTACCCCACTATTTTGAATGATTTCTATAGATGTAGTTCATCTAAGTAATATGGGTTTGCCAGTTTGCCCCCCCCCCCCACTTTTTTTTTTTTTTGAGTCGGAGTCTCATTCTGTCACCTAGGCTGGAGTGCAGTGGGGCAATCTCGGCTCACTGCAACCTCTGTCTCCCAGGTTCAAGCGATTCTCCTGCCTCAGGCTCCCGAGTAGCTGGGATTACAGGTGTCCACCACCATACCTGGCTAATTTTGTGTTTTTAGTAGAGACAGAGTTTCATTATGTTGGCCAGACTGGTCTTGAACTCCTGACCTACCTCGGGTGATCTGCCTGCCTCCGCCTCCCAAAGTGCTCGGATTACAGTCATGAGCCCCTGTGCCTGGTTTGCCCCTTTCATAGGCTCACAGAGCCTGGGAGAACACCATTCCCTAGCCTTGAGGCAGATGAATGCCTGATCCGACACTTTCTAACGATGCCTTTCATGACTTATTAGCATCTTGCAGATCAAAATGTCCCATCTTAATAGCCAATGTTGACTTACCCCTTAGTCAATGTTTCTTTCATAGAACTGGATCCTCAGTTCAGGAAACAGTTACTTGTCCAAAGCCCAATACATATTGAGAACTTAGTACAGTATTGGGCACGTGGTGTCTTCGATAAATATAGGTAATTATTATTCTCATTTAAGGACTGCCAGAAGAGCAACTCTTCTGCACTTTATAAGAAGCAGTTTGGGACTCTACAGTGCCGCAGGAGCTAGCAAAGGTCAGATCTACCTCCTTATACGTGGTGTTCCCTGGTGTTTTTTGGGGGTGGACACCCATGCTTCATCAGGCATTGAAGAAGGAGAAAACAACAGTGTTGAGCCATTCTAGCTAAAGGGACTGGTCTAACCATTATTATTATCATTATTAAAATATTTCAGCCAGGCATGGTGGCTCTCACCTGCAATCCCAGCACTTTGAGAGGCTGAGGTGGATGGATCACTTGAGCCCAGGAGTTCAAGACCAGCGTGGGCTACATAGCCCTTCCCTACAAAAAATACAAAAATTAGCTGAGCCTAGTGGCACATGCCTATATTCTCAGCTAATTGGGAGGCTGAGGTGAGAGAATCACTTGAGTCCAGGAGGTCAAGGCTGCAGTGAGCCATGATCACACCAGTGTGCTCCAGCCTGGGTGACAGAGTGAGACCCTGTCTCAAATATGTATATAGTTACATCTATATATTTTATATTCATTTCTTGCCCATTAAATGTGATCTTAAAGGCAAGAACTATGTCTTTTTCCTTTACAATGTTCTGCTGGATCCCATATCAAGTTATATATATGTAAAAGGTTTTCAGAAAATGAGTGGCGAATGAATAAATGAATATGATGCCACTTATTTCAGTTTTATTATAAATGTTAGCTTTGGCACCTCAGATGATTAGTACGTGTATTGCACATCATATTCTATTTGTTGTAAATTGATATTCTTCTATATAGAGGTTAGGGTTCACTGATGGCAAAGCATTACATTCTTAGTAAAATATAGAAATCAATGAGCTAATGTTTACCAAATAAATGAATTCTATGCTTGTGTTGACCATTATATGAGATTTAGTATTGCTTACTTAGTAGCATATTGAAATAGTTAGCATGTAGCCTAGCTAAGTTTAAATTATTAATCTTTTTCTTTAATACTTAAATGGGACAATTGGATAGTATTTTTTGTTTGGTTTTGCTATAGAGTCTTGCTGTGTCACTCAGGCTGGAGTGCAGTGACACGATCTTGGTTCACTGCAACTTCCACCTCCTGGTGGAATCAAGTGATTCTCCTGCCTCAGCCTCCTGCGTAGCTGGGATTACAGGTGCCCACCACCATGCCTGACCAATTTTCGTATTTTTAGTAGAGATGGAGTTTCGCCATGTTGGCCAGGCAGGTTTCGAACTCTTGACCTCAGGTCATCTACCCACCTCAGACTCCCAAAGTGCTGGGATTACAGGTGTGAGCCACCACACCTGGCCCAATTGGGTAGATTTTAAAGCATATTCAGTTGACCCTTGAACAACATGGGTTTGAACTGCAGAGGTCCACTTATATGCAGATATTTTTCAGTACAAGTTAAACCAAGCGTGCCTGCCTGTCTTGCTGCCCCTTCCATCTTCTCCACCTCTGTCACCTCTGCCAATTCTGAGACAGCAAGACCAACAACCCCTCCTCTTCTGCCTCCTCCTCAGCCTTCTCAATGTGATGACAATGAGGATGAAGACCTTTATGATGATGCATTTTCACTTAGTGAATTATAAATATATTTTCTCTTCTCTATGATTTTCTTAATAACATTTCCTTTTCTCTAGCTTACTTTATTGTTAGAATACAATATATAGTACAGATAACATACAAAACATTGGTTAACCCACAGTATATGTTATTGATAAGACTTTGGTCAACAGTAAGTAGTTAAGTAGTTAAAAGTTGACTACTAATAGTAGTCAAAATTTACACATGGACTTTTTACCACACAGGGATTTGGTCCCCCTAACCCACACATTGCCCAAGGGTCAACTATAATTAGAAATGAGTATCTCAAGGTCTAAGCTAGTCAGGAATTTTTTTAGTACTTGTCTTTCAGATTTATGCGTTTATTTATTTTTATTGATGTATAATAGTTGTACATATATTGGGGGAACATGTGATATTTTGATACCTGTATACAATGTGTTATGAATATGATCAAATCAAAGTAACTGGAATATAAATCACCTGACATGGTTATTATCTCTTTGTTTTGGGAACATTACAATTCTTCTAGTTACTTTGAAATATATAATAAATTATTAGCTATACTTTGCCTACTATACTATCAAATACTAGAACTTTTTCCTTTTTATCTAACTGTATTTTTATACCCCTTAACCAACTTCATTTTCCCTCTCCACTTATTTTCTCTGCCTTTGGTAACCAACATTCTATTGTCTACATCCATGAAATTCACTTTTTCAGCTCTCACATGTGAGTGGAGACATGCAATATTTGTCTTTCTTTCCTGGCTTATTTCCTTAACATAACCTCCCGTTCCATCCATGTTGCTGCAAATGACAAGACTTTGTTCTGTTTTATGGCTGAGTAATATTCCATTGTGTATATATACCATATTTGCATTATCCATTCATCTGTTGATGGACATTTAGATTGATTCCAAATATTTGTTATTGTACATAATGCTGTAATAAACATGAGAGTGTAGATATCTCTTCTATATACTGATTTCCTTTATTTTGGCTATTTACCCAGTAATTGGATTGCTGGATCAAATGGTAGTTCTATTTTTAGGTTTTTGAGGAACTTCCATACTGTTTTCCATAATTGCTGTTCTACTTCACATTCCCACCAACAGTGTAAGATCATCCTTGCCAACATTTGTTAGTTTTTTTCTTTTTGATAATAACCACATTAACTGAGGTGAGATGATATCTCACTGTGGTTTTGATTTGCATTTCTCCAGTGATGGAGGATGTTGAACATTTTTTATACACCTGTTGGCCATTTGTTTGTCTTCTTCTGAGAAATGTCCATTTAGGTCTTTTGCCCATTTTTAAATCAGATTTTTATTTTTTTCTATTGAATTGTTTGAGTTCCTTATATATACTGATTATTAATCCCTTACGAGTTGAATAGTCTGAAAATATTTTCTCCCATTCTGTAGGTTATCTCTTCACTCTGTTGATTGTTTCCTTTGCCATACAGAAACTTTTCAGCTTGATGTAATCCCATTTGTCTAATTTTGCTTCTGTTGCCTGTGCTTTTGAGGTCTTACCCAAAAAGTCTTTGCCCACATCAATATCCTGTAGCATTTCTTCAATGTTTTCTTTTATTGGTTTTATAGTTTCAAGTCTTACATTTAAGTCATTAATCCATTTTTGAGTTGATTTTTGTGTATGGTTATAGATCGGGATCTAGTATTCTTCTGCATATGGCTATCCAGTTTTCCAAGCACCATTTATTAAAGAGACTGTCCTTTTCCCAATGTATGTCCATGACGCCATTGTTGAAAATGAGCTGGCTGTAAGGGTATGGATGTATTTCTGTGTTCTCTAGTTTGTTCCATTGGTCTTCGTGTCTGTTTTCATGCCATTACCATTCTTTTTGATTATTGTACTCAGGATTTTCTAAATGGTTCTTGTAGTACACCTTGCACCACTCTGACCCTTTAATTTTTTCTGACTTATCATTTTTGCTATCTCATAAATGAGGCCCAACACGCCAGATGTTATTTCGAATTATGACTGAGTAATGACTCTTCACTAGCACTATTCCCTGTAGGAAATATTTTTGCGTTAATCTCAACTTCACCTTGTTCTGGATTCTTAGATATACTTTCCTTCAAGTCAGGTTTGATCTTTGGTCTTTTCTGGCATTGATATTAAGTTCTCTGATATTTGAAACTGAAATATTAGTTTTCTCCACACAAAACTCAGGCACAGGTTCTTCCATTCTGTTCTAACTGTTCCCAGTTTTTAAAGACATATTCTAACATCCTCACAACCTTCAACCTTGTGCAAACCCAGTTCCCATTCCAGATCTAAGAAAGAGTCACACAAAAACAGCTTCTCTGTTCTAACCTTGTTAATAGAATGAAAACATATTTTATGAGGTTTGAAAAACTGACATCTTATTTTTGCAAGGTACCCTAGAAAGTTCCCCGTTGGGAGTTCAGTAAATTTGAAATTTACAAAATCCATTCATTCAAAATATGTCTTATGCCAAAATATTATGAGAAGATGGTTCCCAAGAGTGATTGATCTGATTTGAAGACTCAAGTGGCGAAGGTTTCTGGGAAGAGAGTAGGGAAAGGCCATTTCTCTCAGCTGAATCATGGACACTAGGGATTGGCTGAGAACATTTGAGTAGAGTGAGGCAATTCCTATGGAATGAGCCTTGGCCAGAAAACACACTGGTATTGGACAGAGGGAGTACAATATCCGTGCCTTCAACTTTGTTGGAGCAAAATCTTAATTAGCCTGATTCTCTCTCTTTGGTTTCACTGTCTTCTAGATTTGCAAGGAAAGGCATTGTAATATGAACACCTGAAAGCCGCCTTTCTCCTTAGGGTTGAGGGCACCTTCTGTTGTACAGCAGAAACTATTAATTCACACTTATTCTCATAAAAGCACTGTATTTTTCTAGTTTAAAAAATAATACATACCCATTCTAGAAGTTGGGAACTTCAAAAGTATAAAGAAGAAAATTACAATACCCAAAGTCGATAAAATAATTATTAAATCTTGGTATATTTCTTTTCGATCATTTCTTTATGTATCTTTTCACCTATTTATAATCATGCTATTCTGCTTTTTATTACTTAAAATGCAACACAAATGTTTTTGATTCATTTTTAAATGCTTTTAAAGTATATTGTGGATATATTGCATGTCTTTATTATTTTGCTTATATAAATAAACCACAATTTACTTAATCATCTCCCTGTGTTACCCACAGTGGTTGTGATTGTTTGCAATTATGTTTTATTTTGTCTCCCTTATATAATAGAAACTAAGTGTAACTTCAAAAACTAAAGGTAGATTCTCCCATCCTGTGAGGTCATTAACTTGGAGTGAAAATTATACAGGAAGGACTGAGACAACAAAAGTTTGCCTGTCCATGATAAAGTTCAAAGTTGGGCAATGATCTGCTTAGCTATTAAATCAAGCATCTGTTGTCAAGCTCAATTGTAAACAAATCACATAGAAAATTATCTTTCTTTAAATGTTTTGCCGAGAGGATATTTGGAAATTGGAGTGGTTTAGTATCTGAAGGTAACTCTAATTTTCATTTTTAGTCTCTATGTTGAATGCTGTGTAATGTTTCTTATGAAATTTCATTAGATGGGAACTCTGATACTCTTCATTTATGCGTATTCATGTTTTTATTTAAAATACTCTTAACAAATGATTCTTTTATTTTTACGATATAAATCCCATCCAATATTTATAGAGTAAAAAAAGTGGGCATTTGTGTATTTTGTGTTCAACATATTGTTCATATTGAATTCTCCATAGACAGCAATAAGAAAACAATACCAACCCATCAATATTAAATACTGCATCTTAATTACAAATGAGTTGTAATTGGATTCAATTGCAAATGGGTTTTTTTGGTCACAGCACAATTAAAACTTACAGATTTTTTCATTAGAAAATAAAATCAGCTGCTTAGTTCTAAAAATGTATGATGACAAGAGCAAGGACATTTTTTTTTCTGCTAGTTTTGCTTATTGGAGGCCATAATACTCTGGCTTTCAGTACTCAATGCAAGATATCATAAAAGAACAGCATTATAAACTACTTTAGACATTAGTTGCCAAAGAACCCAAGATGTCTTCATTTTGAATATTTCCCGGACCCATAAACATTTAGATTAAATCTGGAACAGATTTTTGTGGTGGTTCATGCTGGCCTCAGGCCACTCTTCCCACTGGGCTTCTTGTTTTGCTGGGGACAGGAAATATTAAACCAGTTTACTGCCTTTATATTCACTTTCACAAAACAAAACAAAAAAACAAACAAGACTTCAAAATCAAACTGGAATCCGCTTCTCAAAAATTCTGGTTGAAGCCTAACTTGAAAGACATACAACAGGGAGAGAGACTAGAGTTTGGCAAAGGTGAGGCAGAAATTTCTTTGCTTCTGGTAAGAAAAAGCCTCATTTCACTCTCTGGAGAGGTCTTGTCTAGACACTGATAATACTGTCCTGATTGATGAACTAGTTAGAAATATTTCTGGGAGGCATTTTGCCAGGTCGTGGATGACCAAGATATTTGGCTAAGCTAAGGGACTAAAATTAAGGCTATCATTTTCATTCAAAGCACTATAGTTACATGTATATCTCTAGGCTAGTGTTTATTAATTTAGCTTTCTGTAGTTTTGTGTCTCCTTTCTTGTCCTTTAAATTCTGTCTTCTAGTTGGTACCAATCTTACTGAAACTGTTCTGGAAAATTGAGGAGGAGGGAATCCTCCTTTACTCACTCTATGAAGCCAGTATCACCCTGATATCAAAGCTAGGCAAAGACATAACAAAAAAGAAAACTACAGGCCAATATCCTGGATAAACATAGATGCAGAAATTCTCAAAAAAAAAAAATACTACCAGACTGAATTCAACAGCACATCAAAAAGATAATATACCATGATAAAGTGGATTTTATTCCAGGGATGCAAGAATGGTTCACCATATGCAAGTCAATAAATGTTATTCATCACATAAGCAGAATTAAACACAAAATCCATATGGTCATTTTAAAAGACACACAAAAAAGCATTAAAAAAAATTCAGCATTCCTTTATGATAAAAACCCTCAACAAACTGAGCATACAAACAACATGCTTCAACATAATAAAAGTCATATATGATAGGCCCACAGCAAACATTGTACTGAATGGAGAAGAGTTCAAAGCATTCCCTTTAAGAATTGGAACAAAATGAAGATATTCATTTTCACCACTCCTATTCAACATAGTACTGGAAGTCCTACTTAGAGCAATCAGGCAAGAGAAAGAGATAAAAGGCCTCCACACTGGAGAAGAGTAAGTCAAATTATCTCTGCTCACTAGTGATATGATCTTATACATGGAAAGCCCTAAAGTGTCCTAGATTTGACAAATGACTTCAGTAAAATTTCAGAATACAAAATCAATGTACAAAAATTGATAGCATTTCTATATACTAATAACAATCAAGCAAAACCCAAATCAAGAACTCAATCCCATTTACAATAGCTACAAATATAAAATAAAATAACTAGAAACACATTTAACTAAGGAGGTGAAAGATCTCTACAAGGAAAACTATAAAACACTGCTGAAAGAAATCATAGATGATGAACACAAATGAAAAAACATCCCATGCTAATGAATTGAAGAATGAATATTGTTAAAATGACCATACTGCCAAAGCAATCTAGAGATTCAGTGAAAGTCCTATCAAATTACCAATGTCAGTCTCCACAGAATTAGAAAAAAAACAATTCTGATGTTCATACGGAACCAAAAAAGAGCCCGAATAGCCAAAGTAATTCTAAGCAAAAAGAAAAAGCTAGAGGCATCACATTACCTGACTTCATATTATACTACAAGGCTACAGTAACCAAAACAGCATGGTACTGGTGTGAAAACTGACACACAGATCAATGAACACAATAGAGAACCCACAAATAAAGCCATGTATCTACAGCCAAGTGATCTTTAATGAAGTTAACAAAAACATACACTGGGGAAAGGACACCCTCTGTAGTAAATGGTGTGGGAAAATTGGATAGCCATATGCAGAAGAATTAAACTGGACCCCTGTCTCTCACTATATACAAAAGTTAACTAAAGATTAATTAAAAACTTAGAGGGAAGACCTGAAATTAAAAAAAAATCCTAGAAGAAAACCTAGAAAAAACTCTTCTGGGCATTGGTCTAGGCAAAGAATTTATGACTAAGTTCTCAAAAACAATTACAACAAAAACAAAAATAGATAAATAGGATTTAATTAAAAAGATTCTGCACAGCAAAATAAACAATCAACAGAGTAAATAGAAAACCTACACATGGGAGAAAATATTTGTGAACTATGCATCTGACAAGAGCTAATATCCAGAACTTATAAGGAACTCAATTAGCTTAACAATAACAACAACAACCAAATAATCCAATTAAAAAGTGGACAAAAAGCATGAATAGACATTTTTCAAAAGAAGGCATATAAGCGGCCAACAAAAATATGAAAACATGCTCAAAATCAGAGAAATGCAAATTAAAACTACAATGAGGTACCATCTTACACCAGTCAGAGTGTCTGTTATAAAAAAGTCGAAAAACAACAGATGTTAGCAAGGATGTGGAGAGAAGGGAATGCTTATATGTTGTTGGTGGGAATGTAAATTAGTACAACCTCTATGGAAAACAGTATGGAGATTTCTCAAAGAACTAAAAATAGAATCACTATTTGATCCAGCAATCCCACTACTGGGATTCTTTTGGATCCCAAAAAGAAATCATTATGTTGGCGAGGCACGGTGGCTCATGCCTGTAATCTCAGCACTTTGGGAGACCGTGGCAGGCAAATTACTTGAGGTCAGGAGTTCAAGATCAGCCTGGTCAACATATGAAACCCTATCTGTACTAAAAATACAAAAGTTTGCCAGGTGTGGTGGCGGGAGCCTGTAATTCCAGCTACTCAGGAGGCTGAGGCAGGATAATTGCTTGAACCTGGAAGGCAGAGGTTGCAGTCAGCCGAGATCATGCCACTGAACTCCAGCCTGGGTGACAGAGCGAGACTCCATCTCAAAAAAAAAAAAAAAAAGAAAAAAAAGGAAATCATTATATAGAAAAGTACCTGCACTTTTATGTTTATCACAGCACTATTCACAATAGCAAAGTCATATTTATATATATATACTCAGCCATAGAAAAGTATATACATATATACGTATATATAAGTATACATATATACGTATATATGTATATATATATACACACTCTCTGTCTATCTATCTATCTATCTATCTATCTATCTATCTATCTATAGCACTCCACCATAGAAAAGGATAAAATCATATCCTTTACAGCAACAGAACTGGAGGCGATTATTTTAGGTGAAATAACCCAGAAACAGACAGCCAAATAATATATGTTGTCACTTATAAGTAGGAGCTAAATAATGGGTGCACATAAACATACAAGGGGGAAAAATTAGACACTGAAGACTCCAAAAGGTGGGAAGATGAGAGAGAGACAAGAATTAAAAAATTACATCTTGGGTACAATGTTTGCTGTTAAGAGGATGGATACACTAAAAGCCCAGACTTCACCACTAACCAATATACATGTGTGAGAAAATTGCACTTGTACTCCCTAAATCTATTTTTTTAAAAAAAGCATTCTTATGTTCTCCTCAGTAGAATTCAAACACTGAGAAGAGATACCTCTTGAGCTATGTAAAATGTTAAATAAACTTCCTTAGACCATGAGTGTCAGGGACTCAAAAGGAAAATGTTTGTGTGTGTGTGTACATATGTACACCCATGTGTAGATTCTCTGCCTGATTCCTTTTTAAGGAAGAATGAAAATGACAAAAGGGGGAACTCTGCCGCTGTTTCAACTATTTTTTTCCCACTATTTTAACTGTAAAATCAGCATTTTATTAAATCTTGCTTAAATGGAAATGATGAGATTCTAATATTGAATGTGAAATGAGATGAAGATCTGCTCTGGGAGTTGAGTATTATAAAAAGTGAATTTTCAGGACTCTAGGCCAAGTTTTTGTTCTGCTTTTAAAAAAATAATCTTCAAATAAAAAACTTTTCTTAGTTTTAAAAATAGCATTATGATATTTAAGAATACTTAGTTCTTCAGTGGTGTGTTTGAAGCAAGGTCTCAAAAGCTTTAGAAGAAACTGGTGGATATCTTATTGAACTCTGAAAAGAGGAAATATTATAATCTTTTAAAAAGAAGAGAATTTTTTTTAATCCTTTACCAAAGAAAGATGATATTCTCAGTTGTAAATGAGTATAGATTTTATTTCTAAGTAGAATACTCCTCTCCTCCCATTCCTTTCTTTTCCCCTTGCCTTTCCCAGGCCTACCTTCCAACTGAACCCATTAATGAAAGAAAGGCCAAGGCTTGGGGTTGTCTAAAAAAAATTATCAGGGGCATCATTCATTCACTCTCAATACTCTGTTACAAGTCTTGAAACTCTTGTGCCTGGTTACCAGCAAAAATCCCATTCCCGCTGGAGAGAAATCTGTCCTGTTGCATCTATGAGAGCAGTGTTTTTTAGACCAAGTTTGAATGCATTCTAATTAAGTGATTTTTAGTAACTGTGGACTTTAAAATAAAAGTGACCATTGACATTATACTTGGTGGTCAAGTCATATGGTTTCCTGTAGCTGGAGAAAATCTAATTCTGGGCACTAAATACATCTACAACTCTTTTGCACATAGAACTGTCATTGGCTTACCATCTCTAGGGAAAGCATTTAGGGATTTTATATTTTCAAGCAAAGAATTAATTTATACTGATTTCAGCCCAGTTTTGGTTGGTTCTCTTTGGCCAGCAACTATTGGTATACGGTTTGTGATGGTAGGTTAGAGACCCAAAAGCAGTTTGTTGCTATGGAACTTAAGGAAATATCATAGCTGGTTTAGATGATGAACAACTTAGCAAGACACAATGTATCATATTGGTATAGGAGAGATCTGGTTAAAGTTCGTAACGCAGCTAGACAAGAGGAGATTCTAGCTATGGCTGAGCCACATTGCTTTGATTATTATTGAAGAGACAGACTAGAAAATTTGGGGTCTGATGTTAATGATATTTGATTTAGATGTGTAATAGGTGCCGATTTCAAAAATGGACACATCTAATAACTTTCTTTGTCTCTTGGTCCATCCAAAATGGATGAATGTAATAATAAAATCATTGCAGGGGAGAAAAACTAAGTGATTAAAATAATCTAAGGAGAATCAATAAAATAATTTACATTAATCCCAATTTAAATTGCATTAATCTTCCTCTTAGCCATTCCATCTTATGATAAGAAGACACTACCTTTTGAAAAGGACATGAGCTAATGAGCTGGAATGGCCCCTTGGTGAATACATCTACTGAAACTTATTCTCTACACTCATCTGCCACATGGTATCTGTTGCTACACTGGCAATAAATCCCCGGGGCTAGAGGATGAAAAACTCAGGGGGGTCTGGCAAAGTCTGGAATCAGAAATAGACCATCTGCCTCATGGAGAAATTGACAGGAATCTCAGAACAGATGCATGCACCTCTTCACCATGAGGCAGATGGATAAGGAGAGCAAATAGGACCCAAAGCTGATTCTGGGAGACAAATAAGTAAAAGGCATGGGAGAAGCCTGGTTCTGAGGATCAAGCACAAATTCATCAGTCCAAGCTTCAAAGCCTTTCATAGGATGGCTCCACTCTGGCTTTTTACTCCTATCCTTCACTACTCTCCCCAAACATCATTCCAGCCAGAATTACTGATTTAGCATCATCCAGACATGACTTTTACATCCATGACATCTCTGCCTCTTTTTTGGCAATGCATATCCTACCCGTCCTTAAAGGCTCTTTTCTCTGTGAAATCTTCCCTTACACAGCTCATATGGTCTCTTTCCTTCATTAATGTTCAGCATATATTGTGTATGCCTCTCATTTTACAATGACATTGAATTGTGCTTGGGATAAAAGTTTAGTTTTTTTTTTTTTTTTAACTGTTGAACTGTAAGATGTTATCTAACTAAACCCTATTTCTCTAATTCATCCTGAGTAAAACCACATGGCCATACACCAGCTACATTTGGTTTCTAGAGGTATGGAACATGTTATGTTTCTTTCCACCTCATAACTTTGGCACAAGACTCTACTTGAGTATCAAGGAGACAAAAGATCATTAGAATAATGTGATGGAGGAGACAGAAAGAGGTCAGGGAAAGCTGCATCTCAGGCAAAGCTCATAGCAACAGTGACTTAGGGATAAAGAAGATGTGGGAAGAGTACTTTTGGGGGCAATAAGCAGAAGACATGGTGGAGAGCCAAGAGTTTCCAGGTGCTAAAGGGAGAGCAGTTAGTTAAGGTTTTGCTAATTGATAATTGACTTCCTTAATCCTGATGATCAGGCGTAGCATTTGCTTGAAGACAAACAGCTGGAAGCAACAAGGTAGAAAGGGAGAGGGAACCATATTGATTGTGATGGGCCTGGGATACGTTTTGTTTCCTGGTATTCAAAATGAAGGTGCGCAGGTTTCCTTCAGTGTCTATTTTCTCGAGTTATTGTATTCTGTAGCTGAGGAATATACCTAATATAAGTGGAAAAACACAATCATACCCAAGAAAGGTTAAGAAAGCCAGAATTAAAACCTGGGGCTTTCCCAGCTTTGGCAACATAATGAAATCCTGTCTCTATCAAAAAAAAAAAAAAAATTAGCTGGGTATGGTGGGGCGTGCCTATAGTCCCAGCTACTTGGGAGGCTGAAGTGGGAGTATTACCTGAGCCCTGGAGTTCAAGGCTGCAGTGAGCCATGATCATGCCACTGCACTCCAACCTGGACAACGGGTCAAGACTCTGTCTCTAAAAAGAAAATAAATAAATTAAATAAAATAATAATAAAAAAACCTAATAAAAAAATTCTATGTATTTTATTCAGAGACTCAATATCATTCAGTAGAAGCTCAACTAGAAACAAGATTAGTATATGCCAAGTGGTTAGACCCTAGTCTCTCATTTTAAAATGAGTATCTCCTAGAATTGACAGCATGTGTGTATATATATATACACACACACACAGACACACACACATATATCTTGAACACATTAATTATTAACTTCTCAAGTAATATTTGTTGACTGTATGTATAACCATATGCTATCAGGTTTCACCAGCCTGTGGATAGGAATAAGATTGCATTGGGATTTATACTACCTTGCACTGGAATTTTAGTCAGTGTCTCAACATTATTCTGTTGCTTTTGTGAGATCATGGCACTCTCCACATTTCCCCCAACTCCACAAGTTTCTGTGGTCCCAGAGGTGTTTCACTTATGTTTCTATATGAGGAAAAGCCTGCTGGGCATGGCTGCTCTAGTCAGATGTGAGCTGAACCCCTCTGACACCTGCTGTCATGTTCTCTAGAGTTCTGTGTCCTCGGTTTGGAAAAATAACCTGGAGAAATTATAAAATAACATGAAGAAATAGAAGCCTAAGGTGTCCTCAAGTCAGCTGCCTAATCTCAGGTTAACCTTAATTCATACTCCTGTTCTATATGTTTACCATTAGATTTCAAAGAAATAAAAAATTTGAATAGAGAACAAAACTTTCTTGGAACACCCAATTTGAAATTTTTGTGTGTGACACACCTCAGAAAGTATGTCCACCGCCTTTGCAGCTCTGTTTTGAGCATTTCTAGTCATCCAAAGCCTCCATTAATAGGACATATGTTCCATGAAAAATTATATGTAAACTTCAGAATAACAGAATTATGGGGTCCATCCCATTCTTCACCACTGATTTTGTAACATTACTGTTACAAAGATTACATCATATGTTAATAACATCTTAAAATATGAACAAAGTAAGAGTAATAGGAATCTAAACAATGTATCTGACTCTATTATTTCTGATCAAGTGATCTGTAAGAGTAAGGATATTTCTGTCACTTCTGTCAATGAAAAGAGAAAGCTCTTGGTTATGTGCCATACTCTTGCATCATCTCAATTCCCCAGAATGGACTAAATCAATTGAAAGATAAACTCACTGTAGTCAGGCATATGCTGACATGTTGGCCCCTTCACAAAAGCTCATGGACAGATTTCCTCTAGACCCAAACAAACTATGTAAAGAGTCTGTTTTGATTCTTGTTAGCTTTGCACTCTCTCAGCAAGCTGCTAAGAAAATTCAAATATGGCTACTCTTTTGGAAAGAAATGGCATTCCAGGATCTTTCAGGGTTTTTTTTTTTTTTTAATATAAGACAAAGTTATTTTTACAGAACAGTGCTACTCTACAAAGCATTCTTGGAGCAGCATAACAGTTCTAGTATATCAGTTAACTTGGAATTTGGGTTTAATGTATAGTTTGAGAGCCTTACATGAATGAAAGATTTATGTATACCTTGTGCCTTGCTGTCATGATGATGCTTGGCTCACTATCTGTTTCTGAGGAGCCATATCCAATCACCAATAATGTCGCCCATGCGGCTTGAGCCTCACAATATTCCCAAAACCTAAAATTCTCCCCGGCGATTAAAAATTAGAAATGCGCTGTTAATGCCTATTTGTTCAATGAAATAATTAAACAAAATATGCGTGTTTTGAAAAGCTAAAGGACAAATTAAATAATTTCAAGCCTCCCATTGTTCATTTGAAAACATATTTACATATTCCAGCCTTGGCAAAGGGAACTATCTGATAGAACTGCATATGACTATTTTATGAAATACTTTTAAAAAAATTTTTTTTTAAATTTAATCTCAGTAAACCTTACATAGGTTTAATGAGATAATGTAATACCTACATATGTAGGTATTAGCTTCCCCATCAGTACAACTGGGACAATAAGACTTAGGGTAAATAATGTTTTAAAAAATATATGATAGGTAAGCTGCAGAACAAAGAATCAGCATGTTTCCTATATTTGAGTTTGCTTCCCCAAAATTCTATAACTTTTTCTAGGTGAAGTCACTGAGGTTAAGGAAAGTGGAAGGTTATATACTCCGGGCCCTCATATAAGGGTTTAGACATATACTCTGCTCTACTTTAGTGAAAGTGTTGGCTACAGATACTCTTGCCTTAATGAGCCTGTAAGGTCAGAACATAGCCATTGGCAGAAGACTTTGTGCCAGGCATAATAATATAAAAAATCAAGGCCTGAATTTTGTCTGGACCCATTTCACATTTCAAGTTGTGAAACTGTGAAATAATCCAGAATCTTTAGAGAGTGTACAGAAACATCATTCATTATTACTCTCACTCTCTGGGGGCTTTTACTTAACAAACATGTTTCAAAGTGACTTTTTTTAACTTTAAGAAGTAGGAAAAAAGAAATACCCAACAACAACCTTGCACTTATTATGATACCTGCTTAGAAAGATCTCAGTTTTAGAACAAATTAATAAGCTTGTATACTATCTTAGTTTTCCCATCATGATTCCAGCATAGAAAAATAATGCAATCGCAGAGAAACTCCAATTGTAGAATATACGTAAATCTGAGGACTATAAATTATTCTAGTACTGACTAGAACAAATATATTTCTGGAAAAGAGTGGTGGTTTTCTTAAAACAGACAGACAAACAAAAGAAAAAAAGCACCAAAAAAGATGGAGATAATTTTTCTGAGGCTGAGCAGCAAACTACCTATAGAACTATTGAGTTCTGAGTACTGGACTTTGACTTCCTCAGTGGGCAATATTCCCTTGATGATCATCCTGAAAGATATTATGGTTGATATGTGGAGTACTTTTGGAATAAAATGTTCTATTTCTTCTTCAAGATACTTTTTTAAAAAAGTAATAGAGGCAGGGTCTCACTATGTTGCCCAGTGTGGTCTCCAGCTCCAAGGTAAAGCAGTCCCCCAATCTCTGCCTCCCAAAGTGCTGAGATTACAGGCATGAGGCACAGTGTCTGATCTCCACGATACTTTTTAATTGTAGTAGTCTGTTCTCACAATACTATAAAGAACTGCCCGAGACTGGGTAATTTATAAAGGAAAGAGGTTTAATTGACTCACAGCTCCACAGGGCTGGGGGGGCCTCAGGAAACTTACAATCATGGCAAAGGGGAAGCAAACATGTCCTTCTTCACATGGAAGCAGGAGAGAGAAGTGCCAAGCAAAGGGGGAAAAGCCCCTTATAAAACCATCAGATCTTGTGAGAACTCACTCACTCACTATCATGAGAGCAGCATGTGGGTAACCACACCCATGATTCAATTACCTCCCACCAGGTCTCTCCCATGACACGTGGGGATTATGGGAACTACAATTCAAGATGAGATTTGGGTGGGGACACAGCCAAATCACATGATTCCACCCTGGGCCCTCCCAAATCTCACTTCCTCACATTTCAAAATACAATCATGCCTTTCCAACAGTTCCCAAAAGTCTTGGCTTATTCCAGCATTAACCCAAAAGTCCAAGTTCAAAGTCTCATCTGAGACAAGGCAAGTCCCTTCCACCTATGAGCATGTAAATCAAAAGCAAGTTAGTTACTTCCTGGTTACAATGGGGGCACAGGCACTGAGTAAATATACTCATTCCAAATGTGAGAAATTGGTAGAAACAAAGGGGATACAGGCTCCATGAAAGTCTGAAATCCAATAGGGCAGTCATTAAACCTTAAAGTTTCAAAATAATCTCCTTTGACTACATGTCTCAATTGCAGGTCATGCTGATGCAAAAGGTGGGCTCCTATGGCCTTGGGCAGCTCCACTCCTGTGGCTTTGCAGGGTATAGCCCTCACCTCCTGGCTACTTTCACAGGCTGGCATTGCGTGTCTGTGGCTTTACCAGGCTCATGGTGCAAGCTGCCGGTGGATCTACCATTCTGGGGTCTGGAGAATGGTGACCCTCTTCTCACAGCTCCACTAGGCTCTGTGTGGGGGCTTCAAACACATGTCTTCTCTCCTCACTGCCCTAACAGAGGTTCTCCTTGAGGACCCTACCCCTGCCTGAACATCCAAGCATTTCCATACATCCTCTGAAATCTAGGCGGAGGTTCCCAAACTTCAATTCTTGTCTTCTGCACACCTGCAGGAGCAACACCACATGAAAGCTGCCAAGGCTGTGGGCTTGCACCTTCTGAAGCAATGGTCTAAACTGTACCTTGGCCCATTTTAGTCATGGCTGGAGTGGCTGGGGTGCAAGGCACCAAGTCCTGAGGTTGCACACAGCAGGGGGGTCCTGGGCCGGGTCCACTAAAGCATTTTTCCCTTCTAGGCCTCCATGCCTGTGATGGGAGGGGCTGCTGTGAAGGTCTTTGACATGTCCTGGAGGCATGTTCCTCCTTGTCTTGGTGATTAATATTTGGCTCCTCATTACTTATGCAAATTCCTGCAGCCGCTTGAATTTCTTCCCAGAAAATGGGTTTTTCTTTTCCATTGCATTGTCAGTCTACAAATTTTTCAAACTCCTATGCTCTGCTTCCTCTTGAACACTTTGACACTTAGAAATTTCTTCTGCCAAACACCCTAAGTCATCTCCCTCAAGTTCAAACTTCCACAGATCTCTCAGGCAGGGACAAAATGCTGCCAGGGTCTTTGCTAAAGCATTGCAAGAGTCACCTTTATTCCAGTTACCAGTAAGTTTCTTATCTCCATCTGCACTCACCTCAACCTGGACTTCATTGTCCATATCACTATCAGCCTTTTTGTCAAAACCATTCATCAAGTCTCTAGGAAGTTCCAAACTTTCCCACATCTTCCTGTCTTCTGAGCCCTCCAAGTTTCTAGGAAGTTCCAAAGTTTCCCACAGTTTACTGTCTTCTTCTGAGCCCTCCAGACTGTTCCAGCCTCTGCCTGTTATCCAGTTCCAAAGTTGCTTCTAATTTTTGGGTATCTTTATAGTAGCGCCCCACACCCTTGATACAAAATCACTGTATTAGTTCATTCTCACACTGCTATAAAGAATTCCCCGAGATTGGGTAATTTATAAAGGAAAGAAGTTTAATTGATTGACAGTTCCGCAGGGCTGGGGGAGGAGGGTGGCTCAAAACATTTACAATTATGGTGGAAAGGGAAGCAAACATGTCCTTTTTCACATGGTGGCAGGAGAGAGAAGTGCCAAACAAAGAGGGAAAAGCCCCTTATGAAACCATTAGCTCTCATGAAAACTCACTCATAATCATAAGAACAACATGGGGGCAGCCACCCCCCCGATTCAATTACCTCCAACTGAATCCCTCCCAGGACATGTTGGGATTATGGGAACTACAATTCAGGATGATATTTGTGAGGGGACACAGCCAAACCATATCATCAATCATATAGATGACTGTCATTACATGCACCAATGGAGGAAATTCAAAGAATAGAATGGATAATTTAAGGCTGTCAATAATTTAGATGTAACTTCTCCTTAGCATTGGAGTCTAAATTAACACTTTTAATTTGAATCATGGAATTTATAATATTTCAAGCAAAATTCTAAAGCTTTATAAGTACCAGCATTGGTAACTTTCCAATTATGGCATACTACCCAAAACTGTTTGGAAATCAACTTCCCAGAAAATAAATCTCTGTTCCTTATTCCTTCTTACATCAGTTCAACAAGGATGTGCTGGATGTCCACTCTACACTATCATCTCTCCCACACACTGAGAGAATTTTATGACCATAACAAGCTTTAATTTCAAGGAGTCAAATGTTAGCTCATAATTAAAGCACCCTGATTTAATACACATCTGTTTTCCCCTCCATCCTGAATAATCTTGCTTTACAAACTGGATTTGAGGCTAAACTTTCTCATCCAGTATTCTCTGCTTCAAATTCATCCTTCTAGTGAGGAAGTCTGCCTGGCACTCTCTTCTTACCTTTACCCAGATAACTCCTAATTATCCTATAGCTCTCCAACTAACTTCTAATTATCCTATAGCTCTGCGGCTAACTCTTAATTATACTACAGCTCTTGATTTATATAAACTTCTTCCAGGAAGCCTTTCTTGATGCCCCAAGGCAGGGTTAGGAACACCTCTTAGGGGTTTACATAATTGCCTTTTTACTGGATATAACTTAGATTATCTTGCCTCCAGAGTCCAAATCTTGTTGACTTTTATGCTTACATTGTGCCTAAAGATGTTTAATAAGTGTTTGCTAAATGAAAGGATAAATAATTAATGGACACCCAATTATTAAGTAAAATAGCACAGTCAGCAATACAAATCTCTAAGGGGAAAAGGATCCTGTGAAATAGTAACTCAGTCAAATAGTTTTCGTGAAGAAGAAAACAGAGAGAAAATATATCTGGCTCCATAGTTAGAAGGACACTGTGCTTGACTTCAACATTTGCTCTATGGGATGTCAATCCAGGCCACCTGGAATGTGTAGCGTTTTCTGGTTTTATTCCTGCCTATGAGATGGTGATTATTACACAATTGATTTTTAAAAATATTTATGGATTCTATTCCAGGAGTCTAGGAGATATCTTTGCAGCATTCTAGAGTTTCAAGGCAAACTGTAGATATGATTACTTGAGATGCTATGAACATTTTTCCAAATCATTTTGTCTTGAATAAAATTAATCTTTTGCTCAACAGTCAATTAGAAAAAATCAAAGACTCAAAAAAAATCTCAATCTTGGTGTGAGGGCTTCTTCACCTGTTTCTCTCCTCCCGCAACCCCAGAAGAGATGTCATCTTCAGCTTTGTTTTTAAAGGTTTATGTGCATGAAAATAGGTTGGGGACAAATGCATCGTCATCTGGTAATGACCTGATGTTTCTTCACTCCCATAAGGTAGTTAGGCATCTGCCTGCTTGGCTCCTTTTCTTCCTCTACTCTCCCAAGAGAAGTTTTTCTTTTTCAGCCTTGTACCTAATCTTAGAATACGGAATCAAACAAACATAAAGAGAAAAACAAGGCTGAACAGATTGAAGGAAAAAACGGATTCTTAAGAGCTAAGTCAACATTGCTGGGCTCTCCTTTGTTGTGGAGAATCCAGGTGAAGTGTCAACTCCAGAGGAGTGTGAATAATAAGCCAGAGAAAGTTCCTGCTGTGTAAGAAGGGTGAGGGTGGGGTGAAAGAGGCAGGAAAGCTGGGGAGGCTGGATGCCAGGAAGATTTTTGGAGGACTCCAATGAGAGATGGTAGGTATGAAAGAGATATTGGAGGAGAAATGTCAAAGGGGATTATAAATGGGGATACCCTAAAGTTATGTACACATGTGCCTTTTTCTAGGGAGAATATCTGTATCTTTCATAACCTTTTAAAAGGCTCTAATGATCCAAAAAATATAAAAAGGTATTGATGTATATTGAGTCATATGATTAAATATTCTGGTCTCAAAGATCTATTAATAGGAGCTGTAGCCTGTCCCTAGAAACATTGCAACAAATGGAGAAAGGTTCAGCATATATATGTATATAAAAACACCCATTTGAATAATATAGGATTCGTATGTCTGAACTGTATCATTCACTCTTTTGACCTTCCTTGTAGTAGGAAAGTGGGACAAATTAGAAAACCAGATTAGTGATTACCTACCATGTAATAAGCCTAAAAGAAAGTATGTATAAATAAGGCCACATTTACATGTATGTTGAAATAATGATGGTCCAAAATCCTCATTGCTTTACAAATTTGATCTCCAGTTCTTTCTGGAATTTTTCTCCTCCAATTTTTTCAAAACCTCCAGGGCTTGAGATTGGTGCCTACATAATAATTCTCTGCATTTTCTCTACAGCCAAAGTAGAAGCTGAACTGTAGTCAAAGACTGAGCTGCAACAACACTGACCTTTCTGAAAGCCACATGGAGGTGCCAGAACCTTAAGTGGCCAAAACCTGTTAACCCTGGTTGTAGCATCGAAATCCTCTCTTCTTCTGCTGGCAAGACCCAATGCTGCCTTTTACTGACAGCTCTGTGGAGTGGTTCTTGCGTCTTGGGTTATTTCCTGCCATTGCCATTGCAATGCAAATTTATAAGAGATATTCCAATACTTTCCTCATTCAGTTTTGACAAAATAAAAGGCTGTTTGTTGCTTCTGTTTTTTCATTAAGATGTGTCCCACAGTGAACCTGTCTAGAGTGCAGACAGCTATAGTTTTTTAGTGACACTGCTCTCCAGATCATGCATGTGTGCACACACACACCTTTTTTTCCAAAGGCACATCTGATACTCCAGGGTGACAGAATTATGGGGTTCTCTTTAAGCCACATGATTGGCTCACAGCCTATACTCCTCTACCTCCCTCATCCTGGAGGGCTATTTTTAATTCATTGGTCCCTACTCCTTACCCCATAATGTGTGCTCCTTCTTAGGAGCCCATTACTATTTTCCTGAAATCTCACTTCCATCCAACAACTATTCCATTGGACATGTATTTCTACACATGTGTATCTCCATGGAGTCTTGAGCCATGGCCTGACTCCTGGAGGAATGAGAAGAGAATATTAAAAACCGCTTCACTTCCAGGTCTTCTGTGTAAATCAGTGGTTGAAAATCAATATTTAACAGAATTAGCTAAAGATCTAAGCTACGATACAAATGGATGTTAGGGAGGGGAGTAGTCTAACTTTACTGTCCAACAGTACTGAAGCCTCAGGCTCTTGGTTAAGCAATTTTACAAAAGAAAACCTTCCAAATATGATACCATTTGTTCTTTTGCATTAACAAAAGTATTAGATGTAATTTCATTTTTGGCTTCTCAGTCTGTTTGATTAATTGTCTTTATACTGTTATCATTTTTTATATTTGGCAAATACACCCTTCTCATAATTTTATCTGGATTAATTAAAAATTAATTGAAAATACATTGTTAAATATAATTCTTATTGTCTAATAATTTCAAACAAGGTCTAAATTATTTTTTCTTTAAATAAATTATTTCTATTTTTAGGGAAAAACCTTCAAAACCTTTATTCCTTTTAATACAGAGGACAAAGGGAAAATATAAACAAATCTGTAAGAATTACAAGGTGCTCTAATATCTAATATTTTAATAAACTACTACCAGAAACCTCTATCTCAGAAAAGATATCTTACTAACATGCAAAAACCATTATAATGAATGTCTGTTATGGGTTGCTTAGAGGGAGGATGCATTTGAATACTTAAAATATTCAGCGGACTCATAGTAACTGATGTTTTAGGGTTCCACTAAGTGAGTCTGAAATGTTTCAGAGCTCAGTGAAAGTAGCTTTACCTCTCAGGTTTCAGCTTTGTAAAGAATAAGGACTTGTGTAGGCTCCATACACTATTGTTTTGTAGAGGGTCAACTGTGTCCTGGTAGAATTTTCTGAGGCTAATGCATGTGAATCAGCTTCATCTGATCTTCCACGGTAGTTTCAGGGTCTGTGGAGGGTTCACATGATGGATGGACCACTCCATACCTTTAGGAAACCATCCTTACAGGGTTGACAAGAATTGCATGCCAGATATTGGTCAGAAATATAGTTATAATTAAAGATTAATTAGGCTGCACTTTGGCCCACTTTCTTGTTGCTAAAAGTCAGGCAGCACTAGATACTGACCATTTGCATCTCCATTGTTTCTATTGATAGGATTTCTGACATTAGGATTTTAAGGCTGTTTAAGAATTGATTTGCATACCCATGGTTCCTATAGACAGGATCTGTGACATTTTGTTTAAGAGTTGCATGAGATGTTTTTCAGACCCTGAATTCTAACAACCAATTTGAAGACCTTCACAGAGGAACAGGATCAGCATGAAAATACAGCTTCATTTTCCTGTCTTCAGGAAAATGACTTCACCTTGCGCTCTGTGACCAGTCAAGGGTCTCCACACTTTAGCCCACTCCAAAACCCTTAAAAACCCTACCCCTAAACTCCTCAGGGACATGGATTTGAGGTTTTCTCTTATCTCCTCCTTCAGCGACCCTATGATTAAACATTTTTCTCTGCTGCAACCTGGTGTCTTGGCTTTGTGACTTGCTGTGTGCATCAGGCAACGAACCTAATATGCTTACATTTATTCAACTAATATAAGGAAGGCGGCATGGGGAAAATGTTTGTTGGCTTGGTCATCTGCCTTTGTTATTATCTGCACCAGAATTAAGAGACATAGTTTTATGGGAGACAGTGAGTTCTGAAACCGGTTGGGCCCTAGCATCTCTGTTGCTGTTTCTGGGCATGAAACTGAGCCTGGGCTCTGGGAACTCTTAGAGAAGGAAATGGAGGGTGAAGAAGCCCCCTGTGATCCAGGAAGTTGCGAACAGCACATGCTTGTCTTCTAATTTCTTCCTTTCCCTTTTACCCTTTAAGCATTTTTAAAACCTTTGCTTTGTTGTTGTCATTGTTACTGACTAATCAGATATTGAAAAGAGTGTTAGCATAAAAATCATTGATACAATGTGTTATCCTTCCAGAGGCATATGCATTTTAAAAGAAAGTTGGCAGAGAAAGGAAACATGCTTAACACAAAGCAATGCCTTTCAGTCCTCAGTCAGAGAGATATTTTAGTCAGTAGAAAATACTAATGCCCTGCCTACCAAAATAATGCCCTAGACTTGCTTTAAAAAGACAATATTCATAATGTACAGATTACAAAGAAACAAACATCCTCTAACAATATCACTAAGCTCTTATGGTAAATTTCTTTCCTTGAGCTGCCATTTACTAGCTGTGTGTTGTTGAAGAAGACACTTAGTCACCCTGAGCCCCAGTTTCCTGATCTTCAAATGAGAATCATTTTTACCGTACACAGTTATTCTGAGGGTCAAATGAAATTCTGGCTTACAAAGTTTTACATTGCCAAGCAAGGCTTGGTTGTGAGGAATACGAGCATTCGGCAAATGGAAAGGTTGCTATAGGGATTGAGCCATGAAAATTAACATTCTGGGAACAGCAGGACTACTGTACTCTATATTGAGTTTATAACTTATCATTCACAAACTGCCACAATGTGAATTAATTATAGAATTCAGTTGTGTGTTCTTATTTTGGAGATCTGAGTTATGGATTTCTACAGAGTCAATGTGACTATGGTAATTTCCCAAGACAGTCTTCACTGGAGCATGTCATGAATGATGCTGAGAAAGTAGCAGGATTAACCTTGGGCCTGTATCAGTCTCCATCTCTCTAGATCTGTGTAGATTTCAATCATACAGGGGAGCTTGGGACTATCCCCATACACAGATACAATATGGAAGAGTCTGGTAAGGTATTGACTGAGCTACCAGTGATGAGCCTAAATGAGTCACTGGGCCACCGAGGGAAGGGGTGCCTGTGCTTTCCACATCAATATCATTGGTATAGACTTCTTGGATACATATGTTAGATAGTCTCTATTTCCTTAGTTTCAGTGGGATGTTTGGCAGGGCTCTAAGGTGCCCACTTCCTTTCCACCATGTAGACCCTGGATGACCTTTGTTCAAATAGTGCTTTGGGACACATGATTCGGTCTTCACCTATTACACCAAATATTTCTCAGTGAAAGTTTTATTTTTATATCTCCCCAGTATCATTTTTGCCACGGATGTCCATTCTGGTATATAATAATCATGGTTTTTGTTGCAAGCAACAGAAACCAATTTTGGCTAAGGGATTTTTTGGAAGGATGTCAGTGGGAAGGGTATAGAGCCAGGACTGCCTGGACCCAAAAGTGGCAGATACAGGCAAACACCTGCCACAAAACTGGTGTATTTGAGGATGCCACTGGGAGTTTTATTGCGCTTGGAAAATGAATTAATTTGAAACCATTGTGAGTAATCTCTAATCCCATCCATTTTTGTCTGTCTTTGAAGATGTGAAGTCCTGGCAGGGCATCTGACTGGCTGCACAAAGGCCATATGCTATATGCTAGCAGGACAAGGAAGGGCGGGGGTTTTGGGGTCAGATGAACTAACCTTTAAAATCTGGTCGCACCACTTCCAAGCTTTGTGATGTTGAGCAAGCCCTTAATCTCACAAAATCTCAATTCCCAATCCCATTCAATTATTGTCAGAATTTAATGAGAAAAATCAATTAAAGCTCCTAGTACAAAGCCTAACACATAGTAGGCACTCCATATGTGGAGTTATCACTGTTAGTTCAAAAAGTGAGGTGTTTTCCAGAGACCCACAAGAGTTCCCAAATCCTCATATCAAGAATATTCCCACAGAAACTTGTTTTTCTCCAAATTTTTCTATTAATACCTATCATTAAAATTTTATCTCTTATTGGATGATTGCTTCTCATAATAAAATTAATTACTTTGATCAAAATGGTGAAAAGAAAGCAATGTTGACTTAAAGAGATTTGGCTGGTTATGCAGCATTCACTCACTTGGGCCCATAGACTTTGTGTTTGAAACACAAAGGCCCCAGCCAAATTCCAAATTATTTTACATTAATTACCTTTGGCTTGGAATAAATTATTAATAACCATGTCACTTAAATATGTGAGTCCCGTGAGTATAGTCTGCATTGGGTATAGAAATGTATAAGACAACTTCAAACACTCTAACCTACAGCTACACTGGACAATCACTCTGTCATTTTAAACTCCTTTTAAATTCCGGACTCAGAATTTTTTATGGCTTACCCCTGAATACATTTGAATATTTCTAAATCAAGCTGAATATTCCAAAATATCATGGCAAAAATATGCTGTTTTTTTATTTGATATATGTATATATTGTAAAATTATTACCACAATCAAGTTAGTTAACATACCTATCACCTCACATAGTTAACTTTTGTGTGTGTGTTTGTGGTGAGAATATTTAAGATCTACTCTGTTAGCAAATTTCAAGTAGACAATACAGTGTTGTTTGCTACTACTGTACATTAGAACAGAAATAAGCTATTCTGTTCTATTTCCCCAGAACAGAAATAAGCTATTCTGCTTATACATACATATATATATACACATATATACACATACATATATACACACACACATACACACACACACACACTATATATATGTAATATATATATATATATATATTTTTTTTTTTTTTAACCAACAAGGTATAGCTAGTTTGACTGAGTGCTGGAATATTGGATTTCTCAGTAATTCTAAGATAAGAAAATCAAAGCCCATGGGATCAAGGAAAACACACTCTGAGGCTCACAGTTGATACCACTGCTCATCAAATTTGACTTTTTCATTAGTTTTAACCATGACACTTTACAATCCCATGAGATGTCCATCTACTGACATAGCCCCCACTTTTGATGACAAATTTTCTCTTTCCTGGACACTTGTATGAATGGATGATACCAAAAACTGAATTGGGGGTAAATGAGGTAGTATGAAGATAGACTTTAAGAGTGTACCATAGTATATAACAGTGGTTTCATTTGCTTTGTTTAACCATTACCTGACTAATCACTCAAAAATAATTTATAGATTATTTACTTTGGGTCAGACAGTGCTTGTTCCACGTAGTAGAAAAAGGTTGTAGTATACAAAGGTTTTGGTCATGCACCTCTATCAGCAAAAATGATTTTTGCCTTCACCCCTAATATATGCTATTTATTTATATATTATAAAAAGTACTATAGTAGCATTATATATATATATATATATATATATTTCAGAATTGGCAAAAGACAATAAAAAGTAAGGTAAAAATAGATGTTAATGTCAGTTGTTATATTTCTTTTCACATCTGGCCAAATAGGTCATCTTGGCCATCCACTGTGATGCTTGCACTTTATTTTGAAGACTACTGGTCCAAAGAGGTTGGATGGCTCTTGACAAGTAATAAAGGTAGACTTTGGACAATAGCCAGCTTTTCCAAGGGAGGTTATGATCTCAAACAAGGAACAGTCTTAATCTGTGAATGTCTAAACCACATCTGGGTAAGCTTGAAGCAAAGCCAATTTTCCACCCCCAGACTCTCACCAAGTGTTTACACACTGGCTCCACATTGTGCTGAGTGTGAAAGATGGTGGAGTGAGGAGGGGTTTGGTGTAAACATGGACGTGAATACAGAGGTATTAAGGGGAGTTTGGAAGGTAGAACTCAATTTCAAACAAATAAATGGCCACTCTGGTTCAATATTACAACAGGTAGGAGTCATGCTACAAGAGTGCAAAATGACAGAATCCATCATAAATGTTAAAGTCTCTCATGCAATTCAGAGCAAGGAGGATTGGAAGCATGGGTAGGATGTTGAGAAAGGGCCACTGAAATGGGAGAGTTCCCTGGTTGCCCTTGTAGTATGTGCAACAGGGTTGTGGCTTGCCTATTCGGTTGCCGCCACTGCTCAAAGCCCTGATGGGAGGGGGAGCATGCAGGTGGGCAGGTGCAGGAGCCAGGGCAAGCACTTTTAGGCTCCGGCCCCACAGCGGTATCTAGGGGTGGGTGTCTGCAACTCCCAGAACCCAAGTGGGCGCATGTTACAGTGTGCTCTTTTAGCCTTGCCATCGCAGACGGCTTAAGTGTTAACCAGCTCAGTGGACCCTCTGCCTTTTCACAAGGGCAGAGGGCCAGTATGACAGCTTTCTGTATCCCAAGTTCTTACCCAGTGTCCGAGAAGAATCAGGTCACACACGGACTTGAAGGGTGAATGCAGGGTTTTAGTGAGTGGTGGAAGTGGCTCTCAGCAGGACGAATGGGGAACTGGAAGTGGGATGGAGTGGAAACATGATCTTCTTCTGGAGTTTTGGCTGTCCAGTGCCTGAACTCCTCTCTGACTGCCCCCAGCCTGACTCCTCTCGGCGTTCAGACGTTCCTCCTCTTGTCTCTTTCTCTGCTGTGCCATTCTGCCATTTGTCTCCTCGTCTGCTCATCTGCTCTTGTCTCCTTCTGGAGCCTGGGGTTCAGGGTTTATATAGGTACAGGATAGGGGATGTGGCAGGCCAAAAGGCAACTTCCTGGGTGCAAAAACAGGAATGCCTATTCTCACTTAGGACCGTGGGTATCCACGCTTGAGGGTGGGGTCTTTGCCAGGGAACCACTCTCTTCCATCAGGTATTTCCCTGTCTCCCGTCTGTATCACCATGGAGAAAAGCAGGTCTCAGATGCATGCCTGGAGAGGAAGACAGGGCTCCCCTCAATTCCACATGTTAAAGTATCAGGCACAGATGTGGCCACAAGAGGTTCCAAGTTTGAACTGGTTATAAGAGAAGAGATGTATGACAGATTCCCTCCTTCCTCTATCCAAGCTCTGGTCCCCTGACTTCATCATCCGTGTTTCATTAAGAGGCCTTCAACAGGCAAAATAGCTATTTTTGCCTTCAACACAGGGGAGGAGCTGATCTATAAAGTTCCTGACAGTTTCTTGAGTCTTTCCTGGAGCAATATTTCTGTATTTGGGGTTGGGGATATGCCTGTAAATGACCAGATGATGTTTATTGGAAATAGGTGCCATGACATTTGGAAAAGAGGCAAGGATGGACACAGAGCTCTGGGGACTGATCAGCATCTTGCTCCCAGGAAGAAAAAAAATGAGAAAAGTACCACTTTGATTTTGTTTGCCATATTCTTTTGGTGCATGTTTTCTGTTTCTGATCTACATGTGGACCTCTGTTTTATTATCTACATGACCCCTCCATTTTGATTAATTCAGAGGTCACTGCAGACTGCTTTACTGTATTCAGCTCCCCAAACAGGATTCCATTTGATCAAATCCCAAAACTAAAAGTTGTCCAAACTGATGTTAATCTTTCATTGATATTTGAACTGCCAGATCATAATACCAATTGGTAGAGTCACATTTAAGTTAAAAGAGTAAAATATGTCATAAAATATCCCTGTGGTAATCCTGTTTGTTAGAAAAACTGAATCACCATAGCTAATAGATTAACCATATTAAAACATAGGGTATTTGTTTCACCTGGAAAAAAGAGGGACATAATTAGATATTACATATAATTAAATTATATAATAAATATCAACGCATTAGTGGCCAAATGACATATTGAAAGACGATAGGAGAGAAAGTCAAGAGACCCAAATTTCTGATCTTGTTCTTTATTAAGCTATAAAATGTTTAGTCATTTATAATACAGTTTTCTTGCCTATAAAATTAGATACATGAACTAATACAATTTTCTTGCCTATAAAATCAGATACATGAACTAGAGTGTGAGAAGCTTTTTCAAGCATTAGTATTCTATAATTCTATATTGTAATGGTGTAGCTTATATAGTCTTGATATAAAATATTGTAATTCCCAATTTTCCAGGGGGAGGAAAAACAAATGAGCTGTAGCTCAGCTGAATATTAGTATTCACAAAAGCAGAAATATCTGAAAGCAAGCTCCAATAGTTCCCCCACCACCCCACCCCTGGAATAATAGCAGCTTTCTTTTCCTTGCATCTAGTCTGCTAAACCACCAATTCTATAGTAAGGGTAATTAGAAGGAGATATGTTTGCAAGAGAGTGCTGGGAAACATCCAGAATATGTTTATTCCAAGGAAAAACAGAAACTCATGCAAATTAACAAGACTGTTGACTTTGAAAATAGCATGTTATTAATTCAGAGAGTACGTACTTAGCTTATAATAACTTAATAGTTTCAGAAAAGGGAAGGATGTTGCTTGCTAAGATATATCATTATTTCGGGAGGTATGTTTTCAGAAATGCTCACATTTCAGAAATGCTCACAAGGACGAGTTGAAACGAGTTTACCCATTTGTTTCAGCCCAGAGGGCTGTTTGGCTAAATTCAGAATTCAACAGGTTCTTACATGTTAGCTTAAAAACATTTGTTTGGGTAGGTTTGAAATAACTCTTAAAAGGCCACAGTTTGGGCACCTTATTTTTTTTCTTTCCAGTTAAAGTCAATTGCAGAAGTTCTCTTTTACTCCATTCTCTTGTCCTTTGGTTTTAGACTGCACTTCAAATGGTTATTGGCTCTATGAAAAACCATTAAGTTTTTGGCTTATTCTCAAACATACGAGCCCCAGGTTGGAAATAACTCCTTTGTTTCAGAAAAGTAGATGCTATTGTTTCTAAATGATCCTTTTTCACTAAAGAACAGACTATAAAGAATGTCTTTCTTTTTCCACTGGTAAGTTATATGGAAATACAATCCTAAATTCAGCATTTTAAAAATATGATTTTCAAAGAATTACACATGACATTTTAAGGCCAGCAACAAGTTTAACCTTTAGAACAAATAAAACAACATGAACAATAAGCATGTAATTTCAGAATGGAACACATTGCTTTCTGGCAGCCCTGCTAACAATTGGCTACTGTAGGTTGTGCAATCCTTCCAGTAATATGATTTCTATATATGTTGGGTCTGTTACAGTTAAAGGCTATAATCCGGGAATGTTAGACATTTCTGGTAATTTCTCACTATTATCCATCTTTTTTGGTAACAAAATAAACAATTACTTTAAAAATGCGTATCAATATTTTACAAGTAATCTAGTAGCCTATACCAATGGATTAATATATTTGGAATGATTCAAAAAGAAATGGACAATTTCTTAGGAAAAGCAAGTTAAGAAAAGCAATTTCCTAAGTCATTAACCTTTAAAGAGGAACTAGAATGTGGCACAGGAGGGAGATTGTGAAATCCACAGGTTAACTTAGTTTGGAAATTGTATGCAGACTCCTTAGAGAATGTGTAGGTGGCACTTTGAGAGGCCAAGGCGGGCAGATTGCTTGAGCTCAGGAGTTTAAGACCAGCTTGGGCAAAATGGCAAAACTCCATCTCTACTAAAAATACAAAAAATTAGCTGGGCATGGTAACGTGCACCTGTAGTCCCAGCTACTTGGGGTGTGGGTTGGGGGTGGTACTGAGGCGGGAAGATTGCTTCAGGCAGGGAGTTTGAGACTGCAGTGAACTCTGATCATGCCACTACATTCCAACCTGGGTGATGAAGGGAGACCCTGTCTCAAAAAAATAAACTAATAAATAAAATAAAAATTTCACTTTTGGTGAATTTTTTTTTCACAATTGGAGTACACCGGACCAAGGATAAAATATATTGACATTTTACATTGTAGTGAAAGAAACACCTGATCTGAGCCAAGGTTGAAACAAATCTAAGGTATTACAATGTTCTTTATACATTACAAGTTAATAATACAAAAATTAAATACTTATTATAGGCTATGAACTGTTTACATTATTTACATATTAACATATTTAATACAATACACCCATAAGGTGAGTACTATTAGTACCATATGTTAAAGACACTGGACATGGAGGGGAAGTGACTTGCCCAAGGTCACACAGCTGGACGTGATACTTTTGGATTTGAGCCCAGGCAGGGCTGAGCTCAGGGTCCCAGTACTCAACACAGCCTCTCTTGAGTCACAGAACCTGAAAGGCAAATTAAAACTCATCAAGTCCAGCCATCTACTTTTATAGATGAAGAAACTGAGGCTCAGAGAGCTGAAAAAATGTCCATAAACCATAGCAAGTTAGCCCCAAGCCAGGAAGTAAATCTTGATTTCAAGGATCCCACTTGAGAACTCTCAACTTTGTTTATTTTCTTGGAAAAGCAAAGAAGCTCATAAGGCCTTTAAACATTTATAATTACATTATTCCTTCTCTTCTTCTGTCTAAACAGTCAGTTGAAGAAAAACTAACTGGAATTGTCATTGCCCACTTAGAGAGAGATGGAGTATGTGCCATTAACCAACTGACCCAGGAAGCAGCTGAAGCTCAGCCAAAAAGAAAACTCACACATTTTAAGCAAAGCTCTCCTTTTCTCTAAATTCATTTTCCTTCTAGACTGCATTTCCTGTAAGAAGTTTGCCTTCAACTATTTGTTTTGGACTAAACAGCACAACTTTGTTTTACCCTTTCTCTCTCTACGTTGCTTTGGGAAAATGGAAAAGGACCAGATTACTGAGCTCCTGGAATAGTGTCTTCCTCATGGTGCTGTCATAACCTTTTTTTTTCTTGCTTGAGGAAATCGTTTCCATCAAGAGGGGGCAAAGGTAGGAAGAAAAAGTAAAACATCTTTTATGCTTTCATGAAAGCCTTGAAATAGAATGTTAAAACTACTGGGTAACAGCAAAGTACTAACATGCTTCACGCTTTTGGATTCTGTGATAAGCGGGAAGGCTGATGTTCATGTGCACAGTATACTCCCCTGAAATTCACAAGCATTTTATGGAAAATTGAAATATCATGAATAAATTGCAATCACCACAAGTATGAAAAGTTGTTTATTACAGGCTACAGCACAGATAAAATGAGCTTTGATATTGTGTGTGCCCCATTTCTGTAGATGTAACCTCCTTGCTTCCCTCCCACTGAAGTGAACATATTGAAATGCAAATGCTTGAGAGTCATGTTATTATAGAGTGACCATGCTGACATGCTGACCTCAAACTTCCAGCCTCCAGAGCTGACAGAAAGGAGTAGCTCTCATTTAAGCTACCCAGCCCTACAGTAATTTTTATAGCAGCCTGAACTAATACAGAGATACCAACATTGAAGGAATTGTTAATGGACAAGGGGGTTAATTAAGAGCCTAGCCCTCTTGCCTCAAGGTGGGGAAGTATTAAAGGTCTGTCTAGTTCCAGAACTCAATTTAGAATCATCTGGAGTTTTATTGTGCAGCTCCACTCTTCTCTGCCCAATGGTACTGTCTTAACCTCCCTACAGGTATTTATTCTAAGGGTACTTCCCAACAAACTTTATTGGGGTTCAGAACACAATACCCCAAAGTACAGCACTTGCCTGCTGAGTACTTTGGACTGAAGGAGCCTGGAAGGGCTTCAGAAAAAAAGAAGTTCTCCCTGACTTTCTCCCACTCTCCTTTCTCCTTTTCCCATTTCTTCCCCATAGCAGGTCGCAGAAACCAGAACTCCTCTCCCCCCAAGCAAGCAATAAAACCTAGAAAGGACTCTAAGCCAAGAGATCGTTCTATCTATGATTTGTCTAACAACCATGTTGTATATCACAGTGAGAATTCTAAAATAGACTCCTTCCCTTAGTTGTTTGACTCTATTACTCATTCATTACGGATTACATCAAATCACAGTTTGTCATTTCCATACCCATGGATGTACTCAGTAGAATCATTTTCATATTTGATATAGAGACAGTATGTGTTGTGTACAAAAAAGCACCATTAATGTTCTTTCTGAGAGAATTGTTTAAAGGAGCTCAGAGGCACCCACTTTGAAATAAATGATGGGTAAGATTGGAATATTTTATGGAATACTGCCAGTCCTCATTTCATAGCTTTTTATTTAGATTGATAGAATGTGGCCAAAGTGGCCTCCACCATAGGAGATTCATAAGCAAGACATCTCCATAGCAGGTCTTACAAACTGGACACCATTATGCTCCACAAAGCCTCTTCTCAGTCCTTGACATAATACCTTTGAGATTGCAGTTTAAGTAGCTAATATCACACACATGCAAATCATATTAGACATTTGACATATTTGAGGGGAAATGAATACTGAAAATATTAATTTTGGCACAACTGTGGTCCCTGGCAGATAATGTTCCCGAGTTTTTAGGTGCCTGGAGTTCTCCTGGAATCCTCCTAACTATCTTGTTTTTGCCACCTGTTTTCTACATCAAATTTGATGTTCTTGTGTAAAAGACATGGGTTACTTCTGGTAGGAATAAAGTGACATAAATATTTTACAAAAATACTATGTAAATTCTATATCCTACCTCCTATATTGTTGATTACACTGTCATCAAACACACCCACTTTACCAGAGAAAGAATTCACAGGGCAAAAAAGGGGAGATGGTCTTTTCAGTACAGAAAATCCAGAAATTTCAGTTAATTCAAAGCTTTACAAACACATTTATGGATTGTCAAATATTCTATCTTTGGCTCTTGCTCTTGAAAATAAAGGTTCCTTTGAAATACTGTAGAAATGAGAATCCTGTACAGCTTCAGTTACCTTCAAGTTTTATATTTCCAACTTGTAAATAATTTTTGGATGATATCTGTGGCCATTGGCTGGATGTGTCTCTTCATGAGTTCACGTGAATAAGCCTAATAACTGAGAGCTAGACGTTTAACTTCTGTATATATCAGTTTCCCTGATTGTAAAAGATTTAAGCTAATATGTAATAATATATGTGAAAATACTTTGGAAAGTATATACAGCAGGCCACAAAGGTAAAAGATTCTATTCTGTGTTCAATTAAATTGTCCCTGATATTCTCAAAGAAAAGTGTCAATGACACGGTGCTCCTTGAGCTTATTTTAGTAAAGCTGAAGGGGGTGGAGTGAGGAAAAAAGATGTTTCTGTTTGGTTCTTAACAAAGCCATTAATGCATGGCTGTAGCTTTTTAATGGATTTTGATCTGGAATTTGGGGTCCATTTCTTTACCTTTGCTTGTTCTATTAGGGCTGTAATAATTTATTGAGTTTTTTGGGGGTCCTACTACTTCATGTAGAAACAATTTTTTGGACACTAGTGAAAACAAAGACAAGAAAATGGAACCCTTCATTTAATATATAAAACACATGTCATTTGAGTTCAAAGTACTGTTGTGGATATGGGAAGAAGTCTTCAGATGAAAGCATTCGATCAGAAAGACAGTGTCCTATTTTTGTTCAAAGCACCTCAGGCGGTCTTACCTGTCAAAATGATAAACTTATTTACTGCCTTCTAAGGAAACAAATTCGAGTAAGCTCAAATTGTTCCTTCAAGTACTCCTATTACAGTTGTAGTTTTGTTAGTAATATTAAATTCAGCCAGAAGTTTTTTTTCCCCCACAGGGGAATACATACTTATTTGAGCTTTTAAAAGTTACATTTTTTTATTCTTGACTGAGGAACATGCTAGAAGGGTTAAATACTTTTTATTTCCAAAGTGCTATACGACCGTTATCCTGGACTCATGATATCTATACAGACAGGCTTGCATTTCTTGTCAGCACCACCTTTAGGTCTCAAAGGACCAAAAGGAGTTAAGTGATTGTAAAGTGAGTTGCAGAGTCGCCTGTCATCCTGCATTTAACCCAATGCTCCATGGTCGATTTTGTCTTTTTTCATGCAGACACACCTGCGCATTTGCTTCAGAGACATTCCAGGGGCTTCACTTCTCTAGGCAGGCAGGCTCGTGACCTGGTTCAAATGAACATATTGCTTTTACTGGATGGGAGAAGGCTCAGCATTCCATTTACTCTGAAATCATTTGAAAAGTTACCCTTTCATATGTCAGGTGATAAATTTTGCATAATTAATATATTTAAGAACCATTTAGAGAGGACTTTAAGCATAATTATAAGAAGAGTCATTTTATGAAATGAAAATTGTCACCAATCTGAACAGCAATTATAAATACTTAAAATATGTCCCAGGAACAATAGGGGGAAAGAGGGTGTGATGACCATTCTTCCCATGAGCCCCATGAAAAGACTGTGCTTTGATTTTTGTTTGGTTTGTTAGGGAATATAGCAAAGGATAAAAAACTATGGCCAGCATTTATTAAGCGCCTATACCATTCAGGGCATTTTACAAAGTGCTTTATGTAAGTTAATTATATAAATTATTCTTTATAACTCTTTGACGTTTTGATTAGTTTTAAGATAGGGTAACTGACTCGGAGAGGTTATGCAACAGTGAGAATTGCTTTGCAATTCGACATACTTTGATTTGAATCCTATCTCTGGGCCCCCAATCTAGAGGCAACACTGCCTTTGGAATCAATAGGCAGAAACAGCAAGGGAGAGAAAAAGAGCTAAATTCTGTCCAAGGATGAAGAGTAAAATAGGAATATTCTCAATCTATCTAATGCAAGCCTATTGTACTAGTGCAAGCCTAGTTCCCAAACAAAATTGTAGGTGCCAGAAAAAGGGTTAAAATTAAGCCAACTTCAAAATCTAGCCCAAAGCTGATAAGCAGGAGGATTTGATTTGTGAGCGTGGCTGGGTAAGACTGGGCATGGCTGTCGTCTCTACATTAGGTCTCTGATCCACTATATATGTGTAAATTATATGATCTACTCTTGTACTGGGGATTACATGGTTCCTTGGGCACATAGATAAGAGCAGAAAAGGCAAGGATAGGAGTTTTGTGTTTGAGCCTAGAAGGCATCCTTTATAGCTCTGTTTATCAGCATTTTAGATGGGACCCCTCAGCTCCTGACATTTGAACCAATGAAGATCATTGGGTTTCTTGTTCTGGATTCCACCCCGTAGAGCAATCTTTTGGAGGTGTTTGTTTCTTTAGATGTTTATTTCTCTCTTGGTACCTAAACCTGCCACAGAACTCAGCTTTGGCCTGTGCCTCCATGACTGCTTTCAGCTCTCAGTTTCTGGAGTGATGTCTTTCCTCATTGGTTCCCTTTTATTGACTGTGTTTGGACTCACCTCCATTCGGTGTTTTCCCTGACTTACGCTGTATCACATCCACCTCTGCTTGGGTCCACCACCTTCCTCTTTCCAGTCCAAAGGCCCCTGGAGTGGGCCTTTGTGTTTTGTTTTGTCTTCATGAGCAGCTCCTTGCTGCCCCCTCCTGGCTCAAATTGTAATCAAGCCTTCGTTTTGCAAACCAAAGTTGAGAGCCAAACCTTGCCATTAGATAAACTGAACTCTGTTTCAGTCCCACAGTTTTGCTGCTTGGGGGAGAGAAAAGATAATACTTCTCCCTCTCTCTCTGTCTCTCTCTCTTTGTTATACACTTTCTTCTTAGATCAATAACAATAAGAGCTTTTTCTTTGGCTTATTTTTTTTTAACATAAAATCTGTTGTCTTTATTAATATAGTATACAAGCCTAATATTGAAAATTTGGAAAACACTGAAAGGCTTAGAGAGAGCAAACATCATCTGTAATTCAGCTGTAATAGATAATCACCATTTACATGATGACCTTTCCTGTCTATTTTTTGGGTTTTTTTTTTTTTTTTTTTTTTTTTTTTTTGGCGGAGTCTTGCTGTGTTGTCCAGGCTGGAGTGCAGTGGCGCAATCTCGGCTCTGCAACCTCCACTTCCCGGGTTCAAGCGATTCTTCTGCCTCAGCCTCCCAAGTAGCTGGAATTAAAGGCGCCCACCACCATGCCTGGCTAATTTTTGTATTTTTAGTAGAGATGGGGTTTCACCATGTTGGCCAGGATGATCTCAGTCTCTTGACCTCGTGACCTGCCTGCCTCGGCCTCCCGAAGTGCTGGCATTACAGGCGTGAGCCACCGCGCCCGGTCCTGTATATGTTTTTTATGTGACTCTTTATGCATGGTTTCATAGTCTGCTCTTCCTCTTAGCAAGATATCATTAGCTATTTTAGTCCTTTTAAATACTCAGAGCCTCTTTTTGCAGGCATTCATACTTATCACTTTTTGGGGGGCTCAAATTACATTATATAAGATTATGTAAACTTTTATTCAATTATTTAAGATTTAAGCTTCTGCAAGCTGGATTTTGGACATATGAACAGAAGATTCTTCTGTATTCTCCCCATACTATGCAATATTGGGCTCTTATGCTGTGACACTCAATAAATGTGGCTGACTTGCTGTTCCAAGTTCATGATGTGTTTTCCAAAATGGCAATAAAAATGGTAATGAAATGTTAAGTTATTCTCAGCTACTAAATTCCTAGTACCAGGGACATCATAAATTATCATTTTGATGATCAAAACTATTTAACCATAAATTTCAACTAAGTCACAATAACATGTGAATCTCTTCAGCCCCCTTTTCCCCATATGTTTCCAAAGTATATGCATCGTGATTGAATTACCTCACAACTAATTAGAGCTTAAGAGAAAAATACAATATATGTGAAGGGAGTTTGGGGAAGTAACTAAATATAGGAGAATTATTCTAATATGAAGGGCATTTGGGGGAGCATTTACCCTCTGATACCTTTATTGCCAATAATTTGTCTGTCCATCTTGTTTGCTCTCTGGTCATAGTGAAGATAATTTATAGGTATACTTTTCTGTCAGCTAGAAAGCCTTAAATAGGTTCAAAATCAATGCTGCATACCAAAGGAATGCTCAGAATTACCAGCACTGATACTATGTATATTTCTTGCTAATGCTTCTAATTTTTAGAAGCTGATGAGGTCCAATAATCCCTCAAAGCTTGAAGGAGAATCTCTGGACAGTTCTGTTCTCAGCTAATGCAGGGCTCTGGCTTGATGTGGGAGGGGCCTCTCTATCTCCTTCCCTTGGTTAAATACAAGAAACAAAATGTTAAATCAGTAATGACCGAATGAAGAAAACACTGAATTTATGTTAACTTTTTTATATCTAAATACTTACATGAACTTGTTCACATTTAAAGAGCAGAGTACATAAACATGCTTTTTTTTCTAATCGGCAAACTTCATTGTTTAAAGCAGTTTTAGGTCTGCAGCAAAATTGAGTGGAAAGTACAGATTTCTAACATACTCCCCATCCCCACACACACAGAACCTCCCTTGCTATCAATATTCTGCACCAAAAGTAATACACTTAGTGCAATCCATGAACCTACATTGGCACATCATCACCTGGAGTCCGTAGTTTACATTAAAGTTTGCTCTTGGTGTTGTACATTCTAGGGTTTTGATGAATATATAATGACATATATCCATCCTGTAATATACAGAATAGTTTCACTGCCCTAAAATCCTGTGCACTGCCTATTTACCCCTCCCTCCCCATAATCTCAGGCAACCATTAATGTTTTTACTGTTTCCACAGGTTTGCCTTTTCCAGGTGTCATATAGTGCAATCATACAGTGTGTAGCCTTTTTAGACTCACTTATTTCACTTAGCTATATGCATTTAAGATTCTTCCATGTCTTTTCATGGCATGCTAGCTCATTTCTTTTTAGCACAGAATAATATTCTATTGTCTGGATGTACCATGGCTTATTTATTCACTACTACTGAAGGACATCTTGGTTGCTTCCAAGTTTTGGCTATTATAAGTAAAACATTTGGCTATACACATTTGTTTGCATGTTTTTGTATGGACATAAGTTTTCAATTAATTTGCGTAAAAACCAGGGAGTACAATAGTTAGATCACGTGGTAAGAGTAGGTTTAGTTTTGTAAAAACTGCCAAACTGTCTTCCAAAGTGGTTGTGCCATTTTGCATTTCCACCAGAAATGAGTGAGCATTCCTATTTCTCCACATCCTCAGCAGCATATGGTGTTTTAGATCTTGGCCATTCTAATGTGTCATGCTATCTCCTTGTTGTTTTAACTTAAAATTCCCCAGTGACATCTGACCTTGAACATCTCATATGCTTACTGGCTATCTGTATATCTTTTTGGTGAGGTACCTATTTAGGGTTTTCTGTCCATTTAAAAAATTGGGTTGTTCATTTTCTTATTGTTGAGTTTGTTTTCATATTTTCAGTTGTTTTTATGTTTTGTACAACAGTCCTGAGTCAGATGTGTCTTTGGCAAATATTTTCTCCTGGTCTGTGGCTTGTCTTCTCATTTTCTTGAGGAGCATGCTTTTAAAATACAGTTTTCTTTTAACTTTTTGCCCTACAGATGACCAATGCAGAAAGTTCCTCTTAACATAGTTAGAAAATAGCTGTTTAATCAGAGAAATGGAATAAATTACATTTTCCTAACTATTCATGCTTCTAAATCAAGAAATTTAAAATGCACTATGGTCTATGGGCACGTAATATCTAGCTGTGCCTTCCTTAAATGTTAAGTGGCTGTGACCTTGCAAGAAAGAATACAGCAAAGAGACTTCTGTTTCTCTAACCTTATGCCTTATGCCTCTGAATGCACTGCTTTTCTGAGCACTATTTCCTGTTCAGGAATATTCCTGTCCAAGAAGACAAAGGGCTTTTTTTTTGTTTGTTTAATCCTAAAGAGGACTACCATGACACAGCCTAAGAAACTGAGATTAAAGATGAAAAAATATGGTATTATATTTCTATTCTCTATCCAACATTCTCGAATATCTTACAAACGTTGGTAAAAATAATTTTGTGTGATATTCTCTATAGGGCAAAACATTAAAAAAGAAATGTTCACTCTGTTCATTCTCTCTACCATGTAAAATATTCTCAAAAAAGAAATAGCTTCACAAATTTCTTTAAAAGTGCTGTTTGTGTTATTTTTCTTTTTCTCCTTTTCACATTTTCTTAGGTATTTTTTGAGTGTAGCTGAAAGTTATGTTCAGCGTTTGAATTCCATGTAATTCTTTGTGTCTTCTCTGCCTGGTCATGATAGAGAATAGAGAGGATAATAAGATTCAAATTTTATAAAAGCTGTATGTGAAAGTTAATTATAGATATTGAGTGCATTGTGCTGTTATGTAATTTCCCCTTTCTACTGTATTTTGTATAGGTATAGTCATAATTTCAGAAGTATTCAGACAATTTTAGATGAAATCAATCAGGTACTTAGGCAATCAGATCATTCCAGTAATAAGTACACACACACGGGTACACATACAATATCCTTTTTGATTGCTCAGTGCTATAGAAGTGTTTTATTATTATGCACATAGGCATAGTCTCTCTCTCTCTCTTCCCACCCCCTTCCTTCTCTTCTCCTGATTTCCCTGTCCCTTGAAATGCAAAGGAAGACACAGAACTCTATGATAAAAAATTTTAGAGAACTATGACCTCGCTTGGCAAACACAACTCTCAACAAGAGAGTTGTCTCTTTTTTCCATTTCATCTTTTTTTATGATAAACATAACAATCTTTACTCTCTCAGTAGAGAGAGATATTATAGGAGTTAACAAGCTCGTAATGGAAGTAGACTTTGTGCTTCTCTTAAGGGAAAGATTAGATAGGTTCAGAACCCTGCATGATTACAATAATTTGAGAAGAGCTGTTCTTGTTAACTATTTTATTTAAGGGCGTGTTAGAACTAGAACTCCAAGCTCCTCAACCTGTCAATAATTAGACGTGCTAGAAAATACCTCTATACTCCTAGTGCCTTCAGTATGTTTAAATTGGGTGAAGTCACAGTTATCAACATGATAGGCAGTGACATCATTGGCTCCTTAGGCTACATTTCTCCCTAAACATGGCTGCACAGGAGAATGATTTTGGATTGTTGCATCAGATATTGCTGCATTTTGTGGATCTGGATAACATAGAAGCTTCCTCTTCCTCTTCTTTATTGAGCTTGGTGTTTCAACCCTGAAATAAATTCTCAGAAATCATTAATAAAGTAATTAAAAAATGTTCTTGCCATTTCTGTGATCTCAGATTACAGCAGTTATAGTAATTGCTGTTAGTGATATGCACTCTACCCAGAGCCTATTAAGGAGACTTTTATGGGCCTCTTTTTTTTTTTTTTTTTTTTTTTTTTTTTTTTGCTATCTTTGCACCTAAAAGGCTGTAAAGGAAAGAGGGTGCTAAGGATATTAAGCCTCAGCACTTGCTATCACCTTGCTTTATATGGTGTTTATAAGAATGCTTAGAAACTTTAGTCTTAGCTCATTTACACAGCTCCCTCCCAGGTCACTGAGGCAATTGCCACCTATAGGCAGTTTGTGTGTTCTAATTAGGCTTCCCTTAAAATTTACTTAGAGAGCAAACTACTATTGCTACAGTGGGTAGGACAATTTTAAGGACTCATCATTTGCCTTCTGTGCTGGCTGACAATAGGCCAGTTGAAAATTATCTTTTTGGGATATCCATAGCCGTTATACCTGAGTCTCTTAGAAGCTCTTTCCCGTAAGGCCCTTCTATGGAAGTAGTATCTGGCTTTGGTCTTTCTGCTTCCTATTTGAATGAAGCCAAGAAGCAGGATTATCTCTCATGGAGAACTTTATGCATAAGGATCCAGTTTGGGCTCTGTAAAGAGCCTGAGGCTGGCTCTAAAAACAGGTTGGATTTTTTATTTCAATTTACTGTGTAGTTAGCCATTTTTTCACGCTGTCTTGGTAGGTGTACATTTTCTTTTTTTCCCTTCTTTCCTTTCTTCCTTCCTTTCTTCTTCTATTATATGTATTTATGTGTAGTTCTTTTCTGGCCAGGAGCCTAGCTTGGCTTACAGGCTGGAGTGCAGTGGCATGATCTCGGCTCACTGCAACCTCTGCCTCCCGGGTTCAAGTGATTCTCCTGCCTCAGTCTCTGGAGTAGCTGAGAATACAGGCACATGCCACCATGCCCGGCTAACTTTTGTATTTTTAGTAGACACAGGGTACCATGTTGACCAGGCTGGTCTCAAACTCCTGACCTCAGGTAATCCGCCTGCCTTGGCCTCGCAAAGTGCTGGGATTACAAGCGTGAGCCACCATGCCCAGTCGTTTTTTAAATCACGTACGGCCTCACTGTCTTTTTGAAGGTGGACATTGTTTCAGTGATGACTAAACCTTCTGTGGGTCTTTAGATATCAACATAGAGAGATCACTGGAGTCTTAAGAAAGCAGAGTATGAGATGACCACTATAAAAAACAGGCTTACGATTAAGTTTTAATTGCCCAAGGAAAGGCTAGGTTCTTTCTTCAGTAGACAGAAGCTTGGATTTTTGGAATTAGTCTCAAGGCCAGGGTAGAGATGGTATTTGTTGGAGCACAAGGAGAAGGAAAGAGTAAATAGTCTTCTTTTCAAGTCAGTTTGTCGTCTCTTTGCTTATAGAGAAGCAAATGGAAGAGACAGCTGAGAGACGATCTCATTTAGTTTGGAAATCTATGAACAAACATGTTGAATTATTTTCATCTCATAGACACCTTTAGCAGTGTCAGAGTAGTATTAAACAAAAGGGGAAAATGTTGCCTTTTTTGAATTGTTAAAGTTACCTGGAATTCCCTTTAGAATAAAATTTTTCCATGTATGAGAGAGGGTACAGTCTAGTGATTAAGAGCTTGGCTTAGAAGCTAGATTATGTATATTCAAATTTTGCCTTTGTATAATGACGTTGGGCAAGCTTCTCTATCTATAGTTCAATTTCCTAATGTTATAATGGGGTTAAAAATACCATCCACCTCATAAGGTTGTTATGTGAATTAAAAAAGCAAATATTTGTAAGACAACTAGAATGCTGCCTGCCGTATACCAAGCACCTTAAAAATGTTTTCTTAGTAAATGAAATGTTCAACCCTCTCTAATAAGATGGAAATTTTAATCTTAGCAGGGAAAGGAGGAGTGGCAGTGAAAGTAGCTTATACAGCATTATGCCATCGTAAGATGACATTGCTTATGATTTACATTCCATGAAAAGAGTTTAGATATACATTTTGTGGGTGGTCTATAAATTTTATTGAATGATTAAGCACTCTGCTTAGTATTTGGTCCGCATTGCTATTTTTCTTATAGATTCTATTTTACTAAACCTTTTCATTAGATTTGAACAAATTATGGTCACAGTGACTCCCAGGATCTTTTACCATAGAGTCTTAATATAGGAAGCACTTAGATAAAGGCATTAAATTATCATTTATTGATAAGAAGCTAATCTTGGTGAATTAATTTTTTATTTATACATTAACCTTTAATAGTCATTTAACTTCAGAAATAATCATAGGCCTATGGTCTTTCAATCTTCCAGTTAAGATATTCTAAAATCAATCTTTTCATTTCCAGAAATAAATCCAGTGTGATCATGTCATTTCCCTGATTAGAGCTATTTAGGATCTCTCCATCCACACAAAATAAAATAAAGTGTGTTAGTTGGCCCACAAGGCCTTTAATGATGAGGTCCTATCCTTTTTGGCCTAATCTTTTAGCATTTTTCCTCTGTCTCTTCACTTTAGTTCTAGAAATGCCAAACTTACCAGGAGTTTATACTTTCATCTTTGCATCTGACAAAAGCTGTTCCCAGTACCTGTAATATTTTTTCCAACTCCTTGCTCTCTACTTTCTACCTCTCCTCTTAGCCCATGTGTCACATCTTTACACTTTAGCTCTCTTTAACAAAACTCCTAAGGATACTTAAGCTCCTCATCCATGTTACCGTTCTAATAAAAATAAGCTAACCGTCTACAGTGCCTACTATGTATGAGGCTCTATTCCCATTGGTTTATGTATATTAATTCATTTAATCTTCATAATAATCTTGTGAGGTTGATATTTACCCATTTCACAGACAAGGAAACTGAATCACCATATGGTTAAGTAAATTGCTCAAAGTCTTCCTGCTGGTTGGTTACAGAACCCAAATTCGAGGTGTACTGCACTACACTAAAATGGATACATTTTTATATTTTTCTACTTATCACATATTTGTGTGCATATATATATATATGTATATATACACATACATTCTTTGTTCTAATAAATGTGTTCACAACCTACCAACATTCTCAATATTGGAGATACTCAATGTTGGTAAGATGATTGTTCATTCCTTAAAAATATTTAAAAATTAGTAAGTGCATTAAATCCAAAGAAACTCATGTGATTTCTCAAATCTCCATTTTTCTTTTTCATCTTCTGTGATTTTAGATTAATAAAAAACATAGCAATTATATTGCTCACTGTTTTCTTTTCAGTATATGTGAACCTTTGCAGTTGAACTAGAGACTGGGCCTCCTGTATCCTCTTTTAACTTGACGTTATCAACCACTCCCTTCTTTAGTCATCTTTTTATTCTGACCACAATAGTCTCAACCACTGCTGAGCTTGCATGTGATTATAAACACATATTTCCTCTACCTTGAAGACAGAACTAGCTCTGCTTTTTAAGCTTCTAGCCAAATGAGGAAGAATTGAGATGAGAATGAAACCTAGGGCTGGGCGCGGTGGCTCATGCCTGTAATCCCAGCCCTTTGGGAGGCCGAGGCGGGCGGCTTGCCTCAGCTCAGGAGTTCCAGACCAGCCTGGGCAACATGGTGAAACCCCGCCTCTACTAAAATAAAAAAAGTTAGCCAGGTGGGGCGGTGTGTGCCTGTAGTCCCAGCTACTCGGGAGGCTGAGGCAGGAGAATTGCTTGAACCCGGGAGGCGGAGGTTGCAGTGAGCCGAGATCGCGCCACTGCACTCCAGCCTGGGCAACAGAGTGAAGTCTGTCTCAATTTAAAAAAAAAAAAAAAGAGAGGATGAAACCTAGAATTTTGCTACTCTCAAAAAAGTCTTTCAGTAACATAGTACTATGATGTTTTAATTTTGAAGTAACATTTTCCAGTAGAGAAAGTCATGTATAAGATGACAGTAAACATCAGCACAATGTAGGTGACTTGATTACTTTGCTCTATCATTAATTCCTACATTTCTATATGTATTGCATTTTCCTTTATATCTGATTGATTTTCTTTCAGGTGTTAAATAGTGATATGGTTAGGCTCTGTGTCCCCACCCAAATCTCATCTTGAATTGTAATCCCTAGGTGCTGAGGGAGAGACCTGGTGGGAGGTGATAGGATCATGGGGGCAGTTTCCCTATGCTGTTTTCATGATAGTGAGTTCTCATGAGATCTGATGGTTTTATATGTGTCTGGCATTTCTCCTGCTTGCACTTCTTTCTCTCTTGCTGCCTTGTGAAGAAGGTGCCTGCTTCCCCTTCCACCATGATTGTAAGTTTCCTGAGGCCTCCCCAGCCATGCAGAACTGTGAGTACCTCTTTTCTTTATAAATTGCCCAGTCTTGGGTAGTATCTTTATAGCAGTGTGAAAACAAACTAATACAAATAGTTTACTCCATGGTCCTTTGCATGGCAGTAGAAATGCCATAAGCCTTACCTTACCACATCATCTTTAATACTTTGTAACACTCTAGATGGGATCACATGGAAAACATGAGCGTACCTTTGTCACTATAAAAAATATCAATGGCCATCTCCACATTGTCAGAAAATTGAGTCAACTCACTTTAAATGTGAATCAAACTCATTGGTTACGGACAAGAGACCATTTAAATTCATTTATTTACTGTATTTTTTACAGTAAATAAATAAACAACAACAGCTGTTTTGGCTCCAAGGAGATACAACTTTGGGGCAACTGGATGAACTGGACATGGCCAAATTTCAATATGTTTCAAGTGTTTCTATTCTCTCTGTGATAGACATAAAAAACAAAACAAAACAAACAAGCAAACAAAAAAAAAACTCGAGAATTTACCCTGAGAGTCTGAGTTAGATTCTTTCTTTCTTTTCCTTCCTACTTTCCTTCTTTCTTTCTTTCTTTCTCTTTCTTTTCTTTCTTTCCTTCCTTCCTTCTTTCCTTCCTTCTTTTTTTTTTGAGATGGAGTTTTGCTCTTGTCACCCAGGCTGGAGTGCAGTGGCAAGATCTCAGCTCACTGCAACCTCCACCTCTTGGGTTCAATCGATTCTCCTGCCTCAGCCTCCCGAGTAGCTGGGATCACAAGCACCCACCACCACACCTGGCTAATTTTTTGTATTTTTAGTAGAGACATGGTTTTACCATGTTGGGCAGGCTGGTCTCGAACTCCTGACCTCAGGCAATCTGCCTGGCTTGGCCTCCAAAAGTGCTGGGATTACAGGAGTGAGCCACCACGCCTGGCCAAGAGTCTGAGTTTCTTAAATGACAATGGGAGAATCTTTTTTTCTTACTGAACTTGACTGTATGTGCTACATGTGTGGGTGCGGAATGTATTGCTAGAATGACCTTGTGTTTTTCCTCATCAGTCTGGAGTTTGGTATCCATCCCCCTACCCCCAATCTGCTTCTCTAGAAAGCCTTTCTATATAATTTCCTATTATATCAATGCAAATTTTCCCATTCTGAGTTTTGGTGATTCTCACAGATCCAGCTCTGAAGAAATAAAACTTCATATTTCTTATAAAACTATTTTCTGTCATATTTATTATTCTTTGCTCTCCTAAGAATAAAATATGGAAAACTAAGAATGTCTCTAATAGGCAAATGCAAATCTATAAAACAAGACTATGAGCTTAAAAAAAATGCTACTTTTGCTTATAATTCCTGTCAGCTGAATCAACCTGTAAATTTTATCTAAATGGCAACCAGTAGGAAACAGAATAAAGTAGCCAATATCCTGTGAATACAAGCAAAGTAAATCATATTGTTCATTTTGTCACATTTTCTTCAGTGTGCTGCTTAGTGTGGTAGAATTCTTTTCGAAATTTTGAGTATGATAAAATAAGTATCATAATATCCATTTCCAGCATGGTCAGAGTGAATTCCAATCGATAGGCTCGATTTTTGTCTGCATGTTGTAAACTAGGTTTCTGAACACTAACAAGGCCTCCCCATTCCCTTCTAAACTTACTTCCCATCAAAACCCAAACAGTGTTAATTTGCTGTTTTGAACTTTTGTTTGTTCTTTTCTTAGGTGCCTACCTGTGTATTACAACCCTGCACCTAAGAAATACCCTGATTTGGTTGGTTTTGTTGATTTGTCTCTGAACACATCTGAGTGGGTTATTTCTTTCTTCTCCTCTTCCAACTGCAGCTCTCCCTTCCTGCCTTTGAGACCTGCATGGACTGTATGTCAAATGAGAGATTCATGAAGATCTTAGATGATTGTTGTCTATCCATCCTACTAAAAAGAATCTTAAAATACATTTTCCTGCAGTTATATTAGCATTCATAAAAACAATATCTTGTTTTCACATGTATGTACATACTTATGTTCAAATAGTGTTTGATGCTACCTTACGTTCATTTTTCTCTTTGGGTAATCACAGTATCCCCATATATTCCAAAGAACAATGTGATTCCTATAATTCTACAAACTTAAATGTTGTGACTTGCCTTAGTCCACATGTTGGGAGAGTAAGAGAAGAATAAAAATATCTTAAGCTGCTTCATCCTTAATATTTTCATTTTTCTCATAGTTAGGTGATGATTTAAGCAAATAGTTGGCTTCTTAATGGAAGAGATTCTGGTTAGGCATGATCTCTGATACCAAATATCCTTCTCCCTTCTGGTCAATGGGTAGGGCTGGTAGAGAGAGCAAGGTCTCAGGGCCATGAGACACACCAAGTTCATTGGATATTTTTCAGCAACTTTGCCCAGGGTGGCCCTTGCCCTACACAGTCTAATCCTCTTTCCCTTGGAGTACAATTTGAATCAAAACTCCTTACATGTTGAAGACTCCAAGAAGTTACGTGAACACTTAATCTTTTTATAGATCAAAATGTGTGAAGTTTTTATCTGCATACTTCTAAAATCCAGAAATTATTTCCTGCTTTATGGCAATTTTATATTAGATAGGTGGCCCCAGCTTGATATATTAAGTATGTTAAATTGATTTTCCTAAGGTCCTCAATGCAAATAAGAAAATCTAGAAGAGCTACAGAAGCTTCCTATGGAACTATAAAACCATTGTGATGATTCATCAACAGAAAATGTGGGCAAAAGTTCAGACAGATTATGTTGTAGGAATCTTGAATCCCAGGCCTTGGGAAAGACCCCAAGATGTATTTGTTGATTTTGATGACTGATTTAGAAGTAGAGCTAAAGGATTTGTGAAGAAATGTCAGAATGGCAGTGGTGAATGAGACCACTGGACTTGTTTGAAGAAAATTATTAAACAGGCCCAGAAGCTGTGCTAAGAAAGAAAGTCATTAATTAGATATACAGAGAAAGAAACAGTGCAAAGCACTTTATCAACAGTAACAGCGTGAAGAATTAAGAGGATGCATATAGGAAAATCCTGTTTGAATGAAAAGGCAACATGGGGAACTTAAATGATTAACAAATCAAGGAGGTGATGAAAAAATCCCACAAACATTTAGCATTAAGAAAACCTTCTAAGAGAGGCAAGGCACTAAGGAAAATTATGTTGGTAGACAGACGAGAAGGTATTCAGCCACATGCTGTGTCTGGCCAGCACCTTCAACTAGAATGATTCCAACCCAAATTATGTAATGATTATGTATTTATGTAGCAATTGGACCTAATTTGAACTTTACAAAAATCAGTAGAATCAGACAAAAGATGAGCTGCTAAGCTCAGGTCAGTATGAAGATGAAGACAAGATTTTGAACATAGTGTTACTACTCTGGAATGAGGAAGAGCTAAGCATTTGTGTTATTTAAGGAGCACATTGAACTCTATTCGCCATGAGGAGAGCAGATAGCATCTCCAATGATGCAGCCCAATACAACATGTTCTTTTAGTAACTGAGAGGAGTTTAATTTATCCAGTGCCCGGGTAAACTACATTTTTAACTATTTGATCTAGTCTTTAAGTTATAGTCACAATTTTCTGATGCACTACAAAAATACTTCTCTGGACCCAAAAGTGGTCTGGGATGGCAAGGATTTCAAAGACCTTGCTCAGCAGGCAGCAGTAGATCTAGGGTGGGGGACTATGCCAAGGATGGGCAAATGTGACTTTCTGTGTTCAATTTTAAGTTCCTGTAGACAGAGGCAGCCATGAAGGATTCACAGTCACTTCCTGGGGCAGAAAGTTGTGCCATGTAAGTGGAATGGACTTTCTTAATTTCAGATAAGTTTGTTTACCCATCCTGCGATAACATCATCTTAGGTACTTCCTTGCTAACCCTGTTATCAGGGTTGCTCATTCGAGCAGTTATTTGTTATTTGTCCATTCATTCAAGAAATATGCTTGGAGTACTTTGACCCATTCAAGTTAATCCGCACTAATAAATTATTTGCCTAGAATGTGTCTGGTTACCACAAATATAAACTGTTTGGGGCACAGATAAACTTATAATTTTTTTTATATTCCCCCACTTTCCTAAATCAGTTCCTGACTTGTAGTATGCAATTAATGCCTACCTAATTAATTTAATTTAATTGAAATAACATTCAGAAGATGTATGGCTTTCAACTGGATAAACGCAGGTATTGGAATGACTCATTTCTACAATAACTTGTCAAAGACTAGGATTCTGAATAAATGAGACCAGGGATATGAAAGATTGAATTCCAAAGGAAGGAACAGAGAGACATCAACAGTTGCTACATCAATATTATGCTTGCAAGAAATGGTTTATTTTGAGAAGCAGAGCTTGGCTACAAAGGGAAGCTCTCAGAAGTCTTTCTTGGGTGTTCTTAAAACAATAATCCAGGGAAGAAGCTAAAGCTGACTAATAAAGAACTCAGTTAAGTGTCAGGTTTCAGGAACCTGAGTTCACTCTCAGGGCAATTGTAAAACTTTGACAGCCTTCCTAGGTTGGCTCTTTCAGTACACTGCCCATGTTTAATTACATGTGGCAAATTTTACCCAAATACAGTTGTATGTTTCCCAGATGACCTGGGATCTCTGAGTACTTTACAGTTAGGTTAGAGAAGTAGTAGTGCTATGTCAGGCTCAGAGAAGATGGGATGGTGGTAAAAATTGTTGGAAAAGCAGAATTGACTGACTTTGCTGAGGGCTAGCCCTGCCTTTGTGCATCTGAGCCTGGTATTTAGAAACAACGTGAACACTTCATTTGTGATATCATCTCTCAGAGGTGTGTGTTCTCCACTACATGACTTGAGTTCCTGCCAATAAGAAGATAAGGTCCTTGCTACTGTTATGACATATTTGTAGCACTCAGATGAAATTGAAGGCTTTGAAACAGGGAATCCCCACATCAACCTGCCACCTCCTGCAACATTTCTTTATCTTTTAGTGTGAATTTGACATTAGTTATAGAAAGCAGCTCTTGCTGGTGTTTCTGGATGAAGGAACCGTAGAAAAGGAAGTTTTCTTCAGTTGCTGTAGTGTGCAGCCTTCTTATTTATCAAGACCCAGTTATCCATTTGCCTCCTCAGTATGTGAATTACCTCACTCCTCCCTGAAGCTCCTGAAGAACCTTTTCACTATAATCTGCATCTGTTGGCAGCTCTTCTTAGAGAAATGCTGGCATGGGTTTTCCCCTCTTAAAGGATAAACTCTTCCACCTCCAACAGATATTTGCTAGGCATCAACAATTGATTATGTTTTTTTCTTAACTTATATAATGTTCTGATCCATGACACAGGACGTTTTCTTCATAATCCCTTTTTTAGAATTTAATTTTGTTAGTATTTAAATTTTAAAATGCATTCAACTAGATGAAATCAGGTTAAAATTAAAGATCTAGGGCTAACCCCAAGAAAAAAAATTATAAGCTTTTAAAAGGTCATCCAAAAAGATGTGCAGTGAAGACAAACCATTTAGTCTTGGTGTTGGCAAGGAAGGATATGGATTGATTCTTGCACAATTTCAAATTTTATGAATAGGTTGTATGGCTTGTATTCTAAAACTGTTTGTCTGGATTTGGAAAGTGTTCTTTCCTAGAGACAGTGTATTGACTGGGGATTAGGGTGTCAGGCTAACCAACAAAAGCTTACTCAATTCATGAAGTAGAACTGCAGTGTGTGCTGTCAGACCACCTGGGAATAGGAGTCAAGCAGCCTTCAGAGTTAAATGGGAGAATGGGTTTTCTGGTTTCCTAGAGATGGCCTTAAGCAAAAATGTAAAATCTGTGAGATTGGCACCTGGGTGTCCTTCTGCAACCCTCCCTGCTTTCTCTTCCTTCACTCTGTGACTCTCCCCATGCCAAAACACATTTATTCTTCCCTAAGGCATTCGTCCCCAGGCACCTCATCCACCATGCTATTTTTAAGGATCTACGCTCTTTCATCCCTCAATTTTCAATTTTCTCAGCACATTTGCTAAGACCAAATCAATCACAACCAACTAAATCTCACTATGGTGTAGAAAACCAACAATTTCTTCATAACTACTTTTTTTTTTTTTACTAAAAAGGGACTTGTTGACCCAAGTGTATAAGTTTAGGTAAATGATGCAATGATGCCAGCTGGACGTGTTGGTATGTGGAAGTGTGGGCAGCACCAGAGAAGCAGGTCAACTTCCAACTCCCACCATATAGCTTGTGGAGCCTCACATCCTGAACTTTCTGAATTTATGCTACATATTCGTATGCTTCAGCCCTTGGCTCTGGCTCCAACAGCTCCAGAAAACATGTAATTAGTTTTCAAAGTGTTTTGTTTTAAAGTAATTAACATTACCTACTGAAACAAATGATGCTAAAATCTCAGTGGAAGTACAAGATACAAGTTTATTTCTGTTCACACAAGGTCCCGTGAAAGTTGGAAAGCTCTTCTACAACAGGGGAAACAGGTTGCACTGTCATCTCAGAGTCCTTCAATTCCAGCTGTTAAAGAAATACCACAGAAGAGGGACAGACTGGACAAGTGACATAGCACTTCTCAGCCTATTTTACATTGGCCAGAGCTCCATTACAGGTCTGAACCAACTGCAAGGACATCCAGACGTGTAGAGGAGCACATGAATAGCGTGAATATTAATACTTTCTGCCCCACTGTTACTAGTGGGCATTTGTTCCTGGGCTAAGCTGTTCATCTTTTTCATGTTTTTTTCCCACCTGAAACCAGAACTTATTTGAAGTTCCAAGGCTTCTTCTCTTCAGCCCCAATACAGTGGCATCTATGATGTGTGTGTGTGTGTGTGTGTGTGTGTGTGTGTGTGTGTGTGTGTGTGTACATGCATGCGCTTTAACCTGGTTAATGTGTGATGTAATTTATGGCAGTGAAATGACAAGGAAGGAAGGTGGAAGAGACTAGTGGGGTATTTTGAAAGTGGGAATGAGCAATACAGGTAGAAGCAGGAAAAGCCTGGCGGGGTTGTGTGTCTTAGTTCATAAGTCAGGGCCTCTCTCTAGTCCTCATCTGTTTGTTTTAATAGCAGCTTGTTAAAATCACTTATTTGTTTCTCGCTAGATACTTCTTCATCTGATTGTTCAAATACAAATAGTAAGACTAAAAGCTCAGAGTTCAAGATGATTATCTCCAACCCTTTAAATTTTAGGGTGACTATACTGACCAACCCCAAATATTCAGACAACTGTTCACACAGCACAAGATATGTACATCCTTGAGAATTATGAAGAAGGAAGCCACTCCACTTAACTTCCCTTATGTGCTGGTGTAGACTTCCTGGAAGTTTCTATGAATGTCATTTACTTGAGAAATGGAAAGTGAATAGTATCTGATACATTAGTGGGTTTACACAGTAGGTTCTGAGTTTAGTTTTACAAATCAGGAAACACTAAGATTTCTGCTTGGAATCTTTAGGATTTCATGACTGCCCTGCTGGGTTTAAGACTTACATGGGGCCTGTAGCCTCTTAGTTTTGGCCAATTTCTCCCTTTTGGAATGGGAGCATTTACCCAATGCCTGTATCCCCATTGTATCTTTGAAGTAACTAACTTGTTTTTGATTTTATAGGCTGATAGAAGGGATTTGCCTTGTCTCAGTTAAGACCATAACTTGGATTTTTGAGTTAATGCTGGAAGGAGTTAAAGCTTTGGGAGGCTGTTGGGAAGGCATGATTGTGTTCTGAAATGTGAGATGGACATGAGATTTGAGAGGGGCCAGGGACAGAATAATATAGTTTGGCTCTGTGTCCCCACTCAAGTTTCATGTCAAATTGTAATCCCCAGGTGTTGGAGGAAGGGCTTGGTGGGAGGTGTTTGAATCAAGGGGGCGGACTTCCCCCTTGCTGTTCTCATGATAGTGAGTTGAGTTCTCATGAGATCTGGTTGTTTAAAAGTGCATAGCACTTCCCCCTTTTCTCTCTCTCCTGCTGCCATGTGAAGATGCACTTGGTTTCCCTTTGCCTTTCTGCCATGATTGTAAGTTTCCTGAGGCTTCCCAGCCATGTTTCCTGTACAGCCTGCAGAAGTGAGCCAATTGAACCTCATTTCTTCATGAATTACCCAGTCTCTGGTAGTCTCAAGTATGCTAATACACTGAGCGTTCCTCTAAACTATTTATTGTGTCTTCAGTGTGGATTTATGTAGCCCCAATGTTCTTTGAATGTTGAGGCTGCAATTCCTCAAATTGTTTTAAAACTCCTAGATTCACTTTTAAAGCTTGAACACATTATGCCTTTTGTTTATTTTATCTTCTTTTTCATTGCAATTGTATTTATTTTTGGGTTTCCAACCATATTTTCCATATAAGCAAAAACAGCTGCATGGTACAAAGAAAACGAAGACAGTAGAGCTGATATTAGAAGACAGCAATTGGCCTGGCTTGGGAAAGGAGAGAAAGTTACAATGTGCATAGGGAAACATTAGCATGTCTTTTTTTTTCTGTAGGTAAAAGGAAAATCTCTCAGCTTCTAGACAAGTCTTAATCAGAGATGTATTAACACTGAGCTTATAAAGTATATGTAACAAGACTTAACTGCACTGCCAACATTACATAGACATACTAAACCTGGAAAGATAGAATTTTTATTATGCATTGCAGGTATGCTTCAGTTTAGAATTTTTAGGATACATTCATTTACTTTATTTCACTTGTTCTTTACAACAGTCTCATTAGTAGGCAGGGCATGAATTTTTATGTCCATTTAATATTTAAAGCAAATAAAACCAGCGGGCTTAGGCATCTTGGCATCACACTCTCCTTAAATGGTTGAATCAGAAATGGAATCCACTTCTTCTGACACTTAGTCAAATTTTCCTTGTTTTGTAACAGCCTGGAGTTTTCTTCTCACCAAGCTAATAACTCACTACCGGGAAAACCACTCACTTACTGTTTTTTTTTTGTAGAGATAAAAGTTTGCTCATCTCTAGGGAAAGGCTTTCTCTCGTATCTCATTCCCTTTTCCTGGAAGGGAAAATACTAATTTTTACTCCTCATTGGTGAGTAACTATCATGGAGGGTACTCCATAATAGTGAAAGAGGAACCTTGTCATCCTTGACTCACATCTTATATGCAATCCTTAAGCAAATCTCATGGCCATATATCCAGTCTATTCTAAATGTAACCATTTATCACCACTCCTGCCACTACACCATTCTGGTTTACATTCTTGTGGTCCCCTGACTGATCTTCCAGAGTCCTTTACTGCTGTAACCCCTCCCAAGTCTGAACTCTCCACAGCCAGCAGACCATGCCCCTCCCCTACTCAAAGCCTTCACAGGCTCTGACCTTCCTCAAAATAAAATGTTCCACAATGTCCTATAAAATATGCCCCTAAGAGCCTTTTTAGTACTTTTTTTTTAAACCATTCCGTCCTTAGCTTATATCTTCAGCCCTAGTTGCCTCCTTTCACTCCTAGCTTTCCTTGCAAGAAATTTGCTACTGCCTGGGATTCTTTCCTTGCAAATGTGCCTGGCTGCCTTCCTACCTTCAGTTGGTCCAGTCTCATTGCAAAGACACCTCTGCAAAGAGGCATTTGGGACCATTCTATCTCACTAAGAAGCATTCCAACACACATAATCACTTTTTATCCCTCATCATTGTTTATTACATTATAAATATTTCAGTCACTCATTTTCTTTTTCACCAGAATGTAAGCTCTGTGAGTATAGAAACTTTGTTTGACAGTCATCATGTTCCCAATGCCTAGAACAGTGTCTGGCGTATAATAAGGGTTTCATAAATATTTACTCAGTGGGAAAAATGTTTTAGAAAATGAATGACTCATGGGGTGAGACCACTTGGATCTTAATATAGCTTGACTATTTCTTGGTTAAATAACATTGGGTCCCCTATTTAGGTACTCTTGGCCTCAGTTTTCACATCTGTAAAATGACAATTATAATGGTCTTTGCCTCATTATTAGTTTACTGTGAACATTAAGTATGATTATTCACATACATTGCTTCATAGATGCCTGACTTATAATGGGCTCTCAAAACATCTTGAGAACTCTTGACTCTGCTACCCATGGATAAAATGCGTAGTTACAACACGATTGTGCTGTTCTCAATGGAAATGTGCCCATCCATTTAAGACATGCAATCAATGAAACAAGTGACTCAGCTCTTCATTAAATCTGTCCAGAATCTTGTATTTCAGTTTTTAGACATTGCACAATTGCCCTTCAATAGGAAATGTGACAAAAACATGTTCAGGTTTTATAGAATGCCTTTGCTTTCACTGCCATTGCCAGTAATGTGGTTTTCTTTTTGGAGATCTGGCTAGAGGCTGCTGAACCTTTCATTTCACCTAATTTAATAGTTGGTGCCAGAAGGGCCATGTGTGAGATATTTGGGGAAGAGGTTTTGTGGAAGTGAAATTACACCCATTCGCTTGAGAGGAGGGCTGATCCTGGGCATTAAGCTAGGCATGCTGGGAACAATGGTCCAATTTGCTTCCCTCAGCTCCTGGCTTTATGGGCTTTCTTAGAAAAGTCCAGGATCTCTCCACACTTCTATAGCCTAGGTATGGCCCTGGGCTGCCCTCTGCTCACTCTGGTGATCCTGCAGACTCATTCTGAGGCTGGGGCTGGATGGCACCTAACCTTTCTTTGCCTAGGCTTTCTCTCTGCTGGAAACACTCACACCATGGCAGTCTCATGTATTTAAGGGGCTGGGGCTGCGCCTAGGGAAATTCTCTAAGTGCAAGCTTCATGGTAGAGAGACTTAACAGAGGATATCCTTCCTCAGAAACCTCATCACAATAATGTTTGTGGGGAATCAACACAGATGTGTGAGAGAGGACCAGAGCTTGAGGGGTTTATAATCCATTGAGGAAATAGAGTATGACTTTTAAAAGATAATCTACAGATCAAGGTAAAAATTATAAGAATCTGATAAATGATACGATAGAAATCTTGCTTCAGGAGACCCAAGGATAGAGGATTCCTGAACGAAAGGTCTAAGCCACAAGAGGTCTTGTTTGACTTACTTCCACTTAAAGCTAGGGTTTTTTACAGCTGTGGATCAACGATGAGGACAATTCTTGTCAAGACCCCAGAGTTCATCAAAACCCCTTCAGGGGCTTGCAAAACAGACAGATTTCAAGTCCCCACCCTCAGAATTTCTCATTTATTAGATCTGCAGTGCAGGACAAACAACTACTATAACCTTCTTCCTCTTCTTCCTCCTCTCCCTCTTCCTCCTTCTCCTTTACATATTATATTGACATATAATTAACATATATAATATGTACATGTTTTTGGGATTTAGTTCATTGAGTTTTAACAATTTCATGCATACAAAACAAGATATAGAATATTTCCATTACTACAGGGAGTTCCCTTGTCCCCCTTTCAAAAAAATTTTATTTCCTCTAACCTCTACTGCCCTTCCCCTCCAATTTCTGATTTCCAGCCACAGTCTCTTCTTGGATTTTATACAAATGGAGTTATATACTATATACAGTTTTGCATTTCTGGCTTTTGTTCAACATAATATATTTTTTCATATTTATCCATTTTGTTGTGTGCTTTAGTAATTAATTCTCTTTTTAGTGCTGTCTAATATCTCACTGTTGGGACAAACCACACTTGTTTGTTATTTTCATTTTAATGGGCATTTGGACTGTGATATGGTTTGGCTGTGTCCCCAGCCATATCTCATCTTGAATTGTAATCCTTATATTCCCCATGAGTCGATGGAAGGAAATGTGGGGTTGGAGTCCCCACGTGGAGTCCCTTACTGGGATACTGCCTAGTGGAGCTGTGAGAAGAGGGCCACCCTCCTCCAGACCTCAGAATGGGAGATACACTGACAGCTTGCACTGTACACCTGGCAAAGCTTCAGGCACTAAACACCTGCCTGTGAAGAAGCTACCCAAGGCTGTGGGAGCCCACTCCTTGTATCAGCATGTCCCAGATGTGAGACATAGAGTCAAAGGGAATCATTTTGGAGCTTTAAGGTTTAATGACTGTTGTGCTGGATTTCACACTTGCATGGGGCCTGTAACCCCTTTGTTTCAGCTAATTTCTCCGTTTTGGAATGGGAGCACTTATCCAATGCCTGTATCCCCATTGTATCTTGGAAGTAACTAACTTGCTTTTGATTTTACTGGCTCATAGGCAGAAGGGACCTGTCTTGTCTCTGATGAGACTTTGGACTTGGACTTATGCGTTAATGCTAGAATTGTTGCAGGAAGTCAGGGACCCCGAATGGAGGGACCAGCTGGAGCCGTGGCAAAGGAACATAAATTGTGAAGATTTCATTTTAATATGGACATTTATCAGTTCCCAAATAATACTTTTATAATTTCTTACGCCTGTCTTTACTTTAATCTCTGAACATAAATTGTGAAAATTTCATTTTAATATGGACATTTATCAGTTCCCAAATAATACTCTTATAATTTCTTATGCCTGTCTTACTTTTAATGTCTCAATCCTGTTATCTTCTTAAGCTGAGGATGTACGTCACCTCAGGACCACTATGATATTTTTGTTAACTGTACAAATTGATTGTAAAACGTGTGTTTGCACAATATGAAATCAGTGCACCTTGAAAAAGAACAGAATAATAGTGATTTTCAGGGAACAATGGAAGACAACTGTAAGGTCTGACTGCCTGTGGGGTCAGGCGAAATAGAGCCATATTTTTCTTCTTGCAGAGAGCCTATAAATGGACGTGCAAGTAGGGAAGATATCACTAAATTCTTTTCCCAGCAAGGAATATTAATAATTAATACCCTGAGGAACAAATGCATTCCTGGGGGGAGGTCTATAAATGGCCCTTCTGGGAGTGTCTGTCTTATGCAGTTGAGATAAGGACTGAAATACGCCCTGGTCTCCTGCAGTACCCTCAGGCTTACTAGGATTGGGAAACTCCACCCTCAAATTGGTAAACTTGAGGTCAGACTGGTTCTCTGCTCTCGAGCCCTGTTTTCTGTTGTTTAAGATGTTTATCAAGACATATGTGCACCGCTGAACATAGACCCTTATCAGTAATTCTGCTTTTGCCCTTTGCCTTGTGATCTTTGTTGGACCCTTATCAGGAGTTTGTGATTTTGCCCTTGTCCTGTTTCCTCAGAAGCATGTAATCTTTGTTCTCCTTTTTGGCCTTTGAAGCATGTGATCTTGTGACCTACTACCTGTTCTTGCACCCCCTTGCCTTTTGAAATCCTTAATAAAACTTGCTGGTTTTGCGGCTCAGGTGGGCATCATGGTCCTACCGATATGTGATGTCACCCCTGGAGGCCCAGCTATAAAATTCCTCTTTGTGCTCTTTCTCTTTATTTCTCAGCCGGCTGACATTTATGGAAAATAGAAATAACCCATGTTGAAATATTGGGGGCAGGTTCCCCCGATATGGAATGAGTTAAGGACTTTGGGGGACTGTTAGGAAGGCATGATTTTGTTTTGAAATATGAGGACATGAAATTTGTGAGAGGCCAGTGTTGGAATGATGTGGTTTGGCAGTATCCCCACTGAAATCTCATCTCAAATTGTAATCCTCACGTGTTGAGGGAGGGACCTCATGGGAGGTGATTGGGTGGAGTTTCCCCCATGCTATTCTCTTTCCTGACACCATGTGAAGATGGATGTGTTTGCTTCCCCTTCCACCATGATTGTAAGTTTCCCGAGGCCTCCCCATCCCTGTGGAACTGTCAGTCAATTAAACCTCTTTCCTTTATAAATTACCCAGTCTCAGGTATGTCTTTGTAGCAGTGTGAAAATGGACTAAAGTAGATTGTTTTCAGTTTTTGACTATTGTATATAATTCTGCTATAAACATTCTTATACATTTCTTTTTGTGAACATAAGTTTTTGTTTCTCTTGGGTAAATATCTAGGAGAGAAATTGCTAGCTTGAAAGATAGACGTATGTTTAACTTTTTAAGAAACCACCAAACATTTCTCCAAAATGCGTGCATTTTGCACTTGCAATAGCAATGCAGGAGAATTGCTTTTCCATGTCCTCACAAACTTTGGTGTTGTTAAATTTTTTAAAAAATAATTAAAAATGTGGAGCTCCTCTTCATGTACCTATTGATGATTTGTAATGTTTTCTTTAATGATAGGTCTATTGGATGATTTGAATATTTAAAATTTTTTTTGTCTTTTTATCATTCACTTGTATGAGTCCTTTGCATTTTTTGAATACTCATTTTTGTCAGATATATGTGTCCAGAATATTTTTCCCAGCCTGTAGCTTGTCATTTAAAAAATTATTTGTGTTTTCATTGAAGCAGAAAATTTTATTTTCTTTTATGGTTGGTGCTTGTTTGGTCTGTTTCAATCTTTCCTTCCACAAAATTGCAAAGATATTCTCCTATATTATTTTCTAGAAGCTTTATAGTTCTGGCATTTATGTTTAGGTATCTTATCAATTTGAGTGTGTACATGTATTTATGTGTGTGTAATGAGGCAGGGAGTTGAGAGTCATTTTTGTTTTATACAGATATTTAGTTGTTCTAGTAGCACTTAAGAATTGAATTAACCTAACACCTTGGTTTTATGCATTTTTAATAAGCGCTTTATATGATTCTGATGCAGAGCATTCAAGGATTATTCACTATGTACTGCTGTGGTGGAAAGGTGAGTGGGTGTTTATTTTGATTTCCAATTGGAGAAAATTACTAGAAGTTGAGTAATAATATTATCAATAATTACTATGAAAAACTAAACTTTATTGAGCTTTTGCTGCTTCATCTTGATTATAATAAATACTTTGTATCTAATTTAATATTTACCCAAATCCTATGGATAGATATTATTTTCTGTATATAAGATCACAGAGGCTCAGAGAGCTTAATTCGTTGTCCAAAGACTCTCTTTAGCATATATAGAAGCCAAAATCCAAACTTTGGTTTTCTGACATCAGAGACACTCTTGTAACTACCAGTTCTCTGCCTTCTTCAATGGGGTACTGATTTTTTTTTCACTGCTCACAACTGAATGTAATGATTCTTTAATGCAATTGTTCTCAGACATTTGTCTCAGGTAAACTTTATGCCCTTACAATTATTGAAGACCTCAAAGAGAGTTTCTGTTATTAGGTTGGTGCAAAAGAAGTTGCAGCTTTTACCATTGAACATAATGGCAAAAATTGCAATTACCTTTGTACCAATCTAACATATAGGTAATATCTAGTTGTATTGTATTCAAAATTAAAACAGAAACTTTTGAAAAATGTATCAACTTATTTTTAAAAATACCAGTAATGACTCCATTGCATGTTAACATAAATAATATATTTTAATAAAAAATAACTATTTTTCAGAAAAATAGTGAGAATAGTGACATTGTTTTACATTTTTGTAACTCTTTATTATCTGACTTAATATAAGATACCTGTATGCTCATTCTGCTCTTATTCAATCTGTTGGGACATGGTCTTTTTGTTGAAATACAGTATATGAAGAAAATCTGGCCTCACACATATGTATAGTTTTAAAAGAAGGAGTATTTTAATAGCCTTTTCAAATGATTATGGCTATTCTTTGATACTACATCAAACCCAACAACTGGTGGTTTCTTAAATACTACTTAAATATTAGTGTCAATGTGGAATCAGAAACTATAGTTAATACGAATAACTTTGAAAAACTCAGTTTTAGTGAATATTTTATTCACACATGACTGTATAACAATATGCATTGCTCCTTTGGAAAATATAGTCTGAGTTATACCGATTATGGTGGGTAAGAAAATGCACCATTTAGATCTTCTCCGCAGGGAATATGATTGACTGACAGCACCTGCGACTGTCCTTCTGGAACCGCCATCATGTTTGTACGGAGGTCACGCTTCCCATGGCTGCTCCCAGCCAAGGGCTGCACATAACAGAAGTACTAAGGCAATCCCACCCCACTGAGATGCAGACCTCCTTAAACTGGTGAGTTTGACTCCAGTACTTGGCATTGGTCTAGTTGAAACATTCCAGGGACTGCTGCAGTCTAGAATTCTTCTTACCCCATGCACTTTCCTTCTTCCCTCCTTCTTTGGTGTCAGACCTGCATTGCGGTTCAAAGGCTGTCTCTGCCTTCTCTGGCTCTCTCCCTTTATCCTTCACAGGTATTCCCATCAGCAGCTTTCTTGAATGTCTACTCTGATCTTAGCACCTGCTTTTCAGAGGACTCGAACAAATACACAGATCTCCAAAGGTTGACACATTTCATTGTGAAATACCAAAAGCTCACTTTTGTAAATATCACCACTGATCCCATTGGAAAAGTTGTAAGTACTGTGAAGTTGTCAGGCAAAAAGTAGAGGATATACATTTTCCAGAATTCTAATTTTCATTCAAAAACTTAAATTGCATCATTAGCAACATAATTGCCAGTTGTTTTCCTTGAAATGGCAGGCTTACTCCACTCAATGATGTAAAAATCTCTACCAAACTGCCAGTCTGAATAACCATAGCTAACCAGTCAGTGGCTCTTTCAAGTAAAAGTAGCACTCTAAACAAATAGCAGCTAGTTCAGCTCGCAACTCAGATAATCAGACAAGGAATTTTTCTTGAGAAACTCATTGTACTGCAGAATGCAGTAGAAGTGCCTTTCATCCAACTGGTCCATTTCATCATGCAGAATATTTAAAAGACTTGTACTCAGTGGTTAAGATCTAAAAAACTCTTACGTTTTTACTGCTTCCTAAAGGACATTTGTAAGTGGAATGGGCGCTATGTTTCCTGCAAGTGCATGGCAGTGAAAAATACAATGACTGCTAGTGGTGTTTATTGCCATTGACATGATTTATGCTCTGACCCCAGTCATTTCACCCACCGTTGGTTTTGCTCCATCGGTGCAAATGCCAACACAGTGGGAAAGCCAAATGACTCCCTAATATTAATATAAAACTAGTTTTGGCCTCGCAGACCCTCTGAAAATTCTTAGGAACACCCAGGGGTTCACATGCCATATTTTGAGAACCATTTCATGAAGAAATCAAACATTGATTGAACGCTCCATAAGTACAGTACGTCTTTGTAGGCCCTGAGGATGACTATCACAAAGTGCCTACCCTTAAAGAGCCCTGGCTTTTCTAAAGGAGAGACAGGTTATTAAATAGTTGGATTAGAGTTAGTGGACTGTGCTACGGGGGCAGACAGAAAGGACATCATGGTTCTGTCTGTAAGGCTCAGAGGTGACCACAGCAGGGAGGTGATTCTTGAGGCAAGATTTGAAGACTGAGAAAGGGCTTGACCCCAAATAGAGGAGGTAGATATTCTTGGAGGAATGAACAAATAACTATAAAAATATGGCAGTGCGTGGTGTGCTTATACTACTATCTATCTAAAAAACAGTAAAAAAATCATGTAACTATGCCAAAGTTTCCAAAAGGTTTTGGTTATTCTTTTTAGAAGTTTGATGTCCACGCTATTACCCAATGTAAGGAGACCATCGGATGGCACTGCACCTCCGTGTCAGCTGCACCACAGACACAGCCTTTCACTGTGGCCCGTACATTTTTCCTCCTGGTGGCCACATCTTTATCATTTCTTGGAACATCATTTTTGTTTTATTTCCTCTTGTTTCTGTTTCAGTGTTTTCATAGGACCAAAAAATAAGACAAGTCTGAATATTTCCCTGGGTATAACAGAACTGTGGGTGATGTCATCATCAATTGAGAATTATATTGCCTTTACATTTATGAAGCTCAAATGCCGGCATTCTTTTGAAACTCAGACCTGGTGTATTTAATATGTGTAAAACTGTGAGTCTTGACATCCAGGCGGTTGTATTTCCAAACATGCTTATGATTCGCTAAGTCATAAAGAAACTGGATACTGCAGATCAGAAGCCTGCAGTGCAAATAAATGTATTGGTGTGGCATATATTGAATGTTTATTTATGTAAACCCGAGATGGCTAGGGAGGGGCACTCTCTTAGTTCATCCAACAAATCACTATGATTCAGATGTTTCCTAACAACCACCTGGGGGAGGAGCGCAGTCTTCTCATTTAATCTTAATCACTGGCAATCAGAGACATTTCACAACTGGGAAATATCACACACATTATTAGAAGAGCAATCAGAAAATATAATAAAGGATAGAAATAAACATAGTCTTTCCTGTGTCAGGGATTTACGCACACTCAGAGTGTTTAAAGATGTTTTCATGTCACCCTCCCAGGCCATCAAATTTAAATCCAAATTCTTTTTAGCTAAAGGCTGTATGGAACCATAGGCTCTTACAGTCCAAGTTTTTACACAAACAAAACGAACGGATTTTAACTCTGGGCTCAAGCTCATTTTGTACATCTCTTCAATATTTGCTGCCTAGGTGGAAGTTTTAGCTTTGCATATTCTCCTTATAAACCTGTCCATATTTCTAGGCCAAGGAGTTCCCAAGTGTTGTGTTACCCTAGCTTTTTTGTAAGAGCAGGTCAGACATGATAACTAGAAGGATTTATTTCTTGAGCTCATCCTTGAATTTCTGGGGCCTAGGATGTTCTCTTTGTTCCTCTCCATGGTATAAGTATTTTTATACAAATTATATTAAGATCAACAACAACCATAGGCAATACTTGGGGAGGAGAAGTGAAGGCAGTCTAAGAGTATAGGAAAAAGTATATGAAAAGGAGAAAAAGTGTAGAGAAACACAGTGCTGTAACAAGAGCTCCCCAAGTCTCAGTGGTTTAATGCTATGGTCAGAATGTTTGTGTTCCCCAAAATTCAAACATTGAAACCTAATCATCAATGTGATTTTATTAGGATGTGGGGCATTTGAGAGGTGAATAGATCAGGCGATGGGATTAGTGCCCTTATAAAAGAGGCCCCAGAGAAGTGCCTTGCCCCTTTCACCATGTGGGGACAAAGCTAGAAGGTGTGATCTGTGAACCAGAAAGCAGCCTTTGCCAGACACAAAATCTGCTTGATATTGGCCTTCCCAGTATCCAGAACTGTGAGAAATAAATATCTGTTGCTTATGAGTTGCTTGATTTATGGTATTCTGTTACCGTAGTCCACATGGACTAAAACGCTTAATAAATTAAAAGTTTGTTTCCCTCACATGCCATTGTGAGTTGGTGGCAATGATGGTGGTGGTGGTAGTGGTGGTGTCCTGCTCCATGTACTCAGGGACCCACAATCCCTCTACCAAGTGGCTTCACCATATCCCAGGGCTCTGGAATCTACCACTGGATTCTGTGGCTTCAGAAGTCAAGAGAAGGAAGAGTTGGAGAATTGCTTGCAAGGTTTGGGGGTCCAGGCCCCAATATGGTATAGCTCATTTTTTTCATATTCTATTGGGCAGATCTAGGTTGCATGAACCACAAGTAACTGCAGGAAAGGTTAAGAAATATGGTCTGGTTGTATGCCCTGGGGGAAACAGAACCAGAATTTGGTGAACACATTGCATTTTGCTGGCCATCTACATCAATTTATTCTTAGTGATAGTTGTCAGCATTATGGGTACTTTGAATGTAGACAAAATTCAAATCTGTCCTAGTAGGCATGTATTTATCATTTTGTTTATTCATTCAACAAATATTATTGAACCTCCACTATGAGCAGGACTTTGGGCAAGGCACTCAGTATATAACACTGAGCAGAGAACAGAACACAGAAATAACACGGTTCCTGCCTTCAGGAGCTTACAGTGTCCTACTAGCTGACATATCTATTGTCTTTCTCATCAGCTTTCTTAATTCATCCCTAAGCTGCTGACAGTATGGGAATAAGAAAGGAGAGAAAGGCAAGCAATTATCCTAATTTCGTAGCCCAGAGGTGGCTCCAGCATAAGCATGTATATCAATTTATCCACTATAGCAGTCTTAGAGACAAAAACTGAGGAATATGTAATTTATATCTTATAGTGCTTTATATTTTTAAGAGTTTTTATCCATACTGGTGAAGAAGAGTTAAAATTAGCTTTGTGACTTTGAGCAAATGACTTGAACACTCAAGGTTAATTTCTGATCTAACAAAATGGAAATAATACTAGAATCTACCTCTTAGAGTGATTGCAAGGATCAAATAAAATTAAATGAATAAACTGCTGAGCAGAATGCTTAATTTACAATAATTTTAAAAAGTGATATTAACTAGTGCTGTCATTACTATTTGACTTTAAAAATGAAAGGTAGCAGAATACACCACCCCAAAATATAACCTACCTTGTCATAAGGGTTATTTTGAGTTGAAGGCAATTGAGAAGAAGCAGATATCAGAAAAGTTCTTTGCCCTTTTCCTATTTGCATAAAAACAGGACATAAATTTGCAAAGTTGTTTGTCCAAACCAGCTCCGTCAGAAAGGACAAAGTTTGTTCATTATCAATGATAACTTTAGACCCTGATCAGCCTAGAGACTGCACCAGAGGAATCTACATCACAAAGTTTTCTAACTGGCCTTTATCTATTAATAGTTTCCCATATACTGTAGACCCTTGAACAATGTGGGGGTTAGGGGCACTGCCCGCCTCCTTCCACTCCAGTTGAAAATCCATGTGTAACTTTTTCTTTCTCTCTTTCTCTCTTTTTCTCTTTCCTTTCTTTCTTTCTCCCCTCCCTCCCTCCTTCCCTCCCTTCCTCCCTCCCTCCTTCCCTTCTTTTCTTTTCTTTCTTTCTTTTCTTCCTTTCTTCCTTTCTTTTTGTGGAGACAGAGTTTCTCTCTGTTGCCCAGGCTGGAGTGCAGTGATGTTAACACGGCTCACTGCAGCTTCAACATCCTGGGCTCAAGTGATCCTCCCACCTCAGCATTTCCAGTAGCTGGAACTATATGTGCACACCACCACACCCAGCTAATTTCTGTATTTTTTTTTTTTCAGAGATGGGGTTTTGTCATGTTATATAGACTGGCCTTAAACTCCTGGGCTCAAGTGATCCACCCACCTTGGCTTCCCAAAATGCTGGGATTACAGGTGTGAGCCACTGCACCTGGCCTTTGTATAACTTGACTCTCCAAAAACTTAACTACTATTAACCTACTGTTGAAAGCCTTACCAATAACACAGTCAATTAACACATATTCTGTATGTAATATGTATTATATACTGTATTTTTACAATAAGTAAGCTAAAGATATAAAATATGAAGAAAATCATAAGGAAGAGAAAATATATTTACTATTATTAATTGGAAGTAGATCATCACAAAGGTTTTCTTTCTCATCGTCTTCACATTGAGCAGGTTGAGGAGGAGGTGGAGGAAGAGGTGGGGTTGGTCTTGCTTTCTCAGGGGTGGCAGACACAGAAGAAAATCCATGTATAAGTAGAACCACAAAATTCAGACTGTGTTGTTCAAGGGTCAACTGTATTCACTTTCCTACATTTCCTGCCCCTAGAGATTCAAGGTCCTTTTCCTTTGTCTTGTCACTTCTCAAAAAATGTGTTGATTTTTGGTGAAGATGGCATGTAAGCTGGAATTCTAAGCTACCTCTTTGAGAAATATTTTTTATCTGAATATTCTCCCCCACATATATATAAAACTCACATGTTAGTAAACGTCTTTGGTTTTTTTTCTTGTTAATATGTTCTATGTTATAGAGATCTAAGCTAGGAACTCAGAAGGTTACAGGGAAAATTATTTTTTCCTTCCCCACATAAACAATCCTGTGACATAGGTTTCTATTTTACTGTATTAGCTATTTAGAATGTTACTATCCAGGCTTTTTTTTTTTTTTTTTTTTTTTTGCCAATGAGAAAAACTATAGTTCAGAGAATGAAGTTTCTAGGAAGAAGCTGTACAGCTTAGAAATGACAGTGTCAGGGTTGGTTACTGTGGTTGTGTCCTTCCATTGCAGGGCCTACAAGGTACAGAATACTTTTGAGAACCATTTGTTTTCTTCTATTAAAAATAAACTGGGCTAATGAAATGGAAAGACAAGTAGTACTTCCTCTGGGTAACCAGCCATGACAGTTTTTAAAAGCATGACATTTTTCAGTTCAGGCAGCACATAAAGCATCTACACATTGCTGTCTTTCCACAGAGGTTGCCATAGTTTGTGGATGGCGTGGGAAGAGAAGAATGGGTGTAAGATTTGGGGTGCCTGAGTTCTAATATTTGTTCTACAGGTGGTCAGCTGTATGACTTGAAATATATCACTTCACCTTTCAGAAATTTGTTTTTTTTTTAATCTAGAAAATAGATATCTGGAACATTGTGTAATTACTAAGTACTCCATCAATGTAGCATAAGCAGAGTAGCTGATGAGTAAGAAGACATAGAAAACAGCTTTTGGAAATTAGAAGTGAAATGTAAGTCATCTTTAGATCTAGTCTTCTGAGCCTAAGTCCTCTGATCCTAAGACACTCTGCTGTTTGAGGAGTTTAAAGCCTTCAGTGTCCCTAGAAAGTAAGTAGAGTCTAAATAGTCTCTGTTGCCATGGTAGAGAAAATTCTGAAGATAAAAATTGTGTCTATATTGAGGGCTAATTATGAACAAAGATTCATATTCTACAGTGTTCTCTGTGCTGCCACAGAAACAGACATGGTGTTAGCAAGTCCTTGAATAAACTTTTATAACCAATTAATTTGTTATTCTCTAACAATGTCTCTGTGGTCATCATAAAGGATTTTACTTGATTTAGTATAAAGACCAGGGAATAGCGTTTTTTAAAAATTCCCAAACCTTTATTAATGTGTATGTTCATACATGTATATTCTGAGACAGGATCTTGCTCTGTCATCCAGGCTGGAGTGCAGTGGTGTGATCATGGCTCACTACAGCCTCAATCTCCTGGGCTCAAGCTATCCTCTCATCTCAGCTTCCAAAGTAGCTAGGACCACAGGGATGCACCACTATGCCTGGCTAATTTTTTAAATGTTTTGTAGAGACAGGATATCTCTATGTTGCCTAGGCTAGTCTTGAACTCCTGGCCTCAAGTGATCCTCCCACTTCGGCCTCCAAAATTCTGGGATTATAGGAGTGAGCCACCATGCCCGACCTATTAATGTATATTTTTAAAAGAAAGAATATTACTGATTCTAAGAATATAGTGGAAATTACATGTTGTCTTATTGAAATGATATAGTTGCATTTTAGTTAGAATGCTACAATTCAATTTGAGTTTATAGTATCTTTTATTCTGCAAAATCAAGTTGGCAAAAAATTGCTGATTAGTCTAGAGACCTTATGTATAAAAATAAATGATAACAATTCAACTATTAGATTTTTCTAGAAAATTAAAAGTCAGATGTTTATCTCATTATTAATCTTTCAACCAGTTTATTTTTACCTGTGAAGAAACATAGGCATAGCCAAGTCTATGACTAATTGATCACAGGGAGGAGGGCAAAGGACTGACTAGGTTGGCCTCATACCTGAACTACACTCTTTCCACCAACTGCATTTGGTACATTCATCTTGATTTTGCTTTGGTTTGAAAAAACTTCTGTGGAGGATTTTATTGTCAGAGTATCAACAGAGAGACAGTGAATGTTATTGGGATAAATATAAACTAATATCAGCTACATAACTGACTTCATCTCTGAATCTCAGTTTCCTATTTTGTAAAATATCTAAGACAGAAATCCTTACCTTTAGAAGAGTCATGGGACTTAAATGAGACAGGAGCCATGAAGTGCTTGGGATTTAGTTGGCTTCAATAATCATCAGTTCCTTTCCTCCCTAATGATATTAGCTTCCATTAGTTGTACACATTCTGTGTCATAATTTGTGCTTAAACTCTTAACATGAATCGTCTCATTAATTGCTCAAAACACGAGGAAGCTGAAGCTTTGGGAAATTAAATTAAGTTCCAGGTCACCAGGTTGGTAAGTGTCAGAGTTTTCTAATTTAGATGTCCCTGACACTGAAGACCATGTTCTTGATCATCATGTGTATTTACTTTCCGTTGTGTCTTTAACAAATTACCATAGACTTAGTGGCTTCAATGGCACAAATGTATTCTCTCATGGTTTTGGAGGTCAGCAACCCAAAATAAGTTTCAGTGAGTTAAAATCAAGGTGTTGGCAGAGATGATTCCTTCTGGAGGCTGCAGGATAGACTCCATTTCTTGCCTCATCCTGTTTTTGGAGGCCACCTGCATCCTTCTCTCCTGGCCCTCTCCTCCATCTTCAGACAGTGGTGCACCTTGCTTCCATTGTCACATTGCCTTCTTCTTCTGTGATCAAATCTTCTGCCTCCCTCTTTCAGCACACTTGTGACTATATTTGCTATATCCATTCTTATATTGTTACCACCATTGTTACTACCTGTATGCTATTGCTGTCTGCTATTTACAGACTATATATGACAGTATTTCTCTAGGTAACTTCCTAGGAGTAAAATCTTGAACTTACTCTTGTCCAACTCTTTGTAGAAGCTCAGCTGCAAAAGCAGTATTTTTGAAAAAATTTCAGAAAGACATTCAATTCCTACATTTCTCAAGTTACTTTAAAATCAATCCCCAGATTAAGCAGATTAGTAGAAGGGGTTGCATAAATGGACTTGATCCTTTGCCCCTCTGCAGAATTGCTTAACTGTGTTGTGCTTTAATATTACATCATTGGCCTACATTGAAGGACAGTGTAATAAACAGCCCAGGTAACGTAGCCTAGGCCAAGAGTTGGTTATCAGAATTTAGTTGATAACCAACTCTTTCTTTGTACTTAGGGCATATACTCTTTCTTTGTACTTAGGGCTTGGGGTTAATCAGGGACCCGGATTCATGTTTTTCCCTACTTTGAGGACTCAGCTCTCTACTTTGAAGGTACTGCCTTTCAAGAGCTCTATTTGCCATGGAATGACAAAATCCTACTTTTCCTCCCCAGAACAGAGCAGCATGTGTTCTTACAGGTGGCCACAGCATATTCATCACATTTGCAATCTTCACATCGGCTCTCTGTTATGTTGCCAGCATTGATTCTTGAATTCCTTTTTCTGATTTCTTTAAGGCTCTTGGCATCATCTTGGTCCATTTGGCTTAGTTGGTTTTGCCCCCACCACATCTGCTGGTATGATCACGTTCATTCGCTTAGCATCAAATAGGCTCAGTACCTGGAGATCATGCTCAATTTTGTCTGTAATTTTGTATCATTTGATTCAAGAGGCTGTTGGCATTTTCTGGAACTTAAATTTTTTCATCAATATTTCTTTTTTTCCTGAGAGTTTATGTTGTTTCTTTGAAGAGGAAAAAAAATGCCTGTGAATCAGAGTGTGGAGATTCAATCTGTAGCTTACTGATTTTTAAGGGTGATTTTGGGAATCTCCTTATCTTCCTATTGCTTCTTACCTGTGTAACTAACTCATGGCTGTTATAAGGACTTGTGGTTGTATAGTATTTTCTAGATTTCAGGGCTTTGGCAGGGAGGCATGATATTAATAGTGACATAAATATTTGTATAGAGATGGTAAGTTGACCTATCAAAAAAAAAAAAAGCTACAAAGTCTGAAGTAGTGTTGGCTGGAAAAAACATTCATGAGAGATGCCCAGGGGTTGAGGATTACCCATTTCTGAGAATAGTTACACATTATGGCCCAACTCCCTTGAGAAGAAGACAAGATGGAAGTGATCCAGGGACAGATTGCATCCAACTAAGTTGTCTGAGTCCCAAGTTATGTTTGAGAGAGGTCATTTTGAATCTATATATTTATTATAGGCTTGATTCCTACCAGTCTAGGAGCAATAGATGCATCTGAAGAACAGAGAATGTTCTGTGTTGATTCCCAAATCTATCAAGTGCTATGCTCTTACTACATTTATGATAGAAATATATTTCAGCTTGATGTTTTTAAAGCTATGAATAATAATGGCATGATTATATGATAAGGGATACTCTTTGAATCCCTTGAGGTATGTTTGTTTGAACAAAGTTCATTCACATTCAGTATCATGATACTGAAATAATGACAGAATAAAGAGCATTCATCTAGCTGTGCATTTAGATTTAATGGCAGTTTTAGTGTAGCTAAATTTTCCAGGAGGTATTTCTCATCCTTTGTTCAATTTCTTAATGAGCTGTGAAACATCTGAGCTTTTGTCTCCTTTTGGGGTAAAAAGAGGCAGTGGAAAGATGACTAGAAAAAAAGGAAATGTCTGAATAATATGGATCAACAAGATGCTGGTTTACAATTTTTTACTTCAATAAAACTATTAACTACTTTATAAAAATTATTTTTTTATTTTTACTAATAAAAATAATCTGAAAGTTTCTGTCAATAGTGGCCAACAACTTAGATATATAGTTTTAGAAGATGATCTTAAAAAGAAGCAAATTTGGCTGGGCGAGGTGGCTCACACCTGTAATCCCAGCACTTTGGGAGGCCGAGGCGGGCAGATCAGGAGTTTGAGACCAGCCTGGCCAATATGGTGAAACTGGTCTCTATTAAAAATACAAAAATTATTCGGGCATGGTGGTGTGCACCTGTAATCCCAGCTACTCAGGAGGCCGAGGCAGAAGAATTGCTTGAACCCGGGAGGCAGAGGTTGCAGTGAGTCAAGATCGCGCCACTACATTCCAGCCTGGGTGCCAGAGGGAGACTCTGTCTCAAAAAAAACAAAAACAAAAACAAAAAAACAAGTAAACTTGAGGAAAACAAATCATTAAAAATGTTAAAGGGACTGGGGTAAGTTTGTTTGGTGAAGACCAGCTTGAAAGAGCTGCTATTAGAAGAGAAAAAAGTTTTGGAGTATTGAAGAAGGAGGATTTAGGAGGAGGGAGTAGGAGTATGTGCAGTATGATTGATAAAGGGTTTTACATTCAATGTTCAAGAATAACTAAAAGACCTTAAGTTATCCTGAGAGGGAGGGGTTCCTTAAAAGGGTGAAGTGTAATTATTGAAGTAACGACTGATTTTTTTTTTCCCCTTATTGAATATGTTCCAACACAGTCTTGATTTCCCAACTGTCTGCTAATAAACTGTGATCCAGCTGTAGGCCATGAAATGGGCGAGGTGGTACTTCTGAATTTCAAGACAATGGTAATCAGGAACAGAATCTTAGGGGTTAGACAGCCCTGCTTCTTCCATTTACCTTAGACAATTTCTCTCTGAAACAGTTTCTTCATCTGTAACATCAATTTAATAATACCTGTCTCACAGTGTGTGTTAAAGGAAGGTTCTCAGGATTAAGTGACAGAAGGTGTGTAAGTTGCCTAACGTATAAAAAGTACTCAAATTATTTTAGTTCCTACTGTGTTTGTTACTGTTGTTTCTAAGCATCTAAGTAAAATCATTGTTCTGTAGAATATCTTAGTGGTATGTGGTGAGATGAAATATTGAAGGTATTAAATAAATGTTAAATAATGATTAAAAGTGCAGTGTATGAACAAAAGGTCCATAGGAAAAGTGTGACTCAAAGGCAAACCTTTCAAGAATGCTGACCAGACACAAGCACATTTTTGGCTGCAGCAAGCAGAGCAAATATGCCCCAAGATCAGAGCCCATCAGTGGGTTCTTGGAGCCAAAGTTCTGGAAACCAACCACCTCCAGCCCAGGTCAGCTAAATCATCCCAGATTTGTGAGGTGCCAGCAGTGAGGGCAGGTGCTTTCCAAGTCAGGAAATGTGAATCAGAAAAAGGATGTGATCCTGGCAGAGAACACCCTCATTCTGATGATCACTGGTAGTGTTTATTTTGAACAAGAATAATCCTGGTACCTGCTCATACATGATAATACACAACCTGACGCTATGAGAGAATAGTTCTGGACAGGTAGGCAGGAGCCCCATCTAGCTTAATTTTGCTCCTGATGTGCTAGAAAAGTATGGCAAGATAAACACACTCATAAACTCTTGGAGCCTCAGTTCCTTCTACTAAGAAAAAGGATTGAACCAGAGGACCTTGAGGTTTCTTCAGCTTATTATTTTTCTCTGTGACAGCACATTTGTGATTCGTGCATTTTTATTAGAGATTTATACCTTTTTAATGATTTTAAAAAGCATAATTCATTTTTCCCCTTTTTCATTGGTTGACCCAGATGAGCATCAGAGGTATGAATAGGGGATTCACCATACAGGTTTCCAAATTAAGTGAATATTGGCTAGTGAGTAAACAGAGTTCAAAAAATGAGTATGCGGGATTCAAATTTATAATTTCATTCACATTTATATAGGGAATATTTTCCAAAAAGGTAGACATATATGGTTAGTGAATATGGTCTGGCTGAGTGAAAATATCTACATATGGCTAGCTCGGAAAAGCTGAGGAAAACTACAAATTTTAAAAACCAGAGGTGACAATGATATATTAATTTGTCCCAGGTTGTTTACTGAGGATATAAGATCTTTTCTCTTTAACAGAGAAAAGTTTTTTATTTTTATTTTCATTAAAAACTGAGTAAATATTTCAGGTGAAAATTCGAGTGTACTGTCAGATGCCTTGATCTCAAACAAAATATAGGATGAAAAGCAGGTATTGATATTGTTTAGGGGAGTGTCCCAAGGTTGATCTTAGCTACATTTTCCCTCCCCCACAGATGGAATTGCTAAAAAATATCATGGAATACGTTACATTTCTGCAATGCCTTTTGCTAGCTTTGGAGAATGTCTCAAAGGGAAATATGTTCAGTACTTTATATTTCATTTATTTCTTCTTGTAAGAATCACAGGTTTCTGAGAACTTGTGAGAGTTGCCTTCCATATATTCCTCAGCATTGCATGTAATACTTGATGTTTCTCTTATTTTCAAATGGGGGATATGATGCTTACATGCACACTACTTTGGGTCATTAAAGTGGCATAATGGTAACCAAGGGTCCTTCTAGATTAGTATGAAGCATTCAGGCCGAAAAAGATATTGTTTTTTATATATCTCATAGATAATTCACTCTATCTTAAGAAATAGAACACAATGATTGGGCTAATCTCTTGTTTAGATTTTCTTTGGTCATGTATTATCTAGAATTAAGAAAATAAAGACCTATGCTCACCACCCCCTTATCTCCCCAACATCCCCAGACTGTGGAATGCTGGGATTCATACTGTGAATGCTCTGAAAATCAATTATTGTCAGATTTTGTTTTCAGGGCTGCCAGACAATATTTTGGCTCAACTTCAGTCCATTTGGAACACAGCTGTTAAGTTGTTGACAAAAACTAAGGAAATATGAACATGTTCCACCCTTTCAAAAAAATTGCATTTGCTGGCAACCAACTCAGATGGATCTGAAATTTTCTTATTGGAGAGCAAGTCAGTATCACTCTCTGGCATCCTCTTGGGCTGATCTGGTCATTCCTGTGTTCCAACACATATGGCACCCTTCACTCACCACTTGGGATTTCAGAATTTACTTTTGATCATGAACTTGAGCTTTAAGTTACTGTGTTAATAACTGTCCAAAACTTTACGTTTCCCTGGGATTTAGTGTCTCATTGATTTCTCCACATCTCCAGGTTCATTTTTAAAAAAGGCTTTAATGGTGAGTCAGCACTGATTTATTTCTAAAGAATTAGTGGTTATATTATACTGCATTTTTTTCTTTGCAAGTAATAGAAAAATACTATTCAATTAAATAATAAATAGTATCCTGCCCTTTATCTAAGAAAATTGGGAATTATATATATGTATGTAAGTATATATATATTTGTTCACATTAAGAATAAAACCAATAGAAAGATAAAGCACAGAAATGTTAAAACTTGGTCTATCAGGGGAAGGAGAGAACAGGGTAGAAGGAACAGGAATAGAAACTAGACTTCTTCGAGTATATATTGTTTCTTGATTTGTCTTTGGAATTATGTAGGTTTTCACCTAATAGCAAAACAGAATAAAATACATACAAAAAGAATTTCTAAAAATGTTTTAAAAGGAAAGAAAACAAACTTAACCATGTACCCAATAGAACTTTATGTGATGGTGAAAATGTTCTATATCTCCACCATTTAATAGTAGCCTCTAGCTACATATGGCTAGTGGACACTTACAATGCAGCTGGTCTGCTGAGAAACTTAATTTTAAGTTATAGTTAAGTCACTGAAATTATATTTTTACTAGCCATATGTGGCTAATGGCTACCATACTGGACAGCACAGAAACAGAATAGTCACATAGGAAGGAACTACTCCAGGTGATTTTAAAATTCAGGAATTTGATTGTATATCCCTCGGACAAAAAGAACTTAAAAATAATATTAAATGGTTTTAAGTTATAATACGTTTGAAAGTCATATTGTTATTGTTATTCTGAATCTGTTAGGTCTATACTGTGAGATATTTAATAAATCAAATGAGTAATTATTAATGTCCATGTCCTTGAGAACTCAGATTTTTGGCATGATTGGAAGATACAGATTGAAGGTTGATAAGGCTAATTTTTTTTGTTTTTTGTAGAGACTGTGTTGCCCAGGTTTGTCTCAAACCCCTGGACTCAAGCAACCTTCCCACTTCAGCCTCCCAAAGTTCTGAAATTACAGGCCTGAGCCACTCTACCTGGCCAACAATTTTTGAGGCTTCTGTATGAATTTGTTATATATGTATTCTTAAGAAAATAATTTCCAACACTGTTCAATGAATAGCCCTAGAAACAATGACTAACCCATTAGCAAGTACAACCCTAATGCTCAGACTATGGTCTCTAAATGCCTTTTGTCAGTAAAAGGAACCAGGACTCATTGGAGAAATGGATAATTCAGCGTCTGGGGCAGATAATTTATAAGATAAATCTGAAACATCTTGCCATAATTTAAAATAGGGATGCTTTCAAAGACTAGTAGGATTGTGCCAAAAAGAATCAGACACAATTTGGAAAAACTTCTACTGAACAAAGATGGAAAAAATGTGTGTGCCATATGAATAACAAGGATAATTGATTAAAAAACTTCAAATACTTTATATCATAGGTTTATACTGATCCTTTAAAAGTTTAGATATCTTTTAAGGATGCTAGAGAACAAACTCATTATGATAAGCTAAATCATCAAGCAATTATTCTGTCTTTCCTGTATGAACTGTACCGCAGGGTGACCAAAGATAATTTCTCTTTGTAACACTGTTCTATCTAATAAATAAAGAAGTAATAATGAAATAAGAATATTACTATCTTCCAGCTCTTGAGATATTATTAATAGATCTGAGCAATGATGATTAATGAATAATGAATAATATTAATGAATAAATACGTCTCAAAAATGTGACAGAAGTACCCTATGATGAATATGCACTGCTTCTTTGTTGGTTTTCTTATTTTGTTTTGTTTGCTGTAATAACCCCCTAATGAAAATTTTATATTTTTTTATATATATATAAAAACACACATTTTTTCATATATTTTAATTTTATGAGACAACTTATATACATACATGTATACATATATACATATTTTATGTATACAAAATATGTATATATGTATACATGTATGTATATAAGTATGTAATATACATACTTATATACATACTTATATACATATGTAAATGTATATACATATGTAAAATATACATATGTAAAATATGTAATAATATACATATTTTATGTATTCAAAATATGTAATAATATACATATTTTATGTATTCAAAATATGTATATATGTATACATGTATGTATATAAGTTGTCTCATAAAATAAAATCAAAATAAAAATATATGAACAAGAAAACAAAATCAAACCTACATCTGATCAAGCCTTTAGATTTAACTACCAATTTACAGAAACTAGAAGGAAGAGAAGACCTGATAAAGGATTCCATAGGTGGGTAATTAATGAAATCTGACTGTGGCATTCCATAGGAAGGATCAGCAACTATGACCTGTGGGCCAGATTCGGTTCCTCACCTATTTTTGTTAATGCTGTTTTATTGTAACACAACCTTGCTTATTTGTTTACATATTGTTTATGCTGTTTTATGATTGAACAGCAAAGTTCAATAGTTGAAACAGAGCTCATATGACTCTCAAAACGTAAAATATTTACTATTTGGCCCTATATAGAAAAAGTTTGCTAACCTCTACTTAACATGACAAAATTACCTGATTTTATCAATAAAAACAACAACAAAATACTTCAAGAAAAAAAACTGGAGAAATATGTACAGAATGATGATGGGGAAACCTATAGACCTAGTGCCACTTAAAGAGTCTTGCCAACCAATCACAATATATGGACATTATTTGGATCTTGATTTAAACAAATATATTTTAAAGCAACTTTTAAGAAAATCAGAAAAATCTAAATATTGCTTGGACATTGAAGACTTTAAGAAATTATAGGTGTTTTTTAAAGCTATGATATTAAAGTTTTATTTTTAAGAGCTCTTATCTCTTAGGTGTTTATTCTGAAGTGTTTACAGAAGAAATGATATGACTGATGTTCAGGATTTACTTTAAAATAGTCCAGGGTATAGGGAGTGGGTAGAAATAGAGATGAAACAAGAATGACCATATATTGGTATTTTTGAAAGTGGTAACGGATAAATTGGATTAATTATACTGTTTCTCTACTTTCACATATGTTTGGATATTTCCATAGTAAGAAAAAAATTTAAATGTCTTTTTGCATGGAACTTACATTTTAATAGAAGAGAATGAAGTAATAAAGTAACTAAATGTAGAGTTTACAGAGTTTGAGGAAGAAAGGATACCAGGTGTTGACAGGAGATGTTGAAACTTTTGAGAGTGACATGGACTGTGTAGTATCTAAGCCATACACAGGACCTCTGGGTCTGGAGTTGAAGCCGGCTTCCTGAAGAGCACATGGGAAAACTGAGCAGCCTGCACTCAAGAGCCTGACTCCCTGGGTCAAAATCCTAACTCTGCCACTTATTAGTTGTATTACTCGGGTTAGTTACTTAGCCTCTCTATGCTTCAGTTTCCTCATGGTGTATAAGCATTTGATAAATACTAAAAAAAATATATATATATCAATATGGGGATTGATGCTGAAAGTCTTTTAAAAATTAACAGCTTTCTTATCAGTCCAGTGAGTTTTCAATATTCTACAACAGTGGTTCTCAAATTTTAATGCACATCAGAGTCACTTAGCAGACTTGTTATAATACATGTTTCTGGGCCCTACCTGACTCTTCAACCTAGATTTCTTAATTCAGTAGGTCTAGTGTAGAGCCTGACTTTGTCTACAAAACATTCCCAAGTGATGATGATAATGCTGGTCTGGGGACCTGTAACTGTTTCATAAATAATTCCCTTATTCTGTTGCTGTCCATTTCAAAGGCAAAATAAATGCGCTTGACTGTTTTTTGTTTTTTAAAGAAATCATTTGCTAATCCAATATTCATACCACAGAGGAAATGACTTTCTTAGGTTTGTCCCAAATTGAGAGAGTTTGCGTTTTCTCTTCTTGCCTTTTATGACTGAATGGAAAGAAAACTGTGCTTATGAGGTAAAAATGACATACCAGCTGCAGATTATTTTTCCCATTCTTTTTTTAATTAAAAGAATTCAACATAGCCAGACAATTTCTCACCTACTCATCTCCATCTAAAACAAGACACCATCTGTTATGTATCCACTTAATCAGAACCATGACAAATTGGAGCACACTCAGGTCTCTGATACCATATACCACTCCCCAGGAGTTTCTGACTAGACCTTTGAAAGGTCCTGATCAGAGGCTGAGAGGACAGCTGGCCATTAGACTGCAGCTGGATTCAATCAGAGAAGATGCCCCCAAGGACTCCCACCAAATAAGCAGGGTCAAACAGCCTGGCCAGGATGAAGTTGGAAAATGAGTTACCTGGTGTCTGGGATGATTCTGAGTTTGATTTACTTTTCAAGAAGGTTAAGTTGTCTTTCAAAGCCAATCTTTTTTCTCTTTGTGTCCATCAAATATGAAGCAGGGATGTTGAAAGTTTTCAGCATGTCCCCAGTCTGTGCCTGGGCTATCACTGGGGTGCTGCCTTGCAGACAAAATGCCTCCATACATGGAATGGAGGGTCTAATTTCTTTTCCTGCCAGTCTGAGGTGACCTGTAGACTGGAGCCAGATGATCCACACCACTTCAGAACTTCTCTCCAGCAGCTAGAAAGGTCTCTCATCTCTTTGCTGCTAACAATCCATTCGAGTTCAAGAGCCGAGAAAGCAGGTGGTCATTTGAAAGGAGAAGAAAAAAAAATCAGAGAAAAGGAAACAGATAAAAAGCAATGTTGTAAGAAAAAGTGTAGTTGGAATTTGGAGACTGCAGTCAGGGGCAATGGGGTTAGTAACTGAAGTTTTAAGAAATATTTTAGGTGATTATTTTAATGTAGGGTAGAGGGAATGAAGAATGAATATAAAGATACAGAAAAGAAAAGCTATGCAGATAATAACTGAAGCCTTAAAAGGAATTTTCAGGGTTAATGATCTGCTTCATGTCTCCACATACTTATCCATTAAAAAGTAAAAATTGTGTATATACTTTGAAACAGCTACATGAAAGGGGTTTCCACATTTTTCTTAGTAATCCATAAGTAATGTTGGGAAAAAAGGAATGTATGCTTAGTTTTGTAATGAATACAGTACATAGAACAAAATAAGCCTATAGGAATATATTTCTAGAATTCCAAAGAGAAATTGTTTATTTAAGGAGTAAGTAGGAGATAAGAAGTATTCAAAATGTTCTTAGCTCTTTACTTTTTTCTTTTATTCATTCATTTGGCAATTATTTATAAGAACTGCTGTGTGCCAGGCACTTCAAAAAACCAGATATTTAGCAATGAATAGGAGAGAAATATTCTTCCTATCAACTTTTAGTAAGCCAAAGAATACCTAAAAAATTTTGTCGAAATGTAGATTTCTGGGTCCAAACCCAAGATTCTGACCCAGTATATTTGTGAAAAGGCCTGGAAATATGTACTTTTAAATATTAACTTTGGTGATTCTGATACAGGAAAATAGTCCTTGTAGGTGATCTCATGAATTCTTTTAATGAAAAGAAAGTTTATACATATGGCACTTCACTCCATTTGCCTTCTTTTCTACAGAAGAGGTCTAGCCGTAAGATGGTGTTATTAGTTTATACTTCCCTCAGGAAGCCAGGTTTCTCCCCCTTGAAGAGGATATTGTAGCCAGACAGTACTGTGGAAGAATATAAGTCATTTCTTTCTTAGCGTCTGAGGGTCAAATTGCTCCCAGTTCTCCAGAATACATCTTAGGGGCGTTTTTGCCTTGGGGGGAAAGTTTCCCATCTGAAAAAAGACCATAGGGATGCCAGCACCCCTAGTTATTTTCCGATGAGCATTAGTCGTAGAGCATCCTCTATGGTCCTAATGCTTATTCCTTTCCAGAGTGCGTCACCACCCATGGACCTCTGCTTATCGGATTAGTTACGCTCACTGATGTAGCAGTCCTGCATCCCTTTTCCTGCCTTTCTTGACCACAAAGAAAAGGGTCCGGGCTACTGGATTTTAGTGGTCCTTTACCAGCATGCCCAACATTGCCTTTGTACTCAGGGGTGAGTCCTAGAGCTAGGCTGGGTTCCTGGGTATTTCATAACAACCCAGCTGCCCCATCAAGATGCATTCCCATGAACAACAGTTCTTATGCAAATTCATTTAGAGAGGGTGTAGGTAACCTTTTGAGTCAGGATTGAGATCGTCTTTTTGATTCTGTAAGTACTTTAAGGCTTGGCTGAGTGCAGTTAGAACGTTTGAGTAGACCAATTATTAGGCAATTCTCCTAACTCTGCTTCCACAAGAGTCTCCCTGTCAATTACTGAATACCCGTTGTAGTTTTTTTTTTTTTCTTCTCAGTCACCTAGGAGGAACCATCTATCATCCTATCCTGAAGGGAGTTCCCTCCTAGGTCTGGTCGGACCTTTGTATGGTAATTAAGATTTAAATCCCCTGTTAGAAAATCTGCTGGGTTAAGGGAATTATCAGTGGTTAGTGTTAAATTACCTTTTTCTAACAGAATAGCCCCATACTTTAAGATTTTTGCTTTAGTAAGCTACTTTTTTGCTTTTTTGACTTAGAATAATTCTGAACTGGTGAGGTGTGCTCACAATGAGGTTTCCTCTAAAAATTACTTTTCTACTTTCTTCTGTTATCAAAGCAGTTGCCGCTACAGATTGAATGCATTTGGGCCATCTGTGGGTCACTGGGTTAAGGATTTTTGATAGGAAGGCTACGGGTTGTCAGTGGTCTCAGTGTTTTCAGATGCTCTTGTTTACACTGACAACAAGGTAGTATTGGAATATTATAAGGTCACAGAGAAGAGCTTCAATGATCAATTATAGGTTTTAAATTTATCCTGGCTTTTAAAGGAATAGGGCACACTAGTTTTTTTGGTTTTGTTGTTGTTGTTGTTGTTTTTTTTACTATTTCTATCTTTCTTTCTCTCTTTGACTCCCTCTTTGCCTCTCTGCCTCTTTCTCCTCTCTGTCTCTCTCCTCTCTGTCTCTCTCCTCCCTGTCTCTCTCCTCCCTGTCTCGCTGTCTGTCTCTCTGTCTCTCTATCTCTCTTAGCCATTTACAAACTTGGGGCCCTGGCAAGGGTGGTGGGGAACAGGTCCCACATAACTGCCCATGTCGAGAGCTATATACCTAAATCGGTAGGGACACCAGGGACGAGACTCCCTGGATTTATATCTAGATGCCTAAGGATGCAGCACAGAGCTTCCTTAGATCCCTTTGGAGATACAACTTGCTAGAGGAAATGAAAGTCTGAACCATTACTACCTAGGAGGCAGGGATCAGAGGAAGTAGATTCAGAGGTAAGGAGAATTTTGGGGCTACACTTTCAAGAAAGTCGTGGTCAGGACCCAGGTGGTATGGGTCAGAAGGAAAGGTAGGGTGCACGCTTGGGCGACTGTTGAATAGAGACTTCTGGCTGCGCAATGATCTCAACCGACTACTGCCGGGAGTTTGGGATGACAGCTTTCTGCCTCTAGTAGGCCCTCGGCTTCCCCAGGAAAATTGAAAGTGGAAGCTGGTTCTAGGCAGACAAATGCTCCCAACGCAGAAGGGTTGTTAGAAAGCCTTTCCCCAGGCAGCCTCACACCTGAGTCTTAAGTCCAGCAGCCACGGTAATCATTTTTAACTGGCCGACAGGTGCCTGGTATTTTCCTCCAATTCTAAGGAAGGATAGGACAGAATAGCAAGCGAAAGTGATCCAATATTACTCACTGCTTTGGAGTTCCCATCTGGGTCACCAAAATGTTACCAGGGGGTCCTTGCTCCCACAGCTCCCAAAGATGGTGGTGGGTCACTTCCAAGATGGTGGCAAGCCTCGTGTTCTCTGACCTGGGGTTCTTGGCCTCACAGTTTCCAAGGAATGGAATCTTGGGCCATGTGGTGAGAGTTATAGCTCTATTAGAAGTCGTGGGTCACGGAAGAGAACCATGGAACCCAGTGACTAGTGTTCAGCTTGATTAGGACAAACCCGGGCACTTATCTGTGCAGGAACAATGGCAAGCCTTTAGCCCGATCGGGAGCAGCGACGGGCGCCTCTCTGGATCAGGAGCACAGCGGACACGCTGCCGGATCCGGAGGGATGGAAGTCAAGAGGTGTAACTGAAAGTTTTCTGACATATGGATTTTTTGTATTCCATATTTTGCTCCAAAAGCTATTTTTATTTGTCTTGTCATACTAAATCTGAATCAAAAGTAAAACATGGTGCTCCCTTTAGCTAATGATAGTCCGTACCTCTACCTTTAACAATTAAGGCCCATCTTGACTTCTTTAGGAAATCTTTGGTCAAAGCATGGTAGATCTTAGATTTTTGGTTCTTGGCCAGAAAAAAACTCTTGAAGCACCACAGCTTCCTCCTTGCATATAAATTTTGATTTACAGTGGTTTCAGGTGTTCTTTGTATCCAAGGAAAGAAATTTATTACAAGCCATATTTTGTAATAGTAGAGCAATGACTCAGATTTATTAGTCTTATCTAAACTATTTTCACAACATCTGGATTAGATGACTGTTTTATAGGTGAAGGATTAGAGGAACAGAGACTCCAAGTGCCCGAGTGGGTCGAATATTGCTCTTCACATTTCAGATATTATTGTTTAGTCCTTATTGAGCCTCATTATAAATGTCAGGTCCTGTGACTAGCTCAAGGAATGCAGGGGTGAATCCACCACTGATCTTGTTCACAAAGTGGTGGGGAGACAGTAATATGTTGTTAATTTGTTGCCATGATTTATTTTTTAAACAAGGGAGTCATTACTTATTCAGCACCCTGATGTACTTGGAACTGTTCTTCAATAGGTAGGGATAGGTTCATATTTTTCCATCTGCATTCAACCAAGCTTCCATGAGACAAATTTGGGCTATTTGGCAGATGATAACACCTCTTGTATTTCTGAAGCGCTTTATATTTACAGTGCTTTTTGCCATGCATAATTATACTTATTTGATGCCTGGCAGTTTTATGAGAATAGGTGGAATTTACTGGCCAGTAAATGCTAGCACACTCTTTTGTGTGCCTTTGTAAGGATCACTTTCTAACAAACTTGGTGAATGACACCCTGATACTCTCTGATCAAATAGATTTCCAGAACAGTGTATGGAAAAATATTTAAAAGAGAAAAAAGTGTAGATGATTTTCCTGTGCTCCCCTCCTAATACACACTACTTTGTTGTGCCTGAAAGATAATAATGAGAAAAACAAAGCTTTACCTTCAGGTAAAAATGTCTTTGAATGAATCTTTTGGTGATTCCGGATGCTTAAATGCACGTTTAGAACAGTAGTTTAAAAAATGTTTTCAGATAGAACTGTTTGCCTCTGATTTATTCCTCAGAATAATTGTCATGCTAAAAAAAATAAATCCTGACAATTACCCGAATAACAAGAGAAATCTGCCTGTGGTTAATTGTCAGTTGAAAGAAATATAATGGTGTAAATAGCACTTTTAAAAGATATTTGTCTTTTCTGTACCTTAAGGTGCAAAATTATGTCTCCTGATTTTTGAAGCACCAATCTTGAGTTATTTAAATTCAAGGACCTCATCCGTACAGAGCTGGGAATTGCCAAGATATTAATACCTGCATTTTATGACACATTCTAAAGTCAATAGGAAAGAGGTTTCTGAATAAAAGCCTTAAAATTACCTTATGAATTATTAATTACAGGGCATATCACCTTTGAATTATAAAAGCCCAGAAAAATGGAAAGGAGAATTGAAAAACATCAATCTCAGGTTCTTTAAAAATGTAATACCAATCATTTGAGCAGCGTACAAATCTTTTATTAAAGATAAAAAAGAGGTGATACGATTTTTATTAACTGGAGGATATGTTCAATCCACATGATTAAAAATCTCATTACTAACTCAAGTCAGGAAAGTGATTTATTACTGAAACAGAATGGGAGGCATTCAGTTGTCCACAGCAGCATTTATCAGAAGTAGAACTATCAGTTTGTATCTATTTTAGCATGCTTAATATTTTTTAAAGGTGGCCTTGCCATCTGTTTGAAGAATTGAAGATATTTTTCTAAAGTTGGCAAACTACCTTACAGCAAAAACATTAGCTGTTTTTCATTTAGCTTAAAGTTTTAAGTTTTACAAATAAAGATTATGTCTGTGCTCTAATGAAGGTAAGGGTTTCCACTGTAAAGGAAAAAATAAAAATAAATAAAGGCTAGAGTTCCTGTCCTCAATATATAAGTTCCTGTCCTCAATGTATTTTTTAAAAAAGATTCTATTCATAAACATTTTTTATAAGAAGACAACTCTTTTTTTTTTTTTTGAGACAGAGTCTCGCTCTGTCGCCCAGGCTGGAGTGCAGTGGCATGATCTCGGCTCACTGCAAGCTCCACCTCTCAGGTTCACACCATTCTCCTGTCTTAGCCTCCCAAGTAGCTGGGACTGCAGGTGCCTGCCACCACGCCTGGCTAATTTTTTTTGGTATTTTTAGTAGAGGTGGAGTTTCACCGTGTTATCCAGGATGGTCTCGATCTCTTGACCTCATGATCTGCCCGCTTCAGCCTCCCAAAGTACTGGGATTACAGGCGTGAGCCACCGTGCCCGGCCAACAACTCTTTTTTTTTGTAAAAGGAGAGACAATGTCATGTATATTTGAAACGGCAGAGAGATTATTATTATCTTTTAGATACATTGGTTCCTGTGATTGTTGCCATTTTGTTTTTAAGAGTAATTGTTATCTTTAGTTTCTGAATGATTTCAGACTCTTAGGTCTTAATTGAATATCTAAGGTACTATATTTAGTAAAAAGTTCCTTATTAATAACTAATTTTTTAGTATTAATGCTTATTTGTTCTTATCTTTAGTAAAATAATCTCCCAGATGTTAGAGAAATCAGTGAAGGCTATTGATGTCAGGCTATCCCTCAGGGACCTTAAGGGGAACTTGGAAGCTGAGTATGATTTGGCTGGATGCAAGGTGAACGACATTTAGTATAAAGAAAATGGTGCTGTCTTCTTAACATCCTCAGCTAAGGTTGAGCTTGGTGTGTTGAGAAGGTAGAAAGAAAGTGGCTTGGGAAAAATGGGGAGGAAACATCCTTGGTGGTTTGTCAAAAGCTTAAAGAGAAAATTTTGGATTAGCTAAGACGGAGCCCAGTTATAGAAGATTTATTTAGTACATGAGAATGAAGTTATAGGAAGCCAATCAAAGTTTTTAGAACAAAAGAGTGGTGGGAAGAGAAAATGAGCCATTCAGTTGACTGGGGAGGGAAACATTTAAGCCAGGGAGAGCAGTCAGAATGCCGTCATAATGATTCCATGGGCAGTAGGTTATGGAACTAAGCAAAAAAGTGATATTGGTCAAAAACATCTTGAGAGAAGAATTTACTAGATAAGAAGGCAAGAATTTACAAGATAAAGTTCTTTGTCACTTCTAAAAGGATATTCCTGATTTCAGGTGGTTATGCCAGTGCCACAGATCTTAGGAAGCACTTAAAAGGTTTTTCTAGAGCCTTTCTCTTCATGTATTTCTTCATGCAGAATCAGACACCAAACTCTTTTAAGAACTCTGTTCTCCCAATAGAGATCATTTGACTCTTCCCATTCAACTGGAGACAGCTGAAATTGCATCTGTGTGTTAATTTACAAATGGTGTCTTCGGGGATTGCTTATTTTAACTATCACTAGGAGCACCATGCTTCTAAGGCTGCTTTGGAATTTGGGCTTCTAACTATAAATATTAAGCAATAACCACCATGTTATAGGTGGCTGGTATCACAATGGATGTGAAAGATTGAAAACTTAGAAACATTTTTCTCTCTCATTTTAAAAAATAAAATTTAACTTAAGAATGGTTGCCATGGATATGGTCACATTGTCTAGTTTTTTTGGCACAGTTATGTGTGTATATTTTCTCTGATTTATATAGTGCATTCTGAAAAAGAAAGGCCTGTAGAGTCTCATGTCCATCTACCTATATTTATATATGTTTGAATGTGTATATGTACTTAAAAAACAACTGTGCTTCAAATGCAAAATGCCTGTAACAAAGCATCACATTTCTTCAAGCTGTTTTCTCCCCTTTGAGTATTTGAGTTTAGACAAATGCCTTTTCCCTGTTCCTTTTTTTTTTTTTTTTTAAGCTGGCACATTCTTGTTCAATGAAAACAAGGGAGCAAGGGATTATTCTAGCCATTGAAATAGAAATGGTGTGTGAATCTGACAGCTGGAGCTTGGGTGTGAGATATTGCAATTTTTGCTGTAGGGAAAGGAGATAAAATGAGGGTTTGAATTTCATAGCATAAGGGGTTACCTAAATAGCAGCTGTTAGATATGAAATCCCTGCCGAAGATTAGAAAATGGTGGGGGTTAGGTCTTCCAAAGCCCAAAGAGTTGGAGGTGGGAGTGGAGGAGTCACGTTGCTTTATTTGAAGTGGATTTTTTTTTTCCTTTTCTAACTCATGGCAATTGCTTTCTGGGTATAGAACGGCACATTCATAAATTCTCTTCACTTGCCTAGATTAAAAAAAAATACCTGTAGCCTTAGAGTTTTCATTTTGAAGGAGATAAATAATATCCATAGATTACATGAGGGAGTGCATATTTTGAAATTGTTAAGATTGTTAATAACATTTCAGTGGGCTTGGTTTTGCATTTCAAGAGGGAATGTTGTAGTGAGTTTGATTTCCAGATGACAATAAAGTGATTCCTCTCTGAGTAGCACTTAGTTGATCACTTTTTAATGCAATTGTTATTCCCTTGTATTACAGATATTAGAATAATAGTGTCCTATCTGTCCTACAAGATAGATACTTTCAGCACACCCATTTCCTCTCTCCCACCATCGTGCACCCTTCTGATGCTCCACTCATAATGTATTCCGTTCAATTTCTCAAACACAACTTATTATGTTTCATTTCTGGGACTTCAGAGCCATACAAAAATGTAGAAAATGATTAAGCTCCTTTTCCTACTACCTCTCTGTCTTTCCTCCAAAGGAGCCATTGTAAACAGTTGCTTGTGTGATATGGAGTAATAGGTATTGTGGTGGACTCCCAAACATATCTCCCAAATTATTAGTCTAAATCAGTGGTTCTCAAACCTTTTGGTAAGAGAAACCTCTTTAAAATTTTTGAAAACTCTTAAAGAGCTTTTATTTATTTGATTATATCAATCAATATTTACCATAGTAAAAATTAAAACTGAAAATAATTTTATGTTTATATATTCATTTAAAACTAATAGTAATATTTCCATTACATATCAACATTAATAACACATATTATAGCAAGTAAATATTCTAAGGCAAAAAATTTTGCCTCAATTTGTAATTCTTCATCTCAATTGGTAATTCTTCATATTTCCTCCTCTTATTATAAATTATATGATTCTAATCCTTTTAATTTGTTTGAGGCTTGTTTTATGGCCTGGCATATGGTTTATATTGGAGAATGTTCCATGTACACTTCAAAGAATATGTACTCTGTTGCTGTTGGGTAAAATGTCTCTATTATGCTATAGGTATCTGTTAGGTCTAGCTGGTTTATAGTGTTGTTGGAGACTTATTTTCTTGTTGATTTTCTCCCATAGTTTATATTCATTATTAAAAGTAGGGTAATGAACCTTGTTAAACTGTCTATTTTTCCCTTCAGTATAGTCCACTTTGCTTCATGTATTTTAGAGCTCTGTTTTTAGGTGCATATATTTTAAAAATTGTTCTGCCTTCCTGATGGATTGATCCTTTTATTGTTATAAAATGACCTTCTCTTTCTCTAGTAACTTTTTTTCTTGAAGTCTATTTCATATGATATTAGCATAACAACTCCAGCTCTCTTTCGAGTACTATTTGCATGGTATACTGTTTTATAACTTTTTACTTTTGATATATTTTTGTCTTCAATCTAAAGCTTATCTGTTGTAGACAGCCTGGAATTATCTTTTGTCAGATAGCCTGTGACCTATTCCCTCAGGTCATTAGGACCGCTTGGCAAATGTCACTTCCTCATCCATGCCATTTCTGGTGCCTGGGACAGTGACTAATACAACTCAGTGACTCAATATGTATTTGTTGAATAAATAAAATTTAATGTGATCTATCTAGAAAAAAATAAATTTTATGATTTAATGTTAAACAGAGTACAAAAAAATCTACTACTACAGTTTCAGAAATCACATGCAGCTAATTATTAACAACCTTCCACTTGTCAAGTTTTAGTGAGTTTTAAGGAAGCACTGACCCAAAAGCAATTTCCAGAATTGCAAAATATAGACTTCCAACAAACTATTATTTTATAAAAGCAATGAGAACACTAGCACAAGTTGTCAAAATCAACTTTTTTTCAGAACTCTGAAAGTTAACCAAAACCATGCAACAATCTAAGGATGATTCACTCAAGAAAAATGGCTGAATCTTGGTAAGGGCAGAAAACTTTATGATATTTCAACTTGACTTATTCCAATTTCCCTCTCCCCAGGTCCACAGTAGCATTGAAAACCAAAGGAAAGGCCCTGCGTGGCCTGTTTAGAGCACAGCAAGAAAGCTTGCATTAAGGGAGTGAAGTAAGTGAGAGGAAGATACCAATGAGACTAGAGTTGATGCTAGAAGCCAATTTGTGTAGAATCTGTGGGTCCTGGTAAATTTACATTCTATTCTAAGGGTGATGGGAAGCTATTAGAAGCTGTTGAGTAAGCAAGTACCATGATCTGACTCATGTGTTAATGGTGTTAATGGAATTACTTTAATCTGTGCTCCTTTTTGAGTGGTTCACAATCTTCAGCTTTATCATTTCCTCATCTCCCTCCCACAGCCCCTCACCGCTGCCCCCCGCCCCCGAGAAAGTTTCTTTGGTATGTTAAGATGCTAAGATGCTAAGAGCTGCCAGCTATTAATCTAACCTAAGTAGCTAGGAACCCTATATCCATATAGTAGATGAAAGAGTTTTAGGTTAAGACTTCGCTGTGTTTTTGTTTTTCATATTCATTTATGAAATCCTCTTTTAAAAACATTTGTAAAGCAAGCCATAGTAAGACTATCTTACAGCACAGAAATAATTATTTACCAAATACATTTATTTATAGAGGAGAGGAAAGAGAAGATTAATTTTCTCCCCTTTTGTGTTTCCATTTATAATAAAAGGAAAGAACCAATCCTGAAACATTTTATTGGCAATCAGAAAGTAAAGTTCATGCCATGGCTTTTTTGCTATAATAGTAACAGTAACAGCAATGACAATTACCTATTTTTTTTGTTAAAATGCAAATGAGAAAGATTCTTTCTTTTTTAAAGTCTTCTATGCTAGAGCAAACACACTTGAAGAACTAGAGTAAACACGGCTATGCAGAACTTGGCAAACAAGCTCCCTAGTATTAATTCTTAATGAGTTGTATCGAGTATTCTATCTACTTATTCCAATCTGGGATTATTTTATTAGCAGTTTTTTGACTGTTTCTAATCAATTTCTGGAAATATCCAACTTTTATCTAATCTATAACTATTATCTATTTTTAGTACAGAGTTTTGGAGTGATGCCATTGCTGTCTCTCGTAAGCCTATCTCTCGTGGTAGCCCTGGATGTCATATTTGAACATAATAATATTAGAGAGCACAGATTAATTTGTTTTACATATTCAGAGATAGGTTTTTGGGGAAAGTGTTATGCAAATTTATGTAAATTGGAATACATGTTTATGTAAAACAACATGTGATTATGCATCCCTAAATTTACGAGAAAAATTCTGCTAGTCTTCTCTTAAAGTAGGGAAAATACAAATATACTCACAATCCCAGTTTGGACTAGAAATCTTGCTAGAATGGTTTGTCTGGCATGTGGAAAGGCTCTCGTGTGCCATGGCATTGGTTGAGGATTCTGTGTTTCCTTTGCTGAAACATGGTTTTCAGCTTGAATTTCAGAGAATGTTGCCAATTTTATCTCTCCTTCTCTGCTTTCTTTTATTTCTGTGATGAAAGATCTTGATTTCCACTAAGTAATTCAAAATGGATTTGTGAGTTCTTACTCAATTTTATAAATAAACATACATTGGTTGAGGTCATTGCATTTGCCTTTTTGTAATGAACTGTCAAAAAGATATTGGCATGTCTCCAGCTTTCTGACACACTTCCTGTGTTTTTTTTTTCTTTTTGAAATGCATATAAATAAGATTGCTTCATCCTCTATGGCTAGGGCGACCACAGATGTATTTTGTCCAAACAAGTATTCCTTTGAAAGTGACTGGATTATATCACTTTTAAGGGTTAAACCAGGACAGTTCCAGCAAAATTGACATGTGATTGCCCTAACTATGGTTAATTCTCAGTCTTTTTTTCCCCTTTCGCAAGTTTATGTGACTGGTCCATTTCATGATTCATTCTAATTTTTTTTAAAATCTCAAAGCCCCACAATTTTTATCAATCAGATGTTCTCTAGAATTCTCATACAAGAATGTTATCTTCATGTATCATGTTTTAACTGTTAGTGGTCAAATTCCTTTTCCTCAGTCATACTTTTATACTGTTGTTGGACTTAAGGTATTAAGAAACAGAAATTTTTTGTTTGGTTTTATGTTTCTGCTTCTTGTGGCAGCGGGGAGAGAGAGATGGGGAGAGAGAGAGAGAGAGAGAGAGAGAGAGAGAGAAATTAAGATATGTTTTCCCATCCTGAAGCAACCTCAGGCATCATTTCTTTTCCTCACAAATTCTGTCAGTTGCTTTCTTTTCTCATGTCTACATATTGCCAATCTGAGAAAAATCTTACCTTCCAGGAAGGGCTTAAGGCTGTGATAAGCAAAAAGCACTGCATGTTGTAATAACTAAATGGTGAGCTATTTTACTTGCTGGAGATGATTCTATTCTCCCAAGTCTGATGGCAGGAGTCGAATGAGACATCTTGAAAAGAGAAGAGGTCGTGTGAAATTTATGAGAAGGTTCTTGGAAGGGGGCAGTGTCCTAGCAACCTAGGGGCTTAGGTGACAGAAAATTGAACACATTTCCAGTGTCTTTTATTCAATGATCTTAAACTCTTTTCCACTGTTGATCAAGTATAATAGGATTTTTTTTTTTTAAATAAAGAGATCTCACATAGGAGAGAGCAGAGGTGAGACAGTTCCTATACCTTTGAGAGCACAGGACAGGGCAATGAAAAGAAAGCTAGATTGGCAGTCAGGAGAGTGTGATTCTACAATTTACTGTATTTTTAAGGCTTGTTTTTACTAATATTAAAAGGTGTGTGTGTGTGTGTGTGATAATTTTCTACAAATGACCTACTCAAAATTTGGAGGAGCAAATGAGACATTAATCATTGAAATACATCAGGCATCATATTAATGTAAGTAATACCACTATAAAGCCAGGTGTCTACATAGCAGGAATGAAATAGAAGTTAATTAAATTATTATTGAATGATCAAGTGAGAGTATTAATGTGAACTTCCAATTTCTTTACCCTATTCTAGCAGATAAACTTTCAAAAAATCCCTGATCTTCTAAAACATACTTAAAAAAAGAGAGAGAGAAAGGCAAATTAATTAATCTCAAGACAAGCAACTTCCTCTCAGATAGTTAGTCATGATATTCTGTTGCCTCATATCCTTTTTGGAATAAGGCAAAGTATGAATATATGAATATATAAAAATTCATGGGTCTTGAAGTGTGTGTGTGTGTGTGTGTGTAAAAAACCAACAACCCTAACTTTCTATTTCTTTAAATTTCTTTTTTTTTTGAGATGGGGTCTCACTATGTTGCCCAGGCTGGTCTCCAACTTTTGGGCTCAAGCGAGCCTCCTACTTCAGCCTCCCAAAGTGCTGGGATTATAGACATGAGCTACTGCACCCACCCACTCGCATTCTATTTGTTGTGAACTTCAACTTTAATCTGTATTATCACATTTTGGAGAACTTACTAAGATATCCTTATCCTTGTTAAGAGATCAAGGTGAACTTTATTCTAACCCCACTATTTATCCCTTCAATATAAGTAATACTACTATAAAGCCATGTATCTACATAGCAGGAATAACATAAAAGTTAACTGAATTTTTTATTAAATGATCAAGTGAAAGTATTGATGTGAAATTCCAGTTTCTTTTCCCAGGATATTGTATAAAGGAAATGCATGATTAAAGGGCAATAGTTACATGGAAAACACATTACTGCTTCAGTAATGGCTAAGGAAGCACGTTACACACACTGCTTACCCTAACCCTCCCTTTCCTCACCTCCCCCTCCATCTGGTCTGAGGGCAAAGCTTTCTGGTAGATACATAGGAGTATAGCTTGGGTTTGGAATCCAAATGGAGACTCTTTCTTTCCCCAAATTTTGAAACTCTTATTTTTGAGAACACTGAGAGAGAGAGAGAAGAGAGAGGAGAGAGACCTGTTATTGGGCCTTCTTAAGTGCATTTACCACCAGCTGCATGATGGACAGGAGAGAAGGAAACAATTTTCCTGCTCCTATGACTGCCAACCTGTTTGTGGCTATGAGACAGACAACAGGAAGAGCATGGTTTATTGCCACTAGGCCACAATAGTCTTACGCACTAGTAAAATATAGCCCAATTAATACCTCTGGTGCCTACCAGTCAGAATATCAGGTCTTCCTTTTTGGAGAAGGAGCTACTGATAGATGTGGGCAGTAAGACAGAAGATCTCTCGACTTCCATAGAGGAAAAGGAGATGTTAGCTCTCTCTGCTTTACTTATCATTTGTCTTGCAATAATTACAGGTTTCAGAAATAATCTTTGTCTATGATTTCTTGTTCTTCAAGGTAACTAAGAGTCTTTGAAAATTCTATTGTAATGTATAAGCAGTGTTAGATGTGGGCTCTTTCCAGTGTGATGAGCTTAAATTCTACATCCTACAAGTAAAATAGTCAATAAAATCCACCCCTCTGTTTACAGTCTCAAAAGAAGATATGTCCAGAGAAGAGCAGCTGCTCTGTTTTCTCACTTCCCTTGGCTAATCACTGTCTCCCCACCAATCTCGTTTGTATCTTCTTTTAGTACAAGGAACCAACTAAATTGTATATATTGAGTCATTAAATATATTAGGCATTTAAGCCATTGCTAATTGCCAAACATATTGCAGGATTGTAGCAAGACATCAAATCTTAATGATGAGTGTGCTTCTTTATATGCCTCCCTTGACTTTATCTCCTGAGCACATGTGTGCACACAAACACACACATGAAAGCTTCCATGCACACATACACATGTTCACATGGCAAAGAAAATGCTTTCTGTACAGGGCTGTTTTTCTTTTATGTAGAATGAATTGCATATGCCAGAGATACAGTCCTATCTCTGGCATTGTCCAAGCTCAGAAAAATTCGCTATCTGCTTCCCAATAAACACAGCCAAGAAGAAAGTTAGTAACTTACACTAAACTAGAGAGCTAATAGAGATTGATATTGGATAACTATCCCAGGTTGTTCTGTATATTTTTATTGTTAACGTATTACCTAATTTAACATATCGAAAGTCTGAAACCAAGTAGAGTTATAATCTTGATTGAGCCATTGTTAAAGCTAACATTTGAGTACTTACTAGTTTTCAGTTCGTTGCTAAACATTTTGAAAGCCGTACTTCATTGAATTCTCACTCTAGCCCTCAGATGAAGCTCCTAGTACATCCCCATTTTATATCTAAAAAGAGTAAAGAAGTTAAAGTCTTATTTGTGCATGACAGAGGTACCTGTAAATCCAAAGCCTAGACTCTTAGCAATTTATTATTCTGTTTCTTTTTCATCATTTTTTGTCTTCTTATATTGCTTTTGTTATGTACACTCATCACAGCAGATATAAACCTGGTTATTCCGATGCATGGTTATCTATTTATGGGTTGGACAGGTGATTGGATCTAAAAAGTGGCGTTCATTTGTTTTATATGCCTATGAATATGTATGTGTGTACAAATATATATACACACATACACACATACATTTATGTTCTTAATATACTTACACAATTTCTTAAGATTTGTTTTTGAGACAATGCAGAGTACTGAATGAAACAAACATTGCATTGTTAGATTCCAAGAAAGAACATAATGTTTAACAGTTGCTAGGCACAATGGTACAGTCTTATTCCCTCCCAGTTTATTAAATTAATGCCATTTATTGTTTAACTCTGCCAACTATTTCAGATGGCTTTGAATACTGACTCAGTAAATGCTTTACTGAAACAGTCATTAAGTTCTCCCACTCTTGGGGCAACCAAATTTTTATCTCTCAGGATGAAATAAAAGTGATCTGAATGTTGCCCAAATCAGCATCTGAGAGGGAGGAGAAAGGTCACTCATGAATGGAATCATGTTCTGACTACTTTGCAAAAAAGGAAGCAAGTCAAATTGTAAGTCATGCACTGCTGATTTAACGTGTGGGAACAAGAAAGACAGGAAGACGCTTAGAATGCTGGAGAAAGTTATGTGCCTGCCAGTGTCATAAAATTCTCTTTGTAATCCAAGAAAAAAATGTTATACTCTTGGAAATGATCCGAATTTGGCTGCAATCATTTCCTATTCGTATATCTTAGACAGTTATCTGTGGCTCTTTTGTGATGTGAATGATTTTGTAGCAACAATTTTCCATTAGGAATTATAAATTAATCACCACCTGAACCAGTGCAATTAGCCTAACTCTTCAGTCTGGGACTCTTCAGCTTTCCAGGGAGGGAAGCTAGAGTGTGAGGGTGATCTGGCCTGGAAGGAAGAAGCAAGGATGTTGCCAAGGCAGTTGTCCTTGGAGCTTCCCCCTCCTATTTCCTTAGCCACAAAAGCAATACCCTGTCACTTACCCCTTGATACTTGAGACATCACCTTTCTCTGCTTCTTTCCTCTTTTGCTGTCCAGTGCTAAACTAATTTTAAAATTGATTTCATAAATGCATGATGATAAAGGTAGATCAAAATCCCCACAGAGGTGAGAGCTTCTTAGTGTCCTTAGACAAGACCTTGGTGTCAGACAATTGTTCTCATAAAATAATGCTTGAAATAGACAAAGTACCTATCATGAGAGTATAAATTTGGGTCCTCCTAAGGAACTGATGTGTGATACCCATTACCATGATGAGCACTCACTCTAATTCCACAGCCTCATCCCTTGCTTTGTGCCTATTAGTTCTGTGACTCTGAATAACCCAAGACTTTAAGTTCCTGATTTGTTCAAACTGTGACTTCTCTTGGCAGTTAAGTGTCTCACTCTAGCCACGACCCTTCACCCACTTACTCTAGAAACTAGTACTGTTAACCTGTTCTTAGCCTTCAACAGTTTGATCCCTATTCTATCCCTATTTTGGGTTTCTTAGTTATCTTTTAGTGTAGAAAGCTTCTGCCTGTGCTATCTCATCACACAGCTATGATACAGCATGATTATACTTCTAGAATCCCTAGAGAATAGTTTGTACCTTAATTTTTTCGATAGATTAAAATGAAAGGCTTTAAAAATGAAGAATAACTGAGTGCTTATTTTAAAATTAGGTAATACTGAAAGGATTTTGTTTCCTTTTTAAATTTTGTCATGCAGCAACTGTTAAGCAGAAAGAAATGTGCTTTCGTTCATTCTGTTTATTCAGACATACCTTTATTGATCATCTACTATATTTATGTTTCAGGCACTATGTTTAAATGTTATTTTTAATGTTTGTTTTAAATAAGAAATAATTTCATAACTTTCAGTGTGATAAAACAAGAATTGAAGAGAAAAGAAACAGTGTCTAAATTATGGGAACTTTCAAGAAAAGATGGTGAACAAGAAACAAATTAGAAGTCTAGTTCAATATATTTTGGCACAACTATATTTTGGAATGTAATGTATTCTCATTACATTCACAGAGCAGGATTCCACAGGGATTAAGAGAAAGCAGCTTTGTCCCTTTCCTCTGGATAAGATATTAGGTTGGTACAAAAGTAATTGTGGTTTTTTACCATTACTTTTAATGCCGTTACTTTTAATGGCAAAAACCGCGGCTACTTTTGCATCAACCTAACAGTTTTCTCCCATTCCTTGGATGAAGTCCAGGGGAGGTCCATGATTTTTCTGGTCATATTTTGATAATAAAAAGGCCCATAATTACTTTTAGCTGCCATCTAATTTTAATAATTAAAATGACCATTTCCACAGTGAAAACTCTGAACTACATGTAGAATTGAAGATATTTATTTTCCTCTGCTGAGTCTAGAGACTTCTGGTGGGAACCAGGAGTGGTCAGCCTTCTCCTTCCCTGGCATTCTCTTTCTCTTCTCCTCCCACCTCCTTAGCCAAGACTTCTTAAACCCTCTTAATAAGGCTGGAAAAGGAGAAGTGAAAGGCAGGGAAGTTGTTACTTTACAGACATTTTTATAACTTGGCATTGGCACACTTTGGTATCTAGATAGGTGGGTATCTAGAATAGTCCCTTCCTGGAAACTGTTGGTGTTCTCTGGATGTTCACTGTGGGGTTGTTTAGGTGGTATAGGTCTCTAACATGGCACAGCACTGTCCCCCTAGCACCTGCCCCTGATGGTACATCCCACAGCTGCTTATTGCTGAGATGCCTTCAAGGCATCTCCATTCCAGTTTCCTCTAGTAGGATCCCCTTGGGCCTCAGGGGAGTTCGTGTGCTCTTGACATACGAAACAGAGGAGTAGTTCCCACTGTCATCCTCATTTTCTCCTGTCACAGACTTGCATTTAGTCATCTCAATTCTTGGTGAATTTCAAGCACCAGTCCCTGTATGCTCTCACATCTCAGAAAATACTTATCAATTACCACCAGGTCCTTTTAAAGCCTTCTCACTTCTTGAGATAGAAGGGAAATACTTCGGGCTGGGCATGGTGGCTTATGCCTGTAATCCCAGCACTTTTGGAGATGGAGGCAGGAGGATCACCTGAGGTCAGGAGTTCGAGACCAGCCTGGCCAACATAGTGAAATGCTGTCTCTACCAAAAATACAAAAAATTAGCCGGGTGTGGTGGCAGGGGCCTGTAATCCTAGCTATTTGGGAGGCTAAGGCAGAAGAATCGCTTGAACCCGGGAGGCGGAGGCTGTAGTGAGCCCAGATTATGCCGCTGTACTTCAGCCTGGGCAATGGAGCGAGACTCCTTCTCAAAAAAAAAAAAAAAAAAAAAAGAAAGAAAGAAAAAAAGAAAAAGAAGGGAAATACTTCTTTTCCTTTTCCCTTACAGGGTAGTAATCTGAACTCAGCAACTGTTTTCAGTGAAATATTCTCTTCTGGTCCTTTTTTTTTTTAACTTCCTTGTATAAAGTGCAATTTTTTTACACCCTTGTATAAAGTGCATACTCATCTCTCAGTGTAGAGTTTACAGATAATTTTTATTTTTATTCCCTGTGCTTTTTTATATTTTCCAAGTTTTCTGGAATGAAATGTCTATTTTTAAATATTCTAAAAATAAAGATTGATTAACATGGGTGCTGCATATTTTAAGCACTCACCTGCACAAAGGCAGAAAATAGTAGTTTCTTATTATATGACATGTAATAACATTACCTGTTTATCCAACACAATTATATGAGTTTTGCAGTGCTGTTGTTTTGAAAGTTGTAACGTGATCTCAACTTGGCATTTTATTTGATCAATGACATGTAGAGAAGTGCTAATATTAGTAGTGAGAAACAGAATGGAATTTCTCCTTCATCCATTTTATGACAGAGTGAAAAGCCTTCTAGTACAAATTTTTGCCAGAAACTGCTGTCACCAAAGGTTAAAACGTTTGGCCTCCCTAATTCTACTTTCCTTTGGTGGAGGGAGGGAGGAACCTCATGAGTTCTGAGGATCATGTTTATGAGGTATAATATTATGAATACTGGAATTAAAAAGTATGTAAATAGCCAAGGCAACATAGCAAGACCCCATCACTACAAAAAATTTTAAAAACTAGCTGGACATGGTGGTACACTGTGCCTGCAGTCCTCGCTTCTCAGGAGGCTGAAGTGAGGATTGTGTGAGCTTGGGAAGATCACTTGTGCTCAGAAGGTTGAGGCTTCAGTTGAGTCATGATTGCACCACTGCACTCCAGCCTGGGCAACAGGGCAAGACCTTGTCTCAAAAAAAAAATTATGTTTAAAACATCAAGAAGGAATTCAAGTGATAATTAAAATAACTGTGGTGTACAATTGTCTGTGGTGTACAGTTTCAGAGTGGCGATGGGGTGTGCAAAGATGAGTAACTGATTGCCCAATTGCCCTCAGTCTCTTTCCCTTTTAGGGGCCTGTGTTGTCTTAAGAGTATTATAGCTGACAGCTAGGATGAAAACAGGGCACCATTTCCAAATGATTTCACAATCACCCATGTAACCAGAATTCTTTATAAAGGAAAAAAAGAGCTTATGTCGGCAAATTCAAATAGAACACAAGGAGAAATTTGAAAATAAATTAATCACCTTATAGAGGGTACCTTAAAGAACAATATGAAGAAGTATCCAGTGATTTTCCTGTGAACTTGTGTACACAGAGGTAAGATTATCCAAATGACAATAATTTAATTTCAGTTAACAATACAAACTTAAATGTAATATGTGGTTTATGTTAGTAAGTTACTAAGCTATGCAAAACTTATCATGGTTGATATTGGAATTTGAACATACCAAGTATAATACCACTAAATTCTTCACTCTTAACCCTTTTTGCTTGTGTAGTCAACCAATTGTTCTCTAAGTATCGACCTAGGCCCAGCAGCATCATTACCTGGGAACTTGTTAGAATTGTAAATTATGGGAACCCACCCCAGACCTACTGAATTAAAATCTCTAGGAACAGGACCCAGCAATCTGTGTTTTAATAAGCTTTCCAGGTGATTCTGATGCATACTAAACTTGAGAACCTTTGAACTAGAAGAAACAATTTAAAGTTCCTACAGTAATTCAGTCTGATCTGGTTAGAAGGCTATGACTGATGATTAGTGAATTGTGTTTTAATTGTATTTTGGTGAATTAACTCAGGAAGTAAATATTCTTGCCATGGAGATAAAAGAACTTTATGACAGATAAAAACAAATATGCATCAGAACAGAGATTAGTAGATTCTTACATTATTTAATCCAGAGTTCTAAGAAAATGCCTGAACTACAACTCTCTCCAGTATCCATCTATCATAATGGACACTGACATCCACTTCAAAGAGAAACTTTTGTGAGGGATTTATTTGATGGAGATAGGTATATTTTAATTACATTAAGCCATTTTTGGATAAGTTTTTTTTTTTGGTTTTTTTTTGTTTGTTTGTTTGTTTTTTTTGAGATGGAGTCTTGCTCTGTCACCCAGTCTGGAGTGCAGTGGCGCGATCTCGGCTCACTGAAAGCTCCGCCTCCCAGGTTCACGCCATTCTCCTGCCTCAGCCTCCCGAGTAGCTGGAACCACAGGCGCCTGCCACCATGCCCGGCTCATTCTTTGTATTTTTAGTAGAGACGGGGTTTCGCCATGTCAGCCAGGATGGTCTCGATCTCCTGACCTCGTGATCTGCCTGCCTCAGCCTCCCAAAGTGCTGGGATTACAGGCTTGAACCACCACGCCCAGCCCGAGAATATGTTTTAGCAAATGAGTTGATACACCGAGCTGGTGATCACAATGTGAGAACAGGATGCCTCTATTTCTATTTCTAGAAAGAGGCATCAATCTGGCCCATGGGTGGCTTAGTACTGAGGCATAGAGAGACACAAAGAGAAAGATTATTCCATAATGCATGATCCTTACCTTATAATGTGTCTCACAACATAAGTTCAAAGCATAGCATTAAACATCAGGAAAGGGGAAAAGGAGAACTGAAATGACATCAAATAGAAAATGTAAAAGAAAACAAAGTTCATTATGTAAAGTGTGAAATATTCTAGTTGTTCTGTAGCGGTACAGAAATCATGGAGAAATCCCACCAGGACAGTCCAGATTTCTCTACCATAATTTCTCTACCATAATTTTTTTTTTTACCCTGCCCCATGACTTCTGGTGTTCTGATGTTCAAAGTTGTGTCAATGTGAAATGTGTAGCTCCTGATGGAGGCATGTAGCACATTACCTACAGCTGAGATGTAGATTGAGCTGCTTGAGAGGATGGAGGTGCTTGAGGTCCCCGGGAAGGAATGAGGTTATCTCTGGGTCTTTGGCCCTTCTAGGAGATATATGTTTCAAGACTGCTCTGTTGAGCTCTTTCCACCTTCCTATGGCCCTTCGTGGGGCTATTTGGCAGGGTAGAATAGTGGAAAATGGTTTGATTCGTTCAAATTGGAATGGGTTTCTTAATGGCTTCCCCAGTTCTCCAGTGATATATTAGTTCATTCTCACACTGCTAATAGAGACATACCTGAGACTGGGTAATTTATGAAGGAAGGAGGTTTAACTGACTCACAATACCAAATGGCTGGAGAGGCCTCAGGAAACTTACAATCATGGCAGAAGGGGAAGCAAACACTTCCTTCTTCACATGGCAGCAGGAGAGAGAAAAGTAAGTGCTCAGCGAAGGGGGAAGATAAAACCATCAGATCTCATGAGAACTAACTCACTATCATGAGAATAGGATGGGGAAAACCACCCCCATGATTCAATTATCTCCACCTGGTCCCTCCCATGACACATGGAGATTATGGGAACTACAATTCAAGATGAGATTTGAGTGGGGACACAGCCAAACCATATCAGATACCAATGGTGAAGGAGCACACATAGGACAAGAAATACTGAGAATTTTGTAGGATTCTCAATGGTTAGGGTTGTGCTTGGGAAAAATAGTTCTTGTCCGCAGGGCTGTGCCACCATTTGTCAGACCTTCTCCAGTTGATCTGTTCAATTGTAGAAGTTCTTGGCCTGCAGAGGACACCATATTGTTGGCAGTGAAAAAGGAAGCAACGACAATGCTGTATACAAGATGATTTGGAGCATGCAGGGACACTATAATGTTTATTTGCAAGCAGTAGATTCAGGAAAAGATGTCAGAAGCAGCGTTGGAGGGTTTAATGAGGACTGATACCTCTTAGTCCATGGGAAAATGGCAGAAGCTTGGCAAGAAAATAATAATTTTTTAAGATGTAGAGTGAGCCAAATTCAGGAATTTGTCCCTATATAACTTGGTGAATTTTGCCACCTGTACAAGTAGTGGATTTTCCTCAATGTGTATTAAAATTGCTGCTTGGCACAGTTATTCTGCAGAGCCAAGGGGAAAAAAAACAACAGAAAACAAAAAACAAAACTCTTTTCTTATTATTATTTTTGCTTTCCCACATAGAATCAACTTGTGGATTGCATAAACCACAGGATATAATTCCACCATTTCAGCCAGAAACTTTCCCGTCTGACCAAAGACAATTGCAAATATGCTAAACTTGCTTTAATGAAAAGTCATTCTTTACATAGCTTACATCTACATAAGATGACAAGTCACTCAACAGATAAAGGATTCTTTGTCTGAATCAAACAATAAGCCAGCTTTTCCACACACACAAAAAAAATGCCATTCTATTCTGAACTGAATGCACTTTCAACTAATGCTGTATTCAGGACCAAAACCAAAGGAGGCCCATCTGCTAGGAAGGCCAAAAGCCCATTGTGTGGCACATCAGTCCAGTCTGTTATGGAAATGGTCACTCTAAAACTGTTTACAATTTAAAACTGCATACTGAGAATTATGTTAACCTCTATTGACTGACTTCTGTTAAATGTGCTATTAAGAATCCAATTTACCCTGGCTTTCTCTAAAATGTGCTCAGGCCAGTCAGATAGGTACATTATGACGGTCAATTGTCATAGGGTAAAAGTCGGTACCTCATTAGCTCAAACACACCAAGCATTTGTTTCCGGTTTTAACAGGGGCTCCCTTGCCCCGGGATTATGGGAGCACTGACGGAATATAGCCTTATGTGATAATGATTTGAGGTCCAGGGATAAATGCTGATTGAACAAGGCTGAAAGGCCATAAAGGGTGAACTATGACATCACTCTGCAAATCTGGCTGTGCATCTTCTGCTTAGAGTGAATATTTACAGATGTTATAACCTCAGTATCAAGTCAAAATGAGATGATGAATTAGATCAATTACTACATGGTAGACATGCCAGTCATGCTAATGCTTAGTAAATATAGTACACTTTTAATTATGATTAGCAACACTCACATTTATTTTCTTTTGTCATTTAAATTATCAAGATTGTTAATACATTTATCCATTCACCAGTAAACTGCAATTTAATTTTCTTTCTTTATAAATGTTTCTTTAACATATTATTAAAAAATAACCTAAAAGCACCTTTGTCTGATATTTTCATATCCTTTCTCTAACATTGTCTTTTAAATGATTACAGCAATAAAATGAAATTGCACCTCTTAATATTGTTCATCAGGCCAATTAACTTGAAACAAAAGTGACACACACACACAAATTCTTTCAGTGTATAGGTCTACATCAGACAAAATAGCTTATGGTAACTTACCACTTTCTGTGAATTCAAATTTTCAGTTGAACTACTGAATTCAACCTGAAGTGAAAATCAGATCCATCTTCCTCGTGAGTAGCTAAAACCACTGCTAAAACACTTGTCCCAATTTTCTTGCTTTTTATCCAAACCAAAATTGGAAAAATGTTGATCATAACCTTGGGCTAACCTTCCTGTACTTGAGTACTTACAGGAAATTGTAATTTACTTTGCATTTTCTAAAATACCCTATTTTGCAAATATTTTGACTTTTTGACTTCTTTATTAGGTATCATACTAATTTGAGAGCTAACAAGGATCTTACAAAAAGTACTAATTTTAAAATACACAACTTTGGTTGGAATTTCAACTCTTACTCTTATTAGCTTTGTCACATTAGCTGCGTCTCTGGCTTACTTTTGGAAAAATAATAGTGTTGTTCCAATGTGAAAATACCTTGTACCTAATAACGAACAATACAATTAGTGGTTACTGAGCACTCAATATTTGGCAAAGCCTGGAGCAAGGCCAGCAAATAAACCTAATGGGAAGGCCTATAGCCATGCAAATATGGAGGCTGAATTCTGTCATGGCAATGCACACTAGGTGGCTTAGCCTTCTGCAAGAACACTAATCGGCAAAGTCCTAACTAAGCAAAAAGGAGAAAGACAAGCTCTGGAAAAAAAAAGTACCTTATGAATTTCTTTTTTTTTTTTTCTTTGAGGCAGAGCCTTGCTCTGTTGACCAGGCTGGAGTGTAGTGGCATGATCTCGGCTCACTGCAACCTCTGCCTCCTGGGTTCAAGTGATTCCCCTGTCACAGCCTCCTGAATAGCTGAGATTATAGGCACACATCACCATGTCTGGTTATTTTTTTGTATTTTTAGTAGAGACGGGATTTCACCATGCTGGCCAGGCTGGTCTTGAACTCCTGACCTCAGGTGATCCACCTGCTATGACCTCCCAAAGTGCTGGGATTACAGGCGTGAGCCACTGCACCCGGGCTATATATTTAATTTTTACATAGATTATAAAATCATTCCAGGCTGGGTGCGTTGGCTCACACCTGTAATCCCAGCACTTTGGGAGGCCAAGGGGGGCAGATCATGAGGTCAGGAATTTGAGACCAGCCTGGCCACCTTGGTGAAACCCCATCTGCACTAAAAATACAAAAAATTATCCGGGCATAGTGGCGCACGCCTGTAATCCCAGCTACTCGGGAAGCTGAGGCAGGAGAATTGCTTGAACCCAGAAGGCGGAGGTTGCAGTGAGCCAAGATCACACCACTGCACTCCAGCCTGGATGACAGAGCGAGACTCCATCTCAAATAATAATAATAATAATTCCTGGTTTTGGTGTTAAAGCATAGCAGGGTAAAATCTGATTAGGTCAGGAAAATAAATATACCAGGTTTCAATTTATTGTCTCTGTGTCCCAAATCTACCCTTCTTTGCCTGCTATGTGATAATGGAAGCAGACTTTATAAATATTTCTCTTTTGCCAGCTAGAATGATAGTCTTGCCTATTGAAAAGGCCAGGGGGACACTGGAGGAGAAAGGGGTGCTTTTCTTCTTGGTTCTATTCTTCCTTCAAGTCAGCTTCCTGCAGCATGCAACTTTATCCGTCATTTGGCTCCTACAGAGTGTAGTTTCTCTAGTGCTAGGGTCCTGCCCACCAGTTTCTCTGGGTTCTCCAGCATATATGCCATGCAAAGCACTGCTTCTACAGATCTTGGTTCCTGCAACAGGAACCAGTGGCCAGCAGCTTTCCCCAGTACCTCTTTCAGTGCCTTCATGACAGAGTATTGCTGGTGAGGTACCTCCCTTTGAATGACCTCTCTTGGCATTTCTTATGTGACTTTCACAGAAAGTTCTGAGGGGCAGTACCTTCCTGAGGATAGATTCCCCTGCAGAGGAAAATCTGCAGAGGGCAGATTTTCAGCAGGTTCCACCAGCAGGGCTCCTCAGCCATTTATCCACCTTCAAGAGAGGTCTAGTTGTGCCCTTTCCAAGGAGGTCTCAATCTTAGTCTGGTTGGGCAGAAGTGTCATGGTTGACTCTTCCTTGGGCACTCTATCTCAGCTGTAGTTGCTCTATCTCAGCTGTAGTGTAGTGGCCATCTCCTCTTCCTACTACTCCTCTAATGCTTATACTTCTCTTTAACTCTTCCTAGCCAATTTTTTATTACTCTAATCTTCTGTTGATAATTCTTGATATTAAATTTTCCCTATTCAAAATACTGTGTGATTTCTAGATACTAATTGGACATGGACTGATATGATCAAATTTCTACTTTTCCCTATCTTTTATTGAAACCATTGCTGAGCATCAGTAGGCCTCTTGAAATCTTAAGAGGATAGTGAAATATGAGTAAGAATTCCATCAAATTTTAAGTATTTGTTTACTTATTGATAATTATTAAAAGAATTGAGAACTAATTTGGATGACCTTTCAGAAAAGTCATCCAAATCTTAAAAGGTAATGTAACCATTAAGGTTGTTATTTTCCAGAGCTCTTATATTGCTGTACACACCCTCTTTGAATGTGGTTAATGCCATTAAATAAGTGAATCTGTTATTGTTTTATGGGTCAAAGTTTATATACAACCTTAAATCACTATTAAAATTGAAGAAAGGACCGGGCACAGTGGCTCACACCTGTAATTCCAGCACTTTAGGAGGCCGAGGCGGGTGGATCACAAGGTCAGGAGATCGAAACCATCCTGGCTAGCACAGTGAAACCCTGTCTCTACTAAAAATACAAAAAATTAGCTGGGTGTGGTGGTGGGTGCCTATAGTCCCAGCTACTCAGCAGCCTGTATCTAAAAACCACCTGTATCTAAAAAACTACTGAAAAAAGAAGACTTCATTTATGCACATATTAGCATTGTCAATTAAAACTTACAAATCACAATAAATAAAACAATATGCTTAACATACAAAAAAAAAGTCCTGAAAAGAGGACCTGGATTAATCATTAAAAAGCGTATTTACTATTGTATTTTAATCAATAGCAACTGTAATGTATCCATCAATTTCTTATGATTTTAGGTAGCATGAATCAGTTCCCAAAATTTGACCAACTCTAGGTATATTCACCAAATTTTGTTTCTGACCTGTGAAACTTACACCCAAGTCCAAGGCAGGAGAATGATGTGAATCCAGGAGGCAGATTGCAGCTTGCAGTGGGCCGCGATTGCGCCACTGCACTCTAGCCTGTGTGGCAGAGTAAGACTCCATCTCAAAAATAAAAATAAAAAATAAAAAATAAAATAAAAATTTAAAAATGGTTATATGGATTCAAAAATTTGTGTTTTGTCTTATGTGAGCTCCAAAGTATGAGGTGTGTTTAGTAAATAAAATGCATCATAAAATGTCTCTGACTAAATATATAAAATATTTCTCCTCCTATTTTTCAAAAGTCCGTGTTTAATCCACACTTTTAACAAAGTAATTTTAGTTTATCATTGCGTAGCTCTATAAATATTCTCGTTATATTCAATCACCTTTTTTAACTTTTTTTTTTTTTTTTGAGATAGGGTTTTGCTATGTCGCCCAGGCTGGCCTTTAACTCCTGGGCTAAAGTGATCCTTCTGCCTCCACCTCCCAAGTAGCTGTGATTGTAGGCATGAGACTGTTTGCACCAAGATGAATTTAATCACTCTAAGATTTGTCTTCATCTTTGCTATTTGTGTATTTACTATTTACTTTTTGGTTACGGGCAATCTCTTTGACTTAATTATACTTCAGTTTGTCTCTCTTTGAAATATGAGTAACAGTTTGCCAAATTGAAAGCATATGGTGATCTTATAAAGAATATTTGAGAGTGAATATAAAAAATCTTTAAATGACAATGAAAAGAAGTAAATATTGATCTAAGATGATATAAATAGTAACACAATCCTTGTTGGAGTTCAATAACCTCCAACTTAATAATTGATGAATACAATGAAGTTACTGAACTAGTGAAAGTTTTGATAATTTGACTTTTTTCAATATATGTTTAGTATTTGCATTTATTTTAATTCTTTCATCATTAAAGATGAGCAAATATAGTATACATAGTGTGTACTAGACATTTGTTCAAACATTATTTTTTCTCACCCACTATCTTCCATAGCATTTTATTCTGTAAACAACTAACTTGATCTTGTGCAATAAGTAAGATATTTTAAAATAAGTCTTTGGTCTTTTAAAAAAGCTCTCATGTGTTATTATCTTGTGATATAAAAAATAAAAAGGACATGGTAGAGCTACATTTTCTGCTTAAACCGCTAAATAGAATTTCTGTTACAGCACAAATGAAAATACCAGCTAAAGCAATATAAAACTTAGGTCTCTGGCTATCTTATCTCTACTATCTTCCTATAAAAGATTTTTCATTAACATAAAAGTGAGAGACAAATGTGAATATCCCTACAGTTTTTGAGGGGGAAAAGCCCTTGGCCATTAACATAGTAAGACAATGAGGCTTTCCTCTCACTGCTACATTCTTCCTAATGTCACTCACTGTACTATAAGACTTTTACCTACTTTTTCTAATAAAGTTTTTGGGAGACATATCACACAGAAACACTTTGTCCAAGCTGTTGGAAAGTTTGGGCTTATTATTTTTCTGCCCCATTTTTTCTCTCTCTCTCTCTGTGTTTTAAGATTCCAGTGACCTTTATGTCAAGCCCTTGAAGTTGTCCCATAGATTCTTGGGTTCTGTTCATTAAAATAATTTTTTTGTTGTTGTTCTTCAGGTCGGTTATCTACTAATGTGCATTCAAGTTAACACTTCATTATTTCCAATATATACTGAAGTCTGTTTACTGCATTTCAAAATTTCAGATATTATAGTTTTCATCTCTAAATTTTTCATTTATATTTTTTATGTGTTATAGTTCTTTGATGACATATCTTATGTTTTTACTCATTACAAGCATGTTTTTCTTTACCACATTGTGCATTTATTATAGTTTCTTTAAAGTCTTTTTGGAATAATTTCAACACATGGGTCATTTTGGAGTTAACTCAGCTGTTCTGTTCTTTAGGGAGCCTTTCTTAAGCTTCCTGGTTAGGTTCTTCTCTGGACTCTAAGAGTTCGGGGTATACCTCTTTCTCATTACCTATTAGATTAAATTAAAATAATCTGTTTATTTTACTGTGTTCTCAACTAGATTGAAATGCAAACTTCTCAAAGGAAAGAACCATGTCTTTTTAAAAAATCTGTGTTGCTTCCTGTACCCAGCATACTAACTGGAAAATATATTCAATAGATGTTTGATTACTTAATCAAACTCAGAGAGACAGGCTTGTTCATCTTTCAGGTAAGATTATGCTTACTGGAAAGCAAGATTTGGACTTGGGTGTAAGTTTTACAGGCCAGAAACAAAATTTGGTGAATATACCTAGAGTTGGTCAAATTTTGGGAACTGATTCATCCTATCTAAAATCATAAGAAATTGACGCATACATTACAGTTACTATTGATTAAAATACAATAGTAAATATTCTTTTTAATGATTAATGCAGGTCCTCTTTTCAGGCCTTTTTTTTAATATGTTAAGCATATTGTTTTATTTATTGTGATTTGTAAGTTTTAATTGACAATGCTAATATGTGCATAAACAAAGACTTCTTTTTTCAATAGTTCTTTAGATACAGGTGGTTTTTGGCTACATAGATAAGTTCTTTAGTGGTGATTTCTAAAATTTTAGTGTACCCATCACCTGAGCATTATACACTGTACACAATACGTAGTTTTTCATACCGCAGCCCCCTCCCAACCTTTCCCCAACTGAATCCTCAAAGTCTATTATATCATTCTTATGCATTTGTGTTAGGACATACTATTTCTGGTGCTGTGGGTTTGGGGAAGGAAATAAACTTAGTAATCAAAATGTTGTTTAGTACAGTAAAATAAAAGTGGCTATATTAAAGGATAGTTCATTTAAGTTGCAAAGGCTTATAAACCATTTCTGTTCCTTGATAAGGTATGATCAGAACACAAGTCTTCTCTCTACACGCTCTCCTTTGAAAAGTGCTGGACAAGTGCAGATATCCTTCTGATAAGGTTTGGATTTGTGTCCCTGCCCAAATCTCATGTTGAATTATAATCTCCATTGTTGGAGGAGGGATGTAGTGGGAGGTGATTGAATCATGGGGGCAGATTTTCCTCCTTGCTGTTCTTGTGATCGTGAGTGAGCTCTCACAAGATCTGGTTGTTAAAAAAAATCTGGTTGCATATTTTCCCCTTGCTGTTCTTGTGATAGTGAGTTAGTTCTCACAAGATCTGGTTGTTAGAAAGTGGGTAGCACACAGTAACCAAAACAGCATGGTACTGGTACCAAAACAAACATAGACCAGTGGAACAGAACAGAGGCCTCAGAAATAACACCACACATTTACAACCATCTGATCTTTGAAAAACCTGACAAAAACAAGCAATGGGGAAAGGATCTCCTATTCAATAAATGGTGCTCCTATTCAATAAATGGCTAGCCATATACGGAAAACTGAAACTGGACTCCTTCCTTACACCTTATACAAAAATTAACTAAAGATGGACTAAAGACTTAAAAGTAAAACCAAACCATAAAAACTCTAGAAGAAAACCTAAGCAATACCATTCAGGCCATAGGCATGGGCAAGGACTTCATGACGAAAATGCCAAAAGCAATAGCAACAAAAGCCAAAATTGACAAATGGGATCTAATGAGACTAAAGAGCTTCTGCACAACAGAAAAAAATTATCATCAGAGTGAACAGGCAACCTACAGAATGGGAGGATATTTTTGCAATCTACCCATCTGACAGAGGTCTAATATCCAGAATCTGCAAAGAACTTAAACAAATTTACAAGAAAAAACAACCCCATCAAAAAGTGGACAAAGGACATGGACAGACAATTCTCAAAAGAAGACATTTACATGGCCAACAGATATATGAAAATAAGCTCAACATCACTGATCATTAGAGAAATGCAAATCAAAACCACAATGAGATACCATCTCATGCCAGTCAGAATAGCGATTATTAGAAAGTTAAGAAAAAATAGATGCTGGCTAGGCCGTGGAGTGATAGGAATGCTCTTACACTGTTGTTGGGGATGTAAATTAGTTCAACCATTGTAGAAGACAGTATGATGTTTCCTCAAAGATCTAGAACCAGAAATACCATCTGACCCAGCAATTCCATTACTGGGTATATACCCAAAAGAATATAAGTCATTCTACAGTAAAGACACATGCACACATATGTTTATTACAGCACTATTTACAATAGCAAAGACATGGAACCAACCCAAATGCCCATCAATGATAGACTGGATAAAAAAAAATGTGGTACATATATAACATGGAATACTATGCAGCCATAAAAAGGAATGGGATTATGTCCTTTGTAGGGACATGGATGAAGCTGGATGCCATCATCCTCAGCAAACTAACACAGGAACAGAAAACAAAACACCTCATGTCATCACTCATAATTGGGAGTTGAACAATGAGAACACATGGACACAGGGAGGGGAACAACACACACCAGGGCCTATTGGGTGGTAGTGGGTGAGGGGAGGGAACTTAGAGGATGGATCAATAGGTGCAGCAAACTACCATGGCACACATAACAAACCTGCATGTCCTGCACATGTATCCCAGAACTAAAGTAAAATAATAATAGTAATAGAAGAAAGTGTGTAGCACTTCCCCCTTCACCCTCTTCCTCCTGTTCTGGCCATGTAAAATGTGCCTGCTTCCCTACCGTCTTCCACTGTTGTGGGAAGTCAGGGACCCCAAACAGAGGGACTGGCTGAAACTGCAGCAGCAGAACATAAATTGTGAAAATTTCATGGATATTTATTAGTTCCCCAAATTAATACTTTTATAATTTCTTACGCCTGTCTTTACTGCAATCTCTGAACATAAATTGTGAAGATTTCATGGACATTTATCACTTCCCCAGTCAATACTCTTATAATTTCCTATGCCTGTCTTTACTTTAATCTCTTAATCCCATCATCGTCGTAAGCTGGGGATGTATGTCACCTCAGGACCCTGTGATGATTGCGTTATCTGTACAAATTGTTTGTAAAACATGTGTGTTTGAACAATATGAAATCTAGGCACCCTGAAAAAGAACAGGATAACAGCAATTTTCAGGGAACAAGAGAGGTAACCATAAGGTCTGACTGCCTGCAGAGCCAGGCAGAACAGAGTCATATTTTACTTCTCGCAGAAAGCAAATAGGAGAAGTATCACTGAATTCTTTTCCCAGCAAGGAATAACCCTGGGAAAGGAATGCATTCCCAGGGGTAGGCCTATGGACAGCTGCTATGGGAGTGTGTATTATGAGGTTAAAGATAAGGGATGAAATATGTCCTGGTCTCCTGCAGTACTCTCAGGCTTACCAGGATTGGTAAATTCCAGCATGGTGAATTCTAGTCAGACCAGTTGTCTGCTCTTGAACCCTGTTTCCTGTGAAGATGTTTATCAAGACAATGTGTGCCCAGTGGGACATGGAACCTCATCAGTAATTCTAATTTTGCCCTGGCCTCGTGATCTTGCTCTGCCCTTCTGCCATTGTGATCTTTTATTGCCCTTTGAAGCATGTGATCTTTGTGACTTACTCCCTGTTCGTACCCCCCTCCCCTTTTGAAATCCCTAATAAAAACTTGCTGGTTTTGTGGCTCAAGGGGCATCACAGAACCTACAAATATGTGATGTCACCCCCGGAGTCCCAGCTGTAAAATTTCTCTCTTTGTCCTCTTTCTCTTTATTTCTCAGACCGGCCGACACTTAGGGAAAATAGAAAAGAACCTACATTGAAATATTGGGGGCTGGTTCCCCCAATATTCCGCCATGATTGAAAGTTTCCTGAGGCCTCCCGAGTCATGCTTCCTGTACATTCTGTGGAATTATGAGTCAATTAAACCTCTTTTCTTTATAAATGACCTGGTCTCAGATAGTCCTTCGTAGCAATTTGAGAATAGACTAATATACCTTCTTTTAAATTCACTCATTTTATTTTCCTCTAAAATGTTTGGCAACCATTTTTTTAACTTAGATTATTTTTTCTCTCAGATAGTTTACAGGTTCAAAAAAAATCTACATTGCATTCATGATGTCTCTCTATGTTTATACCCTAGTCATTTTGTTATACAGGGTTCCCTTTCCCTAAGTTAATTTGAAGACAGTTACCCTCATTTATATTTAATTAATTGTAAATAGTTTAAACCTAAAGCTGACACTATCTCATAGTTCTGGGAACATTTTTTTCTTTACCCTTAAATAACTACATATAGGTTCTTAGCTAAGTGATAACCGACTTAATGGTGTGTATTCATCCATCCATTCATCCATCCATCTGTCCATGTCCAAAACACGTCATTTACTGAGAGCCAGGCAATTTTCAAGGCAAATGGAGAGGTACAGCCCCTACTATCATAGCGTTTACAGTCTACTAGAGAAAGCTGTTATTAAATAAATAGGAAAGCAGAAGTCTCATGGTGTTATTACAGAAAAGGTCAGAGAGCTTTGAAAACATGTAGTGGACAAAGGGAGCTTTGAAAACATATAGTAGACAGATTTCTGATTTCTAAACCAGAAATCATGGAAGGTATCTCTGAGAAAGTGGTGTTAAGTTGAAAGCTGGAGGATAAGTTGTGGTTAGCTGAAAAAGGGATTGGTGGGAGGAGATAGAGGCATATTTTAGGAACTAAAAGGAGTTCAATTTTGTTGGAGCAGAATACAAGAAAGAGAGTGGTGAGAGATGAAATCAGAGAACACCAAATAGAGGCCTCTCTTTGGAAGATTTCTAAATATTTTTTAGAACTTTATCCTCATTGCGTTTAAATAGTAGTTATTAATTTTTAATGCAGATAATTTTAAAAGCAAATAAAGGGACATAATCCAACTATCCAAATAACTTCTGTTGATACTAAAACAAATGAACAAAGCTACATGTGAAAAATAAAAATTTTCACATAACGCAGAAAAGAATAAAGTAAAAATGAAAGCTTCTATCTGTCAGCCTAATGAAACTCCCTATATTTAACTGTCATTTAAAGTTTTGTTGAGTTCCTTCCAAGATGGGATATAGGAATATTTATCAATCTAATTAATTGTCTACCTATCTATCAGTCTTTATTTCTGTGTATTATTCTGCTCTATTTCTATACATCATAGTATAGTTTGAATATTGCTTATATGAACACACAGCATTATCTAATTTTTTGACAGCTATGTATTACTCAATTATGTGGATATGCCAGTAATTAAGTTATTTTTTCTTGGTTTCAAACCTAGTCTTCTAAAACTCCTTACGATGTGGTAGCTGGAACTCTGTAAACTACGTTTTCCTTCCCTTGTGCTGCCTACCACTCTTCCTCTTTATTAATCTCTGCCAGTAAAGGGTAGTAGAAGAATGAGAGGCTGGAGGATGGAGAATGTCCTTTCTGATTTCTGTCTATTTCCTTCCGTCTTTATTCCTATTTGATGTCTGTCCTGTCTCTCATCCCAGTATCACTTCTTTCTCCCAAAAGTATCGGTTAATTCAGCAGCAGCGGCTGATTGAAATACCCGGAATGCACTCCTTTGCATCCTCTCAGAGACACGAGTACTGACCATGGAAGCCACTCATCAGAAGGCTGTGCAGGGCCACATTATGACTTTCACAGGCCTTTGGCACTTATGCTTTCGTGGGCTCCATCTTTCACAAAAAAACATTCAAATCTATGTTTTACAACTCCATTAATACAAAACAAGTGTATAAGTGTTACATCTCAAAATAATTTCTTTGACTTAAAAGTTCATTTTTCTTCTGATTTTAAAACAAGTCACAACATTCCCATGGGCTCCTAAAAGTATTTTGGGCTTCGCCACTGTGCCTACATCGCCTTATGGATAAGTTGGACCTAGGTCTCAGACTCAGACCCATTGGCTTTTCATCCTAGCTCAGAAGGACCAGTATCAGCCAAGAAGTGCCTCCTTCCCAAAGCTCTGAGACCCAGTTCCATGGGTGCCCTTCCTCTAATTTGTTTTAATCATCCCAGTTTTGTTGGCAGGTTTGATTTCTTCTGTGGCCTCTGTCCTGGGCTTGCAGATCACCACATTCTTGCAGTGTCCTACATGGTCATCCTGCTGTTTGTGTTGTCTGTGTTCAGTCATATTGGATTGGGGTCCACTCTAATGACCCCATTTTAACTTAATCACCTCTTTAAAGATTCTGTCTCCAAATAGAGTTATATTCTGTGATACTGGGGGGTTACACCCTCAACATGGGTGAACATGGGGAGATACAATTCCACAATTCAGCCCACAAAGAGTAGATTTGCCAATACTTATTTAACCAGAATCATATGAGTGGGCATTATTTTCAGCTTGAGCTATTACAAACATGTATTGAGAGACATCTTGAATATATGTCTCAATTCATATATTCAAATGCAGGTATTTATAGCACTAATTTCTTAGGAGGAGACTAAAGAGTACCTTCATTTTAGTTAATACTTTTCATTACTATTGCCTTTTTGTACCCCTGAAATCATCATATTCTCCCTCAAAATATGTGAGCATGGTGGCATTATCATCAAACTATTATATTTTGCTGATATGAAGAGTGAAATATATCCCTGTTTCGCTTTGTATTTCTTTAATTATGAGTCAGGATAAGCATTTCATTTATATGCTTATTGTCTATGTTTCTTTTCGGCTACATATTTTACTAGCTTTTTGTTGAATGGTTGCTGTTTCTAACTGATTTTTAAGTGGCAGCTATCACCTCTGCTTTCTTTAAGTGTCCTTATATTTTCACATTAACTAGTTAACTTGTCATTATCTTCAGGTCTTGCTTTCAAAATGACCTGCAACATTCTAGACTCTTTTCCACCAAAAGACAGGATTAGGAGTATCTCCTAGATATTGGGCTTATTTTGTTCACATCTAACACTTACCATATCTCATCATACAGAATTAACATTGCTTTCTACCTTCTTGTCTTCCCTACTAGATTATAATCTTGAGAGCAAGGTCCTTGGTTTGTTTCTTGAAGAAGCCCAGGAAATTAAGAGTGCCTGACTTTATAAGATTCTTTCTCTCTCTCTGTCTCCACATACATATGTGTGTATATATATCTATATATGTGTGTGTGTGTGTTCATAATATAGAGAGAATAACACTATATAGTTATTCAAAGTAAATACTAGTTACTGGATTTCAACCACATGATCAACACAATGTTTTTGTATTAATGGAGTTATAAAACATAGCTTTTAATATGTAGTGGGACTATCACTCACTCCATAAATATTCCTAGCTAAAACAGATGTATGATTTCTTCTGTCTTGTAGGATGCCCCTGATACTCATTTTAATATTTTTTATTTAAAATAATTAAATAATTAAAATAATATATAGGCTGGCTAATGGATAGAAAGAGTAAAGGTTTATGTTGAGCCATATCTCTTAGGGTTTTGAGTTTGAAAACCATTGATTCAAAAGTATTTGAAGATGTAGTCAGTCAGCATCCTTCATTTGTATATCTCCAAGTCCTGAATTTAGCCAACAAAGTAAATATACTGGTTGTGAACAGCATGTGGTACTTTCCATAAGAGCAGAGAGAGTTTTATTCTCAGTTTTAAAAAGTGTTTCAATTATATATAGGTGGAGGCCATCTATGTTGCTCAGGGGTAGTTCATAATAGAGACTTGTTTGTCTTTTTTTAGTAGAGGCAACCTGTGTAGCAGTTCAGGACTTGGGCTCGGGAGCTCTCAAGTTTGAATCTTAGCTCTACCACTTCTAGTTTTGTCACTTTCTCCATGCCACTTAAATGGTCTGATCTCTAGTCTCACCATCTGTAAAATAAAGATGATGATAATATTATCTACCACAAAAAATTGTTGGGAGGATTATAAGAGATAAGGTCTACTAAACATTTAGCACAGTGCAATTAGGACACTAAGCTACCATCGTACTTAATATCATCTTCTTTCTTAGGTGGTTGGAGCTTCTTTCAAGTTTGGTGAGTTGGGAAGATTTCCACTGGCCTCTGACTTTTCAAGGATGAGGAGGTGATATATTAGTTATTAGATTGCTGTGGAAATTAAGCTCACATTGACTACAATAGGCAGTCATTGCATGAAAAAGAGACCAGTCTGTCAGCCTGTGATGAAACAGCATTTAAACTGCATATGTATATGTGTATGTGTTTCTGCACTTTTATATCTGCATGTATTCTTACATGTGTACATGATACACTCAGCCTATAAACCTTCTCATTAGGAAACCATGGCAATGGGACTATCACTCACTCCACAAATATTCCTAACTACTTTAAAACAAATGTGTGATTTCTTCTGCCTTGTAGGGTGTCCCTGATACTCATTTTAATATTCTTTAATTATAAAAAAAGATCTGTGAAGTCTGATATACATGGAACTGTGCCTTGGGCCTCCATGGGGTTGATTCTGGCCAAAGATAAAAATGAAAGTAGAATTCTTAATTGGTTTTCATGATGCCTAATTATTCTGGGGCCTGTCTGAAATGGAATGCATTTTGTTTTGTGGTGAGTTTTGTGGCTGAAAAAAGAGGCAGCTGCCTGAATGGTGAGATTTCAGAAGGTCCCCAAAGTACCCTGGTTTTCATTATCTCCTCATCATACCTGAAATTAGAGGAACATTTCAACTGAAAAAAATCTTTGCATTTTTCACAAGTGACTTCAGGAAATTCAAACACTGTGGAAAGAAAAAGCCATTCTTATTTGTTACCTTTTTGAAGGACTTGTTTCCTGATTATTTTCTAATATAAAGACTAATAAAGATGAACCTGTCAAACAAATAGGTAAAGACCAGGGATTTTTCAGAAGCCTGTGTTCGATGTTATTGTGGAAAAGCTGAAGAAACTGGTTTTAAAATATATATACACACACACTTTTTTGATCCGTAAATATATATACTTGTATGTGTATTTATATATACATGTATATTTGTATGTGTGTGTAGATATTCACACATATGTATTTGTATGTACATATGTACATACGTATCTATTTGAGTGTCTGATAAAAGATTAATTTAACCTAATGCTTTGATTTTGAACAAACTAATTTTACTCCTCCTACCTTGAAAGAAAAGCATCTCTCACAGTGTGTGTCAATGCCTACTTTTTCAAGTCTAAAGTGTATTTTATTTCGTTTATGTCTGTTAATGTAGTTATCTCTGGGTCATATAATTATGATTTTAAATTTTTATTATACTGTGTAAATTTTTAAAGAAAAATAACTATGTGTTTGTTTAACTAGAAGTAAGAAAAATAAGAAAATGTCCATTAGGTTTCCACCCACTCAGGGAATTGACTTGTAGCTACCTAATCCCCTTGATCAATCATGAAGCAACCTGTGCCTTAGAGAAATTGGAATGGAACACTATATAGTTATTCAAAGTCAATACTAGTGACTGGATTTCAACTGCAGCATCAATACAATCAGAAGGAGAATTGATAAAATGTAAAGTTGATGTTACTTCTGATGGATTTTAGCTTAGCAAAATAAACCCTAAAAAAAATCAAATCATTTTCTAAACTTCAATTTTGAGGAGAGGAAAATCAAAAGCTTTTACCAAACTTTATACAGAAATGAGTCAGAAAGCTTCAATTCAGTTCAGTAAACACTTATTCAGTGTCTACTGTGTGCCTACCAGATACCACAACATGCTCAAGATACGTACAAGAAATCAACGATTATGGAGAAAGTGTTTTAAATAAACAAGGAAAATGTCTGGAAGGATGTAAGACAAAATTACCAGAGGCTTATTCTGCATAGTAAGATTATGGATGATGATTCTTCTCATTTTGCTTCTTTGCCTATACTTAAGTTTATACTCATCTCTCTCTCTCTCTCTCTCTCTCTCTCTCTGTGTGTGTGTGTGTGTGTGTGTGTGTGTGTATGCACATATGTCTACCTCCTATGACTTTACTATCTGCATTTGATGTGGATGCTCCTTTGTGATTTTTATTTCTGCTTCCTCAATCCAAAATTCTGCCCTACTGGGTAATAACATATTAGTGGAAAGAGAGTATTTTATACAGCAAGTTTTTAACTCGCCTTTCTATACTTACCTGGATGCCATGCTATTGTCAATCTAAATGCCACCTACTTCAAGAATTCCCACCTTCTCTGTGACACTTTCTCTGACCATTAATTTTAAACACTTGTCTCTTTCAGTGATGAACATTTGGTGATAAGATACCTTGTACTGCTATTTATCTTAATACCTTACCCTACATAGTATGCATATTTTAAATTTCAAAGCAATTTCACATAAATTACCTCTTTTTTATTCTGTGAGATAGTCAGGGTGGATATAATCTCTATTTTTGTTATGTGGGAAGACAAAAGATTAAGTAATTTGCCTAAATTTCTAAAGAGCCAAGACCAATAGCATAGACTTTCTGACTCTTTATATGATTTTATTTTCAGCATATGAGGCTACACTTAGTTTATTTTTATTTGGAAACCATTTTTTCTCTCTGACTATACTGTAAATAAACTCTGTGAGCTCAGGGACCCACTAGCACTTAAGACTATAGTATATAAAATAGGTCCCCTATCAAATTGTTCACTGTTTAATATTTTGACAATGTCTTTGAGGCAAATTAACTTATAAATCAAAGCAAATTTTCCAAGCTCATCTTTAAAAGGATAAACCTCACAATACTAATTCTGCAGCTCTATCCTTCTTCAAGCTTTTATTTTAATATTTCATTTTAAGATATACGTGCTTGTTTATTTTAAGATGTAAGCAGGAAATTTAGAAAAAAATATCCACATTTAGAAAGAGAAGACTTGACACTTCCTTTCAACTGAAAGGGAAAATTCAGAGAGGAATGACTTATTGAGGAGAGTTGAGTGTAACTGACAAAAGCTCTCGCTGGAGTAGGAGAAAAGAACATCATAGGGGGAAGAGAGAAGCATAATGAAATGTAATGTAGGGGTTCTTTCCAGATTGTATATATTGCTGACAAGAGCGGGGATAGGAGGCTTTCACAGGTATAAGGCAAGATTCAACAAGGTTTGCGGTATACTGATGAGCTGAGATTTTCAACCACCAGTGGTGTCCAAAGTAGATAAAGTCCTAGCAAGTCAATCTAGCTAGAATGGCAAAATTTTATGGTAAGCATTGATGCTTCTGGATGAGTTGGTTGGATTAAGGAGCAAGGTAAATCACTCAAAAGCTGAAGGTAGGAAATGAATACCTAAGGGAGAAAATAATTTTTCTATTTACAGCAAAAGTAAAATCTAGTTAGGCAAACAATGATACCAATGAACTGGGGTACTAACACATACTCTATAGTTCTTCCAATCTTTGTATATATCATTCAAACTTAAAATAATGTTTATGTTATAGTGATTAATGAAATCAATATAATACATGTTTTGTACAAAAATAATGGTGGGTAGAAGCATGTGCTCGTCTCTCTCCTTTCTTGGATAATTTCTATGGAAGATACTTTCATTCATTCAACACTTATTTTATCAATCACCATATAAGGTAGGCCCAATACTAGGCACTGGGGTTATAATGGTGATGTAAGCAGACCTGAGCTCTGGCTTCACAAAGTTTCAGTCTGGTTGGGGGATGGAGATTCACAAATAAATGTAAAATTAAAAACTGTGGTAGAAGCTTTAAAGGAAAATCTTGGGTTGCTATGGAAACATATGGCAGAAAGATGAAACAAAGTCTGGATGATACAGAATTCTCACTTGAGGAAGGGACATTTGACCTGAGGTTAGAAAGAATTAACTGCATCATTGTAGGTTGGGGAAATAGTGTACAAAAATGAGTATACAAGGCAGAGAGACCACAGGGACTTTAGCATTCAGGCTAGGAATATCATGGCTGTGGAAGAGCCAGTGTAGAACTGTACATACTGTAACATCTACGTGGGCACCTGCCCAAACAGCAGGCCTTGTGTCTAGGGAGATCTTGTCAACCCAGAGAACATCCTCTGCAGAGTCAGTGTTGTATGATGACACACAAGTTTTTCTAATAAAGATTTTAGGAAGAGGCATAATAATGTAACAGTAATTATTTAAAAAATGATGAATATGGTAATTTAATAAACACCTATTTTGATGGTCATGCACTTGCAGGCTGTTGTTTGACTCACTGCTATCATCTGAATTGTGTTCCCTTCTCCACCCTCCACCATCAAATTCTTGGGGAGGAATTAGGTTTAGATGAGGTCATAAGGATGGAGCCCCCATGGTGGATTAGTGCCTTTATAATAAAAGGCACCAGGGAACTTGTTGTCTCTGTCTCTCTGCAATGTGAGGACACAGCAAGAAGATGGCTGTCTGCAAACTAGGAAGAGAGCCCTCACCAGAATCCATGATCTCAGATTTCCAGACTGTGAGAAGTAAATACCTAAGTAATTTTGTTGTGAAAGTCTGAGCTGACTAATACACTCACAAATTGTTGTTTAATTTTTTTTTAATTGTCAACATTTAAAAATGGGCAATGGCAGGGTGTGGTGGCTCATGCCTGTAATCTCAGCACTTTAGGAGGCTGAGGCAGGCAGATCACTTGAGGTCAGGAATTTGAGACCAGCCTGGCCAACATGGTGAAAGCTCATCTCTACTAAAAATACAACAACAACAACAACAACAAAAAAAAAATTCGCCAGGCATTGTGGTGCATGCCTGTAGTCCCAGCTACTTGGGAGGCTAAGGCACAAGAATTACTTGAACCTGGGAGGCAGAGGTTATAGTGATCAGAGATCCTGCCATTGTACTCCAACCTGAGCGACAGAGCAAGATCTGGGAGCAGTGTATCCACTCTCCCACAAGATATCAATCTGGCAGGAGCTGGGTAGTGTTTGCTCCCTTTAAACAAAATTCATGTCCCAGTTCACAATCCCCACTTCACTTTTTAAAAATCTTATCCATTATCTGGCTTTTAGCTTTTACTGGTGTGGTTCCTTTGGGCATTCAGATTTGTGACCCTTTCACTAAGTTAATCAGACCTAGAAAAATAGTGATGGAAATGTAAACTAGAAAATAACATATACTATATTCGGAAGATAATTTTTTTTTTTTTGAGATAGAGTCTCACTCTGTTGCCCAGGCTGGAGTGCAGTGGCACGATCTCAGCTCACTGCAACCTCTGCCTCCTGAGTTCAAGCAATTCTCCTGCCTCAGCCCCGCAAGTAGCTGGGATTACAGGCATCTGCCACCATGCCCAGCTAATTTTGTATTTTTAGTAGAGATGGAGTTTTACCATGTTGACCAGGCTGGTCTTGAACTCCTGACCTCAGGTGATCTGCCCACCTCAGCCTCCTAAAGTGCTGGGATTACAGGCGTGAACTGCTGTGCCAGACAGTAAATGATTTTTAAATCTCATATCAAAACTGTAATAAAAGGTAGGAAGCAGAAAGCTTCAGAAATCCTTGAATGTGGCAGGTAAATAAGTAATAACATCAGTTGTTAGTTTGACAATTCCTTTACTAACTACCTCTTTACTTTCTCTTATTCTAGTAATTATCCCCACTCCTACATCACCACACAGAAAATAGACTCTTTGATAAAGAAAATGATGACATGACAGAGTTGATTAAAAAAAAATTGTAATTAAAAGAGAAAAGAAAAATCGTATTTTCATATATCAAAATTACTGGGATTTTCAAAAATCATTAAACTCTTGGTTGAATTATCCCAAGAGTCCTTTCCTAGTCTCACAGACTTGTTAGTCTCATTTATCTTATTCACAAAATAAGAAAGAAGAATTTGCTATTTGTTCAATGAAAACACATACATATCTTAGGGGACAGAAAGAAATCTTAGAAATTAGTCTTCGATTATAGTCCAGAAAGGATCTTGAGAAAATCAGCCAAATAGATGGAAAGAAAGAGTAATATAGCACTCTAGGTTATTTTCTCTATTTCTTTTTTTACTGAGAATTTACGTGTGTGGGTTTAGTATCTCCCCCAGCCCCCACCCCATCTTGGTTTTCCTTGATTTTCTGCCCATCGTTTATTTTGTTTGTTTTGTTTTGTTTTGTTTCTGCTGGGAGTGGGGGCAGAGTCTCGCTGTGTTACCCAGGCTGGAGTGCAGTGGCACAGTCTTGGCTCACTGCAGCCTCAACCTCGTGGGCTCAAACAATACTCCCACTTCAGCTTTCCAAGTAGCTAGGACTATAGGAGGCACTTGCCACCAGGCCTAGTTAATTAGATTTTTTTGTAGAGATGAAGAGATGAGGTCTCACTATGTTGCACAGGCTGGTCTTGAACTCCTCGACTTAGGTGATCCTCCTGCCTTGGCCTTGCAAAGTGCTGGGATTGCAGGCACCATCCACCATGCCCAACCCTTCCCACTAATTTTTATTTTTCTGTTGTACTCTTTTCATTTCAGCAAATGACCCAGTATTGTTCAGGTTTCTCAAGATGGAGATTTGTGTGAAGACATTTTATTGGGCTGTGCTTTTGAGCACAAGAGTACAACACCTGTAAAGGAATGAACAGTCAGAAAGCAGGAGTAGGCAGAGGGAAAAGCACAATGCAGTTGCAAGATGAATCTCTGCTTGTTTTATAGTTTTTGTAATTATTGTTTGCCAGAAACTCTCAAAATATTTTACTAACCAGTCTATTCCCTTGCACCAGTATTCCATAAGTTCACACACTGTGAAGGTTTTAATAATTGCACTGCTACAGTATGACAGAAGCTAGCAGTGTTCCTTATACCATCAGGGGTAGGGTTCTCATGATATTGGGTCCTTTCTACCAATGCATTCTGTATCACTTTGATAATAGGATATTCCTATAGGCTCTATCACAGAATAAAGTCAGCGGAGGTTGTCCCAGTATGTAGTATGTCCACTCAAGCATACTACTTCCCCAAGTCTTTGAGTTCCTTCTTCCACCATCTTATGTGGCAGTTCTAGCATTTCACTCCATGTAAATGATTACTTTTTCTAACTTTCCCAGCTTCTAATCTAGGGTGTTGGTGGTACCTTTTGTTTGCTTGTTTGTTTATTTATAACAAACAGCTTTATTGAGATATAATTCATATACCACACATTTTACCCATTAAAGGTGTTCAATTTAATGGTTTTTGGAATACTCACAGAATTGTTCAACCATCACCAAAACTAATTTTAGAGTATTTTTGTCACCTTAGAAATAAACCCAGTACTCTTTAGATATCACTCCCCATTCTCCCTTTCTAAGCAAACACTAATCTGCTTTTTGTCCTGTAGATTTGCCTGCTATATTTTTTAGATACTTTATATATATTGAGTCATATAACATGCGGCCTTTTATGAATGACTTCTTTTACTTAGTATAATGTTTGCAAGGTTCATATATGTCATAGCACATATTATGCAATGTTCCTTTTTTATTGCTGTTTATGTTTCATTGTATGTATATACCTCATTTTGTTTATCTACTTATCTGTTGGACTTTTTAGTTTTCAGTTTTTACTATTATGAATATTGCTTCTCTGAACATTCATATACAGGCGTTTTTATGGACATATGTTTTCAGTTAGTCTGCATATACGCCTAGGAGTAGAATTTCTGGATCCTATAGCAATTCGATATTTAACCTTTCGAGAAATTGCCAGACTGTTTTCCAAAGTAGTTGTCCTATTTTACACTCCTACCAGCAGTGTATGAGGGTTTCAGTTTCTCCATATCCTCTTTAAAACTTGTTATTTATTTGTTTTTATTATAGTCATCCTAGTGGGATATGAGGTGGTTTCACATCGTGGTTCTTATTTGCATTTCACTCATGACTAATGATGTTGAGAATGTCTTCATGTGCTTATTGACACATAAAATGAGACTGGAGAAATGCCTGTTTTAATTTAGTTTCAAATTGAGCTTTTTTTTTTTTTTTGATACAGAGTCTCACTCTGTCACCTAGGCTGGGGTGCAGTGGTGCCATCTCGGCTCACTGCAAGCTCCACCTCCTGGGTTCAAGCCATTCTCCTGCCTCAGCCTCTCGAGTAGCTGGGACTACAGGCACCTGCCACCACGCCCAGCTAATTTTTTGTATTTTTAGTAGAGATGGGGTTTCACCGTGTTAGCCAGGATGATCTTGATCTCCCAACCTCATGATCCACCCGCCTCAGTCTCCCAGAGTGCTGGGATTACAGGCGTGAGCCACCATGCCCGGCTGAGCTATTTGTTTTTAAAGTTTCAAGAGATCTTTACATATTCCTGATATAAGTTCCTTATGAGATATGTGATTTGCACATTTTTTCACTCATTCTGTAGGTTGTCTTTTAATTTTTTGATGATGTCATTTGAAGTATAATAGTTGTTAATTTTAATGAAGTCAAATTTATCTAATTTTTTACTTGTTTTTTTGTGCTGTTTGTGTAATATCCAAGAAAACATAGGCTATGGCTTTTTTAGTGTGACAACTTGGCTATGCTAAAGTCCCCAGTTTTTTTTTTGTTTTGTTTTGTTTTTTTTTTTTTGAGACAGAGTCTCTCTCTGTCACCCAGGCTGGAGTGCAGTGGCGCGATCTCGGCTCACTGCAAACTCCGCCTCCCAGGTTCATGCCATTCTCCTGCCTCAGCCTCCTGAGTAGCTGGGACTACAGGTGCCCGCCACCATGCCCTGCTAATTTTTTGTATTTTTAGTAGAGATGGGGTTTCACCGTGTTAGCCAGGATGGTCTTGATCTCCTGACCTCATGATCCACCTGCCTTGGCCTCCCAAAGAGCTGCAGTTTTTTAATCAATACTAATTTAGGTGTTACTGTGAAGGAATTTTGCTGATATAATTAAAGTTCTTAATCAGTTGATTTTATATAAGTGGCACTATCCATCTGGGAGACTCTAAGTGCAGCGGTGAGGCTTCTCTAAAAGACAGAAATAATTGTGGATTACAACTTTGGTCTGTGTTTGTGAATTGTCATCTCGCTGTTGATCTTTCCTTATTGACTGCCTTCTCCATGAATTAGAACACACTTAGCCAGCCCCAATAAGTGTGTAAGCCAATTTCTTTGTAAAAAAATTATGTGTGTATACATGTACATATATATGTGTATACATGTGTGTGCATGGTATACACACAGGCACAATTTCCTGTTGGTTCTGCTTCTTTGGGTGAGCTCTGAGTTCAGTGATATAGAGTTAAATCTAGTGTTGTCAAAGGATGGTGTTTCCCTATCAATAAATTTATCTCAATAAATACATTAACATGATTTTTAAAAAATAAATGATCCCTTTTCCAGCTTTATATTCTGCCCTCCTCCTCTTGCCCCATAGTCTCAGAATCCAAGTCCATGCTTACCTCTCCACCTCTGTTGGAATATGCTGGATGTATCCTGAAGCTCCTTTAGTGTATATTACCTTGGGTCTCTCAACAGACCCAACAGTCTTGCAGCTGGATTATGTCATATTTTTATAATTATTGCTCTAGAGCCCATTTAGGAAGGTAGGGAGAAATGTTCTCCTGCAAGGCAGATCCTCGATATGGTCATTAGACAATAGTGGAGAACACCTATACCTTTAACCAGGAGAACAGGCCACTTCTTCAGGGAAGTCAGTTCAGGGAAACCTAGTGACTCAACTTTTTTTGTTGTTCATCCACTCAAATAGCCCCCTCCTACCTCTGAGGATCTCACTTCTTCTCAATCAGAACCTCGACCATAGTTATAAGATGTTCTGGTGGTTGGGAATTTCATCTTCTCTGGGCTCTGCTAATCTTCTGCCTTAGTTCTGAGTTTAATAAACACCTTGTGCGCACTGCAGCTATGGTAGGTGAATATATCTTTACATTCTGCCAAAAACATCCACTGCTTTTCTTGTTTTATTTTTTCAAGTTGGTGATCATTCAACCTCAGACTATCATTAACTTGTTTAGTTCATTGACAGTTTCCAGAAAGCCATGCAAAGCCATAGTCTTGAACCACTCAATCACATGACCTAATACACTAACCAGTGCTTCCCTTTCTATCAGTATTTCATTCCATTTCATTAATTGTGACAATTGTAACAATGGACCCATTATAGCATGCTAAAATACTATCCATGTCTATCAGGGAAGGGGTCCTCATGGCTGGCCTGCCAGCAGGTGATGATCTAGTTCCAACATCACATTTTTAGGTTCTGCTTGTAGAGCCTCAACTAACACAAATCCTCTTAGGTTGGATACCCTGGAAACAGATTCTGAAGCAGAGATCTGCGTAAAGGAAATGATTGGGAGGGTTTTCTGGAACCACACCATCTGAGGGAGTGGGAAGCAAGACTGGACGGAGAAACAAGCAGAACTGCATTCCACAACAAAGGCCTCAAATGCACCTATGGAAATCTCTGAGCTGGGGTGGCACTTTAGAATTGTTCTGAATTTTGCCCCACATTTTAATGGGCCAAGCCTTTTTAGCCCATTATCTACCAGTCTTTCTCTAGAGGCTGTCTCTGGGAAGGATGTTCAACTTTGGGCAAGGCAGCAACTTTCAGCTGAGAGCAGTTTCCAGGGAGGGACTTGGCTATGAGCAGTCAGCAGTCAACACTCCCAGAGGCTGGAGAATGAGTGCCTTTTTCCTGAACGTGGGAAGGAAGGATTTGGGCAGCACACCACAGCATCTGCTACATCACACCACCATCCCACAACTGCTCCGGCTCAAAACCTGGATCCTTCTTCTTCTCACATCCCACATCCAAGCCATCAGAGTCCACTTGATGAGACCTCCAAAATATTGCCTGAATTTGTTCACCTGTCACCATTTCTACTGCAAAAATTCATATCCAAACAACCGTTTTCCTCTACCTGGATGACAGTCTCCCAATGATTTTCCCTGCATTAGCCTATTACCATTCATCCATTTTCTTCACAACAGAATAATCTTCTGAAACCATAAAGTGTATTTCATATTTTAGAACCTTCTAGTTGTTTCTTATGGCAGGTAGCATAAAATTGATGTTCATTATCATGGTCTACTCTCATCGTAACAGTTGCCCTTTTTGAGTCCAGAACCTGCTAAGTACATTGCATTCATTATCTCATATAATCCTCACAGTAGCCCTTTCAAGACGCTATTAATGTCACTATTTTACAGATAAAGAAACTGTGTCTTAGTGAGGTTAAGTATCCAGCATGACTACAGCTGCAAAGCAGTGGAGCCTGGCTTTGAACTTAGTCCTGTCTGATCCCAACGCCTTACACAATTCTACCATCCCTGTTGTTAATATGTGTACGTATATTCAAATTCCAAACTTTTGCCCTCGTTTTAGACAAACATTGTTTTGGCTTCTCAGACAACCTCTCACCTATGAAAGCATCACCACTATTAGCAACTCATATTTTTTTCTAAGAACATAGAGTATTTAATAAATATAATTTAATTTTGTATTTTGTCTTCATGAGTATTTGGAAAATGGTGGAGTCAAGAAATAATTTCGGATGGGGAAAGTAAGCCGTAAGGTGGTCAAAAGAACTGTCAAGGTAACCAAGTTAGCCGATCCTGGAAAGAGGAATAGAAATACATTGCCAGCCTCTGAGCAATGCCTTTTCCTACTATGGCCTCCTGTCAGCCTGTGGGAGTTTCTTCAAGAGAATACTACCTCTATTTCTTTCTTTCTTTCTTTCTTTCTTTGAGATGGAATCTTGCTGTTGTCACCCTGGCTGGAGTGCAATGGCGCGATCTTGGCTCACTACAACCTCCGCCTCCCGGGTTCCAGCAATTCTGCTGCCTCAGCCTCCTGAGTAGCTGAGATTACAGGTGCCCACCACCATGTCCGGCTAATTTTTGTACTTTTAGTAGAGACGGGGTTTCACCATGTTGACCAGGCTAGTCTTGAGCTCCTGACCTCAGGTGATCCACCGCTTCAGCCTCCCAAAGTGCTGGGATTACAGGCGTGAGCCTTTGCGCCTGGCCACTACCTCTATTTCTTAAGCTGCACACCACTACTACTCTCGATATCAGTGTTTTCAGACAAGAATGGAGACTCACACTCTAGGAGAAGCAGTCTGGGGTCATCATTGACTAATTAGAAGGATGGCCAATAGGCTGGAGGGCTTGTGAGTTCTTAAGCCTCACGCAGCTTGAAAGGCTGGCAGTCTTCATGCACTTGAGAACATTAAAACCTGATCCCTCCTTGTGAAGGTTTCTTCTGGGAGTGACAATTCATCCACATCTTTTGAAGCTTCAGGTTTAAACCTGGGTCACTGCAGTTACTCCAAGAATTGAGAGGGAGGAATTGATATCTTTTAGTGTTTTTTTTATTTTTTATTTTTTTGTTGTTGTTGTTCAGCAAAATCATCTCAACATTACATGCAAATAATTAAAAATAAAACAAAAAGTCAGAAGAGCTGCTAGTTACTATTTAATGACCAGCTCCATGGCAGCAGTGCACATTCCAAAGATTTCCCAACAGGTTGTGTTTATACTGCTAAACCTCCAGCGGGTCCAGCGTTTTCCCCCAGCCTAGAGCACACTCCAAGAGCTAATATTTGCCCTACCTGAGAACTTTAAAAATGACCTAAAAAAAAAAAAATAGCCGGGAATGTAGTGGCTCGTTGTTGATGTTGTTGTTAGCCTAGAGAAGTTAGCAGCAAAAACTATCTTCTTGTTTATTACTGAATAGACGATGAGAATACTCGTTCTTTGTCAACTTTATCAGAGAAATTACCATACATTAACAGAAAGCAAGTCGTTTCAAAACTTGGTATGCAACCTATTTGTTTCTGGAAAATCAGGATATAAACTTGAGCTTAAAAGCAATGAGAAAGCTCAAAAGGAAAGATTTGTAAATTGTAAAATTCTGACTTAATATTTTTGTTAAAAATACAGATACTGAGATCTGTTAAATAAATAATAACCAATATTTTTGTAGGCCTGTGTGTAAAGACTACTTTGTACATGCTATTGCATTTGGCTGTGTTAAGTTTTTCAGGATTCGTGAAATATTATAGTAACAAGAAGTACCACTCTGAGTATGTCAGGAAGTGTGAAGTGTTGGTGCTTGTAGCAATAAAACCACTGAATCTTTTCCTGAGGAATTTCTTTGTATTGCATTTTATAACAGCTGAGTTGGCTAAAGGATCCTTCCTTTTAGCTTTATTGAATAGTTCTCGGTCAGAGTTATCTGTTTCTAATGAATATACTATCTGCACACAAAACATGCAGTGTATAGATCAAACCTTTAATTAGTAGTTAGCATATGGAAATCTATAAGAAAGTGATGTGGTTTATGGGAAAAATGTAGGGTCACAAATTAAGAGATGAGAGTGCTGTTGAGAGTAACAATAATAGCAGCCAATATTTATTTAGTTTTTAGTTTGTGCCCAAAACTGTTTTAAGCTTTTTCTCTATAGCTCATTTAATCCTTGTAACTATTCTATGGATTAGTCCTTGTTGCTATTTCTGACATACAGATGAGGACACTGATGGTTAGAGGAGTTAAGAAACTTACTGAAGGCCCTGAATATTTAGGTGGAAGAGCTGGGATTCAAAACCTAGAAATGTTAACTGTAGAGCCCATGCTATTAATGGCTTTACTGAATTGGCTTCTGATTAGTGGCTCTTCCCTTGTTCAGTGAACATGGCCAAGTCCTTTCATTTTTATTCAATCTATTGCAATGATCTGATACTTACCATCACTATTCCCATGAAGTTGTTTCCAGGATTAACTGAAATAATATTTTTAAAAGCACTTTAAAAGATAACGTGCTCTTCAAATGCAAGGTGATATTATTACATTGTATACAGTGGTTAGCTACTCGGAGCAATGGTCCATTAAATGGTCAGCAATGAGTGTATTTGGTATTCTAATAAACGGAACCACAGCAACAGGCTTCTACTACGTGTACACTCATTAGTTCTTCCTAGAATTCATGAGCAAGTCAAGGCTCAAACTGCCTCTAAACACAGTTATTTGGAGATACATAGGCATATTTCTGGAAACAGGGAGGAACTGCTGTTAATTGTTTGCACATGCAGACATTGTCTCAAATATGATTTTGCTATTTCAGAGATTCCCTTGTCATAACTATCAAAATGACACAAGCGGTACTTTTTTGTAATCTCCAGATTTGACGCATGAAAGAAGACTTAATTCCTGTTTGAATAAACAACATAATAAGGTTATTGAGATTAGAGACCATTACTATATAAAATTATGTCTAAGTGGCAGATATAATTAACATTGGATTGTAATTACACTAATTACAAGTCACATTAAGACACTCCAGTAATGACAAAGTGAGAACCCTATAATTGAATGGAATAAGTAGGGAAACATGCTGCTCACACTAATTACCTAAATGAGCTAATATGTCTTCAGAGTGACAGTCATGCTCAATGTTATTACGCAGACAAAGCAGTTGAATGAGATATTTTTAAATTTATTTTTATTTATTTATTTTGCTAATTTTCTTTCTTTATTCTCTCCAGGACCTATTTCAAGTCATCACCTGCTTCAGAATTTCACTCTTGAGCCGAAGAAAACAAAAACTACATTAGAGATTTCTCTAACCTTGTTAAAGGAGACTATGCACAGCAATCCATAAACTCAGATAAGATTCCAATCTTAGTGTGTGTGGAATGTACTGAACACCAGTTGGTTTCTCAGACTGGCGATGCTCTCAAATTTCTCCTCTGTTCAGCCTTCCAAAGCAAGCAGCTCCAGCTCACTGTGTAGTTTGCAGCATAACAATCATCATATTGTGGGTGCTGAAGAAACAAATATGGCTTCCAGCAACCCCACTTCAGAGAGGCCCTGGAAAGTGATAAAACCTGAATTATTCAGGACAATTAGTGCAAGCATTGCACTGGAACTCACATTTCGGCCTAAGCTGTTACGTGAGACTGTAAACTAATAGTGGAATATGAATTCATGGCACTGTGAATATTGTTTTTTTTTTGAGTTGTTATTTCTTTCCCCGCTTCATATTACTTTTCCTTTATATGCCCCCAATTGTCTTGGGGCACTGCTTGGGTGAGAAAAGAAAATAAAGGGAACAGACTGAAGCTATTTAAAATCTTTCTTCCAAAAAAAGAGATTTTTTGTTTTTAAGGCAGGGAAATCACAATATGTGGAAAACAGAATTGATGCACTTGAATTGATAAACAATGCTGAGCATAGCTTTTCTTTCTCTTGTGTTGGTGAGGAAAGAAAATTGTGTCAGGCATGCTTTTGTTAGCAGAGCTTTGGAGCAGTTTCTGTGCATTCCACTTTTTACTGTAGCCATGTAAATGGGTTTTTCTTACCTTCATCCAGAAACTACAATTTTGCCTCTAAGAAACCAGGCCTATGGGTTTCTAATACAAAGCAGTAAACCAAATATACAAGGTTTATTTTATTTATTTATTTTTGAGATGGAGTTTTGCTCTTGTTGCCCAGGCTGGAGTGCAATGGCGTGATCTTGGCTCACTGCAACCTCCGCCTCCCGGGTTCAAGTGATTCTCCTGCCTCAGCTTCCCGAGTAGCTGGGATTACAAGGATGCGCCACATCGCCCAGCTAATTTTGTATTTTTAGTAGAGACGGGGTTTCTCCATGTTGGTCAGGCTGGTCTCGAACTCCCAATCTCAGGTGATCTGCCTGCCTCAGCCTCCCAAAGTGCTGGGATTATAGGCATGAGCCACCACACCTGGCCCTACAAGGTTTACTAATAAGTGGGTGCTATATTAGTTCAAAGGTGACAATTTGACCCTCCCACCCTATTAATATTTGGCATGTAGCTAAGAAATAATGACCTTGTTCTTTTGAAGCACTCCACTTCCAGGGTTATATAATTCTTGCAATTAATTATATTTTAGTTCAAAATTGACTTAATTTTGAATTTGAATTAGGGTTATACTCCATTAATTCTGTAGTTGTACGAATTCATATAATCAAGCATTAGGATTTTACATAAGAAGATGTTTATTGAAATAAATAGTATTGGAGGCCAGGCTTCCACTAGTGACCATGCAAATCAGAGGCAAATGGAGCTTGGCATGTTTAATCTGAGATAAGGAGTGGGGTGACTTAGATCGTATCCTTAGCACTATCCTGTTCTCACTGATGATTTTGCAAGTTATTCATTATTTCTGTTTTGATATGATGGCGATTTCACTGGTTACTTGCAACTTATTTAGTCCTTGAGGCTTAAAGCAGCTCAGAAACTTATTTCATTTTATGTCACTACCTCCTGGTAAATGAGTTAGCCAAGTTGGCAGAGCAGTAAGATATCCCGGACCAGGGTTGGCAAACTTTTTCTGTAAAGAGCCAGATAGTAAATACTTAAGTTTTTCCGGATCACATATGGTCTCTGTCACATATATTTTTTTTACAACCCTTAAAAAATGTAAAAACCAGTCTTAGATTGCTGTATACTAACTGTGTATATTGTGTGTATATTATCTATATACAATTAGTATACAGGGCTGTATACTATCAGGCCATAGGCAGAATTTGGCCCACGATCTGCCTGCCAGCCCCTGTATTAGACAAATACAGGGTGTCACAGGGAAGATTGTTCTTTATTAGAAACTAAATAGAAAACTACTCAAATCAACTTTTCCTAAATACTGAAAAATGAAATGTAGACCATAGATACTCAAAGATATGGACATTTTAATTGTATTTATACTTGAATAAATTACTATACTTGGACTATCTGAGTTGGAGATGGGATGGGGGCTTCCACACAGGCCATGGGGAGCAACCTGGCCTGGGGCTGGGGGTCAGAGCCTAGGTGAAGCGAGGAGGGCATCTGTGCAAAGCTGGAGATGGACTGGTGACATAACAGGGTGATAGGGTTTGCCTGTGTCCCCACCCAAATCTCACCTTGAATTGTAGCTCTCATAATCCCCACATGTCTTGGGAGGGACCCTATGGGAGGTAGTTGAATCATGGGGTGGGGGTGTTTCCCATGCTGTTCTCATGATAGTAAATAAGTCTCATGAGATCTGATGGTTTTATAAAGCACAGTTCCCCTGCACGTGCTCTCTTATCTGCTGCCACGTAAGACATCCCTTTGCTCTTCCTTTGCCTTCTGCCATGATTGTGAGGCCTCCCCAGCCATGTGGAACTGTGAGTCTATTAAACCTCTCTTTTTTTTTTTTTTAAAGAAATTACCCAGTCTTGGGTATGTCTTTGTTAGCAGCATGAGAACAGACTAATACACAGGGGTTTGATCAAATAAGTAATTCATTCTGCTAAAGGCATGGTGATCCAGGTATCAGAAGAGAGTTATAAATATGGAAATGAATAAAACTAGAATGATTTCTGAAGTTTTCAATACATATGGATTCATAAATAAATATAGATGTAAGTTGTGGTATACATACACACACACACACTCATATATAGTCATGTACTACTTAGTGATATTTTGGTCAAGGACAGACTACATAAATGACAGTGGTCTCATAAGATTATAATACTATATTTTTACTGTACATTTTCTATGTTTGGATATGCAAACACTTACCATTGTGTTACAGTTGCCTACAGTGTTCAATACCGTAACAAGCTGTACAGGTTTGTAGCTTAGGAGCAATAGGCTGTGCCATATAACCTAGGTGAGTAGTAAGCCATACCATCTAGGTTTGTGTAAGTACACTCTGTGATGTTCCCGTGGTGACAAAATCGTGTAATGATGCATTTCTCAGAATGTATCCCCACTGTTAAGTGATGCATGACTATATACCTTTCCTACCTCTGTCTACTGCAAGGGTCTGGGAGCAGCAAAATCTTAAAAAGAATGAACAGTCTTAGTGCCCAGATCATGACTTCTCAATATCGTTCTCCGTTAAATGCAACCAAGGCTCCTCGGAGAAATGATTGATTCCAGAACTAAGGCAGGAAACATAAAACATACGAGCCTAGAACTTTTTTTTTTTCTGTCCTGGAAACAAACAAAAAGATCACAGAGTAACTGGGTTGTGTCAAAAAATCCAAAAATCAGTTTGAAGGGCCCCTCATCGGGAGAGTCAGGAATAATTTCAGGATGGCTGACTTGGGTAGGCTGCTGTATCAAAGGGCTTGGATAACCATAATCCCTCATGGGAAAAGGAGTAGCAGACAAGAAGGTGTTGGTGGAACAACGATATGGAGGGGAAACATTCTCATTGTCAAAGGTGGTTTAATACCTGGGAAAGAATCCTTGATATTGCCATTTTGCTTCCATGAACACTGTAGAAAAACACTTGGTTCCACTCCTGGTCCTCCAGGCCCCATTCCAGCACACCCAGATGTGTAATTCTTGCACCCCCTGTCAAGCACACCCACTTCCTTATCCCTAGTAACTGGCTCTATCTTTAGAGTACTGTATATATAAGAAAACCAAATCAATACTAAAACCCATTGAGTATCTTGGTGCCACCATGATAGGTCAGTGCAGGATTCTCCCTATCACTGCTCTAACAAATTTTCTGCTATAATTCTAATATCGACATTCTCAAACCTTAAGACATATTTCTGTGCCTGAGAACTTCTTATCTAGACTAGAAACTAACACTGATTGTCTGACATTCCTTTTTTTTATTAATCACTTTTATTTTAGGTTTGGGGGTACATGTGAAAGTTTGTTACATAGGTGAACTTATGTCATGGGGTTTGTTGTACAGATTATTTCAACACCCAGGTATTAAGCCCAGTACCCAATAGTTATCTTTTCTCCTCCTCTCCCTCCTCCTTCTCTCCACCATCCAGTAGACCACAGTGTGTGTTGTTTCCTTCTTTGTGTTCCTGAGTTCTTCTCATTTAGCTCCCACTTATATGTGAGAATATGCAGTATTTGGTTTCCTGTTCCTGTGTGAGTCTGCTAAGCATAATGGCCTCCAGCTCCATCCATGTTCCCACAAAAGACATGATCTCACTCTTTTTTATAGCTGAATAGTATTCTATGGTGTACACGTACCACATTTCCTTTATCCAATCTGTCATTGATAGGCATTTAGATTGATTCCATGTCTTTACTATTGTGAATAATGTTGTGATGAACATTCACTTGCATCACATGCCTTTCTTAACCTCTGGGGTTCAGTATGTTATGCTGTAAAAAATGGACCTTCAGCTAATGTTATTATCTTAGGCTTTAACAGACCTTCCCAGATACTATCTGTCTACTCAGTACTAGATCAATTGTGACTGTAGAGTTCATGTCCCTGCTTGAAAGTTCATTTGTAGGTATCTCCACCTATGCTGAATAAACAGAGGTCCAATTTAGGCCCCATTTTCCCTACCTTTATTTTCTGCAACACCTCTGGATGTACTCGGTGATGTTTTCAGATGTAAATGCAATCTCCTGCCTAAAGCAACCTTGGCTAAGTCAGAAAATATACCAAATGCCTTAGTCCCTCCATCTGATGGGGCTTAGAATTAGAGCCCCCCAGAGAAACAACTAATCTGGTCATGACTGCTGGGCTCTTTGTTGCTCCCCCAATGCCTTTGCTACCAAGAAACCTATGTATGGCCAAAGCCCCAGGAGTGTTCTTTCCCTGCGAGGCTGTGCATCTTTGCTTTCCTTTTCTTCTCTTTCCTGTCCGCACTGTGGCTCTGTTCAAAGGCTTGAATTTTTGCCATGGTTCCTACTCCTTAGTTCTGCCTAAACCACGATCTCATGGTTTCAGCACTGTCATTTTCTCTTTAGTGGCAGTCCTTTTCACCTAAGATTCTTGACCTGTATATAATCCAGCTTGGTAGCTAGGGCACTGCGACATCTGGACAAATCTTTTCAATTAAAATTTCTTCCCCATCATAATATGTAAAATATGTTTAAAATGTGGTCTGAATTAGGTTCCTTCACTGGTATTTGGTGCATATATGTACTCCTTTGAGACCCCTTGTAGTAGACTCCTCTTACCATCCCTTAATCCACTGGGTTTCACCTTCCTTACCCTTCTTGCTTTCCTGCCATCCCTTGAGCTCAGTCTTGCTTGAGTGAAGGCAGTTGTAGGCAAATCAGTACTCTCAGTGTCACTCAGGCATGGTTCTTGATTTTAAGGCACATCCTGGCACCACGTAATATTCCGTCTGCCAAGTGCTACTTTGAATGGATAGCCTTGCACCTGAGATGCAACCTAATGAAATTGACTAACGTGCTATTCTACATTTATCTTTTTTGTAGTGCTCTAACCATAGTTAAGAGCAGAGTTTTGGAGTTAAAGCCTCACCTTGACTCTAATTCTGGGCAAGTTATTGAACCTCTCTGGGCATGGTGGCACACCATGAGGATAATGTATAAATAAAATGTGGATAACAATTCATACATTAATCATGAGGTCATTAAGAAATGATAACAATAGCTATTTATCCAGAGATATGTGAGAGGGTGCTGTGCTAAGTGCTTTACATATATTATTTCTAATTCTTAGAATTACATTACATAGAGTATTGTATTCTCATTTTATAGAGGAGGAAATTGAGGTTTAATGTGGTTCAGTAATTTACTGAGCTCACCACAGTAAGCAAGATGCAGAACTAGAATCCAATTCCAAGGTTTGGCTAACTCTTAAACTCTAGCATATTTTACTTTGTTCTGCTGGATGCCACTGATGGGAAGGTTTTTCTCCAAAAAAACAAAGAGACACATTTCTCTGTGGCATTTCCTGTTTTCCTTTTTCAAACGTCTTTTTAGTTATAGAAGAGTTGCCAGAATCAAAGACATAATTCTTGTGTTGAACTGCTTCAGGCTGGGAAGAAAAATGCATTTTTAATCATTTAACTCGTTCACTGCAGGTATTTAAGTGCTTCAGGTGAGGTAGAAATAGACGTATTTTAATGAGAAGTTGCATTGACTGGACGTTGGTGGGGATGAAGGACATGTGAGACAGGAATGGCAAGATTCTAAGGATCCTAGCCTGCAACATATTAGGTGCTTTTGAAAATGGTAAGAAGGTGAATTTAATTCTTTGGGATCCTGGGGAAACCGAGTCTCCACAATGTGCTGGAGATTTCCTCAGGGTAGTGTTTCCTGATCTCTTTAAAGTTGGTCCCCTAAGTATTCTTTAACCCAACCTACTCTTTGATTCCTCAATCACATTTTTTATATTTGTAATTATTATATTTGTCTGTTTTCCTTATTTTTTCCCTGGAATGTGGTCTTTAAAGACTGGGAAAATGAAATAGTGATTGACACATAGTAAGTGCCCAATAAATACTTGTTGAATGAATATGACAAAAGTCCAAAGAAGATCCCCTACCTAGTGTGGAGATTGAGTTCAGGAACTGCCATACTAACATCTACATACCTGTTCAGGGATAGCCAGGCAAGATAATAACATGTATAAATGCATTTTCATTAACATTTCCTCTGTACACTTTTAATTCTAGAAACAGGCTTAGAAATAAGATATGGTATCTCTTACCCACAAACACATGCAGGGAGGAAAGCAGGATTAGATGGGATTGAAGAAATGGGGCTGTGGAAGTTGACACTCTGACACAGGTGGCCAGACAGTCTAAGAGGCAGTGCAAAGATGTGGACAATTCAGCAAATGTTTCTTTTTCCAGTAGGTGCAATTTCATAGGTCTGAAGGAGGTGTAGGGTGCATGACACCCAAAGTCAGATACACAGTGGTGTCATCGTGGTGGCTCAACCCAGCAAAGAGCCAAGAGTGTTCCAGTGTTCAAAAGAGAAGACAGGTAAGAACTAGACAACATCAGTTTGCCTTTGAGTTCCTATGGGTCAACAGCACGTTTAGATGGCATATCATACACTAGACTTAACTTTGTAGCCTTTAAATCATGTTATAGAATTTGAGGGACTAAAAAAATATTCACAACAATTCACTGAATGATATAAGGCTTATACAAGCATATGTACCGTTTGAGGCAAAACATCCCTCTATATTTTTATCTACAACTATATATGCAGAGAAAAAAAACAGATTGGGAAGAAATATATGAAAATGTTATTAGTTATTATCTCCAGGTGGTTAAATCTCAGGTGGTATATGGTTTCATCTGCATGTTTTCCAAGTCTTCTCTAGTTAACATGAATTACTTACAGAATAGAAAAAGCAAATATTAGAAAAAAAAAAAACAGAGGAAGACTCCACTAGGCAAGATAAATCAAAATAAATCAGACTGTGCTGGTAGTTCTTCTTATGTCTTTTTTTCTTGTCTACTGGAGTGAACTTTTTTGCTCTCTCTCTGAACTACAGACTGTAGTACATCCTGGGTTGGTTCTTGGCATCTTCCAATAAACCCCTGCTCAGTCAAGATCCTGCTTTGACAAGGTCTAACCTCTTGCTGTTCACAACATGTGACATTTAGTTGTGGTGGACATAGAGACCTGGACTTCATTAGAAGAATTTCAGGCAGGAAAATTGAGGCAAGTATCACATATGGAGATATCCTGATATGTTTTCAGATATCTCTGATACACCAGGTATCAGAGATCTTAAAGTAGAAATCTTTTACCTAACATCCTTCATGACAACTCCACAGACTTCTACATGTGTGATAGAGAAGATGCTGAGATTTGGTAAAAATGTAAGAAACAAAATACTGAATGTATTGGTTTATTTCTAAGATTATAATGGCTGGTTTAGAATTATGGATGAGACTAGAGCTGAAATTTTTTGTGGAGCTGGAAAAGACAAAGACAGAGTAACCCATATCTAATTCTTCCCATTGTCGGCCTCTGGTTGTCCTTCACTCTTATTTTCCCAATTATATCTACCCTTTCTACCTCACAAGAAAGTCTATTTGTCACATTTTCCCTTCAATCATAATATACAAGTTCTTTATTTTATTCTTTGCCAGGTAACTGATTAGGCTCTTTTTTTTACATGAATCCAAGTTGAGGTGTTGATAGCTGATAAAGACTAGATGTGTGAGATGTGTTAAAATGTGTGCTGATAACATTGACATTTGCTCAGTGACCTTCAGAATCTTAAATCTAGTGGGAATTTAAGACACCATGAGGTGCTGTAAGATAAAAAGTGTAAGAGCAAAAGGGTCTTTCATAACCCCAGATAATATAGACAACTGTCTAATTGAGCTTAACATTTGGCCAGTTCTTATTTTCAGAGCAAATTGTCTGGAATCAATCATGTTTACCTCTGATTTCTGTGCAATACCTAATATTTAAAACTTAGATTTAAAAAATTGTAACTACTTATTTCAGAAAACTTTTGATGTTGGATTTCAAAGATAGTCTGATCTTTTTTTATATAGTTCCATTAAGATGATTGTTATGTACTCTCTCCATCAAAAGAATGGAACATCAATGGTAGCTGTAATGTGGTATATTTGTATATTTAATTCTGTATCCTTTTGCAAGTTAGTCAAGGGTAGAGAAGTTAAGTTGCTTGAAAAAAAATACTATAAAACTCAGTGACAAAAACTGATTATTTCTAAAAGGTCAATTGAAATGGACTGATTATACTTTGTCATTAAGTGGCCCTTAACCTATACTGTGCTGCTCTTAATTTCCTTGGTGTGGCCTTGTGTTTGTGAAATTGACATTTAGAGTTCTGATTAGTTTTTTTTTTTTTTTTTTTTGTATTAAGAAGAGAGAAAGACAACCACTTTTTCCTTCCAATCATTTGTGCATTTTTTTCTTTTTTCCTGCTTTGCCTTTAGTTGAACTGTTTGCCTATGTCATTTTATTTTAATGCATATATCAACTTTCGCTTTATTGTCCTCTTAAGATACATGGCAAGTAGGAGATTTTTTTTTATTTGGCTATCTGATTGTAATTCAGAGGTGTGTGTGTGTGTGCGTTTGAAGTTTAAGAAAGTTTAAAAACAACTTACACCATGAGATCAGTTGTAAGACACTGTGGAAAATCACTTAATTTCTGTATCTGCCTTCTCATCTAAAAATTAAGAATAACGGTGTGTTTTTGTATTTTGAAAAGTAATTGTAAAGTTCACAATGAAATAGTTAAAAGAGGTTTTAAAAATATAAAGTACTGCTTAAATATAAGAAAAATGCTACTTATATTGCTTTGATTTTTCGTATTTCTGCTTTATAAATTGCATATTTTAAAGATAAGTATGTTACTCAAATTTCCTGTTTTTCTTTATTTTTATTGAGATAATATCTAAAGATAAAATATCTACATAAAAATATCATAATGATATACACACAGACATACAAATATTTTTCCTTATTTTTTTATTTAGTGTAAGATTTCCATTTTGACTCTCAGTGAGTAATAATCTTAAATTTGGCAATTTGATTAACATACGTACATTTTGTATTTATAAAATTATGGTGAAGGACTTAAGTTTTGCTCATTAACATGAAATAATACAAGCTATGATTAGACGGTGACAATTCTGTTTTGCCATATGGTTAAGAGACAACAGAACTTATACTTTGAGAAGCTAAATAAGTAAAACAGATTGTTCTGCCATTGGACAAAAGTCTCTACAAAAATTTGACCATTGTGCAAACTGAAAAAAATATTCATCATGATTTTACAGTCAACAATTTTAAGATTTTTTTTCTTGTGATGCTATGCTTCAACTCGTATATTATGCTGATCAGGTTAGCATCAATCTTTTTAAGTAAGACATTCTGTGCTGGATAATCCCTGTACAGTTTTTGAGGTCATTTAAAATGAGTAAATAAGTAAAGAATTTGTGAACTATGGGATTGTAGAAACAATTTTGAGCAATTTTGTGCTACAAATATTAGAAGAATGTATATTGGTAAATACTATAGTAATGTAAGCACACCAGCATGGCACATGTATACATATGTAACTTACCTGCACGTTGTGCACATGTACCATAGAGCCTAAAGTATAATAATAATAATAATAATAATAATAATAATAATAATAAAAATAAATTAAAAAAAAAAAAGTACTCACATTTTGCAAGAGACTTAAAATAATTAAACGAGCTCTTTGGCTAATGCTAACCCCTGTAATAAATCTGTCATTTTTTTCCTGGAACCTTGCAGTTACATGGAATTTCTACAGTCTCTGCAAATGCGACCTCATTTGGGCAGATATTTTTAAATGTTTGCCAGAAAGTAAACAGGAAGCAAATCTGAAAGTAATTTGGAAAAGTCAGAAAGATACTCTCCTTCCAAGAATCTAACTCGGTTACCACCGCTCTCCTTGCTTCTATTTAATACTCAGATAGCTTTTTGTTTAAAGAACCAGGTGACAACTGTAAATTAAGTGGATTTCAGCACCTTCCGGACACCTCAAAATAAATCATCCAGATTCTTCTCTCCCTCCTGCAGCACCCCCTCCTCCCATTTAATGAAGAGTTGTATATGCTGCAAGAGACTATTTGATCATTGAAGAGAGACAAAATGTTCTGCTTTTCAGCACATTTTAATCCACAGCTGGTGCACAGATTGGCAGAGAGTATATGTTAGTTTTAGCTGTGAATTTTTTCAAGTTGAGGTTGCCTATATTTAGATCGCTGGAGTTTTAGGATTGCTGAAAGTAAATGTTTGAATGAGAAAAATATTGACTGGAGGAAAATACTGTTTAATAGAGGTGTTGAATTTGACCAGCCCAAAATATGCTCATGTTGGATGAACATTTGTAATAGGAGAAATAAAATTGTGGGTATTACTGGGAAGGCACATTTATTCAATTACCATGTACCAAAGATAAACTAAGGTGTTTAATTTGGTGTCTAAAGGGTACTTGACTCCTTTGGAGAAAAAAAATGCTTTTGTATGTTCATTTTAGAAAGCAAAGTATTGAACTTTAGAGATAGAGAAGCCAACAAACAACCTAATTCACACTTTTAAAGTTAATTTTTCAAATCATCAAAATCCTAAAGTAATTACTATTGATTGTTGGACTACGTTGCAAAACAGGCTGTTCGTCCACAGGAGAGAATGTAATGTTGATATATGTTATTTCTTCCTGAACTGACTGAATTCATTCAACAAATATTTATTAAGCACCCATGAAGTGCCAGGCAATGTGCCAAGCACCGAGGATTTTTTAATCTAACTTTGATTGTTACTGCTCTGTGAGATGTAAATAAACACAATAGATTGTTTTAAACCCTGATTCTATTCTATTATATGCTTTTTAAAATAACGTGGGTGAATTTATTTCTTAAGATTTGAGTGCTTTTTTAGCCAGAATGTTATTTCAATAGTTTTAATAGTAGATTTACCTAGTAGCTCAAATAATTCAGAATGTGTAGGTTTTACTCAAACCTTACCTTTGTTCAGTATGAGATGCATAGAATATGGACTCAAAGTAACAGAAACTATAGCATTATATGACTTTTTCTTTCCAAATCTCTCTCACACATAAAGTAAGCTGAACAAAATTAGTTCTAGTAATAAAAAGGATAACTGTTTTAAATAAGAATTATTGTTTCAAAATGAGTGTAGAGGAATGAATTGGGTTGTTGGGTGTTGGAGACCTCTACTTTAATTTAAACAAGATAAATCATTTTTAGTTCATTTATTTGTATTTTATCACCAGATCAGGAATTATGCTCTAAGTTAAACTGCATAGAGAGGGGGAAATTGGCAGTATACATTCAAAACATTTACCATGTACATTATCTGTGAATTAAAAAAACACCAACTACGACTTTGTCTTAGGGAAGTGATTGAAGATATAACACTATATGTACAAGGAGAGTCATAATTATGTCATTTGTACTACTGAAAAATGGATATAAACTATATATTATAAAATATTTCTTAAATAAATTACAGTACAACATAAAGGCTGGGTGTGGTGGCTCACACCTGTAATCCCAGCACTTTGGGAGGCTGAGGCAGGTGGATCAGGAGGTCAAGAGATCAAGACCATCCTGGACAACATGGTGAAACTTCATCTCTACTAAAAATATAAAAATCAGCTGGGCATGGTGGTGCACCCCTGTAGTCCCAGCTACTTGGGAGGCTGAGGCAGGAGAATTGCTTGAACCCAGGAGGCAGAGGTTGCAGTGAGCCAAGATTGCACCACTGCACTCCAGCCTGGAGACAGAGCGAGACTCCATCTCAAAAAGAAATAAATAAAATAAAGTAAAATAAATTATAGTACAACATAGACTGAACATGATGGCATGCTAAGTGACCATAAAAATGGTTTTCTTAATAATGTATCATGGCCAGGTGCAGTGGCTCACACCTGTGATCCCAGCACTTTGGGAGGCTGAGGAGGGCGGATCACGAGGTTAGGAGATCGAGACTATCCTGGCTAACACGGTGAAACCCTGTCTCTACTAAAAATACAAAAAATGAGCCGTGCGTGGTGGCAGGCAACTGTAGTCCCAGCTACTCAGGAGGCTGAGGCAGGAGAATGGCATGAACCAGGGAGGCGGAGGTTGCAGTGAGCGGAGATTGTGCCACTGCACTCCAGCCTGGGCGACAGAGCAAGACTCCGTCTCAAAAAAGAAAAAAATATAAATAAAAATAAATAATGTATCATGAATATGTTTCTATTGAGTGCCACTGAAACTGCTTTTATTAAGATCACCAGTAAGCTTCACAGAGCAAACTGGAGGGGCCTTGCTTTTCTGCACTTATCTCACTTGACTTTTCTGCAGGAATCTTGTCTCTAGCTGACCACACTGTCCCCTTTGAAACACCTTGTTGAACTTGTGACAACACACTTTCTTAGTTCTTTCTCCTCTGCACTAAATGCTGAAATGCTCCAGGGATCTCCATTTTTCATCCACACTTTTTACCTAAGTAACTGCATACATCTGATAATGCTACATACTAGTTATAGATCAGCGCTTCACACGTATGTATTCACAAACTTGACTTTATATTCAACAACCTATTAGATAGCTCTATGTAGATATCTGAAAGAAATTTAAAACACAACTCTGCTAAACTAAAACCTTGATTTTTTTACCTCTCCAACTCTATTATCTCCAATTTATAAAAGTTAGTATATTCCATTATTATTCACAATTTTTTTCAAGTAAAAAACTAAAGATTATCTTTGACTTTTTTTCTTTCTATCCAATCCCTCATCACACCCACTCCATCAGCAGGCTTGCTTACCTAATACCATATAATATCACAAACAGAGAATAGACAGTCTAGCCGGGCGCGGTGGCTCACGCCTGTAATCTCGCACTTTGGGAGGCCAAGGCAGGCGGATTGCCTGAGGTCAGGAGTTCGAGACCCACATGGCCAAAATGGCGAAACCCTGTCTCTACTAAAAATACAAAAATTAGCCGGGTGTGGTGGTGCACACCTGTAATCCCAGCTTCTCTGGAGGCTGAGGCAGGAGAATCACTTGAACTTGGGAGGCGGAGGTTGCAGTGGGACAAGATTGTGCCACTGCACTCCAGCTTAGGCTACAGAGCGAAACTGTGTCTCAAAAAAAAAAAAAAAAAAGTCTGCACATCCATCCATCCATCCATCCATCCATCCATCCATCCATCCATTTAGCCAGCTAGCCGGCATGTGTTTTTAGGACCTTGATAAAATCTACACTGTCTCTATTCTCTTTTCTAGTCCTTCTTAACAGATTCTTTTAAATGCAATAAAATTAAAATTTCCAAGAGACAAGTATCAGTATGTTTTTTTTTACCATCATCTTATTCTCTTCACACTGCACTAATGAATGTATTTGTATCTTGCTTATAATACAATGGTTTTCAGTTCTTTGCTAGTGAGTTGTCTTTTCCCAAAATATTCCAGTATTCTGAATTTTTCAAGATGAAATGTGAAAAATAAAGTCATCTAATTCTTATTGAAGACACTTGGTTGGGGGAGACATTTTCCTTTCATTTCTAATAGATGCATTTAGAAAATAAGCATATTTTTTAGATACAGGTGTTTTCATAAGAATTTTGTGAACTAATTACATCCTGGTCCTCTCTCTCTCTCTCTCTCTCTCCATATATATATATATATATGTGTGTGTGTGTGTGTGTGTGTGTGTGTGTGTTGGGGGAGACTTTGGACATAAAGGGTGATAAATGGAGAGCACTATGGCTTACGTTCCCACTTTTCTCAAAGGTCTGTATTTAATACCCTAAAAAAGAGGAAGAACAATTAGAAGCCAACTGGGCTTATTGGATCAAGGGAACTCTGAGTCTAGAGGGACATATGGAACTCTTTTGGGGCCACAAAACAATATCCTGGCAGAGATGAGCCATTGACAATTTCCTTAACTCTACCTCAGATCAGTGGGCACTTCTGATAAATTGAAGGCTCAAGAAAGCCACTAGTGGAAGATTTCAGTGACTGGCAGAGTGACAGAGTATGCTATAGCCAAAGAAAGCAGAATGGAAGAATACAAACAAACTTGGCTTAAATGCATGTGAAACAATCCTAGAAATCACTGAAGAAAATTTGAAGACTAGATCTTTTGCATAGAGAAGACAAGGGTATCAAAATTCAAATATTGACCATATAACTACAATTGTGCCTAAATGGTTTTTGCATGGAAAACCGTGGATAACCATCATTTTAGATACTTCTGCATTTTCCAAGTTTTTTATTGATTTTATGATTAGATTTAAGATTTTTGATTGTGTTTTCTGTGAAATCATCTGGTCTTGGTTACAATCCCATTCCATTTTGGGCAATTTATTTAACATCTTTATTCTTCCTTTAAACATCATCCAAACTGGGACAACGGTGAAGTGTAAAATAGTTAAGTATCTATAAAGCACTTAGGACAGTGTCTGACATCTAGTTAGTGCTACATAGATAATTACCATTATTATATTAATACTTATTCCAGCTCATAATCTTTACATTGAAAAACAAGCAATGAAACACCCAGGAGAGACTATGGGTCAAATATTTTCTGATAAATCTTTGTAAATGACATTTTTTTTCAATTTATAGGTGACATCCTTTGTTTCCCTAAGACAAATTTCAACTACAAATAATAGCAATTCCTCCTTTTATTTCTTCTTCAGTCATCAGAAGTCCTAGAAAAATGTAATCATGTTAATGGTAGATATACTTAACTTTAATGAAATGCTTTTCATGTTTGTTCATTAGGTATAAAATTTGCTTTTGACTTCATGTATGTCTTTTATCATTTCAACGATGTATATTTTTATTTATTTACTTAATTTTTTAGGAAACAGTTTTCCAGACCCAGGGCATTAGACAATGCAGAGCAGTGACTCTGAAAAAAAATGAGTTGAAACCCATAATTGTCCCAGCTTACTTCTTTGAAAGAGTCTCTAAGCAGTGGTGGTGTGAGGAGGAAACTAAAAGGAGCTTATCAAACTCCTGGAGTTCAGAATTTTAGGTGAAAGTCCTAAGAGACCAAGAAAGCTACAGTTTGCACAGTGAAGTATTTCAAAAGAGAGATATGCTCAGATAAAGAACCCAGTGATCTGTACAATGTCCCTCTTGATTATTCAGCAGAATACGTTTTAATGCACTGATGTGAAAAAATTCCCCAAGGCCAGGGAAAGAACCATAAAAAAGAATTAAAGGTAACAATGGCCAGTGCTTACAGAGACCAAGAGGGTCTTGTTACCCACAGGCTGGTCTGGAAAACCTTACAACTCATGGGCATTGGTGAGAGTATATAGTAAACAAGTCTTGCTTCACTCGTGGAAATAATTAGCCCCAGGATAAACCCCTCCCTGGTCTTGCCTATCAAATCTTATAAAGTAAGATCCAAAAGAATCAAAATGATTTTAAGTAACTTAAGTATGTCTCAGAACAAAGTTCAAGGATATTTTTAGGAATACAAAATGCCCAGTACCCAATAAGATGTGTACCAGGAACACAAAGCTACAGAAATATAAGACCCCCTAATAAGGAGAATAAATACATCCAAATGAATCCAGAAATGATGCAGATATTACAATAGCCAGACAAGGACACTAAACATTTGTTTTAATTGTACTCCATATGTTAAAAATGTTAGCTAGAAATATAGAATGCATGAAAAAAGATTTAAATCACACATATAGAAATGAAAAAATACCATGTGTGAGATGAAAAATACACTGGATGGGATTAAAGCAAATGAGTAGACATTGTGGAAGAAAAGATGAGAGGACTTGAAGTCATAGCAATAGAAACTATCCTCAAATTAACACATAGACGAAATAAAAGAGTACAACAGCAAATACATGAGGGAGCATCAGTGAACTGTGGACAATGTCAAGTGGCCTAATATACATGTAATCAGACTATGAAGGAGGCAGAGAAAATATCTGAACATGTAATGGCTATTTTAAAATCTAGTTTGATGAAAACTATAAATCTACACATCCTAGAAGCTCAATAAACTTCAAAGGCAAGGGGTACTTAAATTAAGCTTTTGTAATATTTAATATTAATACATATGGTTTTTAATTGTTGAATTATAGTTTGATTTTTCACCACTTCTGCCAGTCATATATTTCACAGTTTTTCACATGCACTAAGTCTAATTCAAATGGATACATTTTGTAGTCTCATTATTTTTTAATTTAAAATATGTAATTGACAAATAAATATTGAATATATTCAAAGTATACAGTGTAACAATATATGTATACATTGTGTAATATTTACCACAATCAGATTAACACACCCATTACCACCCATGCTGTACATTAGATACACAGAACTTGTTAATCTTATGACTGAAAAGATCGTACCTTTTGACCAACATCTCCCCATTCTCCTACCCACCAGCCCCTGCCAACCACCGTTCTCTCTGCTTCTATGAGTTTAACCTTTTTCGATTCCACATATAAGTGAGATCATAAAGTATTTGTCTTTCTGTGTCTGGTTTATTACACTCAGCGTAAGATCCTCCAGGATAATCCATGCTGTCACAAATGTCAGGATTTCCCAGTTTTTTTAGCTGAATAATATTTCATTGTATATATGTACAGCATTTTAAAATTCATTCTTCTGTTGTTAGATACTTAGGTTGTTTCCATAGCTGGGCTTTCGTGAATAATGCTTCAGTAAACATGGGGGTGCAGATATCTTTTTGGAGATATTGATTTAATATCCTTTGGATATATACCTAGAGGTAAGATTACTGGATTTTATGGAAGGTTCTATTTTTAATTGCAGGAGGAACCTTCCTACTGTTTTCCATAATAACCGTACCAATTTACATTCCTACCAACAATGTACAAGGGTTTCCTTTTCTGCACACGCTTGCCAACACTTCTTATCTCTTGTTTATTACGTACTAGCTATCTTAACAGGTATGAGGTGATATTCCATGGTGATTTTGATTTGCATTTCTCTGATGACTAGTGATGTTGAGAATCTTTTCATTTGCCTCTTGGCCATTCACGTGTATCCTTTGGAAAAAATGTCTATTCAGGTCCTTTGCCCATTTTAAAATCAGGGTTTTGTTTTTGCTATTGACTTACGTTAGTTTCTTATATATTGTAGATGTTAACCCCTTATCAAATATATGGTTTGCAAATATTTCTTCCCATTCTGTGTGTTGCCTTTTCATTTTGTTGATCGTTCCTTTGCTAGGAAGAAGCCTTTTAATTTGATGTAGTCTTGTTTATTTTTTTCTTTAGTCGCCTGTTCTTTTGGTATTATATCAAAAAATAATTGCTAAGGCCAGTGTCTAAAAGCTTTTTCCCTATGTTTTCTTCTGGAAGTTTTATGATTTCAGAATTTACATTTAAATTTTTAATTCATTTTGAGTTATTTTTGTGTGTGGTGTTAAGACAAGGGTCCAACGTTATACTTTGGTGTGTAGATATTCAGTTTTTCTAACACCATTGTGTATTCTTGGTATCCTTATCAAAGATTAGATGGTTGTATTATTTCTGGTCTCTCTAATTTGTTGCACTGATCTATGTGAGTGTTTCTATGTCATTACATACTGCTTTGATTACTATAGCTTTATAATATAGTTTGAAATTAAGAGTGTGCTGCCTGTAGCTTTGTTCTTCTTTCTCAAAGTTGCTTTTATTGTTTCATGTTTATAAACATAATGGATGACTGATAAGTATGTCCTCATGAAGACTACACACTTAGCCCGTTGGTTACTGGATAACAGAAAGTCATGCAGATATATATATATATATGTGTGTGTGTGTATATATATGTGTGTATATATGTATATATGTATATATATGTGTATATATGTATATATATGTATATATGTATATATGTGTATATATGTATGTATATGTGTATATATATGTGTATATATATATATGCTCCTCCTTAAGCCTCTTATTAGCTAGAAAATATAAGTTTAGCCAAACCATATAAAAGTTAAAAAGTAAAAGTTAAAAAGTAAAGTTAAAAAGTAAAAAGTTAAAAAGTAAGTAGAAAGTTAAAAGTTAAAAAGTAAGTAGAAAGTTAAAAAGTTAAAAAGTATAAGTTAAAAAGCTAAAGGTTAAAAAGTAGCTTAGCATCTGCTATATAATAGGATGTAAATAAAAGTTGAATTTAAAAAATCCACCTAATAACAAATACTATTTTAAATTATAAAAAGTAGAACCTCTACCTTTTTCAGTATGGTAATCTCCAGTGCCATCAGCTTATTGTGAACAGGTACTTTGTAATGAACACATAAAAAGGATTGATTATGGGAAGTCATATTTAAGATTTCTGAAATTGATAAATCTGTTTTTTAACCTATTTTTTAAACCCTGGCTCTTTCATTAGAGAAACTCCAACATTGTTGCCATTGTTATTTAAACTCTGTGTCTTATTGGAAACATTAATTTTTAAAAACCATGTGACTGTATTTGAATAGAATTAAAAAATCACTAAAAGTAATTGGTGACTAATTCATGGACTACTTTAAATAAAGCTTTTATAATATTTAATGTTAATATACATGGTCTTTAATTGTTGAATTATAGTTTGATTTTTCACCCCTTCTGCCAGTCATATATTTCACATTTTATTCAAATGGATACCTTTAGTAGTTTCATTATTTTTAAAAAATATTTAATAGCTTTTTGTGGTTCTTATGTATTATTATTCTTTAAAAATCAAACCAAAACTCATATCCTTCTCACCCAAAAAGTATATGTGAGGGAGCTTCAAGCTAAGAGTAAAACTCAAATTGGTATTTTTCTAGATTCCTGGGGGAAAACAACAACAGTATATAGAGACCTATGGTTGCTAGGTTATACAACTTTATGATTCACTTTTCTCTTTTGACTCTCAAACTTTTATAACTTATTCTTATTCAGGCTTTAATTCACCTGGTGAATCTTTTTTTTTATTTTTTATTTTTTGGGACGGGGTTTTGTTCTCTTGCCCAACCTGGGGTGCAGTGATACTCAAACGGGAAAGTTCCCTTGTCCCCCTTGCAGGGCTCGTGATGTGGGTGGGGCTTGCTTCTTCAGTGCTCTGCTGCTCAAACCTCTAGGGGAAGCATACAGACAAGCAGGCTGTGGAGCTCCAACCCCGTGACAGTGTCTAGGGGTGAATGTTTACAGCTCCTGAAGCCCCAGTGGGCATGTGTTACAGGGTGCTCTTTTAGTTTTGTCGTCTATAGGTGGCTTGTCTTAACCAGCTCAATTAGACCCTCCACCTTATTACAAGGACAGAGGGCTTTCTGTATTCCAGGTTCTTGCCTTGATGTACCAGAGGAATCGAATCACATTTGGGCTTGGAGAGTGAGTGCAAGGTTTTATTGAGTGGAGGTGGCTCTCAGCAGATGGGGGAAGTCAGAAGGAGATGGAGTGGGAAGGTTTCCCTCTGGAGTTGAGCCTCCCAGCAGCCTAGGCTCTCCTCTGACTGCCCCAGCCAAACTCCACATTCTTCTGCTTCTGCTGGTTGGTGGCCTGCCAGTGTGCTGGTGCCTGTTGGTTAGTTCCTCTCCATGTCCAGCCAACTGAGTGTTCCTCTGCTGATGTGCTCCTCTCCATGTCCAGCTGCTTGTGTGTCTGCCTGCTAGGGTCTTGGGTGTTTTTATAGGCAAAGGATGGGGGCGTGGCAGGCCAGAGTGGTCTTGGGAAATGCAACATTTGGATAGGAAATGCCTGTCCTCACCTAGGTCGGTGGGGGTGGAGCCCTAGCCAGGGACCACACCCTCCTCTACCCAGCATTTCCCTTCCCCACCTCTATATCATTTGAAGGGACCACACTCTTCCCTTCCCAGCACTTCTCTTCTGTATCAGTACCCTCACAGATCACTGCAGCCTCGACCTCCCAGGACAAAGTGATCCTCTAACCTCAGTCTCCCAAGTACCTGGGACCATAGGCACACGCTATGATGTCTGGCTAATTAAAAAAAAAAAAAAAAGTAGAAATGAGGTCTCCTTATGTTGCCCACGCTGGTCTTGAACTCCTGGGTTCAAGTGATCCTCCCACCTTGGCCTCCCAAAATGCTGGGATTATGGGCATGAGCCACTGCATCCAGCCTACCTGGTGAGTCTTGATTCTTTTTTCAAGACTCAAAATTAGCTCCTCAGTGAAGATTATCCTTTAAACTCAGAGTTAAGAGATACCTCTTGTGTATTGCACAGCACTGTGTACTCTGCAGCTTCCATTATGATTCCTATGTGTTATGCTAAACTATGATGTCTTTGAGGGAGGGTCATAAGCTGGGTCTCTTATACGATAATTGATACAGTCCCTGGCATAAGGGTAAATACTTTGTAAATGCTTTTTGAATAGTCATTTTTAAAGAAATTGACATGGAAAGATCACAACATTTATTATCATGTAGTTTTAAAAGAAGCTGAATCTGTTATTTTGCTTAATTCTTTACTCAATTGCTATCATTGTTTTCATTATGCCAATGACGGTGCAGGAAAGCAGACAACGTGTTTCTTTCTAAAACTGTTTTATAAATAGACTAAAAGTATTAGATATTTACCAGTACTTTTTACACTGGTTGAAATGACCCAATTTTTTTCATCTTTCCTCAAAATACATATGTTTTAACAATTCAAATAATATTTGTAGATAAAAATTAATTTCTATATTGTAAATAAAGTGTTTTAAATCATAGAATGCTATTCAGAGATGAGAGAGTAATAGGAATACTTCAGATATAATTTTCATTCTTTACATAACTTTTAAATATGAGTTCTACATGGTAAATTTTATAAACATGATATCATATTTGGCTTCTATATACCAGTTTTTAAAAGGCTTGCTGCCAAAAAAAGAAAAAGAAAACAACTGAATATCATTAGAAGGTTATCAGAAATAGGAAAGAGTAACAAAAAAACATGGTCCTCTGAATAAAGATATACAAAGATGGAGAAGACAAGTATGGTCCATAATGGATTTTAATAAATCCTAGGAAAGAGGTAGGAATGGGTCAGTGAGAAATTCAAAGAAAGAACTTGGAGTCAGGAAAACTTATCCTCTGGGTCTCACTTCAAACAAGCATCGAATAAGACACCAAAAACATAAAAGCACTAGGACCAAAGGAATAGTAATTTTCACATCAAGTTTTTTTTAAATTAGATATTTCTTTTTCAGATTATACCATATACCCCCCCTTTTTTTGCTAAAATACAGTTACTTTGCAACAAATTTACTCTGAATGAGTTTTCAAATAGTCTTTCAAGTGTGTTAAATTATAATTACAGTGAGTATGACCTGCCCAGTCATTCTTGCACGTAATTTGCTCATATACTCTGGGAGTAGGAAATGATTGAGGGTATGAAATACTAACAGGCCTTATTATGAGAGGGTAGCGTTTATGTTTGGATTTCTTAAAACTGCAGTGTGGAAGTCCACTATTGTTTATTTATTCTCATGTTCAGCATTTCAATTTTGCCACTAACTTTAGGAAACTCATGTATGTCTTAGTCATCAACCAGCAAGAATAATTGTCAATTTGTAAGTCTTAATTATATTTCTATCATAAATGATATGCTTTTGTAGCCTGAATTGTGAACTTAAACTCTAACATAGTTGCAGTGTGAAGAGCTTATTTCTGTTTTGTAGTGTCATGAGGTTGTTAGGAAGATTGAGGAAGATATGGCATGTGAAAGTGCTTTGCAATTTTTAGGAAATGATCCGAATGTAAAATATTAATTGCATTTATTAGAGTACCTAGTGTGTGTTGGGCACTGATAAACCTTATAGTCAGCATGATTTAAATTGACACTAGGAATTTCCAAATGGCATTATGGGTTTTTTATTTTAACCATTCAACCATGATTACGCACTTTAGGAAAGGAAGAGCTGTTTTTATTTACTGATGGAAATTTATTAACTTAGTGAAGGAAAAACAATTTAAATCCATATTTTATTATTTGCTTTTACCCAATTGAGGTATTAGTCTCTCTTTGGTCTTTAGCCACAGTGTATTTTCAATGTTATATTTCATCTAGCTCATGTGGATTGTGGAAATAAGTAATAATAATAAAATTTTGTATTGATAAATAGACTATGAGTCATTTTAACATCAATAGTGAATGTGTATAGTTTATTTTTATGGCCTGGCTCCATGTCATTACACAGAGATTCACACAAATACATTTCTCTATTGGTATCTTTCTTTGTTACTGTCTTTTTTTGTTTGTTTGTTTGTTTGTTTTTGCTTCTGCCTCCCTTTGTTATCACCTTTCTTTGTTAGTCCTTCCTTTGGCAAGTTCATTGGATAATTATGTGATAGTGTCAATATGCGACATGTTAGAAAGACTTGATTGAGTACTTTCTAACCAAAAGATAGTGTACCATTCATGGTTCTACTTGCCTGGTTTCCAAAATGGATTTATTCTCTGATTCCAGTAGCCAAAACTATCTTCAACCATGTACTGCAATTTTTATATCTAAAGAAACAGCACAATAGAAAGCAGTGAGAAATTTGGTTAATCTGAGTTCTCTCTCGTGCATGTTCTATCCCTTCCTCTCTCTCTTTTCAAATGCCAGTCAGTTAGAAATTGTTGTCTTTTCACACAGCCCCAAACAGCCTCACTCCAATGCAATATTTGCCGATAGAGGGCAACTACATAGACCAAGAGGAGGGAAATTGTTTGTGTAAGGGCTTTTGTTCCCAGGAATCTCTGATATTAAAAGAGAAATTTTTTCCATGTGAATTTTTATAGATGTGAATTTGAGGGGCAGGTCCTAATTAAAGCAGGTCCTACTGGAGTTGATGGTTTTGCAACCCTGGTACTGTCCTTTTGGCTCAGACAATGCTCCCAGGGCCAATGCCTGGGAGCTGAGCCCTTTCAGCTCACAATGATGCTGACTGCTTTCAAGTCGGCCTGTGTCTCCCCCTTCTGGCTCTGGACTGGGTGGTCATTTCACAGTCTTTGCCCAGAGTCACCTTGTCAACTCTGCAAATAACTTCTTTGATTACTTACAAATCCTTAAGCCAGGATTTGTGTTCTGTCTATGTCACATAGGAACTGGGGGCAGCTGGGAAGAGCCACACTTCAGGAACTTCCTGGTCTCATTGTGCTGTCCAGCACATAATGATGTATCTGTGCTCAGGTTGTTACAGAACAGCCCGACTTCCCAGAGGGAGAAGGGAGAACTGGATGGAGTAAGAGCCTCCACTGTCCTTGGTGTTAACCTTACTTATGTAACTTATCTCCTTTGCTCTAGACCAAAGCCTGGAATGGGGAATATTAACATAAGAGCACAATCCTTTTGAGCTCCTTTTCAAGCTCTTGATTTCCTTTTCTTAATTGGAGACTGTGGCTTATTTTTCCCATCCTTCATTATTATGCCTTTCTTCTTCCTGACTCCATCAAAACCTTAATGACAGAAAGAAGTAACTTTTATTATTTCAGGTGAACTCTATCAACTTATTTCTCCAAGCTAAATTGTCAAATTGCTGAAGGGTTGGAGAGCTTGCAGTAGGAATTTAAAAACAAAACAGAACAAAACAAAAACATGAAATGACGCTCAAGACAACCAGTAGAGCTTGAAGGTATATTTATTTGGGGGTGTGGAGGGTAAACCAGTAGGGGTCTCATATTCAAAAAAGCAAAAGAGAAAATAAAAATAATCTTAAAATTAATTTTGAAGGTATTGTTTTTATCCCCTGCTAGAATGTTATATGAAAATATCATAATAGCGAATATTTTTTTTATAGTGGCTGCTCATAAAAAAATGCTCAGAAAGTATTTATTTTGTGAATGAATGATATGTAATATATATTAAAATTTTAACACCACTATTAATTTTTAGATTTATTACACTGTGTTAAGAGAACATGAACTGTATTATTCTTCTTTTTAAAATATTTGGATGTCTTCTTTATGCTTAAGTATAAGAAAATACTTATGATTATTCCATGATGCTAGCAAAAAGACACATTCTCTGTGAAGTCTCCGATCATTCAACCTTATTAATTTTTTTTCTTTTTTCTGTTATTTATCTCTTTCTGCCTGTTTGTGTGAAGATTGAAATATATTGGACTCCCATTATTACAGTATTTTTTCTACTGCTTTTAATTCTTCCTCTGCTTTTCTTTTTCCTTCTTGCTTCTTTCTTTTCCTTCTTTCCCCCTTTTTTTCCTTTTTATTTCCTCTATCTTCCTTGTTCTTCTCTTTGTTTTCCTTTTTATTCTATTTACCCCTTTTATCATTATCATTTTGTATGCTATCACAGTCTGTTCTGTGGTATTTGGTACATGGTATTTGATTTTGGTTATAAACTTTATTAACAAAACAATCATTTGTATATTTACTTCTTTGTTCTAACTGAATTGTAATTTTACAGGGTAAAATTTTTTCCTTTTCTTTTTATTGCATGTGCATTATATATTATATATATATTTGACTTCTTGAAATAATATGAAATATTTATTTCTAGATGTATCACATGTAGATAGACTTCAGTTGCATTTTTAAAAGTCAGTGTGAATCTTTGTCTTTTATTGAGGGAAATGAATGCACTTATAATTACTGTCTGTATCAGACACATATTTTATTTGTTTTCTTGGCTTATGCTTTCTTTTTTTAATAACAAATAAAAAACTATATATTTATGATGTACATTATGTTTTCATATATGTAAACATTGTGGAATGGCTAAATCAAGCTAATCAACATATGCATTACCTCATTTATTATTGTGGTGAGAATATTTAAAATCTAATCTCTTAGCAATTTTCGATTATACAATATATTGTTATTAACTATAGTCACTGCAATGTACAATAGATCTATTGGATGTATTTCTCTTGTATAGTCGAAATTTTGTATTCTTTGACCGACATCTCCCTAATCCCCCAATCCCCGGCCTTTATTCTCTAGTGCCCTTTATTTTCTTCTCTGTTTCTATGAATTTGACTATTTTAGATTGAATAGATGAGATTATGTGGCATTTGCCTTTCCATTTCTAGTTCATGTCGCTTAACCTAAGTTGCATTGTTTATATACCTCCTTTAGCATTTCTTATAGTACAGGACTTCTGTAATGAATTCTTTCAGGTTTTTTATATCTTAAAGTCCTTATTTCACATTAAAAAAAAATTTCTGGGTATAGAATTCACCCAGACAGGTTTCAGTTTTCTTTCTGTATTAAATGTGCTGCTCCAGGTCTTCTCACTCGCATTCTTTCTGACAAATCTGCGTCACCTTTAACTTTGTTCTTCCATATAATGTGTATTTTCTTCCTCCAACTGCTTTTAAGATGTTCTTTTTGTTACCATTTTAGAGCAATGTGATTATTATATACATAGGTGTGGTTATTTTCATGTATCTTATCTGTGGATTTTTGAGCTTTTTGGATTTGTGGGTTTATAATTTGTATCATATTTAGAAATATGAGGACCATTTTTTCAAATATTTTTTTCTGTCCCCTTTGTTTCTTTGTTAAAGACTTGGATTACAGATCTATGAAGCCATCTAAACTTGTATAGCTCACTGATGCTCTGCTAATTTTTTTAAAAATTAATTTTTCCCTGTATTTTATATTGGATAGTTTCTGTTTTTGTCTTCTTTACGTTAACTAGCTTTTCCTTCTGTAATATCATAATGTTGTTAGTTCCATCTACTGTATTTTTGATTCTTCATACTGTATTGTAGTTTTCATCTCTAAAATTTCCTTTTTGGCACATATATACATCTTCTAGGTCTCTACTTTTTGAACAAATGGACTGTGGTTATAACTTTAAAAATATCCTTGTTTGCTAATTTGAACACCTGTGTCATTTCTGGTTTATTCTCGATTGGTTTTTGTTTTTCATTATGAGGTGTATTTTCTTGCCTGCTTTCATGACAAAATCTTGTTTGGGTAGTAGACATGTGAATTTCACCTTGTTGGGTAGCTTATATTTTTGTATTCCTGTAAATATTCTTGAGCTCTGTTCTTAAGCACAGTTAAATTACCTAAAAAGATTTTAATCTTTTTAGATCTTGCTTTTAATCTTTTTTAGGTAGGACCAGAGCAATGTTATCCTAGGGCTAATCCTCACCTCTGAGACCTTTCTAAGTACACTATCAAATATCCTGTAAATCTGAACTTTTCCTGATTGACTGGTAAGAGACTGAATTCCTGGCCAGTTACTGTTGCCTGCTAATTATTTCAGGTAGTTCTTCTCCAGTCTTTGTTTTTTTTTTTTTTTTTTTCTCTTGTTTATGCTGATCAGTGCTCAGTTCAGTACTTGAGAGGAACACATCACAGGATCCCAGAGTTGTCTCCGTATGTGGAGTTCTCTTTTTCAGTACTTTATCTTGTGACCTTGACCTGCTTTGGTTTCCTGGGACTCTCAGTTCTGTCTCCCCAATGTAGGGAATCTGCTGGACTCTGCTTAGGTTCCCCCTTGTTGGGCTGTAGTCTGAGAACTTTCTTAGGACACTAAGCTGAGCGATGGTAGTACTCATCTTTCAGATGGTAGTACCCCGTCTTTCAGAGGTCACTCCCCTTCATTCCTAATGTAATGGGGTTTGCAAACCATTGTGTATGTACTGTTTGGCTTTTTATTATTGTTGTAATTCCATGTGGAAAGGTAAATTGGGTTCCTTTTGCTTCATGTTAGCCAGAAGCCTCCTTCATTTTTCTTATTTTTTTTTTAATTTGGGCTTTATATTGTCTTTGCATTTTGTAAAATTAAATTTGATTGTATATAGTTCTGTTACAATTTTATGTATGCTTCTGCTTGATTTTAGTGTTTGAAATTCTATTTTAAATATTAGCTTCCCTTTTCATTTACTTAGATTTTAAAATTAATTTTATATTTCAGTTTTCATATGTTCTGCTGTTCAGTTACTTCTTTATCAATATACTTGTATGTTGTCTTCACTAGTTGTGTCATATAATCTGTATGTTCTCAAAAATTTTCAAGACCACAATTCAGTTTTGAAATTATTCAAGACTTCTAATATTTATAACACATCTTTTCTGGTGTGGGGGCAAATGGTGAAGTTTACTTTTTTTTTTTTTGGTTTACCTCTATTTTCCAATTTTTTTTTTCACTGAATTTACACTTTTATTACATAAGAGTTTATTTTGCAAGAAAAATGCTTTTCTGTTCTGTCTGGATTATTCATTTTTAAAGAAGACCTTATTGCTATGCTGCTGTATTTCTGTTTACTTCTCCTTGTCCTTGAAAGGCAAGAGATTTATTGAAGTCAAATATACCCTCCCTTCAAATGAGAGGTGTGCAATGTTCTTGGATCCTCCCTCTCCCCTTCTATATGGTATTCTAAAACAAAAATCTTCCTTTTTTATGTTAAACTGGAGAGCTTTTTGGTATAAATTTGTGTTATCATTAAAAAATCAAAAAGCCTTGGATCCACAAGAGAGGAACAAGGTCCTGTTGGAGGAACTTTATTCCTTCATCCCATAATGTGTGTGTGGAGATACCTCTTCTCCTAGGGATCAGGTTTCTAAATCCAGTCGTCTTACTCTCACCTCAGTTTGCTTGCATGAACAGCTCTTTTGATACTGTGGCCCAACTGCCTCAGTGCAACCTCCACCGCACCAGGGAGAAGTCCCCTGGGACTGCCATCTTTCCACTTAGTACACATATATTTTTAAATGCTTCAGTAAACATCTTTATCTTTCCCTTTGTATTGATTTCCAGGAGCATTATTACTTCCTGAGAGTGGTAGGCACATTTAACAAATATTTTCAAATTGGCCAGGCGTGGTGGCTCACGTCTGTAATCCCAGCACTTTGGGAGGCCGAGGCGGGTGTATCACCTGAGGTCAGGATTCGAGACAGCCTGGCCAACGTGGGGAAACCCTGTTTTTACTGAAATTACAAAATTAGTCAGGCGTGGTGGCGCGTGCCTGTAATCCCAGCTACTCCGGAGGCTGAGGCACAAGAATCTCTCAGAACCTGGGAGGCGGAGCTTGCAGTGAGCCGAGATCGCGCCACTGCACTCCAGCCTGGGTGACAGAGCGAGACTCTGTCTCAAAAAAAAGAAAAAAGCCGGGCGCGGTGGCTCAAGCCTGTAATCCCAGCACTTTGGGAGGCCGAGGCGGGCGGATCATGAGGTAAGGAGATCGAGACCATCCTGCCTAACATGGTGAAACCCCGTCTCTACTAAAAATACAAAAAAATTAGCCGGGCGTGGTGATGGGCGCCTGTAATCCCAGCTACTCAGGAGACTGAGGCAGCAAAATGGCGTGAACCGGTGAGGCGGAGCTTGCAGTGAGCCGAGATCGCGCCACTGCACTCCAGCCTGGGCGACAGAGCGACTGTCTCAAAAAAAAAAAAAAAAAAAAAAAAAAAAGAAAGAGGAAAAAGAAATGTTTTCAAATTACTTGCTTTTTAAAAAAAAAAAAAAAGCTGGGCTCCTTTTGCTCTTTGCTCTTGCCATTTTGATGTGGGGAAAAGCTATGCCGTCACTATACCAGTTTCTTGGGTAAACATTTTTCTTATTACTTTAATTTGCCTTATTTTGTTTACTAGTAAGGATAAATTTTCTTTGTGTGTGTGTGTGCTTGTGCCATTTGGAGTAAATTACATATTCAGATCCTTCAGCCATTTTTCTCTAGGATTTTTAATTATTCTGTGAAAATTTCTATGTTGCCCCTTACACATTAAGGTTATTAACCTTTTTATACACTTTACAGACTCTTCTTTATTGTTTACAAGTACACTAAGTTTTATTATTTTTTCTCTCTTGTTACACACACACACACAAACACACAGACCATTATACTATAACATTTTTAATCAAATTAATAAATATTTCACTTTTTAATTTCTTCCTTTTATTTTATTGGAAAACTCTTCTTCATGGAGAAATAGGATAACTAAATATAAAGAAATCTATCTTCTTGCTTCACTTAGTTGAATATTTGTTAACTGAATGAACAGGTAAATACAGATAAAATTATAGTTTCCCTCCTCCTATCCACCCACCCTGCATTGCTTTAACCACTTCCAAGGTCTCATGTTGTTGACATTAATATTTTATACCTCAAGAAGCAATGCTCACTCTTTTTAACAGCCAACATTACACCATTTTGTAGATCTGTTCAACTCCATTTCTGCTATCTCTGTAGATGGAGAAGGGTTAGTAAGACTGATTGACCGGGAGAAAGTGAAATGTAAGGTTACCCAAACTGAGGTAGGCAATACATTATCTCAAAACTTAGTGTTGTGAACCATCCATTTATTATGCCTTTTGATTCTGTGGGTAAGGAATATTGACAGGACACAACAGGGAAGCTATGCCTTTATTCTGCCATGTTTGGAGCCTAGTTGGACTCAAAGCCTAGAGCCATAGTTATCTGAAGGTATGCCCACACACATGGCAGGTGATTGAGTCTGATTGTCAGCAGAGTCCTAAACTGAAGATGTCAGCTGGAACACTTATCTGCTGGCTCTTCTTGTTGCCTGGGCTTCCCTTGCTATCATGGTGGGATCCAATAATAAATGTCCTGAAAGAAAACTGCGTTTCTTGTCATGAGCTACCCTTGGGAGACACATATCATCATTTCTGCCACATTCTATTTGTTAAAAATTAGTCATTAAATTTGGCCCATATCCAAAGAGAGGGAACAACGACCTATGCTTCTCAGTGGAAGAATGTCAATGTCACTGAAAATCTATTTCCAGTTTCTTTTCCTGTTAAACTTTCTGTCTCACTTGCTTCTCACTTTCAGTGGCTCCTCTTTTCTTCATGCCAATGAAGATGTAAAATGTTGATCCTTTTCTTTGATTTTCCTAAAAGAAACTCCCACAAGATATTTATATATGCAGTAGATTTTACTGGGGGTTTGGTGTCTGTGTAGAAGGGGACATCGTTGGTAGCAGTAGAGGGAATAATATAATAGCCACTATGAAGGAAATCATTAAAATTTGAATATAAACAACTCTGCTATTAAAGACCCCTTGGAATATTCCTGTCACCAAGAACGTCTGACTGATCTATATTTCTTTATTGGCATTCACCTCTGTCATGTGACATGATTTTCCTCTAATCTATCACTTCTCTTCTTCTCTTTTTCTGCTTTTTTACATGCCCATTTTCTACTGGTGCCATTACTATCGATATTTAGTTATTTTGTCACCAGCTTCCAGCAAGGGGAAGCGTATGTGGCACCTGAGCTCCAGGTCAATTATGGGCAATCCTACAAGGGCAGAAGCTGCATTCATTTGTAATTTTAAAAACAAATTTGCCTCGCCAAAAAAACTATCACATGAGTAAACAAGTAAGCACATAATTTTTTTTCAAACATGTTGATAATATTCTTTTTAGCATCAAAAATACCCTTTATTGCAAAGACACTACATTTGTGATAGTTTGAGGCTGGGTGCAGAGGCCCACGCCTATAATCCCAGCACTTTGGAAGGCCAAGGCGGGTGGATCACTTAAGGTCAGGAGTTTGAGACCAGCCTGGCCAAAACAGCAAAACCCCGTTTCTACTAAAAATACAAAAAAAAAAAAAATTAGCTGGGCATGGTGACACGTGCCTATAGTCCCAGCTACTCAGGAGGCTGAGGCAGGAGAATCACTTGAACTCAGGAGGCAGAGGTTGCAGTGAGCAGAGACCATACCACTGCACTCCAGCATGGGTGACAGAGCAAGACTCTGTCGCAAAAAATAAAATAAAAATAAAATATCTGATAGTTTGGGAGAAGAGCTTGATCTTGACTTTCTTGTTATTTTTCTCCTTTCTTCTTCTGGGTCTTGACAATTTTCCCCTAAAAATGTGTCAACCCAAGATGAGTGCTTAAGATTTGTGAAAGTTTTACATTTTCACATGAAGTGTGAATTAATTGTTTTATGTGTAAAGGGGATTCATAAGAGTTGAGATTGAATGTTTAAAACAGCTGTTCTCAAAGTGATATACTCCAAAGGAAATATTTATTTAGCATTCAGGGCACCTCAATTCACTCTAGAACAATAAGGGAAAACATGATTGAGTCCTTTCTAAATTTTCAGTGTTCTGTGACTTGAATCCAGGACAACATTTTGCATTTTTAGTCTTCATAAACATGAGAAGTTGTAATGCGCCTGAAAGGTATTGAGTTGGGAAGATTATATTTAACATAAAATATTCTACACCATCAACACACAAGAAGTTTTCTTTCAGTTGAGAAATTAGTTTTAAAACCCATCGACTTGGTAGTAAAGGCCACCTTTGTAAGAGTGGGGTATAATAAGAAAAGTCATGCCTTCAATTTCTTCTCACTGGGAAGACAGTGCTTGAATCAGTGATGAACAATCTAAGGCAATTTCCAATGCTTACAAATGGTAAATTGTGTGGTACACATTATAAGTACTATGGGTTTTGAGAAGAGGAAGTCAATGAAAAATAATGAGTAAGGCTAAGCTTCATGGAACACATAGGAGAATCCTATAGGTAGAATTTGGATGGAATCTTTCTAACTAACTAATAATATGTCATAAGGGTTTCTGGTCATTTAGGAGTAGCAGTAGATATACTGTTAAGTAAAGGAGGTGAAAACATCAGGGCTTCACTTGTCTTAGCCCTCTGAGTGCAAGAATTTATGCAGTATTCCAGGTGGGGAGGAGAAGCAAGGTAAGCATGCCAAAAGCTTATCTATATAAGTGCTTCTGGTAGGTTACCTAAAGAGATATCAAAAGCCTCCAGTTGTTTACTATTATTTATTTTTTCATTCAAAGTAAATATTCATTTTCATATCTATTTCTATATCTGTTATTTTATGCTCTTTTCCTTAAAAGAGTCCTCAATTTATATAACTCAGACACCATAAAACCTAGGTCCACCCTTGTTTGAAGATAATCATGGAATCTGCAAGCTAGAGGTTAATTTAGTGCAGTTCTCTTTGATCACAAAGAGGCAGCTGATTCATAGCTTGTTAGTAGCAGAACTAAGAACAAAACTGGGAAGCTCTGTCCTTTACACAGCAGGTCTAGTATAGGAATCACATTTAATGACTCTTCATTTGGCTCCCCAAAGTTATCCAGATCTGATCTAATAAAATATGTCAATGAATTATGTCACTGATAAAGTTAAATGCTTAAAATCTGCTGTATAAAATGGCTCTGGCAGCATCTACCTTTCTTCTGTGGATATTATAGTTTCTTAATTACTACACAGCTGAAATGCCTAGAGTTTAGAAATTGGAATGAGTTCATATAAGCACTTACATTATCAGGAAATATAAATAGCTCATTTATTCATGGTAGCATTACTGTGTTCCTAATATAGTTTTTATTGATGGACACTTGAACTGTATCAATCCACTTAAAATTCAGAATGGTTCTTTTGTGCATGGCTTTATGGCAAAAGCAGTATAATTTAATTTAATATAATCTTTTAAAAACAATGATGTTTGTTTCATAAATGAATATTTTATATGTTGTGTTTAATTAAAATAAAACTATGCTACTGATCTAGAAAACACAAAACAGACTTGAGTTCATATTTATGAAGTGTAGCAATATTGGCAAGGCACAACTTATCTTGTTTATGAGACATGCTTGCTATTACTTGTACAGATTGCAGTCATTTTATTGCTGAGCTTTACATGGTTTACAACCCAACAAATGCAATGAAACTATCATGAGGAAAATAAGCCTATAAAATTTTTTTTTAAAAAGAAGGTGGCACTCACAGATTAAAATGCAGTTTTTGCTGAAACACTGGTAGGTTTTGAACTGTTACATCCTTTAAGGCAGTGGGTTTCTGGATGTATCTCTAAATGAAAGGGAAAAGGACGAGATAAGACACTAGGCTATTTTTAGTGCCTCTGCTTTGAGCATAATTCCCTGGAGACCTTCTTGCTTTTGCTTCTACTCTATTGATAGGTTCCAGAATTCCAGGTAGACATAGAAATGTTTTTGACAAAGAAACTATTTGAAAACGAGGAAATGGCTTTACATGAGAAAGGAAAGGGATGTGGATGAAAACATTTCTGTCTCCTAATTTAAAGTGAGCAAAGTACATATTGACTTGGTTTATATTTCTGTAAATTGTTGACATGGAGCAGGAGTGAGAAATTGTTGTAAGGTATCTGCAGGTGTTCTAGGTATAGCTCACATCCCATCTGTTATCATGTACAGACTCATTTCATGGGTTTTTGTCTCCTCTAATCCCCTTTGCCAGGGATTATGGATGCCGCCTACCTCTGGACTCAGGCCCACTGCAATTTTTCCTGTTTTTCTGGTTGCTTATTGCTCAACCAACCAATACTTAAAATGTTCTTTCTTTGTGAGATAATCACAGTAGGAAGCCAGCAATGCGGTCTCACTGCCATTAAAAGTCATGCCTCGTGAACCTGGGTGTCTACATAGCAGAACCTACCCACTTCAACAAGCCTGAGTACCCCAGCACCCTGTTAGGTTAATGCCAGGCCAGGATGTCACGGTGCTTGACTCTGGGACTCTACCATACTGCCTTGCTACTTAAAAAACTGGCCCTTTTCTTATTACTGTTTCATTCCCATACCTGTTCTACTTCCCCTACTCATTCACTGCCTGCTAGAGGCTGGTGTCTTGCCTTGAATGGATGATTTTTTCCTGGACTGTGCTAATAACTATCGCCTTCCAGACTTTAAATATCTCCTATTTCAGTGTCCCATCTATTACATTTTTTTTGGTCCCTCCTTTCCCACTTCATCCCTGACTTCCATATAGAATCAATGATACATTAAGCTATACTTGAAATTGTATAGTGTATCATGCTGGAAATTGACTGTTACACCACCAAGCTGTGCTCAGAGGGGTAAGCCCTATGCCTAGATTTGTTTCTCCGTACCCATAACCAATAGTCAACTTCAGCTGCATATCTGCAGCGTTTGTAAGTTTGAGGCCTCAGCAGTTCTCTTATTAAAATGGCCTGAATTGAAATTGGTCATGACTTCACCTGATGGTTTTCTTTTCCTGTGTACACTAAAATAAGTCCACATAGGCACTCTGCAGGCAAAATACAATTTTAGTTATTTTGTTAATAGATAATACATGTATGCGGTACAACATTCAAAATTTCCACAATAGAAATTAGTGGCTTTTATCTGTGACACCTCCCACCTCACTTCCACTCATTCAGTTTACTCACTAGATATAACCATGGTTAATAGTACTTTACCATCCTTTCTGAGATAACATATGCATATGTAGTATATACAAACATATGTGCATATGGTGAGTGTATGTGTCTATTTATATGTGTATTATATATATAAAATTACATACACATGCACACATATTTTACTCAAATGGAAGCATACTAGTAGACTATTCTATACTTCTCTTTTTTTAACATTACACCTTGAAAGTCATTCTATGTTATATATAAAGAGCTGTCTCATTCTTTTAATAGCCTCACAATATTCCGTTGTAGGACTGTTTTCTATTGATAGATATTTAGAATTTTTCCAATATTTTATAATACAACCAAAGCTACAATGAGTATTTTTCATTTTGGAATATGCTGGGATATATGTATTAATATGAAAATTATGTGAAAGTGCTGGGTTGATGGTTCTATGCACTTATAATTTTGATAGATATTGCTAATTTTCCTCAACTGAAGTTGTACTATTTTACAGCTAGAAATTCTTGAGAATGTCAGTGTATCCTAAGGAGCATGGAAGAAAACAGATGCATGAATTGGGTAATATGAAGAAGACTAAGTAAAGGAATTATTTACAAAGTATGGGCAGGATACAGAAACCCCAAGGCTTTCCATGGAATATATATAGAGGTGGGGGTGAGGGGCTGAAGTTACCACTAGGGGACCTGAGGGTGCAAGAGGAGGAAACACTCACTGGAGCCTGCAGGCAGAGAGGGTTGTGTTCAGAGGGCCACCTGAAAGGGGCTTTGAATTGGGGACATGGAGGCAGCCAGCCAGAAGCAAATCCTCAGAAAGGAAGCCTAGGGAGTAAATAATTTCGACCACACTCTCCTTCCTCCCTCTGATGGCTTGCTGATACCATCCATTGCCCAAACTTGACAGATGGCCAGAGATTAAACCAGACCCTTAATATAATCCCCACAGGTCAGCCGCCTGAAGTACAGAGCAGGGTAGAGAAATGGGGCTAGAAGTACAAGCAGGACATCTCCAGCTCAGCTGACCTCTTCACACCATCACCGACACACTGGTCTACACTATTATTTATACTATGTATCTGAGAGGTGAGATATTATGTATACATTTCTCTTAATATGAGTGGGCAGTGAATCTCGTGAAATAAGTAAGAGATAATTTCATATCTTTTTTCTTTTTCTGGGTAGTATCTATTTCTAACCTTCCTCTTTTACATATATATGTATTTTACTTTTTATTTTTGAAATGATTTTAAACTTCAGAAGTTACAAAACCAGTATGAAAAATAGTCAGAGTTCCTGTGTAGCTTTCATCCATATATGCAAATTGTTAACATTTTAGCATACTCGCCTTATTTCCATTTTCTTTCTCTCTCTCTCTTCTTATATATATGTGTAATTATATGTCAATTCATCAATCTAGTATATGTGTACATATATACAAACATACATATCACTATATGTGGTGAACCGCTTAAGAATGGTTGCAAACATGATACCCTTTAAGTGAGTATTTTCTGAAACAAGGCATTTTTTTCCCACTTAGCTGTGAGTGCAAAAATCAGGAAATCAATATTGTTCCATCATTACCATCTATTAAAAATTTGTCCTGTTGTCCACATAGAGTCATTCTTGTATTTGAATGTGGTTTCTCTTTAGTGTCCTTTAATCTAGTATAGTTCTTCAGTCTTTTCTTCTTTCATGATTGTATTAGTCAGGGTTCTCTAGAGAAACAGAACCAGTAGGATACTTATAGAGGTGCTTCTCTGACATTGCAAGTTTGGTTCCAGACCACCACAATAAAGTAAATATTGCAATAAAGCGAGTCACCCTTTTTTTTTTTTGGTTTTTCAGTGCACATAAAAGTTATATTTACACTATGCTGTGGTGTATTAAGTGTACAATAGCATTAGGTCTACAAAAACAATGTGCATACCTCAATTAAAACATGCTTTATTACTAAAAAATGTCAGCAATAATCGAGCCTTCAGTCAGTTGTAATCTTTTGCTTGTGGAGGGTCTTGCCTCAATGCTGATGACTGCTGAGTGATCAGAGTGGTTGTTGCTGAAGGTTAGACGGTTGTGGTAGTTTCTTAAAATAGGACAACAATGAGTTTGTAGCACCAATTGACTCTTTCTTACATGAGAGATTTCTCTGTAGCATGTAATACTCTTTGATAGCATTTTACCCACAGTAAAACTTTCAAAATAGGAGCCAATCCTCTCAAACCCTGCTGTTGCTTTATCAAGTAAGTTTATGTAATATTCTAAAACCTTTGTCGTCATTTCAACGATATTCACAGCATCTTCACCAAAAGTAGATTTCATCTCAAGAAACCATTTTGTTTGCTCATCTATAAGAAATAACTCCTCATCCATTCAAGTTTTATTATGAGATTGCAGCAATTCGGTCACATCTTTAGTCTCCACTTTTAATTCTACATCTCTTGCACTTTCCACCACAACTGTATACTACCTCTACTGAAGTCTTGAACCCCTCAAAGTCATCCATGAGCTTTGGAAGCAACTTCTCTCAAACTCCTGTTCATGTCGATATTTTGACCTCTTCCAATAAATCATGAATGTTCTTACTGGCATTTAAAATGGTGACTCATTTCCAGAAGGTTTTCAATTAACTTTGCCCAGATCCATCAAAGGAATCACTACCTGGGGCAGCTATAGCCTTATGAAATGTATTTCCTAAATAATAGACTTGAAAGTCAAAATTACTCCTTGATCTATGGGCTGCATAATGGGTATTGTGTTAACAGGTATGAAAACAATATTAATTTCCTTGTACATCTCCATCAGAGCTCTTGGGTGACTAGGTACATTGTCAATGAGCAGTAATCTTTAGAAAGAAAGCTTAATTTCTAACCAGTAGGTCTCAATAGTGGGCTCAAAATATTCCTGTAAACCATGTGCTGTAAAACAGATGTGTTGTCATTCATGCTTTGTTGTTCCATTTATGGAGCACAAGCAGAGTATATTTAGCATCACTCTTAAGGGCCTAGGATTTTTGGAGTGGCAAATGAGAAATGGCTTTAACTTAAAGTCACCAGCTACCTTAGCTTCTAACAAGAGTGTTAGCCTGTTTTTTTTTTTGTTTTGTGTTTTTGTTTTTTTGGGTTTTTTTTTGTGAAGCTTTGATGCCAGGCATTGATTTCTCTAGCTATGAAAGTCCCATATAAAGGATTTCTTTCAATAGAAGGATGTTCTATCTACGTTGAAAATCTGTTGTATATTGAAGCCTCCTTCACCAATGATCTTGGCTAGATCTTCTGGGTCACTTGCTGCTGCTTTTACTTCAGCACTTGCTATTTTACCTTGCACTTTTATGTTATAAAGACAGTTTATTTCCTTAAACCTCCGGAACAAACCTTTTCTAGCTGCAGCCTTTTCTTCTGCAACTTCATCACCTCTCTCAGCTTTCATAAAATTGATAGGAGTTAGGGCCTTTCTCTGGATCAGGCTTTGGCTTAAGAGAATGTTGTGGCTGCTTTGATCTTCTATCTAGACCACTAAAACTTTCTCCTTATCAGCAAGCAGTAAGTTGTTTTGCTTTCTTATCACTTGAGCGTTCACTGGAGAAGCACTTTTAATTTCTTTCAAGAACTTTTCCTTTGCATTCACAACTTGGCTAACCATTTGGCACAAGAGGCCTAGCTTTCTGCCTATCTCAGATTTTGACATACCTTCCTCACTGAGCTTAATTATTTTTAGCTTTTGATTTAATGTAAGAGAAATATGATTATTCCTTTCACTTGAACACTTAGAGGTCATTGTAGGGTTATTACTTGGCCTTATTTCAATATTGTTGTGTCTTAGGAAATAGGGAGGCCTGAGGAGAGGGAAAGAGATGGAGGAAAATAACCAGTTGTTGGAGTAGTCAGAACACACACAACATTTATTGATTAAACTCGCCATATTATTATGGGCATGGTTCATGACACCCCCCCATCCAATTACAAAAGTAACATCAAAGATCACTGATCGCAGATCACCATAACAGATATAACAGTAATGACAAGGTTTGAACTATTCCAAGAGTTGACAAAATGTGACCCAGAGACACAAAGTGAGCACATGCTGTTGGAAAAATGGCACCAATAGGCTTGCTTGATGCAATGTTGCCATAGACCTTTAATTTGTTATACACACACACACGCACACACATCTATGGAGTGTAATAAAGCAAAGTGCAATAAAACAAGGTATACCTGGCTGGGCGCGGTGGCTCAAGCCTGTAATCCCAGCACTTTGGAAGGTCAAGACAGCCAGATCAAAAGGTCAGGAGTTCAAGACCAGCCTGGCTAATATGGTGAAACCCCGTCTCTACTAAAAATACAGAAATCAGCCAGGCGTGGTGGTGGGTGCCTCTAGTCCCAGCTATTTGGGAGGCTGAAGCAGAAGAATCGCTTAAACCTGGGAGGCAGAGGTTGCATGAGCCAAGATCACGCCACTGCACTCCAGCCTGGGCGACAGAGCGAGACTCCGTCTCAAAAAAAAAAAAAAAAAAGAAAAGAAAAGAAAACAAACAAAAACAAAACAAACAAACAAACAAACAAAACAAGGTATACCTGAAAGGTGTGCCTGCTGAAACCTTACTTTCAGCAGGTTTACCTCAAAAACGATGCTGTGTTTATTTCATTATATCACATCAGGTTGTATGCAACATTGGTAATGTTACTACTACTGGTAATGTTAAATTGTATTACTTGAATGATACAGCTTCTGCTAGGCTTCTTCACTGTAGAGCTAATTAATAAAAAATTGTGCTCATTAATTAATGAATAATTAAGTATCTTGTGGGAATATGCTTTGAGATTTTCACTGAACAGTACAGTCCTTCCTTCCTTCTTTCCTTCTCTTCCTTCCTCCCTGTTTTCCTTCCTTATCCCCTTCTTTTCTTCCTCCTTTCCTTCTTTCCTCTCTTCCCTACTTCCTTTCCTCCCTCCCTCCATCCTTCCTTTTGTCCTATCTTCATGTATTTGTGCTAATCAGGTTTTACGCAGAGAAGCAAGACACTAGGAGATATATATATAAATATAAATATATATATAATAAAGGATTTATTATAAGAATATGACCAAATGCAATAGTGGAAACTGGTTGCACAGTCTTGTGAGCCTTTTGATTCTGTGTCTGGAGCTGGATTCTGAATCCTACGGGATAGACAATCAGGAAAGGCCAATGGACATAAAGTGGGGGAAGCAAGGATAAGCTAGAATCTATAGGGATAGAATGGAGTCCCTTGGTCTCTCGTCACCTCCAAGCCTCCAATTAGATTTTGGGATATTCTGTGGGAAAGGTCAGTGCCCTTGACCATGGGGCTAATCATGTACCTCTCCAGGCACCAGAGAGATGGAGGGAGGCCAAAGATCTCATAGGAGTCGGTGACCTGCAGACCTGGTTGCACCCTTCTGACACAAGGTGAGCCAATAATGTGAGTGAGCTGTAACAGCATCTTGTTCCTTGCACCAACCTTCTAAGCATAAAGGAATACTTCTGTTCATATACCTTTGTATTCCGAATCTTATGCAAATGATCACTTCTGGCCCATGCTAATTCAGAATTACGCAGGGAAGGGAATTCTGGGAAATGTAGTTACAGATTGACCAAGTTGACACAATACAAACCCACCATGGTATTTATAACAGTATGAATTGATGAATTCCTATTTTACTCAAAGGATTACTATCTATTACAGCTATTATTTATTTTGATGCTCAAATCATTTCAGACTTGCCCAGTGGAAGCCTTTCATACTAACTCCCATATTCTTTTGACATTTTTTCCCATTATTATTGTAGTATTTCTTTACTTTCTGGCACCAAAAGATGTTCCAGGCTTGTACCATTTGACCCAGCAATCCCATTACTGGGTATATACCCAGAGGATTATAAATCATTCTACTATAAAGACACATGCACACGTAGGTTTATTGCAGCACTGTTCACAATAGTAAAGACTTGGAACCAACCCAAATGCCCATCAATGATAGACTGGATAAAGAAAATGTGGACATATACACCATGGAATACTATGCAGCCATAAAAAAGGATGAGTTCATGTCCTTTGCTGGGACATGAATGAAGCTGGAAACCATCATTCTCAGCAAACTAACCCAGGAACAGAAAACCAAACATTGCCTATTCTCACTTATAAGTGGGAGTTGAACAATGAGAACACATAGACACAGGGAGGGGAACATCACATGCTGGGGCCTGTTGGGGGCTGGGGGACTAGGGGAGGGATAACATTAGGAGAAATGCCTAATGTAGATGACAGTTGATGGGTGCAGCAAACCACCATGGCATGTATATACCTATGTAACAAACCTGCATGTTCTGTACATGTATCCCAGAACTTAAAGTATAATAAATAAATATGTATATATATATTTCATTCCGGTGATTATATAGAAAGCACATGACATCTAAAAGTGATTAAAGGAGGGAATCTAATATATCAAATATATCATATCAAAAATATATTTTTTCATGTAAAGTTTATATATTTTTGTTTATATATCTCATAAATATATATATAAACTTTGTATTAAAATATTTTAATATAAATTTTGTGGCTTTTGTGCCTCAGAATTTAGGGTGGAAAAAGGAGAGAGTGAATATCATATTTGAGAATAGTTTGAAAACTAAAATCAGAAGCCACAGAAAGTTACATGTGGAGTAGGTAGGAGCTGCTTTGAGCCCAGTTCTTCATTCTGTTATAGTTCTCCTAATATTTCCTCCCAGGGCTTCCTCTGTATCATAAGACTGGGAACTACTCCCCTGTTGAGACTCAAAGCCTCTCCTTCTGGAGGAAGTCTGTGTAAATCCTATCACTAGCCAATTATGAATAATAATTCTCTACATTATACTCAGCTCTGCCTTGTATTTCTATAATATCATCTCTATAAGAATATATTTCATTTATGAGTTTTCATGTCGTAGCCTCTACAAGACTAATTTACCATAGGACAGGAATTATATCTTATTTCTCTTTGTGTTTCCAGTGTCAAGTTCAGGGCCTGGCAAATGGTAAGTGCTCAATAAATGTTTGTAAGATGAATGAATGAAAGAATTTGCTGGTTTCCCTTCAATATTATTGGCTTTTGGGTAGTGAAAAGGGAGCACGTTTCCAGTCTAACCGTTTAATCTATATTAATCTCCCCATCCCAACTATTAATGCAGTGGTAAACCTGACCATCTTGGTTTTGTTTATCTAGTTCATTTTTTGGCATGGAAAGGATGGAGAGATGAGTTTCAGATGCTGGTTCTATGCCATCCGTCAGACATGTCCTGTCCCATGCCATGTACAGACACATTCTGTTCACCAGCTGCTGATTTCTGTTCGTTCTCAGCACATTGTTTCCTGGGCCAATGGTGGTGGTGCTGCTGCTGCTGCTACTGGCCTCTTTTCTGCTACAGTGTCCCCTAATCACATCACACAGATATAAAATGTGTTATCTATCATCCCTTCTGTCCTCCGCCTTTTTTTCCCCGTCTGAGAAATAATAGGGAAAAAGGAATATGCCTGCCAGTGTATGTTTTGTAAACTTTCCCTGTCCTCGTGATTTAACCCCTAGTTTCTCTTTGAAGAGGATTAGGCACTCCTTAGAGACACCACCAGAATTTGGAATTGGAGCTAGTGCTTGGAGCAGATTTTAAAAATCACTCTGGGGATTTAAATTTGCATAAATTTAAATATTGGGGTCACAAGGTTTTAGCACTAAGCCTGTAAGGGTGAATGCACTACAATTAATTAATTATTGCAGCTACAATGTTCACATTATAATTTGCTGATAAGGAAAGGAAAAAATGGTATAAAACTTACAAATTTAATCTGTCGTCTTTGTCACAACCTGGCTTATGAGGGGCGGCCTCATGAGATTCTCTTAATATTACTTTTCTCCCCTTGAGCTATTAAGATGCTTGCCTCCCAAAATCTACCTGTAATTTCTAGCACTTCAACCAGTATAAACTTTGAGTAGACATGGCCTCTCCCAGCATCTTAAGTCCTCCCGACCTTCCAGGCAGTGAAGAAAGAATACCTTTGGGAATTCTTCATTCAAATACTAGTATAGTCTTGAGGGGGTAGAGTGGGGAGGAAGACACTTAGATTTCATGTCTACTTTTTGCCTCTATTTTTAAGGCCAAAGCATGGTTGGCATATGCTCTCTGACCATCATTAATTCATTTTTTAAAAGTTTAGTACTGTTATTTAGAACTTAGCAGTCAGTAGGCACTGAGGCTATGCAGAGACAGGGCATGGTGCCTGCCTGTCCTGAATTGCTGCAGTCTGGAGGGAAAGGTGTATATGCAAACCAGTTTTTGATTGCCCTCCACAAAGATCAAATTTTAATGTGCCCTCTACAGAGCAAGCACTGCAGGAACAATGGGCAGCTTCTTTCACTGTAAAGTCATCAATGAGGTCTTCCTCAAGGGAGTAGCTCATAGGCTAATGAGTTAGTGTCAAAATGTCAAATGAGTCAAAATGAGTTAGTAAGGCAGAGAACAGATAAATGTTTAGATATATGTATGGTGTTCAGATATGGATTGTTCAACAATTGTAGATCTTGTATGTCTATTGGGTAGGGGTCATAGCAATAACTGAGATTTATTAAATACTTAATAGTAGATCCTTTATTATGTTATCTTTACTTCTCTCCCAAAACATTGATGGCAGGTATTTTTTATCATAATCTACCCATTTTAAAACATAAGGAAATTGATTTCAGAGTGGTTCAGCAACTTGACAAAAGCTGAGTATATAGAAGAATCAGGGTTTGAATCTAGAACTCTCTTTTTAACCATTAATGTTTTAGTATTACAAATATATGTTAGGGAGAAGAATTTAAGCGGGGGTTGGAGATGTAGAGAGATGAAGTGAAAGAAGAAGAAAGTAGCATATCATGAAGCGTTTTGTGGGCCAAATTAGGAATCTTGGCTTCTATCCTGAGAGTAACAAAGTGCCTCTTGAGAGCTTTCAGCTAGTCAATGTCATGATCTGAATTTAGAAAGATATCTCTGGCTACAGGTTTAAGAGGGCCAAGATCATAGGCAAGGAGACCTGTTATTGAATTGATTCAGTTGAGGTATGACAGATGAGTTTGCACAGCTCATTAGTAGCAGATAAGCCACACCAAAAAGTCATCTGCTTTTATAATCATCTTGATCTTACTTCCTATACAGGTCTTTGGTATCAGCTGGTTCCTCTTATTCCACTCCAAGCCATTCCTTCCAGTTTTTAATTGATTTCCTTCCAACCTGCTGAAGAGCTCTTTCTTCTGGAGCCTTGCATTGGACTGCCTGTTAATTTGGCATTGCCAAACCAGCAGTTGTCATTTTGATAATTTAATATTTACCTCACTGAAGTAACCTGAGATTTGTGATCTAACTTGAATTTATTACTTTTAATTTAAATGCATATCAATCATAGATTTGAAAAGTGTGCTTGCATGATTCTTTTTACTTTGTAAAAATATATAATGCTTATCTCTCTATGCAGTTGCACGTACTGCCTGTGCAGCACAAAGAATGTTAAGACTCTACCAGCTCAATTCTTTTCAAGAGAATGGCAGTAAACTACCATTTTAAACATGGGAAAAAGGAAGCTGTTACGTAGCATAGCTGGCCAAGAATAAGATCTAGAAATCTAAGTGGTAGGAGCATGGCAGTATGTGGTAAGTCAGGCTGGATCCAGAGTTAGGGGTCTGCGAAGGACTTGGTGGCTGTGGGTGATAAGGCAAGCCATGAATTCAACCCAAGAATTACATGAAGGTTGGAAGGTTCAGAAAGACTTTGGGAGATCAAAGCATCAGTTAGGGAAGCTGTTAGAAGTAGACCTAGAACTTTAAATGTGGGGAGGATGGTTTACTTTGTTTCCTTTTCTGTGTTGGCTTTTAGGTATGAGCTGCTCAGAGTCCACAGCTGTGGCTGTGGTCAGAGGACAAGTTAGCGTTCTTAGTGTATAGCTTGATCCTCATGGAGTGAGACCAGAGCTCTTGGGGGCTGGTCAGGGGCCTCTCACTGAGAAGACAACTGAACTTCTCACAGCAGTGCCAAGATGATTGGTCTATTCCGAAAATGCAAGTCACAACCGGACAGCCCAAATAAGTGTATGATAAGTCCTAAAGATCTTTATATAGAGCTCTGCAGTTTATAAAACTCTTTCCATAGACAGTATGTCATTTGATCCTTATATCACATTCGTGAAAATTTGTCTTTAATAGTAATGCCATTATATTAATGGAAGGGCTTCGACCAGATCCTCTAACAACAAATCCTGTCTCTCATTGAAAGACTCTGGTGGGAGAGGTAGTGTGGGAATGCTGAGTGGTTTTCCTGGATCATTGGAATTATTATTCGGGAATGCACACCATTTTATTCTGTCAGCTTTTACACCTTTCTGACTATCCCATATCTTACAGAAGAACTGTCTCAAGTATTAACTGCTTTATATCCCCTGAAACATTTCTAATCAGAAGTGATTGCTCTCCTCTTTGGCCTTCCATAGCACACTTCCTTTGTATCTTTCTGTGGCAGTTATATTTTCTTGCCATGTGTCATTGATTTTGTATATGCCCATAAGCAAAGTTTATACATTCTTCCCAAAGCCAGATATAGTAACATGCTTAACACCATGAATATATACCACTTATATTCAACAAATATGTGAACATGTCAGAAAATTCCCACTGTATTTGATTCTTCTAGTGTTGAATGCTGGGATTGAAATGCCAAAAAGTATAAAAAGAAAAGTAAAAAAAAAAAAAAAGACTAAGATAGAGATGTATTGATAAAAATGTCTACCTTGTTTTTCATTCTCGTACTTGAGGAGTTTAATACATCGCCTATTAGAATTGAATATGTTTATTTAACACTAGCACATGCAGACTCATTTACACACACGAAGATTTGACTTAAATGCTCATGGTGTTCAATAATACCATAACTTTCTTTAAGTTGGCAGAAAGGTGGCCAAAGGAGATGGAGATATAAAGGGAGACAAAGCTAGAAGTTAGTTACAGGTGGGAGAGAGGTCCTGATATAAAGAATTTTTACCAGGCTGGGCGTGGTGGCTCACACCTGTAATCCCAGCACTTTGGGAGGCCGAGGCGGGTAGATCACGAGGTCAGGAGTTCAAGACCAGCCTGACCAACATGGTGAAACCCCATCTCTACTGAAAATGCAAAGATTAGCTGGGTGTGGTAGTGTGTGTCTGTAATCCCAGCTACTCAGTCAGGAGGCTGAGGCAGGAGAATCTCTTGAACCTGGGAGGCAGAGGTTGCAGTGAGCCAAGATTGTGCCACTGCACTCCAGCTTGGGCAACAGAGTGAGACTCCATCTCAAAAAAAAAAAAAAAAAAGAATTTTTGCCTAAGGGATCACAGGAGAAACTAACACTGGGAAGGGGACCTGAAGGATGTGGGAGGACAGCCATGCCTAAAAAGCTCAGAAAGGCCTTTGGATGTGGTCTTCACATCTAGCAACCCTGTGCTATGTGTAGAGAATGAACCTGTGGATTAAGATTTAGTAAAAACAGCAGATTGCCATCTCCAGGTGCAGGTCATTGAAGTCACCAGCTTCACTGGGAAATCAGGGATTTTTTGGTTTTGTTTTTGTGTTTTTTTTTTTTTTTTTTTTTTTTTTTTTTGAGATGGAATCTCACTCTGTTGCCCAGGCTGGAGTGTAGTGGCGTGATCTTGGCTCACTGAAACCTCTGCCTCCTGGGTTCAAGTGATTCTCCTTCTTCAGCCTCCCAAGTAGCTGGGATTATAGGCACCCACCACAACGCCCAGCTAATTTTTGTATTTTTAGTAGACACGGGGTTTTGCCATGTTGGCCAGGCTAGTCTCGAACTTCTGACCTCAGGTTATCCACCTGCCTCAGCCTCCCAAAGTGCTGGGATTACAGGCGTGAGTCACCACGCCTGGCTCAGGTAGGGATTTCTATCTTCTCTCTGGTGGTTTGATAGTATTTAGCTGTAATTCTTTTAACTCTGGTTTCAGGACCAACAGCTTCAGCATCAGCTGGAACCTGTTAGCAAAGTAAATGCTCAGATCCCACACTAGACTTACTGAATCAAAAACTTAGGCTAGGGCCCAATAAGGTGTGTTTAATAAGCCTTCATGGTGATTCTTATGCTCACTAAAGTTTGAAAGCTAGTGAACTAGAAGAAAGTTTAAAAAGTGGGTTGGGGTAAGGCTGGGGAAGGGGATAAGTGTTTAATTAGAGATTCTTAGGAAACGAGTTTAAAGAAAATTAGACTGAATGAGTTAATTCCAAGCAGAAGGCCATGCCACTTAAAGCTCTTGGTTAATTTGATGATGAGAAAATCAGAATTAGATGCTTTCATATATTGCCTATCCCTGCTTCTTTAGCCAGGAATCTTGAGGTCTCTGGGTGAAGCCAATATGGAAAGTCCAGTTAGATTAATTTTCTAACTCTTGGTCCTTGTGTTTCATAAGACAGCATTTCATTTGGCATCCCCTCTGAGGCTCTGGCCACTCACTGATTTAATTAAAATCTAAATTTGGATGAGGCAACTTTTCCATAAAATACTATAATACTGATACATGTAGAATGCATTCTTCTTGGTATTGACTTCTCAGGATTGGATCTGTCCATTTACTGGATTAGGCTTTGGTAGGGGAGTGGCCTGCCCTGGGTACCAAGGAAAAGCTTGACATGAAGAAAAATCTTCTCTCTTCTCATTTGGAAATAGGACGATGACAACAAAAATGTTGAAAATATTTTTAAAATTTAGTTTGATGGAATGTCAAGCAGAGATGCATAGGTTCAGAAATATTTACATTTGAGAACCAGAAAATAATTGGAACAGAAATGCCTCTGCCCCCTCCCACCTTTTCTGTCAGCTGCTCAGTCATTTCCAAACGGTCTGAAGTTTCTGTACAATCATCTTGCTAATGACTGTAATTCATCACAAGAGGTGTTTAGTTTTGAAAATGAAATATGACTATATATTTTGGAGATTGATAGTGAGTGCTTATTTATTGATTATACTCCTAGTGTAAAAAAATAAAACAAATATTGCAGAGAAAAATGTGTTTTTCAAGGTCCATCACAATAGCTGATGTAAGTTGATGTGTGAGACTACCTGTGACTTTACTTAAAAGAAAACTGATTTTGGCTGTCGTTATGCACCCTTTTTTCAAAAACAATTTTGAGAAAACTTAAAGACATATAGGTCAAAGATTAGTAACAAGAATCAAATAAAGGAAACAAATCAATATTCTGACCATGAAGTTTCATACATTTGCTATCAATGAGCATTAGTTTGCCTCTGAGTTTCCTAATAACTGTGGCCAAATATGTATATTATATATATGAGAAGTCTCAAAATTGTCAATGAAGAACTGATTTTAAAAACAAATTTATTATCTGGAATTTTATGTAGAAGGTGCAGAGTAATATAATGAATATTGCTCTTTACAGTAGTTTTAAAATAAATGCAGAAATGACTGTCGTGGCTTTTTTTTTTTTTTAAAAAAAAAGGAGATGGGGTAAATTTAAGGTCAGAGAATTTAAGGGTATAATTCAGAGAAGGGGAATTATTACATGGGAAGTTAAATGAATGAAGTTCAAATGTGGAGGCTCCCTGTGATTCTTATGAGATATAAGATCAGAACTGAGAATACATGTATTCATTAGAATCTCTTCTCTATTGCTTCTCTCCAGAAGGCTTTAGTTAGAAGTTAAGGTGGTATCAGTTTAAAGTCATTCTAATTTCTGATATGCAGATATGATATGATACTGGCTTAATATAATTTCATATAATACAATTTCATAGACTTTTTAGACCAGAAGGACATTACGTAGGGTTGTTATTCTGTTAATGAAATGAGAAGGTGAAGGGTATTCTTGCCCAGGAGAAAAAGATTCTACCATTAAGAGAGAGGGAACTATGGGGACAGCACAAATTTTCCTCAGGAAAACATCTTCCGTTTTTTTTTTGTTTTTTTTTTTTGTTTTTTTTTTAAAAACAGCACTTGCAAAAGCACTTTATGGAGTACAGCAGAGAGAAGTTTGACCAACATATTATCTTTTTTTTTTTTTTTTTTTGAGAGGGAGTAGTCCCACTATGTCACCGAGGCTGGAGAGTGCAGTGCCATGGTCTTGGGTCACTGCAACCTCTGCCTCCCAGGTTCAAGTGATTCTCTTGCCTCAGCCTCCCAAGTAGCTGGGATTACAGGCTCGCACCACCATGCTTGGCTCTTTTTTGTACTTTTTTTAGAGACAGGATTTCTCCATGTTGGCCAGGCTGGTCTCAGTTCCTCCTGACCTCAGGTGATCTGCCCACTTAGGCCTCCCAAAGTGTTGGGATTACAGGCATGAACCATCACACCTGGCCCAACCAACATAATTCTTTAAGCAGCGCCTCTCTCCCTTCTCAGTAGAAAAACCAAGAGTTTATTTCCACATAAATGACACTAAGACCTTATTTAAAGTTGTCATTAATCAAAAGTTAGTTTTATTCACTTGAGATAGTGATAAGTTTTCATTCACACCAGGAGCGGTGGCTTACTCCTGTAATCCCAAAACTTTGGGAGGCCGAGGCAGGCAGATCACCTGAGGTCAGAAGTTCGAGACCAACCTGGCCAACATGGCGAAACCCTGTCTCTACAAAAATACAAAAAATTAGCTGGGTGTGATGGTGTGTGCCTGTATTCCCAGCAACTCAGGAGGCTGAGGCAGGAGAATCTCTTGAACCTGGGAGGTGGAGGTTACAGTGAACCGAGATCCTGCCACTGCACTTCAGCCTGGGTGACAGAACGAGACTCCGTCTCAAAAAAGAAAAAAAAAATTCATTCATCCGGGACAGTGGGATAAATAAACAAATAAGAATGCATTAATGGGGGACTTTCAGAGAAATCTGAATCTTTGGTTAAACTAAGCCAGTCCAACTCTTGTTTCTCTCTTTTTTTTTTTTTTTTTTTTGAGATGGAGTCTCGCTCTGTCACCCAGGCTGGAGTGCAGCAGCACGATCTCGGCTCACTGCGAGCTCTGCCTCCCGGTTTCACACCATTCTGCTGCCTCAGCCTCCCAAGTAGCTGGGACTACAGGTGCCTGCCACCACGCCCAGCTAATTTTTTGTATTTTTAGTAGAGACGGGGTTTCACCGTGTTAGCCAGGATGGTCTCGATCTTCTGACCTTGTGATCCACCCGCCTCGGCCTCCCAAAGTGCTGGGATTACAGGTGTGAGCCACCGTGCCTGGCCTTTTTTGTCTTTTTAATCCCTTAAGAATTCCACATTCTTCAAATAAAAGCAACTTCTTCCCAAGTGATCTTTCTTTTCCATATGCATTGAAAATCATCCAGTCTTAGAGAGCGTTTCAGGAAATTTAAGGAATTGTCAGCAGTATGCTTAACTTACTAATTAATCATACAAAAAAAATTCTAACTATTTGTCCTGATGATTGGAATGTTCACATTTAATTTGCCAAACAAAAGTTTAAAAACTGTATCGTTAGAAATGCTGCAGGCTTTGTAGTGTGGTTTTCCACTGGCTGAATGTTATAGCAAAGCCAAATGTTTATTAATTCTGTCACACTGCTAATAGAACTGTTCTTTTGATTCAACAAACAGAAGCCTGTGTTCTTTGGATGGTTATTTTATTTCCCATGGAGTCTGCATGCTGTTGGCTGACAATCACAATGGCTATGTATCTATTTGGCTCTACTGGAAAATAAAAAAGCAATTTTTAAAATTTGTTTTTGCATTAGTTCTGAAAATACATATTCAAAAATTCTTGAGAAAGTTTCTGGAAATTACTTTTTTTCCTGAGACACATTTTTTTTTAAATTGTAGAACTGCTAAAATAAAGACCAATGACGGACAGATGAAGTCTCGAGTGTTTTTCCAGTTGCGTTTGAGATACCCTTTTGAATCAATCATTGTCTTCTTTAATATATTGTTTTAACTATTTTATATATATATATATATATATAGAGAGAGAGAGAGAGAGAGAGACAGAGAGAGAGAGACAGAGAGAAACATTAACTTACCTACCACCCCGCACCCATATACACACCACACTCCATGGTTACTGCCTTACTCAAGAGGATGGGAATAATAAATAATAAAGCTGCCGTGACAAGACAGGTATAGAGAGTAGTCAAGCACATAGAGTGGAGCACAACTCTAGGTTCAAATGTCCTCTCTGCCCTTTTGGCCATGTGATTTTGAACAAATTACTTAATCTGTCCATGCTTTATTTTCCTCATCTATGAAGTGAGCATAAAGATAACATAACCGTGACTCTGTAAACCCAAAGTTTTGGGATTACAGGAGTAAGCCACTGCTTCTGGTGTGAATGAAAACTTATCTCACTATCTCAAGTGAATAAAACTAACTTTTGATTAATGACAGCTTTAAATAATGTCTTAGTGTCATTTATGTGGACTCTTCTGCAAGTGTGATATGAGGATTAACAAGTTAGTTCATGGAAGAGCACCAGCAGCCGGTATTGTAATTTATCGTCCTAGCCCTTGATGCCTTAATGCAATGCATTTGTGTCCTATAGTTTAACTTTGCTTGGATGCACCTTTTCCTAGGAGCATTCCAATGTAAGTGTAGTAAAGTTTTTCACCTCTTAAATTCTTCTGTTTACTTTTTTTTTTTTTTTGAGACAGGGTCTCAATCTGTCACCTAGGCTGGGGTGGTATAGTGGTGCAATCTCGGCTCACTGCAACCTCCAACTCCTGGGTTCAAGCAATTCTCCTACCTCAGTCTCCCAAGTATCTGGGACTACAGGTACACACCACCATGTCCAGCTAATTTTTGTACTGTTTGGTAGAGATGAGGTTTCACCATGTTGGCCAGGCTGGTCTCAAACTCCTGACCTCAAGTGATCCACCCAGTTCAGCCTCCCAAAGTGCTAGTATTACAGGCATGAGCCACCATGCCTGGCCACTTCTGTTTGCGTCTTATCATTGTTTTTGCTCTACTTTTAAACCATTAGCTTTCATTTTTTATTTCCTTTATTAGTTGCTCATCCTGCAATTTTCTGATTTTAATCTGTTGCAAATTGAGAAATCACATTATCAACCCAGTTAAAATTTGAAATAAATTGGGAGTAATTTGATTTAGAGTAAGAACTTGGAGGCCTCCCTCTGAGTAAAGCAAATCCTCTTGACCGCATAAATTTTGTACTTGGTGTTATCTATTTCACTTTCTAGGAACTTTTTTGCTTTAAAATGTAAAGGTGTTGCTGTTGAAATGAAATATGGAAATGTTTTAAAAAGTGAAGGTGTTAGATAAGTCACTTTGAAGAAAATGAAGTGTAATATTAAAATGAATTTCCTTCTGAATTTACTTTTGTTCATAGAAAGCCTGGCTACAGAGTAAAAAATGAGCTAGAGGAGGTGGTAAGGCACATGTAACAATATTTGCTACAGGAGTGTATGAGGAACCTAACGAATGAATTTAAATATCACCTTGACTGCATTTGAAATCCTGTGTGGCAATAGGTTCACTATCTCCCACTTTGCTTCCAGAAAATAGAATTGGTCACTAGGGATCACTACAAAAATTCTCAGATTGTCTTCCCAGACCAGGAGTGGCTAAATTTTGGAAATGCAAAAATTTTCTGCCTCATCTTAGACCTGTTGACTCAGAAACTCAGGGTGGGTCCAGCAATCTGTATTGTAACAGTCCTTCCAGGTAATTCTGATGCAGGCTAAAGTTTAAGACTCAATGGCCAAGGCTGGCAGTGATCAAGCCTGATTACATATTAGAATCACCTGAGGAACTCACCGCCCCGTGAATTCAATTATTTTAAGATAACAACCAAAGACCTCAGGTGATTTCACTGTAAACAAAGTCAACGTCTCTAGACCATGCTTACAAGCACTGAGCAAAATAAGTCACTGTTGCTTAAAAGCCATACTTTAAAAAGGCTCTGCAATAGATTGAAAGTTTGTATTTCTCAAAATTCATGTGTTGAAATCCTCACCCAAGTGTTGGTAATAGGTTGGGCCTTTGGGAAGCGATTAGGTCATGAGGGTGGAGCCCTCATGAAGGGCTTAAAAAGCCCCCTTGCAAAAGAGACCTCAGAAAGCTCACTAGCTCCCTTTCACCATTTGAGGACACAGCAAAAAGACAGCACCTATGAACCAGGAAGTGGGCATTCATCAGACACAGAACCTACCAGTGCCTTGATTTTGAACTTCTCATCCTCTACAACTGTAAGACATAAAATTATGTTGTTTATAAGCCACTTAGTCTATGGTAATCTTTGGTCCCTGAACTTTTTATACTAATATTTTACTATGTTTGCTTCAGCATGGAAGATATCTATTAAAATGCAAATGTTATCTGTGAGAGCTGATATCCAGAATTAATATACATTAATATCTTTTCTCCTACTAATCTAGCAGTTCTGTAGCCGTGTTTCTCAAATATTAGAGTGCATCAGAATCATGTGGAGGTGAGGTTAAACAAAGCTTGCTATGCCCCACCTTCAGAGTTTCTGATTTGGAAGGTCTGCAGAGAGACTCAATCATTTGCATTTCTAATAAGTTCTGGGTGAGATAGTGATGCTGGTCCTGGGAGCATAAAAACTATTGCTCCTTGTAAATTTGTTTAAGTTCCTTGTAGATTCTGGATATTAGACCTCTGTCAGACGAATGGATAGATTGCAAAAATTTTCTCCTATTCTGTAGGTTGTCTGTTCACTCTGATGATAGTTTCTTTTGCTGTGCAGAAGCTCTTTAGTCTAATTGGGTCCCATTTGTCAATTTTTGCTTCTGTTGCAATTGCCTTTCATGTTTTTGTCATGAAATCTTTGCCCGTGCCTCTGTTCTGAATGGTATTGCCTAGATTTTCTTCTAGGGTTTATATATTTTTGGGTTTTACATTTGTCTTTAATCCACCTTGAGTTAATTTTTGTATGAAGTGTTAAGAAAGAGGTCCAGTTTCAACTTTCTGTATATGGCTAACTAGTTTTCCCAGCACCATTTATTAAATAGAGAATTCTTTCCCCATTGCTTGTTTTTGGCAGGTTTGTCGAAGATCAGATGGTTGTAGATGTGTGGTCTTATTTCTGAGATCTCTATTCTGTTCCATTGGTCTATGTGTCTCTTTTGGTATTAGTACAATGCTGTTTTGATTACTGTAGCCTTGTAGTATAGTTTAAAGTCAGGAAGTGTGATGCCTCCAGCTTTGTTCTTTCTCCTTAGGATTGTCTTGGCTATATGGGCTGTTATTTGGGTCCATATGAATTTGAAAGTAGTTTTTTCTAGTTCTGCAAATAATGTCAATGGTAGTTTCATGGGACTAGCACTGAATCTATAAATTACTTTGGTCAGTTTGGCCATTTTCATGGTATCGATTCTTCCTATCCATGAGCATGGAATGTTTTTCCATTTGTTTTTGTCCTCTCTGATTTACTTGAGCAGTGCTTTGAAGTTGTCCTTGAAGAGGTCCTTCAAAAAGTGGGCAAAGGACATGAATAGACCCTTCTCAAAAGAAGACATTTATGCAGCCAACAAACACGGAAAAAAAGCTCAACATCACTGATCATTAGAGAAATGCAAATCAAAACCACAGTGAGATAGCATTTATGCCAGTCAGAATGGCAATTATTCAGAAGTCAAGAAACAACAGATTCTGGTGAGGCTGTGGAGAAATAGGAACGCTTTTATGCTGTGGGTGGGAATGTAAATTAGTTCAACCACTGTGGAAGACAGTGTGGCAATTCCTCAAGGTTCTAGAACCAGAAATATCATTTGACTCAGCAATCCCATTACTGGGTATATAACCAAAGGAATATAAATCATTCAGGAATATAATCATAAAGATACAGGCATGCATATGTTAATTGCAGCACTATTCACAAGAGCAAAGACCTGGAATAAACCCAAATGCCCATCAATGATAGACTGGATAAAGAAAATGTGGTACATATACACTATGAAATACTGTGAACTCATAGAAAGGAATGAGATCATATCCTTTGCAAGTACATGATTGGAGAGGCAAGTCATTATCCTCAGCAAACTAACACAGGAACAGAAATCAAACACTGCATGTTCTTACTTATAAGTGGGAGCTGAACACTGAGAGCACATGAACACAGGGAGGGGAACAACACACACTGGGGCCTGTTGGGGCCAGGGTAGGAGGGAGAGCATCAGGCTAAATAGCTCATGCATGTTGGGCTTAATACCTAGGTGATGGGTTGATAGGTGTAGCAAACCACCATGGCACACGTTTACCTATGTAACAAACCTGCACATCCTGCACATGTATCCCAGAACTTAAAATAAAATTAGAAAACAAAACAAAAAAGCATTGCTCCTAGGAAACACAGGCTTTGACAAATGGGATTCAGAACAAGCTTTTCTGAGAGGGAAAGGAAGATTTCATGATGCTGTCCTCCAAATAGGAGACCTAGGCAACAGGGAGGTCACCCTGGTGCAAAGAAATAGAAGAGTGGCTATAAAACAGCCCACTTTAATAGAAAACCGTAAAATATTGATGTACCTTATAAGTTTTCAACCATTTAGAAATTTAAAAATCATTTTTGCCCAATAACTGTACAAAAATTGGTAGTGGGCCAGATTTGGTCTGGGGGATATGGTTTGCCTACTTTTGAATTAAAATATTCTGCCAGTGTTGACATTTCAACCTTTTTTTTCTTTAATTTTTAAGTTTTGTTTTCATTTTACTTAGTTATATTACTAGTAAATCTCTAACAGGGAACCTATACTGATTCTAGTCACTCAATGGGTATTATCTATTTCTAAAAAGCTAATTTAAATAATATCCATTTGATATGCATGGATTTCTGAGAGGGAAAGGAAGATATCATGATGCTCTTAGGTGGATTTTAAAAAGTCTGTTTTTTTTTTTTTGGAATTATATGCTCTCATCCTTGTATTTGATAAACTTTCCTATTGTTCCTAAAAAAGAAAGTTACATGATTATGATTAAAATAGTTGAGCTAGTAGCACTAATTTCTGATTTCCAAATTTTTATCCAATATTTTCCAGAATGTATAGTGTAGCAAAATGGAAATAGAAGCATGCTTAAAAATGCAGACACCTGGGCCTCAGTTTTGTAAATTTTTTTTAGTAAACCTGGGATAAAGCCCAGAAATGAGCAATCCAGGTGATTTTGCTGAAAATGGTCTTTTATTTATTTATTTTTTTGGTGTTGTTTAAAAAAATTTTTTTTTTGCTTTATATATTTAAGTGCTCTGATGTCAGATGTATGTATTTATAATTGCTAGGTCCTCCTGGTGAGGGTGGAACTTCTTATTCAGGAGAACTCATGGCCTTTCTTACTAAATGTCTCTGAAGTTTTAGAAGTAAAATAGAAATATTTTTCTTTCTGAAAGTCAAGTATACATTTGCTTTGTTCACAGGATGATCTTTTGTGACCTCGTCAGAAAAATAAAAATTGTTTAATTTTCTGCTTTAAGATCTTAAGATCAAATTCTTTTAAATTGAACACTTTTTAAAAAAGATATAATGTACAGGTTTATCTAAATTCAGGAGAGATGAGAAACTTTTTGATAGGTCCACTACTCCCAGCTGTAGAAATCAATTTAGTTGGCAAAGAGTACATGGGAACAGTGCACTGAGCTTCATTCTAGCGATTCTCATGACTGTTGAGCTTTCCATGGGATGATAGCTATCATATTCCTGCAATACTAATGGAAATGTCTACTGATAGTGGTACTGTCATGCTGTTGACAGACTATTGTGATCAGAAAACATATAGCACTTCTAAAAAAAAAAAAAAAAAAGAAACTATCATCAGGAGTTGTTAGCTTACTTTTAATTTTCTTGTTCCTTTTGTAAACTCCAGTTTAGGACCCAACATACACTTTTATGCCAAGGTAGTAGCAAGTTTATAATGAGCCTTGAGTCTCCCTACATAGGAACAAAGATTGCTTTCCCAGGTGTCTTCAAATAAGACTGGTCACTTAATTCAAAGGTTACACATGCTGAGGAGTTGGGGTGGGGGTGGTTCCCTTAAGAGACACAGCTGTCATATTTAAACAGTTATGCAAATTAGGAAAGCTCTTGTAGAATCTACTCACTGGGAAGGAAGAAAGGAGTCCAGTTCTCAGAATCTTTTGCTTTATTAAAAACAAGTTTAGCAAATATGTCTATTATGAAAGAATACTACCAGAGGAAGCCCTACTTTCTAGAAATCTATGCCCATCAACTCATAAAAGGTCTCAATTGAGGATATTTAGACAAGATTATAAAGAAATGTTTGATGTTTTAAAAATGTGTTTACCTATTAACTCAAAATTTTCACCTACATAAAATATTGTGCTTCATGAAAGCCTAGTGATATGCCTACAGAATAGCCCATCATGTTCTGGGAGATGTTCTGGGAGAGTTTCCTCCAAAAACCTCTCTTCATTCATTTAATCTGTCTGTGAATTGTACTAAAAGTTGGTGTACAACTGAAATGAGCATGTCATAGGTTGGCTGTAAGGGACGCTGTGTTGGAGTTGCTCCTTAAACTACACATCAGTTTGAACGGGCTGCCTCTTGTCTTATTTGGCTTTGGGAACATTCTTTTTTTAATAGTCATGTTTACTCAGACATTCAACCTTGTCCTCATATTTGGTTCCTGTTTTCAGCATAGAAAAAGATAGAAGTAGCTGCTTATCAGAGACAGTTTGCCAAGTTCCAGGGTCCCCAGGGAAATGTCTTGAGTAGAACACTCCAGAATATTTCCTAATTTTGATGCTGTAAAACAGTTAGTATTCAGCTCAGGCTGATAGGCAATTCTTGTATTCACGCCATACTAGGTGTTATACTATAGAAGGCATAAAAACACGTTTCAAGCAGTATGTTTTCCTTCCTGGCATTTAGGAAAAACTAAACTCGAGAAGTTTTAAATGTCACTTTGGATTTGCTTGTTTTCTATAGCAGAGGGTTATTTGTTAAGATCATAAAGATACTTTTGTGAATGGTACCTTATCAAAAAAAGAATATTACTACCTCTCATTTTGCCACTGTGTCCCTTTTTCAGCAATAATATACTTCTGATCTTGGTGTAAATGTCATATTGTGTGAATATGCAAACATCACATCCGCCTACATATGTTCTGTTGCTTAGTAATTCTTGGCACTGGAGCACAGTGAATTCTGTGCCTAATAAATGAGATATCCATCAGAATGAAAAATGAACTATGTTGGTCTCTTGAATAAGATATCTCTATTTCAGATTTTAGTTTTGAAAGTAGGCTGCATTGTTGTGTATGGTAGTAAAGAAATTCAGAAGGGAATTGAATTCAAGGCTAACATTTGTTTACTTATTCATGAAAAAATGCCCACCATTTCTTAAGACATTAGCCAATATTTCATTTAAAGATACTTAGATTTTTAGATAGATGAGGTTTTATTTGAAAAATGTAAAATTTACTTTAATCTGTAAAAGTCTTTCACAGTAAAATACTTATATAATTATTATTGTCACCCTTTTCAACTCTAAGCCCCCATCTCTTTTTTGTAACATTCATTCATAAATCTCTGTAATATGAGGTTTTCACTAGGGATCCATCAGCAACTTCAAATCATTGAATTAAAAGATATCTATTAACACAATTTATTATTTCTCTGAATTGGAGAGACACTACCTCTGCCCAATTAAATATACCTTTCTCTAATTGGGACTTTGAATCTACCAAACAGGGTACCAGATTTCATATTTTAAAATGTCACCCTCTCCCCCGAGATGACTTAAACATCCCTGTTTTCTCAGTCCTCACCTTGTGCTAAAGACTGGTGACACAAAGGTGAAAAGATACCACCTCTCTCATTCAGAATCTCATGCTCTTGTGAAAAAGACAGATGTGTACTTTGTTACAGTAGACATTTTGACCAAGCCACGAAGAAACAAGAGAGATCTTACAACAAAACAGATACAGAATCGTTTTAAAAAAGAAAAGAATCAGATGACTCATGAAGCCCTTGTTCATGTTGAGAAATGTTAAATAAGTAAATAAATAAAATATAAAAAAATTAAATATTGGAGAGGAAATTGAGGGAAAACAGTTCGGAGAGAGTTGTTAGTTAATAATACTTTAAGTCATAACCTCTCCCAAGGTGGAAGAAGTATAGGATGTTCTGCACTCTACCACAAATCAAGAGCAGGGCCTTTAAAAGGACTACTAAGAATTTGAGACATGAATTCTTCAGTTTTTGGAATGGGTGCAGAGTATACTGCTGGGAAAATTGAAACAGAGGTTCACCTCAACTTCCTGAGTTTGCTAGGTCTTCAGTAGATCAGCTGTTTACCATATCATAGGATAAAGCCAACAACAACCTTAACTAAATACATATTTTATATCCCTTACCTCAAGTGAACATAGAGTAAAACTATGAATGATCTTTTATAGCCAAGTTATTTTTATTTCAGCTGAAGTACTGTGCTTCTGTGCCCTGGCCTGACTTCTGAATGCTGAAAATCCTGCTCTTTCTCTTCACACATTGTCTATTGGGTACTTTACCCCTTCTCATAGTTCCAGCTACCTACTATGTGAAGATGTTTTTCAATTCTTTATCAATATACTCTTGACTCATATCTAATGATATATGTGACTGTTAGAACTGGCTGTCCCATGGGTACTTCAGATTTCCATTTATACAAGCCTGAACTAATAATTTTAAAATAATTCTTCAATTTGTTCCTCCTTTTATGTTCTATCTCACATAGATAACACAATTATCCACCCAGCTGTCACCAAATCTAGAAGAGTAAGAGCCAAATTTAATACATAGGTACTTCTTCACCTTTCAGTTCCTATAAATTACTACCTAATGTTAGGTTTCCCATTCCTTTTTCCTCTCTTATCTTCATCACAACTAGCATAGTCTAACTTGTCATCACTTGTCTAGACACTCACTTAACAACTTTCCTGACTCCATTCCTGTTCCACTAAAATTTATCTTTAATAATATTTCTAGAATGATGATTGTTTTAAAAACAAAAATCTGAACATGGAATTCCCCTGATTAAAATGTATTCAGTAATTTGTTAAAATTCAAGCTTTGGAATATGATAAACATTGCTTCCTTGAGCTTGCTCCTTCTTGTACTCTAGCCAGATCTCCTATTACCCTCTGCCTTTTACTTTATGCTCATGCAACCTATACACCGTCTGTAGTTCCCACTTACATCATGCTATGTTCCTCCTGTGTTCCTGTTCTCATGCCATTTTCTTTGCCTGAAATGCCCTCTCCACTGACACTCACGTTAATGCTATGAAGCTCTCACTAAATGTCTTGTGTGCAATGGTAAAATTTACTCTGAACACTTTTATTTTTATCTTTGCACTGTCTTAATTTTTGTATTTATTTGTTTGGGTCCCTGCCAGATAGTGTTGCTTTTGAATAACCAATGCATAACTAAGAACTTGGTATATTAGAAGTGTTAGATGATTGAATGAGTTAATACATAAATGTCTACTAGTCCTGCTTGGTCTTTTATGCTCTACAGGTATAATTCCTGTGAAGGTATAGAGAGGTAATATTTGAACTAGTAGGCCAAAAAGATATTCTAGATAGTTGATCAGATAGAATACACCAGTGCCATGATGGAAGTGATACTGAAAGAATTGTAATTTTGAAATTATCTGTGATATGGGTAAAAAGAAAGAAATATGAATCAAGAACAACAGTCAGGAGATTTTGGCAGTTGTCCAAGATGAGTATATTTAAAGGGGGATTGGAAAAGGAAATAAAAGTGTATTTGAGATGCTATCAAGAAATATTCAGCCAGAAAAATTGAATATATCAGCTATAAGTGGTAGTGAAGAAAAGTCTTCAGTGTTAAGAAGGCTTAACCATATGATTTGTGACTTCTTAAACATGGGTGAGTAATTGAGAAAAGATGTTTAATCTCCCTGGACTTGGAAAGATTCTAATTTATATAGAATTAACACTATTAAACACATTGACATTTGTAGTTTTTCTATTTCTGTCATGATGGAGTAACTGGTATTAATCCTGCCCTATTGCTGTAGATGATTAGAAAAATAGACCAAATATAAAACAACTGATTTCAGATATTGGAGAAAAGATGACATAGAACTGTTAACCCTAAGAGAAAAGAAATAAGTGAAGTGAGCTCTATAACATCCCTGGCTTTCTTCATGGAGTCACTTTCTGAATCATAGCATGGGGGATGGAGGGATTCAGGAGAGAAAGAAAACATAATTTGGGAAATGGGGTTGGGATGAGGCAGCTTGAATTTGCATGATGGAATACCAAAGAGCAAGAAACTAGAAGGAAAGGGCTTCTGAAATATTCACAAGAGTTGCCTTCAATCTGTCGCTGAATAATAATGTATGCATGTGCAGAGAGAAACTTTATGAAACAAACTATGATCAATTATCAAAGAGCTGTAAGTTGAACAATTCCCAGAGCTCACACAATGCTGGGAGTTTCCATTATACAGAATGGAAAGACCTCATTGGGTAACTGAGGCCTTAGGTAGTATCCCAGAAAGGTAGAGCCAGACTACACTTGAGTAAAGCCTACTCTAAATCAATTTTAAAAACATGTTATGAATATATCAGGCTGGTCCATGAGTAATAAAGTAAAAGATACAAAGATAAAATAGATAATACTTCAGGTGAATATTAGATGAAAACTCCCTAAAATGCAAACTGACCCAAGGGGGGAAAAAAAGAAAAAAAATGAACAAAAGGCAAAAAATAGCAAAATTAGCACAAAATTATAAAAATTAAAAATCAAAATGTTAAATTGTTTAATAAAAATTTTAATAAAATTTAAATTAAGTATTTAAAAAATTTAAAAGTAAAAAATAGCAAAAAGGAAAAGGAAAAACTGACTCAAGAAAAAAAAGCATTTAAAAATAGATGGCTTTATATCCAATAATGAAATTGAATTTGTAATTAAAAATGTTTTCACAAAAGAATTCCAGTCTTAGGTGGCAACACCGATGAATTCTATCAAAGGTAAAGAAAAAAATATACCAATTCTATAAGTTCATTTTTCTAGTAATAGAATATAAGTGAATACTTTCCAACTCATCTAATGAGGGCAGTATCAACCTTAAACTAAAACTAGGCAAAAACATTACAAGAAAACAATATTAGAGTTTGATATCCCTATGAACTGAAATTAGATGCAAAAATCTTTAAATATTAGGAAATCAAGCCCAGCAATATATCAAAAAGATAATAAATCATGATCAATTGGAATTTGCGCCGGAAATACAAAATTGGATTAACCATTGAAGATCTATTAATGTAATTTACCTTGTTAATAAGATAAATAAGAAAAAAGTAATAATTCTAGAACAGAGGTCAGCTTACAGGCCAGTCACCTATTTTTGTAAATAAAATTTTGCTATAACCCAGTCATACCAGTTTAAGTGTTTATGGTTTTGTGTTACAATGGTATAGTTGAATATCTGCAACAGAGAGCATACAACTTGTTAGCCTAAAATATTTACTATTGGGCCCTTTAAGAACAAATTTGCCGGCTGGCGTGGTGGCTCCCGCCTGTAATCCCAGCACTTTGGGAAGCCAAGGCGGGCAGATCACGAGGTTAGGAGATCGAGACCATCCTGGCTAACACGGTGAAACCCTGTCTCTACTAAAAATACGAAAAAAAATTAGCCAGGCGTGGTAGCGGGTGCCTGTAGTCCCAACTACTCGGGAAGCTGAGGCAGGAGAATGGCGTGAACCTGGGAGGCGGAGCTTGCAGTGAGCCGAGATCGCGCCACTGCACTCCAGCCTGGTTGACAAAGGGAGACTCTATCTCAAAACCAACAACAACAACAACGAACAAATTTGCCAACTCCTGCAGTAAATAGTAGGACAGAAAGAGAGGAAAATATTATACAGAGATTGGAAAGGAAGAAGTAAATTGTCTTTATTTCAGACAACATAATTATATAATCATGTACAAAGAAAATCCTACCTATTCTATAAAAACACTCCTAGAAATAGTCAGCGAAAGTCACAGGAAACATGGTCCAATTTTAAAACTCAGTCTCTTTATAATATTTTAGCCACAAATGCTTTAACTTTAAACACTTAACAAATTGTATCATTTTATGATATCACTGAAAAACCCAAAAAACTTAGATATACATAACCTAACAAAATATTTACAAGACCTGTAGAGTAAAAAGAACCATACAATGTTAACAGAAATAAACTAAATATAAAAATAAAAATAAATAGACATACCATGCTCATGGATTGGAAGGCTCAGAACTGTTAAAGCTGGCAGTTTTTTCCAACTAATTTATGGATCCAGTGCAATACCAATGAAGTGAATAGTATGAGCAAGTTTTAAAATTATTTTTATTTTTTGGTGAAAATTTATAAACTGAATCTAAATTCTAAAGAAAAGCAGAATTGGAAAACTAATACTATCTAGTTTTAAGACTTACCAAAAAATTACATTAATGGAGTGAGTAGTGTTATTTGGTGTAAAAATCAATGAAGTAGACTAGAAAATTCAGAAACAGACCTTTTTTGACAGGAAGAGTTACATCCTTGGAGTTCAAGTTACAGACAGAAACTCTGCAGATATTACATTACCTGCACGATACCATAAATATCTGTCTGGCAATGGCACATATGTTTAACATATATGTTAAACATAACAATATGCTGGGAATTTATAGTACCCCTCCTTACTTAATTTATTTGAATTTGTTATAATTTTAACCAGACACTGAATCTGTAATTTGATTACATGATAGTAGATGAACATCATTCTTTTGGGTAAATATCTAAGATTTGCCCAACCAACAATTCAGATTGTACATTCTTACAAAAAAGTATATTGTTATATTGACAATTTAAATATAGCACACAAAAATCCTGTGATTTTCATGTATATTATTTAAGTTATTTTTGAAATATGTATTCAACGTAAATGTGGAAGCCATAATTAATAAAACTTTTACAAATATTTCTGATTTTTTTTGTATTTACTCGTAAGTTGCAAGAACAATTTACTTAACATATTACCAAATGTAAATTAAAAAAACAGATTATCTTGAAAGCAACAAGAGAACGATACTTTATATAGAGAGAAAAGGCAATTTGAATTGTGGCTGACAGCTTTTCAGAGACAATGGAGGTCAGAAGACAAACTAAATGTTTAAAGTGTGAAAAGAAAATAAGTAAATCGGCATTCTGTATTCAGTGAAAATATCTTGCCAAACATGTAAGTTCAAGTTTTAACTTTTGACCTTGTTTCTGCTACTTGTTTAATAATCAAAAAAAGAGGTTTAAAAGGGGTTTTTTTTTTCTTTTTTCTTTTTTTTTAAATCACCTAGGCTGGAGTTCAGTGGTGCAATCTCAACTCACTGCAACCTCCACCTCCCAGGTTCAAACTATTCTCCTGCCTTAGCCTCCACAGTAGCTGGGATTACAGGCATGTGCCATCATGCCCGGCTAATTTTTGTATTTTTAGTAGAGACGGGATTTCACTATGTTGCCCAGGCTAGTCTCCAACTTCTGACCTCAGGTGATCCTCCTGCCTAGGCCTCCCAAAGTGCCAGGATTACAGGTGCAAGCTACCTACCGCGCCCAGCCAATAATCAGTAAAAAGAGTATTATTAGCAATCATGAAAATAAGTCCTGATTTTCCAGACTGGGCAGGAGCCTAAAATATATACATACACTCTACAGGCTGGATCTAAGCAAGATCCCCTTAACACTGAGTTTATTTGTAAAATCAAGCATGGTAGATAAGATTAATACTAGGCAAAAAATAGATAAATAAACAAAATGTCTGCTCACTAAGCAGAATCTGGAAATAAATAGTGTGTTAGGCTTTCAGTATCTGAACATTAAGCATCTGATACACTCAAACAACTCTGCATGCTCTGAACCCCTGCTCACAAAGCAGTTGTCAGATAATTAAGTGGTTTTCCATGTATATCTGCCAAGAAGAAAAATGTAACAGATATGCTCACACAAATCTTACATCTCATTTAGCAGTATCAATTTTTGTTGTTGTTAATTAATAAACTGGCATTCTACTTGATATATCAGTTTCTTAGAAGCTTGGTTAACACAAATTGGCCTTCTTGAACATTATTATAATTGTATCCCTGAATGATCAATTTTCTGTATCTTTAAGACTTCTCTGAAACCAGGTTTCCCCATCCAAGAAATCCGTAAAAGATGAATAAAACCCTACACTCCTGAGTTTTTATTATTTTTCACTTTTTATTTTATATAATTTTAAACTTACAAAAGAGTTGGCAGAAGAATCCAAGGGACTCTTACTATACTGTTTCCCCAAATTTAGAAATTGTACATTTTTTTTGCCATTTGTTTTATCATTTTTCTCTGTATACAACATACAGGTCTACGTACACATATGTGCATACCAAGCATTGTTTCTAATAATGCATTAGAAATGTTGAGTTCCCTTTCTCTTAAATATTTGTGTATATTTCTTAGGAAAACGGGTATTCTTTCATATAACAGTCTGATTAGAAAAATCAAATTATCTATTATCTAATCCATAGTCTATGTTCAAATTGTTAATCATTACAATTATGTTCTTTATAGCCCCTTGTCCCATCCCCCTGTCCAGTGTCAATCCATTTAGTAGTAATATCTTCTTTAATTTTTTTATATCTAACAGTTTTTCATTCATTTTTTTCCTTTTTAAGTTTGACATTTTTGCAGCATGCAAAATGTACAGTGTAATATCTCTTAAAGATTGCTTGATATCTCCTTATGCATTTTTAGTAATAAACCACAGAAGTGATGTACCATCGTTAAACAAAAGGCATTATGATATAATGTTGTCTCAATTACAGTTATATAAATTTTGATCACTTCTTAAGGTGGTGTCTGACAGATTTCCTTTTTGTGAAGTTACTGTTTTAACCTTTGAAATTATCAAACCACTACATCTCCAATGGCAATACGCTGTCCTTTAACATCATAGATTGGTTTTGTAGATTTCTTATCTTTATATCAATCATAAAGTATGTATTCCCCTTGCATGCATTCTTTCATTTTACATTTTTTGTGAGATTCATCCACGTAGCTATGCCATTGCTATTTGATTATTCTTATTGCTATATAGTATTTCTTTGGTGTGATATACCGTTTGTTTAATCACATTACTATATAGATTATATTATTGTGCTATATAGGATTTCATTGTTGTGATATGTATGCATTCATGAGCAACTGGTAAATTTCCAGGCTTCATTATTAAAAATGTGCTCTGCAAACATTCTTACAGATGTCATTTGAAGAATCCATGTACACATTTCTGTTGGGTATATATATCTAGAAATGAATTGCTGAGTTGTACAGTATCCATATATTTAGCATTGGTAGATAATTTCAAAGAATATTCTGAAGGGCTTGCATTAAAATTACATGAGAGTTTCAGGATGTCTGAAATAATACCATTTTTATTTCTTTTCAATTTTGTCTTTTCTTGCCTTATTGTACTTGCTAGGACCTCCAAAAAATGTTAAGTAGCACATTTATCATGAATGAGATTTGAATTTTGATTAAAGGCATTTTCTTTATCTATTGAAATGACAATATGCTTTTTTACCTTTTTTATCTTAATGCATTATATTATATGATTTGATTTTCAAGTGTTAAGCCAACCTAGAATTACTAGATTGAAACTACTAAAAATAATGAATTATCCTTTTTATATACATCTAGATTTCATTTGTTACTATTTTATTAAAGATTTTTGTATCTTTGTTCAGGAGAGAGATTGCCTTCTAATTTTTTTCCCTATAATGTCAGATTTTGGTATCAAAGTTATGCTGTTTTCATAGAAAGTTATGAAAGGGTTCTCTCTTTTTCTGTTTTCAGAAGTGTGTATGTCATATGGGGGAATTTTTTAAAATTTGAAAAAACTCAATGTTAAAACTATTTGGACTCTGGGTATTATATATGTTTCCAATAATTGATTCAATTTATTTGTTTGCGATAAGAATATTCAAATTTGTAATTTCACTTTCTGCAAATTTTGGTAAATTATATTATGTAATAACATTTACAGGTCAATGAAATTGTTATTTTTTGCATAAATTTTATTATATTTTTCTAAAAAATTGTCCTAGGGTCTCTAGTGATTTCTACTTTTTATTTCTGATATTGATAATTTGCGTTGTAACCCTTTTTTTCTTTATCATTCATGCTAATTGGTATTCAGTTTTATTAGTATATTCAAAGAGCCAACTTTGGTTTTTCCCTATTGCAACTTTATTTTGTACTGTTAATTTCAAATGTATTTTCTTCTTTTATATATTTTATTTGCATTTTTTAAAGATTCTATTCATTTATATTTCTTTTTGGTGCTTTCACTTAAGACTATACATTTCTCTTTGTTTAACTGTATTCACAAGGTTTAGTGTGTCATATGTAATTCTTAGTTTTCATTTGATTTAAAATATATTTTAACCATTAACGTGACTTATGCACAGACAAATAGAAGTTTGGAAGCATATTGTTTAATTTCTAGTTTTAATTTCCACTTTCTGTGATTATGGAAACTTTCTGTATCTGAACTGTCAACTATAGTAATTGTTACCCATTTATGGCTACTGAACTCTTGATACATGACTGGTGCAACTGAAAAGCTGAATTTTTAATTTTCTTCTAAATTTTTAAAAATTAATTTAAATATAAATAGTTACATGTAGTTAATGGCTTCTGTATTTGTCAACATAGCTAGGGCTTTCAGCAATCTAATTTCTACACTGACATACTGATGAGTGTGTTTACTAGATTTAGAAAAAAAGAAGGCAAAAAACTAAGATGATTGGTGTTTTAAAATCTCTTGATCTGGGGGACAATGCAAAGTATACTGTGGAGGCCAGATACAATTCTAATTTTGGAGTTAGAATGGGAATTAAGAGATCCCTGGCTAAGCCTTGGCTACTCTCCTATGGAGTTGCTGATTTTGTGCTCAATAATGATATAGTAAAATAATATCCATTGTGTTAGACAGCTCTGGTTACATGATTTATAAACCTTAAGTATGATAATTTGATAAATGGAAGAATGAGAATTAAGTCTAGTATGACCTAAGAATACACTGACAAATACTTCAAAGCCTTCTTTCAATTTTTGTATGTATTTTTTCCCTACCTTTCAAATTCAGCTTTTAGAAGAGAAATCTTATTTCTCCTTGCTTCAGGTTGTAAATTTTCCTAGAGTAATATCTAGGAAAAAAAATGAGAGAGGAACAGGAAGGACAAAGAAGAAAGGTTGAATTCAGTAAATAACTGGGTTTGCAATGAGAAACTATGACATATGGGCTGCATATAAATTAGAATTCAATTATCTTATTGAGGAAAACATGATTACAATCCTCCTACCTTATAATTATCATTGTACTCTTCTTTATTATTGGTTAAATATTTCAGTGACTTATTATATCAGAGCTTCTGTAATGTTGAGTAAATAAATGATTTGCACTGATGTGGACCTTCAGTAGCTGAGAAAATATTATCTTTCACTGAATTGAAGGTGATTATAATTATTTCCAAGGAAAACTCATAAAATTATCACCTTCTTGAAAAGGAACTCTAGCAAGTCCTGAGTTTCAGAGAATAAAATCAGATCTTCCAGTTATAAAAATAAAAAGAAAAAAATCCTCAGGGGCCCTGTGAACAATACTTTCCAAAAATAAGGCTCTTGTCTTTTGGTAACACATCAAAATTTCACCATAGAGTTGGTAACAGCACAGAGAAAAGGATGAAATAACTTTAAGAATACTTTAGAGCTTGGGGATAAAAAGTCCTTTCAGGATAAAAGTCCTTTAGGATATTGTCACATTGGTAGAATACCAACATTACCGTTCCTTTATGAAATGTCACCGTCAGAGAGATTAACTTTAGAAGTATAGGATCACAGAAATGTTTCTATTGATGTTGGCTACTTTGTTGAACTCCAAAAATGTGTCAAGAGTAACAAATCTATCTGACGTGTCCAGTCAAGGATCTGTTTTAAGCAGAAACCATGGCTTGCAGGACATTGTTACATTTTAATTTTGTTTTCCAGCCACAAAAAGGAGTCTTTGTTTGCAGTCAGGATGAACACCTGTGTAATCCTTCAACGTTTACAGACATGTCTTTAAAAACTCTATGGTACAGTTAAGATTTAATCTATCAAAGTGGTATAAATAATGCAGACATAGCCTTGGGTGCCAATTCTTCCCACAGTAGATAGAAAAACATCACAGTAAGAACTTCTTTGCTGATTTTCCTATAGCTCAAACAACACTGCCAAGAAGGGCAGAGGAGAGCAGTGTAATTCTAGAGATATAGCCTTGACGTTACTAATAATGTGCTAAAGTCTAGAAATTGAAAATATGGTCTGCAAAGCTAAAATTATGCAGAAGAAATAAGATTCAGATGGTTTCATGCTCAAAACCTTGGATCTCATTTTGAAATTTTTATAATTGAAAAGAAGTGGTTTTAAGAATGGTCAAGTTGTTTTACACCTAAGTACTGACCTTTCATATTCTTTTCATGTAATCAGAGGGTATTTCAATGCTTATCCAAGCTATAAAAACCCTTCTGTTCTCATGAATGTGGAGATACAACCTAAATTTCAAACCAACCATTAATTAAATATGAAATCGGATGTGCAAAGCACCGTGTTGGCTACTATAATGGATAGTGAGAAGTGTAAAATGATTATGAGAGGTGAAGCCAGCTGGACTTCCTGGGTCCGGTGGGGACTTGGAGAACTTTTCTGTCTAGCTAGAAGATTGTAAATGCACTAATCAGCACTCTGGGTCTAGCTAAAGGATTGTAAATGCACCAATCAGCACTCTGTAAAAACGCACTAATCAGTGCTCTGGGTCTAGATAAAGGATTGTAAACGCACCAATCAGCGCTCTGTAAAAACGCACTAATCAGTGCTCTGTGTCTAGCTAAAGGTTTGTAAATGCACCAATCAGCGCTCTGTAAAAACGTGCCAATCAGCACTCTGTGTCTAGCTAAAGGATTGTAAACGCACCAATCAGCGCTCTGTAAAAACTCACTAATCAGTGCTCTGTGTCTAGCTAAAGGTTTGTAAATGCACCAGTCAGCACTCTGTAAAAACGCATTAATCAGTGCTCTGTGTCTAGCTAAAGGTTTGTAAATGCACCAATCAGCGCTCTGTAAAAACGCACCAATCAGCGCTCTGTGTCTAGCTAAAGGATTGTAAACGCACCAATCAGCGCTCTGTAAAAACTCACTAATCAGTGCTCTGTGTCTAGCTAAAGGATTGCAAATGCACCAATCAGCACTCTGTGTCTAGCTAAAGCTTTGTAAAGGCACCAGTCAGCACTCTGTAAAATGGACCAATCAGCACTCTGTAAAATGGACCAATCAGCAGGAAGTGGGTGGGGCCAAATAAGGGAATAAAAGCTGGCCACCCGAGCCAGCAGCAGCAACCCGCTCCGGTCCCTTTCCACGCTGTGGAAGCTTTTCTCTTTCGCTCTTCACAATAAATCTTGCTGCTGCTCACTGTTTGGGTCCTCACTACCTTTATGAGCTGTAACACTCACCATGAGGGTCTGTGGCTTCACTCCTGAAGTCAGCAAGAACACGAACCCACTGGAAGGAAGGAACTCCAGGCACATCTGAACACCTGGAAGGAACAAACTTGGGACACACCGTCTTTAAGAGCCATTAACACTCACCACGAGGGTCCGCGGCTTCATTCTTGAAGTCAGTGAGACCAAGAACCCACTGGAAGGAAGCAATTCTGGACACAATTAAACTTATGCTTTAGGTTTTCATCGTAAAGATGATTAATATCTAGGAAGAAAGATAAGGAGAAAGTATTTGAACAGTAAGATTCAAGGCAGTAGATTTGAAAGGGAAAGAAAACAATTATTCTGGGTTGGGATGTTCTAGAAAAATCTCCTTGGTGAAAGAAAACGTGAGATTTGATAAAGACAAGCCTTGGTGCTTTCACAGTCATGTGTCTCATAATGACGTTTTGGTTAACAACAGACCACGTATATGACAGTGGTCTGTAGAATTCTAATACTGGGTTTCTACTGTGCTTTTTCTGTGTTGAGATACACAAATACTTATTGTGTTAAAATTGCCTGCAGTATTCAGTACAGCAACATGTTGTACAGGTTTGTAGCTTAGAAACAATAGGCTGCATCACATAGCCTAGGTGTGTAGTAGACTACACCATCTAGGTTTGTATAAGTGATGTTCATGTAATGATGACATTGCCTAACAATATGCCTCAGAACATATCCCCGTTGTTAAGTGATAGATTATTGTAGATGAGATGGCAGAGGCGTTCTTGACAGGAGCACTGATGCAGAGTTGGAGAAACTGAGCAACAGAAGATAAGCAATTTTAGCTAGAGGAATGGATTTATTAGAGCAAGAGAGAAATTTCTTTGGAGCTAGTCCCCCCTCCCCCAACCCTGCCCAAAAGAGTGTAGAAGGGCTGTGTAGTAAATTTAAGAAATTTAAAGGCCAGACACAGTGACTCACGCCTGTAATCCCAGCACTTTAGGAGGCCGAGGCAGGCAGATCATGAGGTCAGGAGATTGAGATCATCTTGTCTAACATGGTGAAACCCCATCTCTATTAAAAATACAAACCATTAGCCAGGCATGGTGGTACGCATCTGTAGTCCCAGCTACTCAGGAGGCTGAGACAGGTGAATTGCTTGAATCCGGGAGGCACGGGTTGCAGTGAGCCAAGGTCGTGCCACTGCACTCCAGCCTGGGCAACAGAGTGAGACATTGTCTCTAAATAAATAAATTAATTAATTAATTAAATAAGTCTTTGAAATAATCACCTTTTTATGTAGAAGCTAACACAATGTAGTTGTTCAATAAATATTTATTGAATAAATGGAGAGATTATTACTGGATATTTATTATCAGTCTTATCGTAAAGGTCCATATGGAAACAAAAATAGGCTAATCTATAGCAGATACATTTAGAGTAGAATTAGATTCAAGATGAGGTGCTAAAAGAAAATGCAACTGCTCCTTCTGTGGCTACACATGCAAGAGATGGAAATAGGTAGCAGTCCAATTATCTTCTTATAGAATGAAAAACCCTAAGTTTTCTTGAACTTTCTCTTTTACCTAGTGCCTCCAAATTCCTGTTGCTTAGCACATGTTCTTCCCTTCTGAAGAAAACCTTTCTTCTCTCTGGAGGACAGATATCTATGTTGCAGGCCACCTTCTGAAAAACCATCTCTTGATCCCTCTCAGGTAATGTTAATTACCTCTTTTGCACAAAGAAAGTAGGCGCTGCTCTTGTTATATTGTACTTTCCGAAGTGCAACTCATTCTTTCAAATGTTTATGTCCCATGCTTGAGTCTTTCTAAAAATTAATATCTCTATTCTTGGCACAATATATACTTGCTGAATATTTATTGAATTAAAAGCTTTCCAGTAACATAATGCCAATAGCATAGAGGAAACTTACAAAACAAGCTATCCCTAGAAAATGAAAATTTAAAAAATGGCCAAAGGATTACTGGCCCTTTAATAATGGTTCCTTAGTATCTGCACAGAATAAAGAGGGAAGTGACAATTACAGCTTTACTTGGGAATTCTAGATTCAGCCATTTACTAAAATACTTTCATTTTATACATCTGTATTTTATAATACGTAATATATAATGTAGATATATATATTTCATATATCTATGTATACACATGCATATATGTTCATATGTATACATTATGTGTATATATGCATGTATGTGTATTATATGTATAATATCAGTGATCTCTCTTTTTCTATACATATGCATTTTTAGTTGATGGGATATCTGTAAAAATGCTGTGCTTCTGCCAGCATGGCTCTCCAAACAGGTTCCATAGAAACAAATGAAATAATCAAAACAACTCCTGTTCCTCCTTCAGCCACACTATTAGTTACCTGTTGAGTAATTTATTTTGCTGAAGATTTTGGAATCCTAAGATTTAGAAATGAACAATAAATAGATAATCTATAAAACAAATCATACAATAAAGTTAATAATTTAAAAGAAGAAAAGTACCCAGAATATTTCTACTTAAAGGTAAGCTTTTCATATCTTAGGACATTTTACTTTGTTTTGTTTCACTCTGAAGATCCACAGCTAGCCTTCAAAAGCTTGTGGGCCCCATTGAAATCATATGCTACATTTTGCAATATGTACATTTTTCTTAGGAAAGTTTTCTGGCCTTTTTTTTTCTTTTGTAAAATTGAGCTTTCAAGATCTACACCCTTCAAAATATTCTATTTTATCCATTTAATGTGTTAGACAGTAGGATAAATATTTGATAATGACAGTAAATATAGTAATACTTTACATATAGATAATAATTTCAAATTATTCACATCTTCATATCTTTTTGACAACTCTAAGTAGGATATTTTTAATATTCATTTTGATAATGAAGAAATTGAAATTCAGATATCAAGCATCTTGCATAAGTAAAGTGAGTTTTTACATGATAGACAACGAAACCATTTCTCCCATCTTCAAATCTGCAACTCATCTCAGTAGGCTTGTTCTTTGCCCCACCAGTCTTGTGCTCTTCAGGAATTTCTCTTCCTCCATCTGTTTTCCTATACACATGAGCATGATCAGTTCTTGAACAGCTTGTCCAAATGCTCCCTGTCCCACTTCCTACCATGGTTCCAGGTCTTCTGAGCGTAGAAGAAAAAACAGATCAACAGAATTGATATTTTGAGCTGGCAATCTGGAAGTCAGAATGGTCACACTTCATTGTTGGGTCACAGTGGTGGCACAGAGGAGTGCAAACATAATTATCAGAAAGAGCTTTGTACTGGAAATTTGGAGGCAGAGGTACAAGAAAAGGAGTGAACTTAGAATAAAGCAGGCAGGAGAAAGGCAAAGAGAGATATGTCAGCTGGTGTCATGGACCTAGGCTCAAATAGAAAAGATTCCTTTTCAGCACTAGAATTGTAAAACCTTACTAATGCTGGGAGAGCCTGTTCCCAGTAGCTTTGAGTGACTCTGTCTCTATCAGTAAGTACTCTTTAAATCATCCTCCCTAGACAAAAGAAATGTATCAAAGGAAGGAGTAAAGAAGTTGAGGCCAAAACCGTCCATCTGACCCAACTCCCTAGGGAAATCTAAAGCATCTTAACTCTGCAGTGCCACCTTTATACTGCATGGATTCTAGTCCATTGAATCTTTGCAAGCCAAAACCATCTTTATTATTTTTCTCACGCAAACCTGACATCCTTTATCAGAATGGGAACATGAGTGTTTCTTCCTTCCTCCTTCTTCATCCTCTTCCTGGAAGCTTTCACCTGCCAAAACTAACAAAAGCTTTTGCGATGTAATTTAAGCCTGAGAAGAGACAATACTGTGTTATGGTTCCTGAGGGCCTGAGATATATCTCATTCATTCTTATTGTTTACATTAAGAAATTGAGGTCCAGAAATATCATATCACCTAATTGGAGGTAGGTGCCTTGGGCCTTTGGATCCCTGGCTCCTACCTACCCCCTCTGTACTGTGAAATGTTCAGTACATACATTGTCAATAATATTGCTTAACTGACTGACAGAAAAGGAAGTTAGTCACTGCTACTTATTCTTGGTATTAAGTTCAATATATGTATTCTATTTATCTAGAAACTTATTGACATATAAATTCAGAACCCCTTGGTACTTATTTTTCATACCAGTGCATGCATGCACCAGATTAATCAGGTCAATATTTATTCCTACTTCAGACCATTTAGTTTTCTATCTTACCAAGACAAGCATTGTGATTGGGCATATCCTAGGATATAAGAAATTTCCACAAATCTATAGATATTCCCCACCACTAAGGGAACAATACACTTTGTAAACAAATGCTGTTTGTATCCATGAGGACATGCAAAGCACTACAATGTACCTCATCAGGGTATCTCAACACTCTTGCCTGCTTAGTCTCAGAGTCCTAGGCATTGGTGGTGAAGAAAGGGTGGAGACAGGAGAAAGAATGGACAATGTTAAGTGATACCTGAATTGACCTGTAAAGTCAGAGCAGATTTCAAAGAAAAATTGCAAAGCTAGTGAAGTTTTTCCTTGGAATTTTTTTTCATTTCCAGATGTCTATTTTAATCAATAAGAAAACTTCTTGTCTGCTGAACTACTGGGGTGCTGATCCCAAATGGGTTTCTGGCTGACCTAAACCTCACTTTCTCTAGCATATAGCATTGAGAAGAGAGCAAAGGTTTTGCAGTTTTCTCTTTGCTCTGCTAAGATAACCAGCACTGTTCCATTTGGGAACCGTTGGGAACAGCATTTGTCCAGCACTGGGAGAGATGGCCTTCCCAATCTCAATTTCTCAATGATAGACATGGAACATAATTTGTAACTCTAAGCCACTGAAATTTTGTATCTGTGTGTTACAAAATCCTAAGCATAAATTAGCCTTTCCTAACTAATACATTCCTCCCCACTTTTTCCCCTCCTAGTAAAAAATTAATGGACCTCTGTTTTTGGAACAGGAGATTAGAAAGTTACTCATTGTCTTGGTCAGCTCAGGACACTATAGCAAAATACCATATCCTGGGTGGTTTAAACAACAGACATTTATTTCTCACAGTTCTAGAGACTGGAAGCCCAAGATCAAGATGCCAGCATATCTGGTTCCTGGTGAGAGTCTTTTTCCTGGCTTGTAGACAGCTTCAGGGCTGAGGTGAAGATCTTGTGTTTCTTCATTTCCTTATAATGGCAGTAATCCCATCATGAGGGTCCCACTTTCAGGACCTAATCTAAACTCAATTACCTCCCAAGAGCCCTACTTCCAAATACTATCACATTGGGAGACAGAGCTTCTATATAGGAATTTTCTGGACACATTCAGTCCATAACACCCACATATTACAACTAGTAATACAGGCAGAATGAACAGTGGCATTCTAACACCAATTTAGTTGAAGGTAAAGCAGTGCATCCTATTAAAAGCAAACCTGGTGAAATGAGAGGGAAGAATGAGTGAGTGGTTCTTCCATTTAGAGGTGGCTGAGGGGCACAGTGCATAAGATAAATGATGTTATGTGACATTTCCTAGGTTGGCATTTCATCCCAATCTCTACTAGATGAGCAACCCTGAAAAATTTTCTTAACTTCCCTGAGCCTCAGTTTCCTCATCTGTTAAAAATATATATATCTTTCTCATATTGTTGTTATGAGGATTAAATGAGATAACATATATAAAATACCTAGCATAATGCTTGGAGATTAGCAATACATTTAATAAATAGAACAATTATTTTTATATTTTTATTCTAACAGTTTTTTCATCTCCTCTCAATTCCTGTCTGATTACAGCCATGCATGCTTCAGCAATGTAAAAATAATTATTTTCATTCATCTGAATGACTTACCAGTTTGCCTAATGATGTGTAGCACAATAGCTGTTATACATATCATTAAATATGTGTCTGATTAATTTTATCATAATTTTAATTGCAACATGAAATTCCTCTCATGCATACTCAGCCATCAAAGGCTGTTCTTCATGAAACATGGCTGGCTACTGTCAACCTGAAAGAATTACAGGGAACATTGATCACATATACTATATATCATAGACCTGAGAACAGCCTCACACAAAGGAAAGGAAACAAATTTAGAAGTCATGTACACCAAGAACTGAAAACTTTACCCAATCACTGTAATTTACTCAACCTTCTTCTAAGAGTTTTTCTCTGAAAAAATGTGGCTAGTGATACCCACCATGTAGGATCTTGTGAGGAATCGAGATATTTTATGTAAGGTGATCAACAAAGACCTTGGAACACAATAGACAGTTAATTATATTAGATATTACTACTTTCATACTTTTGGACTTTAACTTGGAAGGGACTTCCAGAAGCCCATAGTATTAACCACCTTTGCTTCAAAGGCAAGATGTTGTTACCTCCCCCACTCTCATTTTCTACAAACACAGGGTATAAGACACCAGCATGATTTGCCCAAGGTTAGGTAGCTTGCAAGTGAAGGAGGTAGAAGCTGAGCCAGCATTGGGTGCCCCACCTCTTCCTTTACTTCCTTCTTTCACTCAGCTCATGCCTGTGGTTGGCAAAACAACCCAAAGCACACATTCTTCTGGTGTTGAGTCAGTGGCATCCTGTGCCTTCCCAAAGAGAGGAAGCACATTTGAGTCAGGAGGAAATGGAATTGCCAAGTAGGAAAAGAAATCTGAGAACAGAGGACAGCTGACCTGTTCTGTGCTATAAATGTGGCAAAAAGCCACATTAAAATTGTTCTGTAGACTCAGTAATCTTGAGAAAATTAAAATCTGTCAGTATCTGAATCTACATTCCTCCTTCAGGAAGGAAACTAGAATGACTTCTTGTTAATAAGAACCTGTCTTCATAAGGCCTAAACCCCAAGTTTCTCAGGAGACCTGGCCCTCCCTTTGGCTGTCATCCCTGAATACTTTCTTTCTCATTTAGGTCTCCTTCACCTGAGTCTGACTCAGTGTACAGTTGGAGCAAGGAATCTGAGCTGTCCCAGATGCTGGCTGCACACTGTCATTGTAGTGGTGGCTGCTCATTCAAGGACCCCATCTAACATGTGCAGTCCCATCTCAGAATGGGTAGCTGCTTTCTCAGAAGGTTTAGTGCTGGTGCATAAACCTTGACTCAGAGCCCTATGAGGCTGATAGAAAAGTCAGACTTGACTACTCGATTTCTTTCCTTTCCATTATCATTGTAACCTAGTCTTCTCCCCGAAGCCATGGGGACAGTGTGTTATGGTGGTTTGAACCTTGGCATAGTATCTCACTGGGAGGTGAGTCACTTTTCTTCTCAGGTGTTCCAATGAAATGGTCATTGCAAGGATGAGATAAAAGACTATGGCTGAATAGACTAGATATACATTAGGTATGAGGAAAATGATACTGTGCCTTTATTTGCTGCAAAATGAAAGCTAAGTTTAGAGAAAGAGCTATAATAAATATAAATATTTCTGATAATTTCAAACTGATAGGGTTAAAGATAGAGGAGAGTGCTATTTCCTCATCATGTTGAATATCTCATTTTCTATAACTATTATTTAAAATTTATGATGAATTTATGAAAAATTTAAAATAGTTTATATGGAGAAGCAGTGTGCCTTTAGAGAGTAATATATATATATTATATTAGGTATTAATTCATTTCCATTTTAATTGAAATGACTTTTCATACATCAGGAAAACCTTTAATAAAGGAAGCAAAACTAGACGTTTGACATGACACTTTGTTGATGAATTCGGAGTATTGAAGCAATTTGAGGGTAAATATTTTTCTGGTTATGATAGAATCAAGTTATGATTTTTCTGGTTATGAACTTGTGGTTTGGAAGATTAAGAGCATTGTTTCCAGAGGAGTTGTTTTTCATCAGCTTGGGCAGTTTTGTTGGGTTCTTCAGTAAGGTCCTGGCAAAAGCCAGTCTCATGATTAAAGCTGAGAATCCCATGATGCTCCATGAATTTTTTAAACCTAAATATATTCATAATAATAAACACATTGTATCTCAATGTCCTTCATAACAATTTTGGAGAAGTGGGGAAGCAGTTCTTTTTTTTCTGCATTAAGTGTCAATGAAGGAGAAAATGGGCTTTTATGTAGGTTCTATAAGCTGGAAGTTCTGAAACATTTTCTAGGAGTCATATCATCTATACTACTAAGAGTTCAATATGTTATGTGTACAATTTGTTTATATCAATATACTCACTTATAACACCATTGATGCCACGAAGAGTTTGAAAAAGTAACACTGTGGAAATGTTGGTGTGAGCCAGTATTGCCTGTTTGTATGGCTTGACGATTTCAAGCCTACCTGGCACATAAGCCATATGGGGCTATTCCTGGAATGTGATTTCCATTTGGGCTCAGTCCTATGACTAACTGATAAGGGCTGCAGAAATGTATATGAGAGGAAATTTGTAGCTGTCATACCCTCATCTAGATAATCAAATTGAGGCACCTGTAGATGAATAGCTACAAGTTCTGTCTACCTTGCAAACTACTGAGGAAGATGAAATGTCAGTAAGTGGACCCATACAGTTCAAACCTGTGTTGTTCAAGGGTCAACTGTATAGTACTTGCAGTTTTCTGGAAAGTATGTTAAGTTTCATGTTGAAAAAGTATGGTTGCTGCATAACCATTCAGGTACAATTCTTACCATGTTCTCTTGTTTCTTTAAATTAAATAAAAACTTTCACAAACTCCTTCCCTTATCTCATAGCCCAATTTTCAGGAAGTCTAGAATTGTGCTCTTGTCTCATTTGCCCTCATTTTACCAATGAGGAGACCATTTCATAGCCTGAGAGGGATAACTGCTGAGTTAGCTTAGCAAAAATTAAGCCCATAAGAGAAAGCCCTTGGGAACACTGACAGGATTGTTACTTAGTCCTTCTTTTCTTGGGTCATTATGAACTTGAAAAGGAAATCTATGTTCCATCTCTCTTGTTTGTGTTCTTAAGAGTGAAGCAAGGAGATTTAATAATTAAAAAAAAAAATGCCGGAACAGGGCATACCTACTGTATGTCAGGCACTGAACTTGTTGTTAAGGATACAGCTGTGAAAAAGAGAAACATAATTTACATTCTCAAATGCCACTGTGAAAAGATAAGCGAACAAATAAGTGTTGAATACGTTGGGGACTAGTTCTTCCATGGCAAAATTACTACTGTAGGAACTTATAGCAAAACAGCTAAAGTACAGTAAGGTTATCTTTTATAAAATTAACCCAAAATAACTATAGAATTTTGGAGTTGTAGGCCGGGCGCCGTGGCTCAAGCCTGTAATCCAAGCACTTTGGGAGGCCGAGGCAGGCGGATCACCTGAGGTCAGGAGTTCGACACCAGCCTGGCCAACATGATGAAACCCCGACTCCACTAAAAATACAAAAGTTAGCCGAGCATGGTGGTGCACACTGTAATCCCAGCTACTCGGGGTGGCTGAGGCAGGAGAATCACTTGAACCTGGGAGGCAGAGGTTTTAATGAGCCAAGATCATGCCATTGTACTCTAGCCTGTGCAATAAGAGTGAGACTCCATCTCAAAAAGAAAAAAAAGAAGAAGAAGAAGAAATTTGGAGTTGTAGACACCCTTTGTGAGAAGCTTTGGACAGATATAGAATCTCCAGCCTGTTTAGGAAAAGAAGGGACATCAGTTTCCTACTACTTAACAAATGACTACAAACTTAATGGTTTCAAACATATTATCTTTGAGCTCTACAAGTTAGGAGTCTTATAGGAATAAAAGTATCAGCAGAGCTATGTTCCCTCTGGAAGGTCTGGAGAGATTCTGTCCTTGCCTTTTCCAGCTTCTAGAGCAAGCTTGTCCAACCCACAGGGCACACGTGGTGCAGGATGGCTTTGAATGCAGCCCAACACAAATGTGTAAACTTTCTTAAAACATTGTGAGTTTTTTTTTGCGATTTTTTTTTTAAAGCTCTTCAGCTATCATTAGTGTTAGTATATTTTATGTGCGGGCCAAAACAATCCTTCTTCTAATATGGTCCAGGGAAGCCAAAAAATTGGACACCCCTGTTCTAAAGGCTTCTGACCATCCTTGGCTCATGGCCACGTCACTCAACTTCTGCACATCTTCTTTGCCTCTAACTCTCTTGCATCCTTCTTTCACCTGTAAGGACCTGTATGATTACAATGAGCCTGCCTACATAATCCAGGATACTCATCTCAGCATTCTTAACCACATCTGTAAAGTAATTCTTTGCCATGTAAAGTAATAACGACTCATAAATTCTGGGGATTAGGAGGTAAATATCTTTAGGGAGGGAATTCTTTCACCTAGCACAGAACATAGAGAATTAAAAATGTTTCAATTTAACGTCTGTTGGGGGTGGAATGTTTCTGTAGCCCCCAAATTAATATGTTGAAATCCTAACCCTCAATATAATGGTGTTAAAAGGTGGGGTTTTTAGGAGGTAATTAGGTCCTGAGGGGAGAGCCCTTATGAATGGGTTCAGCACCCTTATAAAGGGGTTCACAGAGAACTCTCTCATCCTCTTCTCACCATGTGAAGATAAATGGGAAGACAGCCACCTGCAGCTCAAAAGAGAGCCCTCACTGCAACCCATCCATGCTGGTGCTCTGGTCTTGCACTTTCAGCCTCTAGAACTGTGAAAAATAAATTTCTGTTTTTTATTAGCTACCCAGTCTATGGTGCTTTGTTATAACATCTCAATCTAAGACAATAATTAATTCAGGTCTTAATTATTTGAAATAGATAAATATAGATGGAGAGACATTTTAGGTTGAGTTGTGAGGAAATTATCTTCAAACTCATTACTGTCAGTTTTGCATCAGGCTCTTTTACAGTCTGCATCTGAAACACAGATGCTTTCTGGATCTTTAATGTTTAGACCTTATTTTTCTTACAGAATGATCATGAGTCCTAGTGATTGCCCTTCAGATACCTTCAAAGGGCAGTTTAAACTAACTATAAATTGGAACCACTCTTCTTTTGGAATAAATCAATAAAAATAGTGGGATCTCCTAATAATAGGTCACTAATTGCTGAAAGAATAGACCAAAAAATATTTAATATATTTCAGCCCTGTGCCAGTTATGAGAGCAAGTAAAAAGAGTATATACTCCAAAGCTATTGGCCAAAACATGATAAAGAAAATAAATGTTTACATGGGTCTTCCAAATTAAAAGCTAATGTAAAGGTTGGATATTAGATTTTATACTGTACATTATATTGTACATACCAGAGAAACAGAATCAATAGGTGATATATATTAGGGATACATATATACACATATATACATACACAGATATATATATATATATTTATATATATATATATATGAGATTTAGAGAGAGACTTATTTTAAGGAATTGGCTTATTCTAAGGAGTTGGGGAGGCTGACAAATCTGAAATTCTTTGGCCAGGCTAGCAGGCTGAAAATTCAAGTAAGAGTGAGGTTGCAATCTTGAATCCAAAATCAGCAGGGCAGGCCAGCAGACTTGAAATTCAGGTAGGATTCCCATGTTGCAGTCTTGTGGCAGAAATCCTTCTTTGAGAAACCTCAGTCTTTGCTCTTATGGCCTTCAACTGATTGGATGAGGCCCACTCAAATTATGGAGGATAATTTGCCTTACTTAAAGTTAACTGACTGTAAATGTTAACTTACATCCACAAATACCTTCACTGTAATACCTAGACTAGTGTTTAACCAAATAACTGAGCAGCATAGAACTGAGGCATGTTGATACATAAAATTACCATCACAATGCCTAAGGCTGAGAGCAGGATTCTTATTTCTTTGGTTGCGGCAGTGGGGATTTTTTTGAGCAGAATAGTCTTGAGAATTAGCAGTAATTCTTACTACTACCACTTACATTATACAGGCTGGCATTTAAATAAAATAAAAGAAGACAAAGATTTTTTAGAACTGAAAATTGGGGAAATATGAGATTTTGTTACTTATCATTGTACATAATTTCTTAGTAATGATTACTACTAGAACTACTTTATTGCACAGCCATCAGTTCATGTAGAAGGACATGGGCATAAATCCCTGTGTTGATTAATTATTTTGGGAGCCTGGAATCACCTTGAAGTAATCAGCCAGATTACTTTAGAATATAATATATGACACTAATTTTATGATACTGTGACAACTATGGAGAAACCAGCTGATTTGAAAATGGACCACCCATCACATTGATAAACAGAAACTGCCCAAATGCAGAGGAAATGTTGACTTAGAGAAATTTACACATATTGGTGTTAATAAAAAAGTTCCTTAATATTAAATATAACCAGATAATTTTTAAAAACTTGAAAGGATTAGGAGCTTAAATAAGTAAAGCTGAGGTTAATGCAGAGAGATGTTTTACTAGTTGCCTTTTGAACTACATTTTTAACTGAAAGAAAAAATAAAGACTTTTAAAAGTTACCAACATAATTATTTTAAAGATAACAACTGATGCTCATCTTTGTACCTGTTCAGGTACTATCTACTGGCATCACGCAGGAATGCTGGGCCACAGAATCAGGATTTCTATGTAGAACCATATGCACATATATATCTTATACAAGAGGATATTGGTGATAGAAAACATTTGATTTCAAGGTAATTGAGCCTGACTTTGTATTCTGTATGGGTGTATGTGTGACAGAGAGAGAGATTTGTCTTAAGGAATTGTCTCACGTGCCTGGAGGTCTGGTAAATTCCAAATCTTCAGAGTAGACTGGCAGCCTGGAGATCCAGGGAGCAGTTGACTTTTGAGTTTAAAAGTAGTCTGCTGTCAGGGCAGTCTGCATTCTCATAAGGCCTCCAACTGATTGGAAGAGGCCCATTTACTTTATGGAGGGCAGTCTGCTCCATTCAAAGGCCACAGAGTTAAATGTTAATCTCATCCAAAAAAACACCCTCACACAAACATCTAGAAGAATGTTTGACCAAATATCTGAGAAATGTCTCCAGCCAAACTAACACATAAAATTAACCATTACAGATTCTTAACTGATTTAAGCTATGAGTTGGAATCACATGTGTAATGGGAATACAAGTAAGAATAGAAGAAATGAGTGGATAATATGAAGTTCTTCTAGATTGGATAGTCATGTTTTATTTCCCAAGATCTCTTTAGACCTCATAAATGCAAGTACAACTCTAATATTAACTGTAATAAAAATGACTATATAAAGAGAACATAATGGTGGAGTAGCAAGAAAAGGATGTCAGCTCAGGAGGAGACAAAAGGTGAGTATTTTTAGCAAGTAAAACAGCCCTATTCATTTCCTCCCTTATGGGTGCCTCCTGTCCCTCCTCTGCACCACTGAGTGCAGCTGCTCAGTAGCATGCAATGCTCAGCTCTCAACTTCTCTGCATGCCCCTTGTGCTCTTGACAGCAAAAGGGAAGGCTTTTGGAGAGATATTGCCAGCAAGATGCATTTCTAGGTTGGGAGTAGCTCACTACAGCAGAGGCAGTGCTGAGCTCACCATCTGCAACGCCTACCTGTATTCCAGTCAGATTTGTCCACCGAGTCTTCCTCACTCCCCACTGTGCCATCAAGCTGGCTGCGGTAAGAGATAAAGATACTTGTGTTTTTTCTACCACTGACCTATAATCAAGAACCGTAACAATGAAGCATACTAATTCTAATCAGCAAAGGCCACTTATTTACTCATTCGCCTTTTGCCTTTGTGATGTTCAACATGCATCTCCAATCAGTCAGAGAGATGGAATGTGGATTTGATTAGGAAGGACTCCAGGCTCCTGTGCATTCTGAACAGAGGCACCATACCCCACTCCTAAGCTGTTCTATGACTATTACAACTCTAAACCTCTACAGAATGCTCCTACCACCAGCCAGTCCTAGTACCCACAGCGTATCCAGATGAAAGCAAAAATAAAAAAAACTTTCAGATTATTCTTAATTACCTTCCAAAATTCAAGGAACATTTCCATAAAGAGAAATGAAGCCATTGATTCTATCAATTTATATCTGATGCATCTTGGAAAAGGTGGAACTAGATGTCATATGAAAGCCAATGGCATTGAAGTCCTTTATAGACCTTTTTTTTTCTCATCTGAAAAGATGATTTAGTTACATTTGAACCGGAGGATGAATTAAATGTTTTAAAATAATTTCTAGGTATAGTCCTTTAAAATTCTCTCATAAGGAACTTAGGGATAAACAAACAAAAAAAAATACACACAATAAACATGCCTTCTATACTATTCAAAATTAATTAACCAACTAAAGTTCTCAATAAAAAGTAGTTAATTTAACTATCAGATTCTTTCTTAACTAATATGGCAAAGCAGTCTTGTTTAATGTGCTTACATTTATTCTTCTATTCCCTAGGCCAATAGTGTTTTTAATCTCCCTTTTATCTTGCCAAAATCTATTAATGAGTATATGTAAGTACGCAAACATTAGGTTAGGAAAAATATTAACACATATAGTAGCTATTCACAATTATCCAGCCATAGCTTAGCCTTCTTTCCACCATTTGTATACTAAATGGGTCCTTTTATTAACTTACAGATTTTTTTCAAAGTAAGCATTAGAATTTTTTCCCAACAGGCTTTGTGTTGCTACAGGGTTTTCATTCACAAATAGTATTTGTGGGTTTGTGTGTGTGTAATGTTACTAATTTGCAGGTGGACATTGCAGTTGAATCCCTGGGGACGCCGACTCTGAAACAATGGTTGGCTGGTTTTAGCTAAATATATCCAAATTTATCAAAATCTTAATTTTGTGTTATGTATAGGTCTTTGAAAATATTTCCCTAGATTTAATAACAAGTTTATAGTTTCTTCTAAAATTGTAGAGTTTTTCACAAAAATTTAAGTGTTTAAACCATCTGGAATTAATTAAAAGGTTTATCATGTCCTATTGTTCTACTTGAGTAGTCAATTTCTGAATATTGAATGTAGTTTTCAAATATTTAATATTATACATATACGTAACTTATTTCAAATTGTGAAAATTCAATATTTATCAGTGATCAGTTTGTTGCCACTCAGCCCCTAAATCATACTTGAAAATCTCCTCTGTTATAATGCACTGGAATCTTCAACATTTCTTCTTTTTCTTAAAATTTATTTATTTTTTTTTTCCGTGAGTTATTGAGGTACAGGTAGTACTTGGTTACATGAGTAAGTTCTTTAGTGGTGATTTGTAGATTTTGGTGCACCCATCACCCTAGCAGTATAGGCTGCACCATATTGTAGTCTTTTATCCCTTGCCTGCCTCCCACTCTTCCCCCAAGTCCCAAAAGTCCATTGTATCATTCTTATACCTTTGCATCCTCATAGCTTAGCTCCCACATATCATATCAGTGAGAGCATATGATGTTTGGTTTTCCATTCCTGAGTTACTTCACTTAGAATAATAGTCTCCAATCTCATCCAGGTAACTGCAAATGCTGTTAATTCATTCCTTTTTATGGCTGCATAGTATTCCGTCATATATATATATATATATATATATATATATATATATACACACACACTATATATATATATATACACACACACACTATATATATACACACACACACAATACACACACACACACACACACACCACAGTTTCTTTATCCACGCATTGATTGATGGGCATTTGGGTTGGTTCCACAATTTTGCTATGGCGAATTGTGCCACTATAAACATGCATGTGCAAGTATCTTTTTTAAATAATGACTTCTTTTCCTCTTGGTAGATACCCAGTAGTGGCATTGCTGGATCAAATGGTAGTTCTACTTTTAGTTCTTTTTTTTTTTTATTTTTTATTATACTTTCAGTTTTAGGGTACATGTGCACAACGTGCAGGTTTGTTACATACGTATACATGTGCCATGTTGGTGTGCTGCACCCATTAACTCGTCATTTAACATTAGGTGTATCTCCTAATGCTATCCCTCCCCCCTCCCCCTACCCCACAACAGGCCCCGGTGTGTGATGTTCCCCTTCCTGTGTCCATGTGTTCTCATTGTTCAATTCCCACCTATGAGTGAGAACATGTGGTGTTTGGTCCTTGCGATAGTTTGCTGAGAATGATGGTTTCCTGCTTCATCCATGTCCCTACAAATGACATGAACTCATCATTTTTTATGGCTGCATAGTATTCCATGGTGTATATGAGCCACATTTCCTTTTTTTTCATTTATTTTTATTTATTTATTTTTTATTTTATTATTATTATTATTATACTTTAAGTTTTAGGGTACATGTGCACAAAATGCAGGTTAGTTACATATGTATACATGTGCCATGCTGGTGTGCTGCACCCATTAACTCGTCATTTAGCATTAGGTATATCTCCTAATGCTATCCCTCCCCCCTCCCCCCACCCCACAACAGTCCCCAGAGTGTGATGTTCCCCTTCCTGTGTCCATGTGTTCTCACTGTTCAATTCCCATCTATGAGTGAGAACATGCAGTGTTTGGTTTTTTGTCCTTGTGACAGTTTACTGAGAATGATGATTTCCAATTTCATCCATGTCCCTACAAAGGACATGAACTCATCATTTTTTATGGCTGCATAGTATTCCATGGTGTATATGTGCCACATTTTCTTAATCCAGTCTATCATTGTTGCACATTTGGGTTTGTTCCAAGTCTTTGCTATTGTGAATAATGCCGCAATAAACATACATGTGCATGTGTCTTTACAGCAGCATGATTTATAGTCCTTTGGGTATATACCCAGTAATGGCATGGCTGGGTCAAATGGTATTTCTAGTTCTAGATCCTTGAGGAATCGCCACACTGACTTCCACAAGGGTTGAACTAGTTTACAGTCCCACCAACAGTGTAAAAGTGTTCCTATTTCTCCACATCCTCTCCAGCACCTGTTGTTTCCTGACTTTTTAATGATTGCCATTCTAACTGGTGTGAGATGGTATCTCATTGTGGTTTTGATTTGCATTTCTCTGATGGCCAGTGATGATGAGCATTTTTTCATGTGTCTTTTGGCTACATAAATGTCTTCTTTTGAGAAGTGTCTGTTCATATCCTTCGCCCACTTTTTGATGGGGTTGTTTGTTTTTTTCTTGTAAATTTGTTTGAGTTCATTGTAGATTCTGGATATTAGCCGTTTGTCAGATGAGCAGGTTGCGAAAATTTTCTCCCATTTTGTAGGTTGCCTGTTCACTCTGAGGGTAGTTTATTTTGCTGTGCAGAAGCTCTTTAGTTTAATTAGATCCCATTTGTCAATTTTGGCTTTTGTTGCCATTGCTTTTGGTGTTTCAGACATGGAGTCGTTGCCCATGCCTATGTCCTGAATGGTAATGCCTCGGTTTTCTTCTAGAGTTTTTATGGTTTTGGGTCTAACGTTGAAGTCTTTAATCCATCTTGAATTAATTTTTGTATAAGGCGTAAGGAAGGGATCCAGTTTCAGCTTTCTACATATGGCTAGCCAGTTTTCCCAGCACCATTTATTAAATAGGGAATCCTTTCCCCATTGCTTGTTTTTCTCAGGTTTGTCAAAGATCGGATAGTTGTAGATATGCGGCGTTATTTCTGAGGGTTCTGTTCTGTTCCATTGATCTATATATCTGTTTTGGTACCAGTACCATGCTGTTTTTGTTACTGTAGCCTTGTAGTATAGTTTGAAGTCAGGTAGCGTGATGCCTCCAGCTTTGTTCTTTTGGCTTAGGATTGACTTGGCGATGTGGGCTCTTTTTTGATTCCATATGAACTTTAAAGTAGTTTTTTCCAGTTCTGTGAAGAAAGTCATTGGTAGCTTGATGGGGATGGCATTGAATCTATAAATTACCTTGGGCAGTATGGCCATTTTCACAATATTGATTCTTCCTACCCATGAGCATGGAAAGTTCTTCCATTTGTTTGTATCCTCTTTTATTTCATTGAGCAATGGTTTGTAGTTCTTGAAGAGGTCCTTCACTTCCCTTGTAAGTTGGATTCCTAAGTATTTTATTCTCTTTGAAGCAATTGTGAATAGGAGTTCACTCATGATTTCAGTCTCTGTTTGTCTGTTATTGGTGTATAAGAATGCTTGTGATTTTTGTACATTGATTTTGTATCCTGAGACTTTGCTGAAGTTGCTTATCAGCTTAAGGAGATTTTGGGCTGAGACAGTGGTGTTTTCTAGATATACAGTCATGTCATCTGCAAACAGGGACAATTTGACTTCCTCTTTTCCTAATTGAATACCCTTGATTTCCTTCTCCTGCCTAATTGCCCTGGCCAGAACTTCCAACACTATGTTGAACAGGAGTGGTGAGAGAGGGCATCCCTGTCTTGTGCCAGTTTTCAAAGGGAATGCTTCCAGTTTTTGCCCATTCAGTATGATATTGGCTGTGGGTTTGTCATAGATAGCTCTTGTTATTTTGAGATACATCCCATCAATACCTAATTTATTGAGTTTTTAGCATGAAGTGGTGTTGAATTTTGTCAAAGGCCTTTTCTGCATCTATTGAGATAATCATGTGGTTTTTGTTGTTGGTTCTGCTCAAACTAGAACTCAGGATTAAGAAACTTACTTTTAGTTCTTTAAGGAATCTCTACACTGTTCTCCATAGTGGCTATACTAGTTTACATGCCTACCAGCAATGTAGTGGTGTTCCCTGTTCACCTCACCCATGCCAATATCTACTGTTTTTTTTAATTTTTTTGATTATGGCCATTCTTGCAGGAGTAGGGTGGTATCGCATTGTGGTTTTGATTTGCTTTTACCTGATAATTAGTGATGTTGAGCATTTCTTCATATGTTTGTTGGCCATTTGTATATCTTCTTTTGAGAATTATCTATTCATGTACTTAGCCCACTTTTTGATGGGATTGTTTTTTTCTTACTGATTTGTTTGACTTCATTGTAGTTTCTGGATATTAGTGCTTTGTCAGATGCATAGATTGTGAAGACTTTCTCCCACTCTGTGCTGTGTATTGTCTGTTTACTCTGCTGACTGTTCATTTTGCAAAAGCGCTTTAGTTTAATTAAGTCCCAGCCATTTATCTTTGTTTTTATTGCATTTGCTTTTGGGTTCTTGGTCACGAAATCTTTGCCAAAGCCAATTTCTAGAAGGGTTTTTCCAATGTTATCTTCTAGAATTTTTATAGTTTCAGGTCTTAGGTTTAAGTCCTTAATCCTTCTTGAGTTGATTTTTATGTAACGTGAGAGATGAGGATCCAGTTTCATTCTCTTAGATGTGGCTGGCCAATTATCCCAAGACACTTTGTTGAAAAGGGTGTCCTTTTCCCACTTTCTATTTTTGTTTGCTTTGTTAAAGATCAGTTGGTTGTAAGTATTTGGGTTTATTTCTGAGTTCTCTATTCTGTTCCATTGGTCTGTATGCCTATTTCTATTCCAGTCAGTACCATGCTGTTTTGGTGACTATGGCTTTGTAGTATAGTTTGAAATCAGGTAGTCTGAAGCCTCCAAATTTGTTCTTTTTGCTTAGTCTTGCTTTGGCTATGTGGGCTGTTTTTTGGTTCCATATGAATTTGAGAATTGTTTTTTCTAATTCTGTGAAGAATGATGGCAGTATTTTGATGGGGATTGTGTTGAATTTCTTTCTAATGGGCACTGTGTTAAGCTTTGTTAGGAGAGGGTGTCTGAGGAACATTCCAGTAAGATGGGGACTTCTCTTCTGGGTTCTAGTGTGTTTCCGTCTGCCACTTCTTGCTCCTGCTGTGTGGTTGTTCAGTAATGTGGGTCACCCAGAGTGCTCAGGCTCTCAGCAACTGCTCAGCTCTGGCTTGGGCCCAGTGGCCATCTTTCCAGAACCATTTAGATGGAGGTAATGCATATGCCAGGCCTGTTCTGGCCCTGGTGACCCAGAGGCTTCTTTGACATGGGGAGGCTGCAGCCACACCTTTCAGCTCCAGCCTTTTGGGAGAAGAACTCACATTCCATGTTTGCCCTTCCTTGGATACCCTTCCTCAGCTCCAGGGTACTCTGTAGGGATTGTTTTACATTTTTATAGTCATTCTTCTATCAAAACAATAAGTATATCAAATTTCCCAGGTTTCAATTTTTGTGTATTTTCTGGTTCCTAATTGAATCCAGCCTAATGCAAACAGCACTCGGTTTCCAATGGATCTGTAATGCTATTGCTGTCATATATTCACTGTTACGGTTGTGGGGTGGGTGGTTGCTAACTTCCCTTTTTGTATTTTTTTTTCCCAGTGTGAAGTCTTAATTATTCAATTGCTTCTCAGTGCCATTTTTAAACCATTTAGTTACTAAAAAAGTCAAATTTACTGTTTATATATATAAGCTATATATATTTAATATATATATAGAAATATATGTACTAAAAAATTCAATTAAATTTACTGTTTATATATAAACTATGTATCTAATAAACTAAAGAGTAAACATAAACATTTAATTAAATCTAAAATGTGACATATTTAATTATATTTAATTTAAAATATACACATATATTTTGATTATCTATATACAGAGGCTTAATATGATATCCATTGTGTTTTCCTTTTATTATTATTCTTTGAACTCATCTTGATTTCTACTTGCCCATTATTCTTCATGTTAATTTTAGAATCAACTTTTCAAATTCTTCAAAAAATTTTCTGTGGCTGATCAATTGGTATTTAACTGAATTTAAATTCATTTAGGGAGAATGACCAGATTTACAATACTGACTCTTCCCATTCATGAACATAGTATTTTTCTCCAGACACTTATTTTGTTTATCCAGGTCTTGTTTGTCTTTTAATTTAAAAATTATTATTTTTCTCCAAAAACTTACTTTGTTTAATCTATTTTTAGGTAATTATACATTTTTTATATTCTAATGAACAGTTACCTTTTAATAATATATTTCCTGATGAATAAGAAAAGTTTTCATGTGTTTATATGTATCTTGTACCTAGGAAACTCACTGAATTCTCTCATTAGATCTAAATTTTGTTTGGAGATTCTTTTGAATTTTCTAAGTACACCTTCATATTATCTGCTAATAGTGGCAATTTTCCCTTACTGTTTTCATTTTTTTAATTTCTCAATCTTTTTTAACTTGGTTACTTAATGTAGTCAATACAATGTTTAATAGAAGTGGCAATAAGCATGCTTTCTCTGTTCCTGATTTAAAAGGAATAGATCTAAAATTTTAACACAGTATACTATTTACTAGAAGTTTTGGTCATATATCTAGGGAAACTCACTAGTATTACTAGTTTGCTATCAATTTTGAAACAAAATTAAGAGTTGAATTTTATAAAATGCTTTTCTCTGTGGAGATAATTATATGATCATTAAAGCAGAAGATTAAATTAATAGATTTTCTAAAATTAAAACCTCCTTTATTACTGACTATACTCAATCATAAAAGATGTTTCATGATTTGATTCCTTTGATTCATTTAATTAGTGCTTTTGGATATGGTCTTATAAGTTTAATTACCCAATAACTTTGCTTTCTGATTCTGTCATTGTCCAGTTTTAATACAAAAATGTTTGTAGTATTATAAAATGAGTTGTAATTTTATATTTTTCTCCATAATCTAAAACAAGTTATATAAGAAAAAATATTTATTAATTGAGGGTGCTTTTTCATGAGCATGGATTCAGGACCATGGGAATGAAAATCAACTATAGGTTTCTTGAAACCACTGAGATTATAATTTGTTATCACAGCTTGGCCTAGTCTATTCTTACTGATTTTATAGCCAAATTCCAATTATCTTCTATTGTTTTTAATTTGAGACTCTGTCCTTCAATTAATGGTTTGAATATAATAAAATTTGCTATGGTTTTTGTTATACTTGGTCTTACTTATTCAATATTGGGCTTTCTTCATACAATATGTTTTTCTTGCCTGTTGTTTCCACCTCTTTCCTTCTATTGAATTGTTAATGATTAATTTATTTCACTTTTTCCACAGTTTTCTTGTTTGGAGCTTATTCAATTTTCATTATATTAGTAGTTGGCCTTAAAATTTTAACATGCCCAATTGTCTTAATAATGTCTACATTTGACCAGTTTATCCCCACTTAGTCTAAAAAATTCAACAGAACTTAAATTTTTACTGCAATTGATTACTCTCAAATTGTCTCAAATTTTAGTTGTAATTTTAATTCCCCTCTAAATTGGTAATTGTGATTTAAAAAAGTATTTAGACAATTTACCTAAAAGTTTTATTTTATCAAAAAGACAGCCTATTTAAATACCTAAGTTCATAAATTCTTCTAAAATTCTAAACAATTTATCTAGAATTTTATAAGCAATTTCTTTCCTTATTCCTTCTTGTAGGTTTGTTTTTGATTTATTTTTTATCAAGAACGTCTATTAATTGACCTTTCAATCAGAATCTGAGTGGTAAATTATCTGTCTCTCTTAAACGCCTTCATTTGTATTAATATTTGAAACTGTTTCACTGGAACTTTAGAATTTTAGGCTGTTATTTTTATCTCAGCTTTTTGAAGATATTATTTTATTGTCTTCTTACATTTTTGCCAAGAAGTAAACTGTTAACAATTTTGATTCCTTTGTAAATAACCAAGTCTTTTTACTCTTTAAAAATTTATCATTTGTAAAACTTTTCTCTTTTTTTTAGATCCTGCATTTTCTCCATAATAAATGCAGGTTTGGATCTATATTTATTTATTGAGTTCATATTTATTTTGCTTTTTTAATCCAAGAATTTATGCCTTTCACTAATTCTGGAAAAATTTCACCTATTATTTCTTTGATTTTTTTTCTATCCCCAATTAACTCTTTTCTCTTTTATCAACCATTGTTGAACTTAAGTCAGATCCTCTCATTTTAGCCTAGGTGGTTGTTCCGTTGTGTTGTCTACATTCATGTCTCTCTTTTGCTTCCTCAATAATGTAGCCATACCCAGCTTCCAGCTTATATGTTCCTTCTGAGTCCAGCTTTATTTGATGTTAAATTGTTAAAAAAAACTTAGTGGTATTAATAATCATATCTCTAATGCCTTTAAGTGTATTTGCTATTCTTTTTCTTGGTGTCTTTTAGCTTGTAGGATTCTATTCCTTCTTTTGCACCTTAAATAATTATTTAAAAACCTATTTTTCACAGACTTTAGATTGCTTTATTTCACAAGTTTTTTTTGTTACAAGTTCTTCTGTTTGTTGTATCTCCTCTCTTCATCATGGAAATGTTTTTTAGGAGTTTCTTTAATTTTTGTTGTTCTCTTTTCTCTGCATGTGTTCTATGAGTGCGAGATTATGAAAATGGGATTTCAGAGTAATTTTGGTTTACAACTGCTGGTGCCTTCAGAGGCTTAATTGGTCTGGTATCAGTCCTTATGTAAATTTTTTGAGATCTCTGCACCATTAGTACAGTGTAAATTTGAAATGTATATATGCAGAGGACAGTCTTGGGATTTCAGTTTCTACAAAGAGACTTTAAAAGAAATACAGAATCCTAGTCAGAGACAGAAACATAATTGTTTCTTGGGACTTTTCTGGGCCTGAGGGTACAACTTCTCTAAGTCAATTTTCACCAAGTAGGAAGATTTCCCAGGGTTCAAATATCATTCAGGGATTCCAGTTCCAACCGTGAACTTGTCCTCTGCCCCTGCCTGTGAAATACTATCCTGATCTTGACATGTTTGGCTCATTTTAGATCTCATATTTCCCTCATCTCTCATTTTAGATCTCATTCTGAAGTGTTGCTTAAGGTATTTTATTCTTGTGACTTCAAGTTCCTGAGACTTGGTCATTTTCGTCTGTCTTTCGAGGTTGGCTAAGTATTTTCTTTACTTTTGTTTAATTGTCATATCTTAGCATTTGTAAGTGTTTGGAATGAGGTGGAAGTCTGCATCATTTCAGTCCACCATGTTTTGAACTTGAATTCAGTCATTTTTAAATATGTGCTTTCTTATTTTAATTTTTTGCATAATTATATTTACATAGACTGTGAATTTTTACTGCCTATTTTCTATTATTAAGGTTCTTGCCAAATATGAAATAAATATCTTTCTGAAGTATTTGTATTATCTTAGGATTCTTGCATCATTGTCTAAATAATGTAGAGTTGTTGTTTTATCACTAGCATTTAGTATTGGGTAATATATTGATTTATTTTTGCTAAATTGAGAGGTAATCTAGAACCCAGATTTCCTATACCTATATCTATATATATTATAGTGGCAGTTTGTTAATAAACTAATTAATTGTATAATGTTTGAATTGTATTGGAAAATCAAAAGAATAGCATTTAAAAAGGTTTTGGTGTCAAAAAAAAGAGGTCAGATACTTAGAATATTTTAGAAGCAGTGTTTAAATGAAGGTATCATAGCTCAGAGTCTGACTTCATGGCTTATAAACCCCCTCTACCTTTTGATGTTGTAGTGTTGATCTAATTTAGGTCCTGACTCTTGCAGTCACAGCTCACAGGGGCTGAAATAGAAATTCAAAACATTAGATTGTCAACTCCCAATGAGAGATGTGTCAGGCAGAATAAATGAATTCTCATGTTAGCCTGATGATTACATTTTCTCTGTATAGATGAATATATAAACATAAAAATGATTATATAGTTGTTAGGTTATTTTGGAATCAGAACAAGAAGGGGTGTTAACAACTTTTTGAATATTTAATATCATCAGGGCTCAAAACTTGATATGTGAATTCCTTTCATAGAAATGTATTCACTCAATGGACCTATACTCACATTCATCTGACACTAGATCTTCATTCATAGAGCTCAGATGATCTTTGCTTATGTGTTCTCAATGGCTCCTCTGTATCTATGCTTCTATTGCTAAATAATCTTACTTGGGGTTGCCATCTGCCATTTTGAATCATATCCCTATTTTCAATCAGGTTTTGGCTAAGTTTTGTTAACCTTGCAGTCATTTTCTCCCCTGAAAGCAACTGACTTTGAAGTACTGCTGCTGCCTTTTTCCACCATGATTATTCCTATAATTAGCTGCTGAGATTTACCAAACTTTTCCTATGGAGGCATGTGCTATACTTTTTGATACTCATTCTCTCATTTAAACTTAGAAAACAAATATGAAATAGAAAATGTTATACCTATTTTGCTGATCTATAGAGTTCTAAATGACTTGTCTAACTGTCTAGTAAGAAACTAGCAAAGATTCAGAGTTTATATTTACTCTAAAGCACTTCTACCCACTTTCACAATAACTGGCTCTTGGAACCACACTTCTTTTTGACACTAAATCTTAGTATATTAGATCAGGACTGTGGTGATTATTCTCATTTTATATGTGAAGAAACAGATCTAGAAGTCTGTATTTATCTAAGACCAAAATCCAATTAATTACTAGCCAAGCTGGGACTGGAACCATGACCTTTAGACTATTAGTCCTGGGAATTTTCCGAAGTTATTCTCTCTTCCTTATTTTCCTTCGACAGCTGTGTTCCTTCATATGTGAACCATTTAATTTGCAAAGTTGCCTGAAGAGATGAGTCATGAAATTGTTAAGTTTTATATTGACTAATGGTATTTACTTATCTATATAGACACATGTTATACACATGTGAAGAAATGACTACTTCCATCATTACTAGGACACAGATACTAAGTTTTTTGGATGTGAGGATGGGCTTTCTTTTCTTTTTTTTTTTTTTTTTTTGAAATGGAGTCTTGCTCTGTTGCCCAGGCTGGAGTGTGGTGGCGTGATCTCAGCTCACTGCAACCTCTGCTTCCCGGGTTCAAGAGATTCTCATGCCTCAGACTCCCAAGTAGCTGGGGCTACAGGCACACACCACCACAGCTGGCTAATTTTTTTTTTATATTTAGTAGAGATGGGGTTTCAGCATTTTGGCCAGGATGGTCTCAATCTCCTGACCCTGTGATCCGCCCACCTCAGCCTCCCAAAGTGCTGGCATTACAGGCATGAGTCACCGCGCCCAGCTGAGTTTTCTTTTTTTCTTCTTTTTCTCTAAGCTACCCATCCTTTTTAACCCAGTGAGCAAGTTTGAACATTTTGCACACAGTCTGAAAAATTAGGATTACAAATTCTGTTTCAAATAAAGCCTTAAACAGACAAACAAAGTAAGTGTAAAAACTACTAGCTAGTATTCAGCTGTCTATAACTAGCTAAATATCTCACTAGGAGTATTCACTTTTTCTTATATCCTGAATGGAAAGTTTGTGGCTTTGCACAGCATGGATACTTTCTAGTTAAAATTCAGAAGCATTATCATTGTCCAGCTGAGCTGCTATGTGGGTCAACCATTCCAAGACTTCATCTTTTTTATTTTTAAAATGACTGAAATAGTATTTTAAAGAAGTCAGTCCTTTGAGGCTAGCAATATATAGAAATTATATGACTGTAATCCCAGATGGAAGAGTTTTTTGGTTTTGTATTTAAATTTTGAGGGAACATTATGCCTGTGCAAGATGTCAGCTTGGCAGGTTTGAAGATCAAAGTTCTTTGTTCATGTACAGCATATATGCCAAAGCTAAGACATCTCTCCTACCCCATTGTGCTACTAACTCTTAATAATAGCTGCCAATTCCAGCAAGGGAGAAAGCAGTTAAATGCCCATGCGCATCCCTCCTTCATTGAGTCTGACAGGCAAGGTGACATTGTGATGATGCATTACCGATGATGGAGTCACAAGGAATTGAACAAATGAAGCATTAGTATCCTGAGTAGTAGCCAAACAACATTTCCTCAAAAAAGTCATCTCATCAGGTCCCCTCAAAGACTGAGAACGCTGTAACTTCAAGGATAGGTTTTCAAACTTTAGAATTGACTAACCAATATAAAATCTAAAATATGAGAGTAGTATTTTTTGAGAAAACGAATGAAGTCTCTCTCCCCTTTTTTTTGCTTTTCATTTTTAGGGAGGATAGGCCAGCTTTGTGATAAATTTGTTTTTTTTACAATACTTAAAATATAATTTTCCATTAAAATTTGATATAGTCGGCTCAGTTATTTAAAACTTAGCAGCTGACAAAGTTTGGTTTCATCATTTAAAAAACTGAGAGGTTGTTTTTCCTAACATAAACAACCACTATTTTAAAATTTGGGCTGAAATAAAAATTATTGACAAAAGATTATTGTAGAACAGTTTGGCAAAATGAGAAGGTCCATTCTTTAACAATCTCAACTTGTATAAGGAAAATTTTCACGTGGCTAACTAACAAATGTTTATTCAGTACTCACCCATGTGCTAGTTTCTATTAGGTGCTGAGGTTATAAAAGTGGTTTCTGAGGCTGGGTGCAATGGCTCATGCCTGTAATCCCAACATTTTGGGAGGCTGAGGTGGGCAGATCACAAGGTCAGGAGATCGAGACCATCCTGACTAACATGGTGAAAAGTCACCTGTATTTAAAAAAAAAAAAAAGAAATACAAACAAAATTAGCTGGACGTGGTGGCACGCACCTCTAGTCCCAGCTACTTGGGAGGTTGAGGCAGGAGAATGGCTTGAACCCAGGAGGTGGAGGTTACAGTGAGCCAAGATCCCACCACTGCACTCCAGCCTGGGTGACAGAGCGAGACTCCATCTCAAAAAAACAAAAACAAAAGTGGTTTCTGCTTCTTATGAATTTACTGTATGGTGGGAGAGGAGAGACATATTAATAAAGAGAATAGTAACAAACCAGAGACAGTACAATTAGAAAAGGTAACACAACCCTACCTGGAAGAGGCATCAGGTAATACCATCTACCAGAGGTAACAGTGGAGCTTATCTTACTGGATAAGACTGAAGTTGGCTGTGCAAAAGGGAGGGGATTCCAATCCTAAAACATAGTACCACGAGAGCAAGCACTACTAGAAATCATCTCATCTAAGCAAAACCATTTCACCAAACTCCCTTTTAGAACTGCAGTGTGACTTGGGAAAGTTTAGGTTTTCTACTAATTAAAAGCCCAAACTGGGGGATGCTTGTTAATTTGCGTTGCAGTGATCATATTCTTTGTGTTTTCTTTGCTTTTTGGTATTGTCTTATTTGACAAGGAAGAAGCTAATTTTGTTTCATTCAACTTTTACTAGGCCCCTAGTGTGTATTATGCCTAACTCAATCATCTTTTTTTTTTCTTTGTACTGATCTGAATACAAGGATTTTTCTATTAATTTTGACAGTTCATTGAATCTTAAAAGTTTGCTTTGAGGTTGAATTAACTATATATTTAGATGTAGAATTTCCTAATGTCAAAAATAATGTTCCATTCTAATTATTGTTAAGAAAGTTGTATACGTATTTCCAATGGAAGGAACTTACTTTATTGAGATTTTGCTGTCACAATGCAAATAATTTTAGATAAGGTAGCTCTTGGTGACTTGTGTTTGTAAGTAAAAGGGACCATTGATTTTTCTAGTTTTGTCTGAGTTTTCACATTTCAGTTAAACAAATACTTACCTTCAATACAAAATGCAGTTGCTTTTATCATTTACAAAGCATAGAGTACAAAATATTCTTCCCTATTCACTGATTAGTTTGGAAAATAATAGAAGTTGGTAAAACTTCAGGTCCTTGAAAACATTAAAACTTAAAGGGTTTCAAAGCCTCTAAATGCTAAAGCTTTGAAATTTTTCATATGCAAATTTCAGTGGTGCATCACATAGAACTTTAAGAAATCAGATGGCTTTTTTTTTTTCCTTAAACACAGCAGCATTTTAGGATAATGTGTGCTAGCTTCTCTGTTTGTGTAACAGTTTCTGAAATGGATCTTTTCAAGCATAGTAACGGGTTTGAATTGTGTTTGCCTAAAGGCTGTGAAAACCAGAAACTGTGAAATGGAGTTCAAGCACAGCCCTTTCATAGCTGGCAGAAGTTCAGCTGTAGTTTTGGGTAGTTTGGTCAGTGGTTTCAACAAATACTTTGAAAACTTTATCTATATATAAGCATTCTTTTACTGAGCTGTTGTAAGCGAGTATTGAAGAGTAAATTCTTTATTTTTCCATCCATTATGCACTTTCTACATTTGTAGTAATAGAGACCACTCATTGAATACATTGCTGGGTTCACTGCCAATTGGAATGTATGAATAATTGATACACACTGGATTTACTATCTTTCATTGCAAATCCCTTTACACATTATACCGGGATTATGGCTTAGGAAATGAGGTGGGTGTGAACCACACTTCAGAAGTCCAATCTTATTATTCATTGCTTCAAATACCTCTGCTTTATGTATTTTTTTCTGAAAGTTTAATTCAACTATAGAAATAAGATGAAAAAGCAAAAAAGATCTATCCAAACTGTGATCCCACGCTATGTTTCTTCTAGTCTTCTGATTTTTTGTTTTGAAATGAAAGTTCATTATCAAATCTAGTGGGCCAAAAGATGTCATGATTAAAACTATGGTAAAATCCCACTGGACGCTCTTTCATTCAACAAACCTTTATTGAAGCCCTGCTTTTGACCCAAAGCCATTAGAATGTATGAAATCACTCAAGGAAACTGTCAAGCAAGTTCTGGGGCCAAGGATTCTTCATGATCTCTTATTTGAAGGGGGTTCCAAAGTTCTTCATATCCTAATGCTGTATTATAAGGTTTTAAATTTCTATTGGGATTTATGATTTGTAAGCCTTCTCACATGGAAAATATCCATTTCATAAGGAAAGAGTTATAATAAATATGTGGATTCCAATTCTGAGCCTTCTGCTTGCTGGGAGGGTAACTGAATTGCTCCCGTTTCAACTTCAGCAGCACCTTCAGCAGTGGCTGCATGTTCTGGTGGCCTCAGCTCTCCCTGAATGGATACCTCAGGTCACCTCCACAGGATGACCCTGGCTTTGGGTTTAGCCACCTCCATGGCTAGGAAGGCTAGGGGTAGTTTTCTGCTTTTGCTAATACTTGGGCTCCCTCAGATACCCCTTAGCTATTTCTGCTTTTCCATTTCCTGTGTGGGCATTTCTTGAGTTTAAATTCTCTCCGTTTGAAATACCTAGAGTGGTATTTGTTTTCCTGATTTATATACCTCTTTACACCTCCCTTCCCCAACCCCTTGAAAATGAAGACAAAAAAACAACTTCAGAGGGCTGTTTTGAGGATTACAGTAGTGAAATACCTGAAGGATGAAGTCGGAGGATGGAATAACAGACAAACCAGCTGTGGGGGAAGGGTGTCATGGTGGGAGAGCAGCTAGAAAAGGTTGATAGAAAGAAAAGAGCATTTACTGAGGGCTTCCTTTCTCCTAAGCACCCTAATTTGGTTAATAATCTTTATTTTCATTTTTAGGATGAGAAAAATGAGGCTTGTAGATTTGAAGCAGAATACCATTTATTCTATGGAAGTAGAACCCCAATCTGTTCAGACTCTAAATTAATATATTTTTCCTGCCCACCTTGATGACTGCTTTTGGGAAGTAAACGATGTTGAATTAGGCAGGCTCCATTTTTAGGTATGGGATTTATAGTCATTGACAAAATGCAGAACAAAATTTTTTAAGTGAACTTTCCTCTTTGTTTACATGAGTTAAAAAATACTATTTAATTAGAACACACACATGCTTTTTAGAAAAAGGAGAGTAGTTTTACATAGGTTTATGGGGTATTAACTATTCCCTAGCATTCTGGTCTAGAAAACCTCTTAGGTCATGTCAAATCTCCAGTTGTTTACATTTTTTAGCCCTTTGCCAAGATGATTAAGATAAGTCATGAATCAGAAATGTTTTGCTTTTAATTGCCCATATTGTCCATGTAAATGCCACCTTAAATTACCACCTATTTCCCTTTTAACTGTAAGATGTTTTATGTGCAGTGTCCAGTAACTCATTTTCTACCATCAAAAATAAGTCAGATAACATGTTCACAAATTATTTGTGGAAAATACAAATCTCTGATTTGAAAAAAAGAATACCTTAAGTAAATATGCCAGGTGTGGAAGTGAGATACAGTAGCAGGTGCAAATTCTCACCTTAATTTTTAAGTTGGTAAACCTTAGAAGGATGTGGAGAAGTGTCTATGTGATAAAATTAAGGATCATTAAAATTTGTTAAAGACATTCCTTTGAGGTTTTGGCAGTTTTACAGGCCAAACAATATAGTTTATGTAAGGAAAATTACATGGAAAAAATGATTTAATAGCATGACAGGATACATGAAGAGAACTTCAAAAGCTATTGACAGCTGTGGAGGGTGAGCTCATATTTTGTGGAATGGAGCAGAGAGGACAGGTGGGCACAGACCTCAAATTTCCCATATGTGAGATACCTGGGAGGTCTACCAACTGCTGGGAAAAGTGATGATTTAAGGGAGGGAAACCAACTAGACACACGTAAATGAGGGAACCAATATTGATAAAAAGGAATCTCAAGGAATGTGGACATTGTTTCCAAGAATTTTGTTCATGTTCACTTAATTGATTTTTACTTTGTTTCCCATTAGATATTTTGTTTTTGCATTCATTTGCCTAGGGCCATACCACCCTGGATGCTCTCTTTATGTTTACAGACTGAGCAAAGCTTAGTCAGATGTTAGGTTGGGAGGGAAAAAAAGACCACCTAGGAGAGTTGTTCATGGTATCACTTAATGCCAAAGTTGCTGATGCAATAAGAAAACCATGAATATAATATGGATTCTAAAGTTAGAACCTAAAAAAAAAATCTGGCATTGAGATAAAGTTAGAAAACAATTGTATGACCTTTGATTACTGTACTTGAATTATTCTGTTTAATCTTCATTTGTTGCTTATATTATAGGATACTATTTGAGGAAATTAATACATAGCATTTGATAACTACTTGATCCCCAGCACTGGACCAAGTAGTTCACATGACTGTCTCATTTAATCTCACAGTAACTCTCTGAAAGATGCACTGTAATTACTCCTGCGTTGCACATGCGGAAACTGAGGCTCAGCATCTTCAATCTATTAGTAGAATTAGAGCGAGCCCAATGAGGACAAGAAGAGACAATGGATGGGATTGGTGGATAAGACTTAGCCTGTGAAACAGTGCCAAAGTTTTAACATTTTTCAGAGTTTAATAACTTCTTAAAATTTTTAAAGTTAACTTTGAGGCTACAGGAGTAAGCAAAATATGCTGCCACAAAGAAGTCATCTTTTGGGCAAAATGTGCCTCAAAAAACCTTTGGTACTACCTGAAGAAATAAAGAGGTTTTTTAATCATAAAGGGATAGAGACCTCAGGATTCATGCCAATCTCCAATTTATTTAAAATTCTTCCCACAATTTCAACATCCTGCCAGCACTGACTGTGAATGAACGTGGCTAGGAGAATACATAAATTGTGGCTGTGCCATTAATCAGGTGCGATCTTTGAAAGTATCATAAATTTCAGTGATCAATGCCAAGTCTCATTGTGATGACTTGGGGACTAAACCCATGGATCAGCCTGACAGAGACAAATAAGAAGCTAAATAGGGATGTGGTAGTCTGTTAGGGGTGGGAGATACTTGTTATATTTTCAGACATATCATTTATTAAAAAAAAATACTGGATAACTTGAAACTCTTCATGTCTCTCATCTATGATTCCTTATGCTTATAAGTAGAATTTTGTGTCATTTCTTGCAGATTTTATTTCTTTTGATTTGAAATAGAAAATATTAACGTTCAAGTAGTTATTTTTCAAAGCATATATTATTTCTGGCAGAGTTTCAAATGAACTAGAATTAAAAACAGTACAAAATTTGTATTACACAGTTCTTTCTTGTGAGTTTATACTTTTACTTGAAGAGTCAATGAAAACTTTTAGGATTTTTTTAAATTATTTTTTTCTTACGATGCAATAGTATTAATGACTGCATTTTGAAAATTTAATAACAATAGGAACAGAAATAGATATTTGCCTTTTCATTATTATATTACTAGTAAGTCTTCTTAAAGATAGTCAAATAAAATTTTTTAAATCTATTTTTTTGAAAACCAACAAAATGTAATCTGTGGTTAATGTCGAGTGACTTCCCTATGATATTCCTTCTTACTCAAGGTTCAGTCAGTGCTTGGTTTAAAAAAAAATAGAAGCTGCTCTAAGTGTCTATGGTAATACATGGAATGAGAGGCATTCACAGTTGTGGGAAACCAGGGGAATGAAAGGCGAGAAGCTGTCACTAACTCTCAGCCTGCAGAATGGAAGTGGTGGATCTCAAGAGCTTGCTTGGGAGCTGCCACAGAACTCAAGTGCTTCTAGGAAGTTCCAAATGACTACTGTAGCCAGCTGCACTGAGATGAGTGGTTCTCAAGAAGCCGTATCAGCTAAAGCTGCCTATAGCACCTAAGTAAATATTTTGCAGAAGTTCACCCTGAAGTTCCTTGAAACTTCACATCTGATATGTACTCATGTGTCTGGGTGAATCTGCCTCCAGTGAATATCGTCATTTTCTTCCCTTTTACTTTCTGAAGTTCACAGAAGTGACCGTCAGTGATGGAACTAACTGTACAGGAAACCACACAGGGAAAAGGATTCTGGGGAATGTGGTTCTAGTCTTCTCTTCTGCAATGCAGAGAAGACCACCAATGGGAGTGGCAATGATGTTAACCTGACAACAGTTAATCCAGGACAGTCTACTCATATTTCATCTCAGCATCCCCTGACACTCTTTTATCCACATTTAAACTTCTGCCTACTTCTACCACCAACAAATCAGGATTTTAATATGACACATATATACACATATCCCTCATATGACCAGAGCCGTGCTCACCTTCTCTGGAACATGGGAGGCTTCAAAGGCCCATATGTCACCATTTCCATCTCTAAATCATGTTCATTTCTTTCTTAGCCCAGTCAAATCTCTCTCTCTCTCATATCCTGTAACATAAACACCAGATTAAAAGGTTAAGGTTATGAATACAATATAGAAAATAAGGTAGAAGACTTGCCTTTTTACTTCACAGTGATCAAAATGAGCTATATTTGGACTTGATAAAGCAACATCAGGCATCATGTAGAGATCTTGGACATTGAGTTTGAAACTTTGACCACTTGGGTTGTTTCCTTTGGGGAGGATGAGTGTATTTGCCTGCATTAAGAAGAGTAAACCCAATATTTGGTAGCCAAAAACCAGGTATTTTGTCATTAGAGTTTGTTATCAAATATTTCTGGTCCGCTTGAACAAATGGTGGGATTGCATTCCTTCCATGCTTGTAAGTAGGTGTGGCCATGTGACTTGTTTTAAACAATGGAATGTGAGTGGAGATGATGTGTGCCATATCTGTCTGTGAGCTCCAAAAACCAGTGCAAGATTTGCCATTCTTTTTCTTTCTGTCTCATAGATTCTGGCAATGCTATAGATACAAGCTGTTCTATGAACCTGGGTTTTAGAATGGGGATGATGAGTAACAGAGCCTGACTTAGGCTCTGATGAGCATACAATGTACAGAAAGAAAAACATATTTTACTATATTAGGCAACTGAGATTTGGGTGTTGCTTATGATTGCAGCTTAATATATCCCATTCTGAATAATATAGTCAATATTAACTATGAAAATAAATATAGTTACCAAGTTTAAAGTCCAAAGCTTTTAAATACTTGAAGAGTAAAAGTTAGAAAATTATCTTCACATTTAATGCAGCTTAGAAAAGGGAAGGACATAGAATTGGTTTAATATATTTCTGATTGTATCAAGGTTTTATTAGATAGCATAGTTATTTTTCATAAGGTTCTATCACAGTCCAGATTATGGGTCATGAAGGGTTAAAAATCACCATGGTCGTGATCTACCTATAAAGTATTTGGAAGTACTGCTTACCGGCAATTTTCTGTCCTGAGGCTCATGGCGGTGACCTGAACCAATCAATTTGTAAGCATAGGCCTAGCACTGTTCCAGGTGCATGTGGACATAGAGAAGTAGAAGTCTTATTCTTCTTGTAAAATTTGTCCAAAATCAGGGTATAACTAGGATTGTCACCAACTTCCCTGGGAGAGGTATATCATAGCAAAATAAAAAAGGAGACAGATGAAAGGGTCAGTCTGAGTTTTTAATATGGTGTTATTTAAGTTTTGAATTCTAATTTCAGCTTATGAAGAGTGGGGATATAATGACTATAAGTTTGTTGTGAAGCTTAATCAATATGTCAGACACAGTAGTTGCTCAATAAATATGTTGGATTTTTTAATATTCATCTTTGTTAATTTTATTCTGAATATGCCTATGGGGTGTTTGGGATCAGGGATGGATGGCTTAGTAATTACTTAATAGTAAATAACAAGTATATAAGCCTCCTTGCCCCACTGCTTGTCCTCAGGGCAATGTAATGAGAATCAATGGGATTTTTTTCCCATCTGAGTAGCCAGAAAGTGCATATGCAATAAATGAGAAAAAAAATGACTTTTCTCTGCTTATAAAAGGAAACGAGGAAGCTGTCTCCCTCCACTCCTAAAAGCATCTTTTCGGAAATGTAATGGGCCTCAATCCTAACTTTCATTTGATGTTGTTATTGACTGAATGCTTTAATATATCTATAGACATATATTTACATCAATTATATATGTTAATTTTTCAGCAAAAAAGGGTGGTTAACTTTCCCAGTGTTTTTCAATAATGGATAGAAAGCCTCCAATCACCCAAGTCCCATGGAACAACCTTTTTCTTCTTAAAATCCTATTAACTCAACTGTTTGGCAGAATTAAAAATAAGAGTTTTAGCAACTGACCATGTCTAGAAGGCAGTGATGTGTGGCCATGGCAATAGGGCAGTAGCTGCAAGATGTTTTCTTCTGAATCTAACTAGAAAGTCATGGATCATGAGAAACTCTTTTCTAGACAATGTGAAATTGAACAGGAAAATACACTCCAATTACTGGCCTACATAAATATCCAAAGGGAACACAGAGCATCAGTCAGGAGGCTATTGTCTTCCTAATTATGTTTCAAATTGGAAATGGCAGCTTGTTTTCTTCCTCACATAATAGTTCTCTAAATAAATTGTCTTCTCCCTCTGTCTGCTGTTCTCTTGAGGATTTGGTTATATAGGGATAAAGAACTTGTGGTTGTGAAAAGCATGGGTTATGAGCCAGCTAGCTTCCTATGCCAAGAGAGAAAGCGGGAATGAACACTGAGGTTATGACATGTTGTAAACCTGATATGTTTAACAATTCCATTTGTTGTGATTTGGGTGCTACAGAAGACTTTTGTAAATTTTATATCTTCTCTGATGGTTAGAATATTGACATAGTATACTGCAATGAGTTGCTTTGCTTCCTGAAAATCACATATGGAATATTTGATAATACCCCTATCTTAAATTGCCTTGGTATTTCTTCAAAATAAGAATGTATCTAATGGAGATTTAAGAGAAGAATGTTCATTAGTATTAGTTAATTCATACCATCAATTTGCTTTGTCTTTATCCATCATTTTTTACAAAAAAAAGTATTAACTTTAAAATTTGATACTGAAATATTTTTTCTGTTTTGCTTAATGACTTTCTTTAATTATGAATTTCTTCCATTTTTGTGAATATTACTTCGTTTAAGCTTTGCCAGTGAAATACCATCTCAATTGTAAGGTAAAAAATTTAGATAATTGCCATCAAATATCTAGGGTTGGATTTTGCATGACTAATCTCTCCCAAGCTTGTTTGTTTATTTTTAGTATTTTAGTTCCATATTCACAGAATTTGCTTTTATTCTTTAAAGTGGCAATCAACTGTTATTTTCTATGATTATGGTTATAATATTAATCATTATTTTGGTTGTCGCTAATTTCTGTTCAACTAAGCACCTTTCTAAATTGTTTTTAATTTCCTAGGAATGTAATTAATATTTGTTGATGTATGGATATGTCCTTAGGAAGGTTTGTTTTTGTGGTCTAAATGGTCTTATAAGTCTTTTATATCAAAAGCGAATGGTAGATGATCCTTGGTAGATTTTTATCTTCAAAATACCCTGTCTTTCAGTATGAATAATGACAAATATAATGTTTTGACAAAGTGAAATTACAAAAACTAAAGACATATCATAAAATACTAAGAAGCAGAAGCTTGAGACACCTTTAAATAAAAGTTACAGAAGCTTAATTCTCAAGAAAGTTGACTCTATCAATGTCATTTTCCTGAGAGGTAACTGTAGCATGGAATATATTGTGATAAATGAAGTCATTGATCTAACATGGTACTGTCAAAATGGAATACAAATAGTAAGTATGTTATTAGTTGAAACTCTTTTCTAATTATTTTGATATTTTTTAAAACCTTTTTTTTTTTTTTTTTTTTTAAGTATAGCTAACTTTCACTCTCTATTGATCACAAGGACACTTGTCTGGGCTCCATTCATGTTGAAACAGGCTTCCATGTAAAAGTATAAATGCACCTAATACATCTTTATGCTGGAATATGAAGTCTATGTGTTAGAAACACTTTTTCCCTGCATGTATACAACCTGAGAAGAAGACAAAAGCTGCTACTGGTTTAGCAGTGTGATTCTTTTCAATGGCTTTGCCAGTGGTGTCTGCAGAAAGGAACTAAATTGAGAATAATAATGTTAGTCTTTAGCAATCTTGTTATCTTTCCTCATTTAAATTTTAGCCAGATTAGAGTGAAGACTTCCCAGGGAAATAGAGCATCAGCTATAGTTTTTGCACAAATAGACTACACCTACAGAGAAGAAAAGGGAGCTCATCAAATGTTAGACATGAATTTGGTTTAGAATTTTGACTACTCTAAAGAGAAAATGATCTAATCAATAACCTCAGGGTTTTTAAGAATTAGCAAAATCTTTCATTTTTCCCCCCTCTTTCCCACTTGTGGTTATATCTTAGAATCTGGACTCGCTTCCTCAAACTTAGGCATTTCTTTTCTTGATGGGCCATGTCTAACATGGTGTCCATATATCTTCAAATTCAGAGTGAAGATTTGGGTTTCTGGGCAATCTGTGCACTTTTTTGAAAAATTTCTTTTTTATTATACTTTAAGTTCTGGGGTAAATAGGCAGAACGTGCAGGTTCGTTACATAGGTATACATGTGCCATGGTGGTTTGCTGCACCCATCAACCCGTCATCTACATTAGGTATTTCTCCTAATGCTATCCCTCCCCCAGCCCCCCAGCCCCTGACAGGCCCCGGTATGTGATGTTCTCCTCTGTGATACTTTTTATAAGGTAAAATTCTCTAGATTCAATTAATGATTCATGAAACACATAACTTGTTAAAGATTGATGACAAGAATGACTATTGGTTTTGAATTTGGCATGATAAAACTGCAACTGATCAGGTAGAAAGTAAAGATCAGTGTGAAGGCACACCATTTTTGCTCATAGGTGTTCCTACTGTTCTAGAACAGGCCATAAGATATTCACAAATGGGGTGGAATACATGAGAACACCTGATTGGTTAGTGATGGGCGGTAGAGATGAAGTTCTCTTTCCATACATTAAACCCCAGCTGGGGTAAACAGAATATTCCCTGTTGCCCAGTAAGTATGTAAGCGTATGTGATGACTAATGTAGATAAGGCATGACATTTTCATCTGAGATTTTTGATCATCTTCATAACTGGCTAAATCTTCTCAGCTATCATGTCAGGTTCACCTACAACAATAACAAAACAAATGAGCACACTCTTTCTTTGTTAAATCAAGTGTAATGAAACTCATTTGCCTAAGAGTTGGAATAGGGCTGTGTTAGGAACTAGAGTAATATCTAAATTTTAATAACAATGGATAAAATATAAACAGGCCTAATATCATCTCTGTTAGTTGTTGGCAACTAATTAATGCCTCTTGAATTTTCCTGTAGCCTGATCTAATTCAGATAGGCTAATATATAAATTTTCTTCTGTCTTGTATGTATAAATAAGGCCAAATACTCAAGAAAGCAATTAGAAAACTAATGATGGTGTTTAAATAATGCCATATAAGCCCCATAATGCCCCATAAAGGGAAATGCGCCTTGAGGGTCTCAGTAAATAACTATTGTATTTTGTACAGTTGAAACAAGTTTTTAACCTTCATAAAAAACAGGTCCAGTGAATTAATGCTAGATTTAGCTCTAATAGAGAATAGACAAATTCACAAAAATGGATCAGACAGTGTTCAACTCTTTATTAAAATATTCTTTTGTAGCATTTGAAAACATCAAGGCAAACTCATGTGGCACGTTTTTCTGATTTTCTTTACGATGTATTAGTGAGATAGATACGAGAACTTCAGATAAAAATGCATGAATCGTAAAACTTTTTGCTCACTAACCCTGACTATCCATTGTCCAGTTATTCCGGAGTCACAAGCCTTGACTGTGCTGGAGATTTTCTTTCAGATGTGCTTTGAGACGAATAATGTTTTGTGTGATGAATCTGCTGTTTGTATTTTGAAAATGTTTATCTGGGCAAAGGGTTTTTTGATGGAAAGCAGTGGTGATGAATCCAGATAAACTGAAAGCTGCTAAGCTTTTTTGCAACTGACAGAGTGGTTTTTGATCTTTAGCTTTGTATAAAATGGATCTTTTCCCAGAGATATTCCTTAATAAAATTAGCTAAGTGTATGTATACCTGTGTGTAGATGTGAGTGTGTGTGTGCATATGAGAGAGGCAGACATGAAGAGTGTTATACTCTCAATAGTGAGTTATGGAATAAATGTCAAATTTGCTTCATGTTCAGAATATAAAAAATCACGGGAGAGATCAGACTGTGGCTTACACAGGGTCACATGTGCTACATGTTAGTGATTAACTGTTAGTCACTAACTGAGTTTGAAAACTGAAGCAATAGTTTGTGTACTTGATGTTATGTTGGACAGATCCTTAAATTCTTATGGATGCGTTCACAAGCTTCAGATGCACATTTTATTTCAGAAGAGAGCTTTTTTTTTTTTTTTTTTTTAATCAAATCAACCCAGATTTGCAAGGAGTTTGTGTAGAACGTAGTCTGTAGTTTAACTGGAAAATACATTCCAGTTTTTAAAATAAGTTATAAATTAATCAAGATTTGAAGAATCTCTATTAGTTTGCATTTTTATAAAGTACACTGGGAAATGATATATAGTGTTTGAAGCATGTTCTGCATCAGTTGTGATATAAAACTAATAAGATGGAAAATTACTTTGAGAAGAAAGCGAGTTCCGTATTAGGTAATTGGCCTTTTTATTGAAAATTATTCAATAAGTGAATGACAATTGGGAAATTCAGCATTTATGATGTTGAAATAATATCTCTTTATACAGAAATTTTTAATTTAAAGGTTTTTTTTACTAAGTGGAATATGTTATATGGAAGCAAAAATCATAAACTTATCTCAGAATTTCTTAAAGTAAGCACCTCATACACTGAATTCACATTTTAACTTTTCTTATCATTATTTTTCTTCTTGGGTTTATGGAAAATAAGATTTTCTTCCCTTTAATTTTCTCCAACACTAATTTTATCCTGAAATGTTAACAAGTTTCAGAAAGACAGAAGTTTTGAAATGTTTAGACAAATGTGATATTATTTTGGAAAATGTGGTGTTCATTGATGTATTAATTTTGTACCATCCTAAAACAATTAAGTTAAATTGCTAATAAATTTATGAATTCTACATACGTTATATGCATATCCATATGGAATTTTTATTCAACCCAATTTCTGCACAGTAAGTTGTCAATAAATTTTCATGAAGAATGGTTTGCACTAAGATTATAATAGAATCTACTACCTAGAAAATTTGGTCACAAGCATGAAAAGCCCTCTTCTCTTTTTACTTTCTTTCACTCCAATCTGGTCTTGCTGGTTAGTTGGTGACAACTTTCTGATGATGCTGCTATTAATGTCTTCTTGCTTTTGTTAGCTGAAGTTTGTTTTTCCTGGCCAGCCTACTTATTTTGTATTTCATTTCTCCCCCCAAATATCCTTAGATCTCTGCTAATTATTTTCCTTCATTTCTCTTCTACCCCACATCTTCTTCAGAATTGACCTCAGTTTAGCTTAACCTGAAATACAAATGTGTAAACCAGTATTTTCTGCCTCGTTTTCTTTCATCTGAAATATATTTATCAGTCAATACATATTCCAGTTATTCAGCTCTGAGTATAAAGAACTTCCACTGTCCCTCCCAGATGCTGTGAGTATAGGAATTCACAAATACCTGTGGGTACTAGAATCCTAATAATGGTAATAATAAAACAGTTAACATATATTGAGTACTTACATGCCAAATCTGTACTAAGTGACTTATATGGATTTGCCATATGATTCTTCCAACCATATCATAAAATAACTGCTATGTTTATCTCCAATTTATTGTCTAGGAAACTGAAACTTAACATGATCCACCCAGCTAAGAATTGGCAGAGGCAGGGTTTCTGTTCTCTAGAAACCACATACCTCTGTAGGAAGGACCCATGTCCCACAGAGAGGCAGGATATCTGACTAGTTTAAAAAATAATAAATATGGCCTTCAGACTTATTTCCTGTAGGGATCCTTACTCAATGACCACATCCAAATTCATACTTTATTAAGTGAATATTTTATTATTTATTTAATAAATATGTCTTAAGTACTATTGAAGGTATTGAGGTGAGTCATGAACAAAATTGATAGTCATCAATATCATGCAGCTTTCATTCTAATGGACAGGACAGATGGTAACTGCAAATATAATATATGTGTTATGCCTGGCAGAAATAAGTTCTATTAATACAAATTAAGCCGGATAAAGGGAAATAGAATTGTGCAGGGGACTTAACATTCTCCCAATTTATTCTCTGATACAGTGCCATTTGAATAGAGAACAAAATAAACTGTGGGGGTGAGCCATGAAAATATCAAGGGGAAGAGACTACCAGGTAGAAAGAGTGGTAGGTATAAAGACCTTGATACATAAGCACACTCTGCCTGGTGCTTAGGATAAGTAAGGAGGACCTTGAGGCTGCATTAAAATGAGCCAGAGGAAGTATAACAGAAGAGGTCAGAGGAAGAGAGGGGAGCTAGATCATATAGAGTCTTGTGGGTCATAGCAAGCTTATTAGAATTTACCTGGAAAGAGCTGAGAAGCCCCATGAGGCTTTTGACCAGATTTATTAAGTATCTGACTGCTGTGTGGAGAATTAACTCTAAGAAGGCAAGAATCTGCAGAAAGCCATTGTAATAATTCAAGTGAAAGATACATGTGGCTTAGAATAAAGTAGTGGTGGGCCAGGTGCGGTGGCTCACACTTGTATTCCCAGCCCTTTGGGAGGCCAAGGCAGACGGATCATGAGGTCAAGAGATTCAGACCATCCTGGCCAACATGGTGAAACCCTGTCTCTGCTAGAAATACAAAAATTAGCTGGATGTGGTGGCATACGCCTGTAGTCCCAGCTACTTGGGAGGCTGAGGCTGTAGAATTGCTTGAACCTGGGAGACAGGGGTTGCAGTGAGCCGAAATTGTGCCACTGCACTCCAGCCTGGTGACAGAGCAAGACTTCGTCTCAAAAAAAAAAAAAAAGAATAAAGTAGTGGTGCAGGTGGTTAATACATGTACACAATACAGACACATTTGCATACATATATAAATATAAATTTTGTGTTGAAATGAAATGCATGTATACAAACCACACATCATAGGCATAAATTTGGATGAATTTTTTTTCTGCTGGGAATACTAGTGTAACTAGCTCTCACATTAAGAAGGAAAACATTATAGCCCTAGAAACTCCCACATGCTAAATTGTAGTCATTACATAGCCCACCTTTGGCAAAGATAAGCAGTGTTCTTACTTGTTATGACAAGTTCTTTAGTAAAAGGACCAGAGAGTAAATTTTTAGGGTTTACGGACCACATGTGGCTTCTGTCACAGTACTCTTTTCAGTTATTTTGATAGTTTTTCTATGTGTACAATTATATGTTAGAAATCACTTATGCCATCAGGAATTTGAGAACCTTGCTCTTCACTCTTCTACCTTCCAGAAAAATAGACAATTTTGAGCCCAAAATCTTTCATTTCCAAATTGTGAGCCCTAATTTGAGGCAGCTTTTGATCCAGAGACTTTAGATTTTTTTTCCAAAAAGAAAAGTTATCTGCCCCATTCTCCTTCCAAGACATATATGGACTCTGTGACTCAGTTTTGTCTTCATTGAATTATCCTAGCCATCAAAAATGAATTGATCAAAACAGTGAAGGATAAAGTCTTTACAATCCAAATGCTATTCAAATACTGCTCTTATTTTAGAGAATAAAGCAATAGCTTCACTCAGTTCGGATTGCTCAGAGTCTGTAGCACTCACTTGGAGAATCAGATGTTGGAAATGCCAGAAGCCCGTCCAACCCCATGATAGTCTTGATCTAATCCAGAAGTATACTTTCCTCAGAATCAATATTTTAAAATATTGTATTACCTGAGAAAAGGAATACCTGACTACCAAGACTGTTTTAGATACTTAGAGGGGTTCCCTAGGATGCTGATTACCACTTCACCAGGGATATAGTAACCATATCTAGACAATAATAAACTTGCTGCAATTCCCATCAAAATACCACCGTCATTCTTCACAGAACTAGAAAAAATCCTAAAATTCATATGGAACCAAAAAAGAGCCTGCATACCCAAAGCAAGACTAAGCAAAAAGAACCAATCTGGAGGCATTATGTTACCTGACTTCAAACTATACTATAAAGCCATAGTCACCAAAACAGCATGGGACTGGTATAAAAATAGGCATATAGACCAATGGAACAGAATAGAGAACCCAGAAATAAAGCCAAATACTTACAGTCAACTGATCTTCAACAAAGCAAACAAAAACATAAAGTTGGGAAAGGACACCCTATTCAATAAACGGTGCTGGAATAATTGGCAAGCCACATGTAAAAGAATGAACCTGGATTATCATCTCTTACCCTATACAAAAATCCACTCAAGATAGATCCAAGACTTAAATCTCAGACCTGAAACCATAAAAATTCTAGAAGATAACATTGGAAAAACCCTTCTAGACATTGGCTTAGGCGAAGACTTCATGACTAGGAAACTAAAAGCAAATGCAACAAAAACAAAGATAGATGGGAATTAATTAAACTAAAAAGCTTCTGCACAGCAGAATTATTACTGAGTTTCAAGAATGTGTGAGGCCAATACCCTTGTTGAAAGGGATCCCTAAGTTAACCCTCAGGTTCACTGATTTGCTAGAACTCAAAGAACACAGAAAATCTGTTTTACTAATGGTTATGGCTGATTATAGTGAAAGAGCACAGACTAAAATCAGCAAAGGTGAAAGGCTGATAGAGCAGAATCTAGGAAAGGCTAAGTTCAACCTTCTATTAATAGTTGTCCTCTCCTAGTAGAGTCCCACAGACATCAATCACCTAATTCTTCCAGCAACAATCTGTAACAACACAAATGGGGTGTTGTCAACAAGGTAAGCTCATCTGAGACTTGGTGTCCAGGATTTTATTGGAGGTTGGTCAAATAGGCATGGCATGCACATGAGGCTGACCTTAGTTTCTCAGCCTTCAGCCCCTCCAGAGGTCAAACAGATATCATGTGGCCCAAGGCCCCTACCATAACTTACATTGTTAGCATAAACTGCCTCACATGGCCCAAGGCTCCAGGTAAACAAAGACACTCTTATGAGGTACCATATTGTAAAGGCTTAGAGGCTCCTAGGAGCCATTCAGGGTCCCATCCTTTCTTTGGAATGGGCAAGGTTTAGACTCCTCAGACCTGCTGAGTCAACCTGTCTCTGCACAAGCATATTCTATCACTCAAATTTAGGAGATGTAATCTTTATAGAAGATCTCTTTCCATAAATTTCCCAAGCAGAATAACTCCAATTTGAGGCCACAATTTTATCCCACATATGAAAGAGCTATCTTTCCCTCTTCTGGTTGAAATTCACTTATCTCCTGTCTACCTCCACCGGATTATAGCATGTTTTATTCTATGAAATGTTTTGCTTTTGCTATATTATTCAACATTCGAAGGCTCTAAAGAGCTGAATCAGTCAGATATTGCTATGTAACACACAGCCACAAATATCTATGTGGCAAACAATACTAAGAATTTCTGTCTCACCCTGGCACCTGTGAAGTGGCTATAATTATTTTGCATCTGTGGGAAGCAGCTCCGTTCCATTTGTCTCATTTAGAGTTTCCAACTGGAGGGTTAGCAGCTACCTGGGGTTCGTTTTTCTCATGGCTTTAATAGAAGCACAAGTTGACAAGCATAAGTGCTTAACCATATTTCAAGCCTCTACTCATGTCACACCTGTTAATATCCCATTGGCTAAAGCTAGTCATATTGCCAATGCCAAAGTCTAGGGACAGAGAAGTACATGTCACCAACCATGTAAGGCCATGGCAAAGGAATGGATGAATAATAATTCTATAGGTAAGTGAAGAATTGAGAATATGATTTTCTGTACCTCTGAGGACATACTGCAATGGAAAAATTTAGGAAGTTTTTCAAACCCTGGTTTAGCTACTTGTTTATATACATAGATGCAGTTACTCAACATTTTCATTACTTGGTTTTCTCATCTGCAAAAAGGAAATAAAACAATTATTCAGAATTTTGTTTTGATGATTACAGGTGTTATATATGAAGTGCCTAGCTAGCACGGAGTCTAGATAATAGGTACACAATTAATGATAACGTAATTATATTGAAGATGTCTCAGAGCTTCCTCCTCAGCACTAATGAGGATAATAACAGCTGATATTTATAGAGTATCTACTATATACTCATTATTATCCTAAGAACATAACAGGTAGAAACTCTTTCATATGATTTGTGTGTGTGTGTGTGTGTGTGTGAACAAAAGAAGGTGAGAAAAGCTAAGAAACATGCCTAAATTTAGCTTTCATTGTATCTCGAACTATCTCAAAACCAAGTGGCTTAAAATAACAATTGTTTATTTTGTTTATGATTTTATGGGCCAGCAATGAGAGCTGGACTCACCTAGGTTGCTTTTCTGGACTCATCTGGATGCAGGCATGTATCTGCAGTCAGCAGCCTGGTAGGCTAAAGCTACCTATTCTAGAATGGCCTCAGCTGTTATGGCTCATCAGTGTTCCAGTGACCTTGCATCGTCCAGCACAAGAGCCTGGGCTTATTTACCTGGTAGCTGGGAAGGGTTCCAAGAGAACAAGTGGGAAAGCTTGCTTGAGGCCTGGGCTTCTGATGTGTCATCACGTTTACCTCTTTCTATTAACCAGAACAAGTTACAAGACCAGTCCAGACAGAAAGCAATGGAGAACAGAATCCATCTCTTAATGAGACAAGTGGCAAAGTCACATTGCAAACAGCATGGAGGCAAGAAAGAATAAAGGATTATGAACCAATTTTGTAATTTACCACAATCTGCCTCTGGCCACAATTTTCACCTTTCTGCCCATGTACAACATCCTCTTCCTTCTCATAAAATTCTCATGGAACTATGACATCAGGCTTGAATTCTAGAATTCAGTTATCCAGTTAAAGTTGAGAGGAAGCCTATCAAATGTAAATTTTTTTGATCCAGAGAGTCATGAAATTTAAAAAAATATATGTCCCATAAACATCCAACCTACAATATTAACACAGGGATAGAGTAACTGACAAATACGGCCATTCTGAAAGAAAAAAAAATGGGAGGTACATAGCAGTTACTGGTCCATCAGAAATTTAAAATATATGTAGAAAAATGTTAGGCGCCCCTACCTGGGTGTAGTAACTATTCGTTAAGGCAAGGTTATGTTTTTTGGGGGTGGTTTCCCAGTTCTTTGTTCTTCATGTTTATTGGATCTTGACTCTGCTCTCTAGAACATTCTCTCTTTTTAATTTCCTTCCTTAGCCTTTTGAAAAATGTTCTCAGTCGACTTCTGGATCATAGAAAGTTGGAGCCACAGAGACCTTTTTGCAATTTAAGTAAAATCGTTCTTTCAAAATTCAGGTTGATGGCATTTTTATAAATTCAGTTTCTTCCAAATCATGGTGGACTTACTATGAGTTTAATTTATGTGCACATCATTTGTTAGAAAGCCATACCTGATTGTTTTCAAGACATGCCTTTCTGTATAGACTTATTTACTCTGGGATTGGGCTGCTGTGAGACCATACTCTTACGAAGCTGAGGAGCTGTATTTTTTAGTTTGAGAGAGAACTAGACAACATATAAATTCTTTCAGATTTCTTAACAAAGGATTGCAGAGCTACGCACTTGAATTGATTTTTTTTCTTTTTGATGCCTCATTTTACTTTGAGAATTTTTACTGGATGGAAAGACAGAAGATACGAAACAATTATATTTTCCCACCCAGAAAATTCTGTCCCCTCTGTGTTCCCTCAAAATTCTCCTTGCAAGCTGGCCATGTCTTTATTTAGACCATTTCTTTCTTCTTGTACCTATATGTAGCTAGGACCAACCATCTGACATTTCAACATTCTGTGGAGGTCTCTTTAGCCAAAATCAAAAGTTCATTATATACACTGGCCATCTTTCAAGTTTCTATAGGCAACACTTTTGACAATTATTTTATTCTCAAAAATACAGATCACCATTTTTTTTCCTAACCTCCAATAACAATTTGATTTTTTTTCCTCCGCATTTGCTAAGAGTTTGTTTGCCATTTTTCCATCCTCTGCTCAGTGCTTACTGCCAATGGCACTTATTTTAGATTTTTGTTATGGCAGCACCTCAATTCTAGGAACCAATTATTTCTGCATCAGTTAGCTTTTGCCATGTTAAAAAAAAATCACACAACTTCGCAGCTTAAAACAACCATTTCTTTTATTTTTTAGCACATAATCCTGCTGGTCATTAATATGGACTGGGCTCAGCTGAGCTTGTGTTTTCAGTCAGCTGCCAGGTCAGCTGGGGACTACAGGTCTAGAATGGCCTCAGCTGGAGCTGCTCACCTTTGTTCTGTGTTTTCTCATCATCCTGCAGGATAGCCTGGGCTTGTTCTCATGGTGACTGGTCAGAGTTTCACGAGAATGAAGAGAGGCCAGCTAAGGTTTTTGGGGCCTAGACTTGGAACTAGCACATCGTCACTTATGCTGCATTTTATTGACCAGAACAAGTTACAAGGCCAGCCAAAACATACGAGAATGGCAAATGGACTCTAGGTCTTACATTGTAAAAGATATAGATATTCAGAGTACAGAAGAATTAGGGATCTTCTTCCAATATACCATACCTCTCACTATTAGTAAATTTTGTTACCATTACTGTTTTCTCAAAAACACTATTAAATTTTTATTATTCCATGGAAAATCATGACTGTGGCTTCACCAAAACTTTTCTGCTTCCTTGAGCATAGACACTAATTTTCTGACCACACAACCTTCCCATGTATATATTAGTATCCTACTCCAGATCCTTCTTACTGGTCTACTTGTTTCAGTAGGCAGCTCCTAATCTGACTTTTGCCTACCTACCTGCCTCCATCTTTGTACAGCTCTAACTGGTTGAATCCAGACCTGTAGACTTGCTTGTCTTTGGGTGGCTTCTGATCTTCACCCACCTTATAAGCAACAGCAGCACCAATCAGCCTGTTGTTGGGAGGAAGGCCCAGCTACGTAACTTCTGCACGCCACACCTCAGTAGTGATCATGTTCCACAGTCCCCTCTTCCATTATGCACCTTCTTCTGATCAGCTCCACTACTAAAAGTAGGAAAAATTTGTTGAAAATATGAAGTTCTTCAAAAACTAGCTGTGCAGAGAAGAGAAATACAGCTCCTACCAGTTCAGTGGTGTTAACTCCATTGAGTTAGGCCCAAAGACCTTTTTTTCAAGCCCAGAAATTGTTGTAAACTAGATGTGAGGCTTTGGTTACTTCTTTGACTTTCAAGTCTCCAATCTTTATTATGTCTGATTTTTGTCCTTTCATTTGTGTTTTTATGGACAGTTCTACAAAGGAAATAAGAAACCTACTTGAGAACATTCAAAGAAAATGGTGAAGATACAGAATTACACCAAAAGGCCACATGTTCATTAGGATGGAGAATAAAATCACAATGTGTCTCAAGATCTATTTAAAACTCCATTCTATATTTACTTATGAATACTTGCTTTTTCTCTGATTTTTTTCTGAGAGCATAAAATAATTTTGAGATGATTCTGAATGTTTTAAGTTAAAGAATTAAGAGCACAAGAATCCTTTATAGTTCACATAAGCACGCACACACACATACACACATACACACATACTAACACATATTTATTCCTCTTTCTAATCCACATTTGTTGGTCAATAGTATAGATGATGAAAAGAATATCCTCCCTCATTATATCAAATAGCTCCACCAGCTTGGCTATGAATTTTACCCTGAAATAAGCAACACACACACACACACGTACACATGCATACATCCTTCTTTCTTTAAGTAGAAAACAGCCCTAATTTTGATTCGATTCAATAAAATATACTGTTACAAAATTAAGAAATAATTGAGCAGTAGTTTTGAGAGTTAATAATGCAAAATCAATATATTATACTTTTCTTACTGCCCTTGATGTAATATTTAGCAAACCAGTATTTATTATTGGACTAATGGTAACACAATTGACAACCCTCTGGGATAAATGGATATGTTTAGTTATATAAGTTATGGGAGTTTCCTGTCATACTAGTACACCCACTTCAATTTGAGCTCTACTGGAAAAATCAATGCTTAGAAAATGCAAACAGGAAACAATGACTACAACAATTTTTTAAATGTCTAAGATATTACATCATTATTTTTTTGTAAGCAAAACTGAATAAGGATAGCTTTATTTCCTAGAAAAAGCTAGATATACTCCTAAAATAAGGTTGCATATGATTTAAAAGTAGATTCTCATTCATCTGTGTTCTCTGGCCTTTATTAACATTAAGTAAAATATGTAATAATTTGAAAGTAAAAGTTGAAGAGTTCAACTTTAAAATGAAAATACCTCAAAATAAAATCCTTTATCCCCATGAAACATTTGTTTTGCTCCATGCATGTTAGTTCATAGGCTTTCCCCCTTGAGTCTCCAGTGTAACATTAAAGAGAATTTAAACATTTCTTTCTCAGCACGGAAGCTTATGAGCTGAATAAGATGGTAACATAAGCAGAGACTCATAAGGTAGTCCTCTGTTCCCACCTGAGACCAACTTGCAGATTGGCATTCTCCTATATCAGACCTCAGCATGATATCTAGTCAAAATCTTTACTTGTCCAAGAAATTGTATTATCCAAAAAATAAACATACTCTCTAATCTCTTTGCTGTAAAGTAAATGAGCTTTCAGAACAATTTTGATTATACAGAGTTAAACTGAAATGCCTTAAAGTGTATAACAAAGTTAGTTTAGAGACAGTGCCAGAGGTTGATATGTGAAAGTCAATATGGCTCTTGTCCTTTGGTGAAGACATGGAACACAAGGTTTCAGGAACAGAATTAAGCTTCCATTTTTGGACATATGATGGAAGCTGTGTCTTATTCATGGAGTTCATAAGCTCAGGAAACAAAAATCAATAATTTTTGGAATTCCCTGAGCCATGAAGCAATACACTTCTGACCAAGAAGAATCACCTGCTGCGGAGATTTGGTCTGGACCTTATATGTTTGCACTGAAGTCTTCTCTACTCAGATCAAGAAAAAAAATGTTTGAATGGGGTGATTCAATTCAGAGGGAAACACAGTGAAGCAGTTTGAGAATTCTCTCATTTTGGCCTGCTATACATGATATATAATTTTGGGGTTTTTAAATTATTTTATTTTATTTTATTTATTTTTAATTTTATTATTATACTTTAAGTTTTAGGGTACATGTGCACAACGTGCAGGTTTGTTACATATGTATACATGTGCCATGTTGGTGTGCTGCACCCATTAACTCGTCATTTAGCATTAGGTATATCTCCTAATGCTATCCCTCCCCCTCCCCCACCCCACAACAGTACCCGGTGTGCGATGTTCCCCTTCCTGTGTCCATGTGTTCTCATTGTTCAATTCCCACCTATGAGTGAGAACATGCATTTGGGTTTTTAAGATTCTGTTTAGGAAAGATATATAGAATGTAGCATGCTATAAAAATAACTGGATTAATTGGTACATTTTGTTATTCCACTTCTTGAGAAAATGGAATCCAGATTCTAATTTTATTGACAGTTATGGCATTCCAGTAAAATTTTATAGTTGATTGATATACCTACATAGATTTATGTAACAAATATTTGCCCTAATTTTATGATACACAGTGGATTCTATGTGAGAAAAAAAAAATCTACCTTAAAACTGCTCTTTGTAGCTTACTAAGAGATCTATTTTCTCCCAAATTTACATAATCACAGAGAAGGAAACTATTCTAGTGTGACTAATTGTAACAGTAATCTGTCCTGCTTTTGGAGCATGCTTTTGTTTGTCAGATGTACCATACAATATTACAGCTAGCCATCTCCCCCAACTCTTCACTCGCTGGAACAAGCAGCAGGTTACAAATAAATTCGACCTGAATAAGAATTCAAATATAAAAAAGGAATATTACCAATTTATAAAGTGCAAGTTTATTGTAACAGTGATATTTTGATAAACTTCTTGTATCAAGAAGAATTATGGGCTGGGCATGGTGGCTCATGCCTGTAATCCCAGCACTTTGGGAGGCCAAGGAAGGTAGATTGCTTGAGCTCATGAGTTTGAGGCCAGCTTGGGCAACATGGTGAAACCCTGTTTCTACAAAAAAAATACAAAAATTAGCTGGGCATGGTGGTGTGTGCCTGTCAGCCCAGCTGCTTGAGAGATTGAGATGAGAGGATGGTTTGAGCCTGGGAGCCAGAGGTTGTAGTGAGCCCAGATTGGGCCACTGAACTGCAGCCTGGGTGACAGAGTCAGAACTTGTCTCAGAAAAAATACCAAAAAACCAAAAAACAGAAGAATTATGAACTTTACTTAGTCATATTTCTTTAATTATTTTTAGTCTTAAACCAGGAATGTTTTATGAATAGATTTAAAACACTTGAAAATGCATCGGTTGGTATTTTAGAATGTGTCTTTACTAGTGTGTTAGTGGTTGATAAAGTGCACATAGGCAACAGTTTGTTTTTCGTGTAGCTAAACATGATTACTACAAATGAGGAAAAAATCTCTTCAGTTCTTTCACTGGACTTCATGATTCATTGAGTAGCATACAATGAATAGCACCAATTTTTATTGGCAATATCTTTCTAATATCTTTATATAGTGAAACAAGTAGCTCTGACAAAAAGAGGTTTTTTTTAATAATATATGTGACTATAGACATCTCTAGTTCCTATTTTAATAAACTTAGAGCAGATATTTACAACTGCTCTATTATGAATGTTGGTTAATATAGAGAAATTTGCATAAAATAGTATATTCTTTAGATCTGTTAAATTTTGTTTTTTAAAAAAATATACCACTTTATCTTTATAGTAATTTGATGCTGTTGAAATAAAAACAAATCCTGTTGAAATAAAAAAAACGGTTGGATTTGTCCACCTCAACATTAAGAAAATGCAGAGTGAATAAATCTCATAATATGTCTAACTTTTGCATGCTTCCAACAAGAACATATAAATTAAATAAAATATTCTTAGATTTTATAGGAAAAAAAATCCTAATTTCTTACTAGAAAGGATATGTAGAGAGAGGCAAATCTGTGAACCAGAAGGAAACAGGGCTTGTTGTCAGTCTTCATTATTGCCTTGATTCCATGTTGAAATTTATTTAATATGGGTTATTATATTTAATTATTAATGCTTAGTATGTGCTTACTATGGATCAATCACTTTATAAAAATTTACCTCTCATAATAAACCTCAAACCTATACAATTAAAAGTGTATTGAAGTGAAACTTCCTTTATTTTCCTTTTGGCTTATTAGATAAGATTAGCATTTATCTAATATAATAGATAAGTACCCACCATTGCAAAGTGAAATTGAAGCACCAGATGACCTTGGGAGGACAATCCAAAAAAGTGACTTTGTATGTTTAGCAGTTCTCAAGCATCACCCACCTTTACGCTATAGAAATGGAGACTAAGGATTGCACCAGAGGGTTTAGACATTAAAGGCATGAATTCTTTGAAGAGAATATTCATGACTATGCATTTCCTCCTTTTTCCTCCTGGGGATATTTGTTGGGAGTTTTCACTCTGATCTGAAGCCAAGTAAAAGGAGTCTTAGGGAGATTACTAAGAGTTTGACATGCATTCTTTAATTAGGAGGCTACATAATGGACCAGTGTTTTAGAAATGTCAAGGCTGACTGGGGCTCTCTGACTGGGTGAAGAGGATGTGAGGATGCCACATAGCAAGCAACCACCTTTCCCTGATAGCCGGACAAAGCTTCTATGAATTCAGGTAGGCCATACGTATTAGTTTTTTATGCTGCATATGAAATTTCCACAAACATAGAGGTTTAAAACAACATCATTTATTATCTCCAAGTTCTGTAGGTCAGAAGTCCAGCTGGTTTTTGTTGCTTTTCTGCTCTGTGTCTTACATAGCTGAAATCAAAGTATGGGCCACAGGTTCTGATCTGCAGTTTCTGGGAAAGATCCTACTCCCAAGCTTGTCTAGGTTATTGGCAAAATTCATTTTCTTGTTTTTATAGCACTGGGGTCCCCATTTCTTGCTGGTTATCCCAGAGACCATTTTCAGCTCTTACAGGCTACTCTCAGGTCCTTGCCCTATAGGTACCCACATCTCAGCAACAGAGAACTTCTTTCACGTGGAATTCCTCTCTTGCTTCAAATTTCTGACTACTGCTTCTCTTATCAGCCAGGATAAACTCTGTTTCTAAATGGCTCATGTGATTAGAATGGGTCTACCTGGAAAATCTCTCTTTTAAGTAATTCAAAGTCAACTGATTAGTAATCTTAATTACATCTATAGAATCCCCCATCTATAAAATCCCCTGTTCATGTAATATAATATACTCATGGATATGATATCTGATGATATTCACAGCCCAGAGATTAGGGGAAGAAATCTTGGGCCATTTCAGAATTCTGCCTACCATGCAATGTGGGAGGAAGCTGGTCAGGGATGAGGCAACCCCAGGCAGAAGAGGCTACAGCTTTAACAATGGGTGTTCTAGATAATTAATGAATATACCTATTTGCTTGATAAAATAATATGCGTATATTCTCTAGTTCCTGGAGTTGGAATAAACAGTTGCGTATATACTGATCATTTTTGTAGATTATGCTTGAGTCATTTATATGCTTTGATATACACTGTTAAATTGCTAGTAGAAGCATGTCTTAATCAGGATAAGCTTAGTTATGCTGTGAAAACTAATAACCCCACAATCTTAGGTACTTACAACTGGAAAGGTATATTTCTTGATTACACTGCAAGATCCTTCTCAGAGCAACAGGGGAGGTGGACTCCTTCATGTTGTTCTCATTAAATGACGAAGATCACAGAGCAGGCACTATTGGAACATTGTCTTTCACTGAGGTGGGGGGTAGGCAAGTTGTAATAGAATATGTAGCATGTTATTTCTAACATTTTGTTGGTTAAAGTAAGTCACATGGCCATGCCTAATTTCAGTGAGGAAGGAAAGTGCAATCCATCCAGAACCATAGTCTTGCTAAAAGCTCTAATGACTGTCTCAAAGACAATTTGGAAAAATCACTCAAAAATTAAGTATGTATAGCTCTTGACCTAGTGATTTCTAAATGAAATGAAATCACTAGTTCAAATTGTATTTGTATTATGGTACAAGCATGTTTCTGTATTATCTGTAATAGCAAAAAGTAAGAAAATACTCAAGTTGTAGAAAGTTACTAGATTCATTCAGTGGGATACCTTGCAGCCTTTCCAAAGTAAGATGTATCTGGATTAATATGAAACTATTCCAAGACCATACTAATGAATAATAATCAAAGTCTATATGTGTGAGATGGTGGTGATAATTATGGTGGGTGTGTGGTGGGGCCAGGGATAATATATACAAAGCACTTACAATTGCACATGGCAAAAATAATAGTAGTTAACACTCATATGCAATTTACTGTGTGTAAAGTCCTCTTCTAAATGTTGTACATTCTTTAAGTCATTTGATACTCATAACAGTCATTTGAGGTGGTATTATTCTCAATTTTCAAATGAGGAAATTCACGTAAGAATATATTCATGAATAATTTCTAGAATAATATTTAAGAGAATGTTTGCAAAGAAAATGTATCTCTGGGGAGTGGGACTGAGAGATATAATGGGGCTATTTTATGATTTACTGTGTTGCTTTCTGTTGCTTTTAGAATTTTTATCATGATCACATGTTACTTTCATAGTAAAACTCTGGTAGCAAAAATATGATGACAATGAGCCAATGGGAGCTGTTCCACTCTTGCTAGAGTGTATTTGTGCCTTTGTGCCCTGACAAGGGAGAATTTTTTCCTGTGGAGAGAGAATATGTAAGCCATAAACACTCAACTCCAAATCTTCCCTTTTTCCTAAAGAAGGAAAGTCTGAGTTTGTCACTCTTTAGTCCAGATTGTCTATTTGGGTGTGATGATCCATGGTAGGTTCTGTTACTGTCCAATATCTCCCCCTCTTGTAGGGTGCTACATCACTTGTCTATGACAGCAGGCTTGGCTAAGTGCTGGCTTTGGAAGTGACGTGTACTGCTTTCAAACAGAGGCTTTAAGAGTCACTGTGAGGCTCTACTCCTGCTCTTTTCTGTTTGCCATAGGAAGAGCAATATAGAGACAGGGGCTACTTCTTTAGCCAGGATCTTGGAGAGACAAGAACATAAGTGCAGTTGTAGGAATATGTAACACGGAAGAGAAATTACAGATGAACTTTTCTTGTAGAAAGCCACTGATGCTGAGCCATTTGCTACCATAATATAAACCAGTGAAAACTAATATAAGATCTCATAGAAATAATAGGTATGCAGAAGTAGAGAAAATATACCTTCTGGACATCTTCTGCAATGGGGGCTCTGGGACATTTCAGCATTTTGTGCTTTTTATTATTTTTGTGTTATAGCATTTTGCTCCTGGATCTTCAATACCTGACAATCTCTATTTTATTCTTCTGAAAGAAAAATGTGTATTGTCCTACTGCTTTAATATTCGCAGGCTAGTAGTGGAAGACTTGTTACACAATTTCAATTTGATTTCTCTTTCTAATTGTGGAAGATTTACTTGTTCTACACAATTTGATTTCTCTTTCTAATTGTGGAAGATTTGCTTGTTCTACATGTCCTGTTATTGAAAAAAGTGGCAATATTATAGCAGTATAAATAGTTGTAGTTGTATTTCCTTTTCAATAGTTCATTTCTCTAAGCTTCTCACTTAATTGCAAAATGTTGCAATCACTTTAACTTTATCTTATTATCTAAATTAAATCATGAGGTAAAATTATCAAGGTTTTTCCCTAGACATTCTATTATTTCATTTCACACAAAATACTTTATATAAATAAGAACTTGCAAGTTTGTAGTTTGATGTTAACTCTAAAGAATGTCCTGCTTTAATGATTGAATTATAAGCTAATACCCAGAGTCATAAGTTAATTTTTCCACTAAGCATAATTTTCAACTAATATAAAAAAATTTCTCAGTTTTTTAGACTTTCAAGAACAATTTTATTTTCTCTTAATGGAGTTAAATTAATTGTTTATATCTTATCAAAATAAAGAGAATAATCTGTTTTATGTCTCTATTCCAAAGGTCCATTTAGACACCAATTTTTTAGCTTAAAGGGATACACTGATTTCTGTTGGTTTGTTTATTTCTGTAGTTATACTATCCATTGCAGCACTATTAAAAACACTTCTGGGATGAAGAGTATTTGGGGGATTGTCCTTGTCCCTAATCATAGTGTACACACTTTAGTAAGACTGTTGACTGAAAAGGAGGCAACTCTGCTCCAGTATTTTAAAAAAAAAATCCAAGCTATCTGGAGGAAATATCCTTTATTACAATCAATCAGTAATTAAGTCCCTACCCCACTGTACAACCTATTAAGAAGGCTGCCCTTCTCTCTTCCACATTATATACAGGCTCTAAGCCCTTCTGTGGCAACTGTTTAAAGACTAATCCTTTTATCCTGATTTCCAAATATAGTTTCAGTAGGAGGGCTGCCTGAGAATACCATGTGCTCTGGTTTGAATATGGTGTGTCCCTGTCAAAATACACATTGGAACCCTAACCCCAGTATGGCAATTTTGGGAAGCAGAGCCTTTAAGAGGTGAGGCCTCTTGGGAGGTGTTTGGGTTATAGGGTGGATCCCTTGTGAATGGCTTGGTGCTGAGTGAGTTCTCACTTTGGGAGACTGGATTAGTTCTTGCTGGAATGGATTAGCTCCTTTGTGAGTGGCTTGTTTATAAAGCCAGCCTCTCAGGTTTTGCACCTTCACACATGTCTGCTTTCCATTTGACTTTCCACCTTGTTGTGAAGCAGCACCAGAAGCTGAACAGTTACTGGTGCAATATCCCTTGAATTTTCCAGCCCGAAGGACTGCAAGCTAAATAAATCTCTCTTCTTTATGAATTATCCAGTCTCAGATATTCTGTTACAGGAACAAAATGGACTAAGATATCATGTGATTTATGCTATGCTTTACAAAGTCTAGGAGGTATTCTAATGGCCACACATCAAACTGCATTGGAGGACCTAGGAGGCTTCAAGGATAATCCTATCTCCCCTCTTTTGCCTTCCAAAGCCAGTAATAAAGAATTCAATAGCATTCTAGGGAAGCTCTGTGGGCTCTCTAAAGGTAACAGGGAGTTAGGTGGCCTATAGGAGTGGTTTTTGTTGTTGTTGTTGTTTTAACAAATAATTTATGCCCACAACTTCAATTTCAATCTAAAGTATATGTGTTTTAGTTAATATCAAACATATATTATAGAGGAAAAATAAGATCTTTGGTGGTTAGTATATAACATGAGTTATTCCACTTTGCACATTTAAGAAATATTTTTAGGATACACATATGAAAACAGAAAAGAGTTTCTATGATGAAGATACACATTAATTTAAAACATTTTTAATCTCAATGACTGGAATAATTATGTTTTAAGGAATGGGGCATTCGATTATGAATTTGTTATTGCTTAATGTGATTCTGAATGTGGTATTCCTGGATTACTTTTTGTAAATTTTATGTTAATAATTTTAATTTGTACAACACTTTGACATGAGAATCATTCAATTTATGGTCGTAATTCTTAAATTTATTAGTAATATATTTAATGTCAGGTAGATTTCATGCCAAAGACACACGAACAGACTTGAATGAAATAGTATCTTGGGGGATGGCTTTTGAGTCTAAGTCCTCAGGGAAAATCTGAGTAAGAAAAGAAATGTAGTCACTGAAAGAGCTGTAGGAATCTGTTTTCTGACATAAATTTTCTGAAAGAATGTATAAATTCAGGAAAAATAATATAGGAAAAATAAAATATTAAAATATTCTATTTGGTTATAACATGTTCTTAACTATTTTGGGGCCTGTAGCAAGCAAATTCTCTCATGGCCTCTAATAGTTTCCAACTCCTGGTATTCTTTTTTTTTTTTTTGAGATGGAGTCTCACTCTGTCACCCAGGCTGGAGTGCAGTGGCGCCATGTTGGCTCACTACAAGCTCCGCCTCCCAGGTTCATGCCATTCTCCTGCCTCAGCCTCCCAAGTAGCTGGGACTACAGGCGTCCACCACCATGCCCAGCTAATTTTTTGTATTTTTAGTAGAGAAGGAGTTTCACCATGTTAGCCAGGATGGTCTCAATCTCCTGACCTCATGATCCACCCACCTCAGCCTCCCAAAGTGCTGGGATTACAGGCGTGAACCACCATGCCTGGCCCTCCTAGTATTCTTACTCTTGTGTAATCCCCTCCCCTCAAGTGTGGGCTAGCTCAATGACTTGCTTCTAACCAATAGAAAACAGTGAGATGGGATAGAATAGAATGGGATTTCTCTTCTGTGATTAGAAGAAACTAACCTTCATCTTGATAGCTATCATCTATGGTTAATAGCTTGATAGTCTATAAAAGATTCTTCTTTATCCTGGCTGTCATATTTACCAAAAAGGGTAAATATCTTGCCATCTGGCAAGAAAATGAGGCTTCTGGCCAATAGCCTCCTAGGAACTGAGGCCCTTGGTCCCAGAGCCCTTGAGGAACTGAAGTTTTGCAGACTTCTTGTAAGTAAGCACAAAGTGGATATTTACCCAGTTGAGCCTTCAGATGAGCCCCAGCCCTGGCTGATACTCTGATTGCAGCCTTGTGAGAGACCTTGAAACAAAGGACCCAGGTGCTTTTTTTTTTTTTGAGACAGAGTTTCGCTATTGTTGCCTAGGTTGGTGTGCAGTGGTGTGATCCTGGCTCACTGTAACCTCCACCTCCTGGGTTCAAGTGATTCTCCTGCCTCAGCCTCCCAAGTAGGTGGGATTACAGGCATGTGCCACCACACCCAGCTAATTTTGTATTTTTACTAGAGATAGGGTTTCACCATGTTGGTCAGGCAGGTCTCAAACTCCTGACCAGCTGATTTTTGCACAAATTCCTGATCCACAGAAACTGTTCGACCAGCTGATTTTTGCACAAATTCCTGATCCACAGAAACTGTGGAATAAATGTTTTAAGCTGCTAAGTTTGTGCTAATTTATTACACAAAAATAGATAACTGATATAGGTCTTTTAATTTTATTCATCTTGTAATTAATTTCAGTATGGCATGGTTCAAAAAATGTATATTGTGTACTGTATATTTAAGCAAAATTCAGTGTAGAAGAAGAGGAATTGAGATAGAGCAGTAGTTCTCAACATTTCATGTGCCATCAGCATCGCTTGAAAGGCTTGTTAAAAATAGTTTTCTGCTCCTTTCCTCTAGGTTTTTGATTCATCAAGTCTTGAGTAGTTCCTGGGAATTCATAGTTCTAAAAAGTTCACAGATGTATTAGTTTCCTATTGCTCCCCTGACAAATTACCAAAAATTAGGTGACTGAAACAACACAAACTTATTATCATATGATTCTGGAGATCAGAAGTCAGAAACAGGTCTGCCTGGACCAAAATCAAGGTGTTCTCTTTCTGGGTGCTCTGGGGGAGACTTTGTCTCTGTATTAGTCCATTTTCATGCTGCTGATAAAGACATACCCAAGACTGGGCAAATTACAAAAGAAAGAGGTTTAATTGGACTTACAGTTCCACATGGCTGAAGAAGCCTCACAATCATGAGCGAAGGCAAGAAAAAGCAAGTAATCTCTTACATGAATGGCAGCAGGCAAAGAGAGAGCTTGTACAAGGGAACTTCTCTTTTTAAAACCATCAGATCTTATGAAACCTATGTACCATCTCAAGAACAGCATGAGAAAGACTTGCTCCCGTGATTCATTTACCTCCCACCAGGTCCCTTCTACAACACATGGGAATTCCAGAAGAGATTTGGGTGTGGACACAGCCATACTATATCAGTCTCCATGCCTCTTCCAGCTTCTAGACACTGTCTGCATTCTTTGGCTCATGCTTCCTTCTACTGTCTTCAAAGTGTCTTCATCAAAGTAGCATCTTCAAATATTAATATCTTTCTGACTTTGACCGCTGACTCTCCTTCCTCTGTCTTTCACTTACAACGACTCTTGTGCTTACAATGGACTCATCTGGATAGTTCAAGATGCTCTTTCCCTCTCAAGACCCTTAATTTAATCACATCTGCAAAGTCCTGTTTGCCATGTAAAGGTAACATATTCACAAGTTTCCAGGAATCAATTGTGGATATTTTTGTGTAGCCATTATTCTGCCTGCCACACCAGGCAATGTTAATGCTATTGGCCCAGAGACCACCCTGTGCCTATCACCAATTATAGATCACTGTAAGAACCAAGCTCCCTCTGCCTTGGATTCTGTTTGCCTCAGCATGCCTTCCCCTTAGCCTTCTCATCCAAAGATTCTACAGAAGTGATTCTCTTTGTGTGGACTGGAAGTTCCTTGGTACTCATGTATATCCCACAAGGAGTTTCACTTGACTATAGGAAATTTTGTGCTGTGTTGATGGCAGCTGAAATGCTAATCTACCAGACCACTTGTTATGGTTTTTAATTTTATCTATGTTTTACCACAGCAAAAATCTTTTCTTTGATTATATGATATTTTGCTTTCTTCTGAGTTAGGCAAATTCCAAAATAGGTTTTGAAGCTCTCTAAAGTGTTTCCAGGATTAAATGAGTTTCAAAGATCATACCACTTAAAGCAGGAATGATAATATGCTAGAATTATCTACTATAAACACTTTCCTCACATTTTTATCTTTTATTTTCCTAAAAGACTTTGATTATTTTTTCTTCTAGTGTGTACATGTGAATGTGGGTATTTATTCTGGCATTTAAATATGCCTTGACTGTAAAAAATCATTACTTTCCTATTAATGATTCTAAGAGAGGTATAATTGTTGTTAGTTAAGCTGATTAACACTGAAGGTTTAAAAATAAATATATTATCTGCCCTGATATGTCACCTTATGTAATAGCACAGTTTCAGACTCTATGGTATATGTGTGTCTGTGTCCATATCACAACATATCCCCTATCTGAAAGGGCAGGAAATATGTTTTTAAATTTAATGTCTACCTATTTTCCCTCCTAGCATGCTCAGAGGCTATTGTGGTTTTAACCTCTATTAGGAATTCTTTCTCAATTGACTCACACATGGTATTGTTAAAAATTTCAGGGAGTTTGCCACATTTTGTCTGGGAGAATTAGGGATGTTAAGGGTTAAAAAGGACTCTAGAATCTTAATATGTGCCATAATGTATTACTGTTTTATGATCAGCTATTACATGTAGTTATGGAGTTAAAGTTCCACACTTTGTTAAGTGAGCCCTTTGGTAATCTTCTATCAGTCTTTATAGTCCAGAATATTTATAATCTCTTCGGGTATAAACACTTTATTCATTTCTTCCTCTGAGTCATGCTCCCATACCAATACAGCAGCAGATGTCCTGGACAATGTGGTCTCATTTGCACCCCTGTGTTCAACACTGGTAGTGGTTGCTATCTGGGAGGAAAAAAAAAAAAGCCACATTTTACTCTCAACTTGTATCAGTAATTTGGGTTTTCATGAGTTTGGTGTGTTGGTTCTTTATGCATGGCATAAAAATAAAAAGTACAAGTTCTTTCTATTTTTTCCAAATGAAAGATAAATTTGATTTAGAAGCTCATGCCTGACTAAATGCTTTTGTCCACAGACCTGCTAACAATGGAAAATACCTAAGAATGGAAGGGAAATAAAAGTAAATGGACCTCATTAAAACTTCTAAGGGATACCTGTGGCTATTTGACTTCCTCCCATACAGAGGGGTAAAGTTCAAAAAGTACAGAAAGTCCCAGGCTGTTGTCAACAAAACTATCACAAGACATTTTTGGAGGATTTTAGGTTTGTCATGTCTAAATTAACTTTTGAATGAAAAATAAATTTTTGTTAATTTTATTTTAACAGAAGATTGTATAATAAACCTGCAAAACCAACCATTCACAGTATAAGACTCTTCAGAGGAGAGGGGGTTATGGGTGTGTATAAAATCTGTCTTCTGATTTTTTAACAAATACTTTTGCGAAATTTAGCTGTGTTGCTCTGTGAATTCATTGATTTTATTGCTATTTTTCAAATGAGTCAGTATACGTGATTTTAGATTTTTTTTCAATTTTTAAAAAAATACATTTTAGGGAAGTTTCCCAGCTTGTGAAGTTGTAGATGTTACTGTGAAATAGTTGTCATTTTTCATTGCTAAAACTAATATCAATACGTTTACTTTAAAAATCAATGCTTTTATGAAATACCAGAATTATAGATGTGCTTATATATTGAAACACTAGTAAAAGAGACTCAGTAATGTACATTTATTACCCTCTTTCTATTACATTCAAAGCAGATATTTTCTGAATATTTTTTAGATTTAAAGACACTTGCTCCTCCTGAATTATTTTAGTCCATCTCCAGGGAGTTCTTCTGTTGCCGACTTATCGGATGTGAGACAATTTACATGCTATAAAAATAAGTGAAAGTAATGTGATGTGTCAGATTTCTAGTGGCGTATGAGTCATCATCCTGTTGGCATGGCATGAAGTTTCACAGAAAAACAATCTTTTATTATATTATTGCTGAAAATTAATTAAAATTAAAGCCTTTTTTATAAAAGAAAAAACACGATAGGTTTAATTCCTAACTAAAAATGAAAAGCTTCTTTTGTCTCTTATTATGCATTTATATGAAAATTGTTCTTCCTCTCTCTATTACTTATTAGTTAATATATATTTATTAAGCATTTGCTAAGGATAAGATTGGGCACTTGGTAATGAAATTGCAGGAGTGATAGATAACCAAGAATCTGGCCAGGAGCAGTGGCTCATTCCTGTAATCCCAGCACTTTAGGCGGGCGGATCACAAGGTCAGGAGGTTGAGGCCATCCTGGCCAACACAGTGAAAACCCATGTCTACTAAAAATACCAAAAAAAAAAAAAAAAAAGAGCCGGGCTTGGTGGCAAGCGCTTTTAGTCCCACCTACTAGGGAGGATGAGGCAGGAGAATGGCATGAACCCAGAAGGCAGAGCTTGCAGTGAGCTGAGATCGTGCCACTGCACTCTAGCCTGGGCGACAGAGCAAGACTCTGTCTCAAAAAAAAAAAAAAAAAAATAGATAACCAAGAATCTATAGATTGTAACTGATCATTGACTAAAGAAATGATACACATATCAAGAATGCTAAAAAAGTTGAAGGAAAAAGAGATAATATCCAACTAGGGTTTAGATGGAAAGCTTAAAAAGATTCCAGCAAAGAAATCACCACTTGAATGTAATATAATAATACAAAAACAGGCAGAGAACAAAAAAATGCACAGCTAATATTTACCCTACTTCTGCTATGGGCATTAAGCCACATTAGGAGACTAAAGAAAATGTTATCTATTTATATTGACACATTTTCTTCCAAAAAGTTAAAATTATCAATAAGTCCACTTAAATAATGGATTCATATTTAATATTGTTAATGATTACCCTTTCTTTAACTGTAAATTATGCTTTTTGCTTTGAATTAATGATAATATGAGGATATCGGTAAGACAAATTTTTAAATTTAATCTTTATCTCAATTTTCCAAATGTATATTGTAGTGTGTCATTTGAAATATTTATGTATAAATTATGTATAGATTATAATGATGAGCATAAATACTTAGAAATAAGTAAATATGCATATATTAGCATGTGTGTGCTAAAAAATATTTTACTGATAAATGGAGAATGATCATAATAATTTGGTTCTTTTTCCAAAGCAAAAGACATACTTCTTTTCCCAACATTAGTCAAACCTCTCTTAACATTCAGCTGTTTCAGAAAGTTCAAACTTCTTAATCCCTTGCTAGATTACAAGTGAATTGATTGCTGTCTATCACCATTTCCTAGGATATATGAGGTGTTCTTTAAGCCATGGCTCCTAAAGCCCTTCTCCCTAAAATATTCATGACTTTAATTGGCCTACAGATAATTTATATTTTATATTATATTAACTATTTATTCGTGCTGTCTTATATCCTCCAAAAGTCTGTCCACAGACCTACCAATTCAGTCTGTAAAATGTTAGAGATGAAGAGCTGTCACTGGAGCTTTGTGGACAGTTATAGTTAATAATGAGAATTCACAAACACATGTACATTTTAATACCTATGATGCTCTATAGTAGTTTGTTTCCTGCACAAGTCATTGCTTTCTCTTGTACAAATGCACAACTTTTCAGTTAGGGGGCATAATTACAGAGGGAAGGGATCAACATGTGATGCATGTGACAGAAACCACAGCGCTATCATTTCCTGAACATCTATTTTATGTAACATACTTAATGATGACGGCAAAATGGCAAAACATCCCTTTTTACTATGTGCAAGGATGGAACTTCGTATCCATGTATTGTGTATGTTTAAAAGGACATGTGGTTGTCCGGGCGCGGTGGCTCATGCCTGTAATCCCAGCACTTTGGGAGGCCCAGGCGGATCATGAGGTCAGGAGATCGAGACCATCCTGGCTAACACGGTGAAACCCCGTCTCTACTAAAAATACAAAAAATTAGTCAGGCATGGTGGCGGGTGCCTGTAGTCCCAGCTACTTGGGAGGCTGAGGCAGGAGAATGGTGTGAACCCGGAAGGCGGAGCTTGCAGTGAGCTGAGATCGCACCACTCACTGCCCTCCAGCCTGGGCGACAGAGGGAGACTCTGTCTCAAAAAAAAACAAAAAAACAAAAAAACAAAAAAAAAGGACATGTGAACAGTGTTTCCAGGAGACTGAGGCAGAAGCTGCACCAGGGTAGTAGATCCCTCAGCTTGACCTGGGAAATGTAAAAATCTCAGGCACCACATGACATTTCCTGAAACAGAACCTCAAGCAGCAGGTCCCAGGAATCTGCATTTCAACAAGCTCTCAGATGATTCTTATGTACACTAAAGTTTGGGAAGCACTTCTGGAAAAGAAATAGTGATTTAGGTTGCCACTTCAGAATAGATATGAAATTTTTCAAAATTCTCCAGGAAACTATGTCAAAGGGTTCTTATGAGCCTCCATGACTCACTGATGCATTTTAAAGCTGAAAATGAGTTATTCACATACTATTTCACAGCATTGAAGAATGACACTGTGATTTCTCAAATTGGTGGCAGATAAATCCAAATCAAACTGTATTTTGTGGAAATATATTTGATGAACAAATAAAATACAAAAATGGTTAAGTGTGAACCATGAAGAGAAGCAGATTAGTCTGTATTAATTACCACAGCTATGATAAAATAATGGGCTGGATAGTGATGCTTAACTAAAGCCACTTATGCTTTTGTTTTTCTCTCAAAGAAGAAAACCATACCTCTTCTGAGAAAGGTGAGTCTAGATACCAGATTTATAGGAGGGACAAGAAGGCCTTAGTAATGAGATGTCTAAAAATTAAATCAATAGGAGTTAAATATTTTCAAAACTAATTTTGTCAGTACTTTTCATAAAAATACAGGCCCAAGCTTGTTTACGTGTGAATCAGGTTTAGCTTGTTAATTGGTATTTGGCATTTCTTTGTTCTTGAAACAGTATGATGCCTAGACGAGGCTGTGTGAGAGAGAGCAAGAGACAGAGGAGAGAAACAGCAGTGCTTAACAGCTTACTAACACTGATCCTATTTATTATGTGTCAGTTTGTCATCCTTGGTTGAACAAGGAAAATATGCCATATAGAAACTGATAGCCTCTTTGCCTGAATTAAGCATATTTGTGTACAATCATTTATATTTTCAGCAGGGAATGGCAAAATTTATGCCACTTCTTATCTATTGTATCTAATTCAGACTCTAGCAATCTAAGGGCTGTTTATAGTTTCATGAAAATAAATATTGCCCAATGTGAGAAATAAGATTAGCTATCCTCTCATAGCATAGCTGTCCTAGTTGACCATTCAGCTTACTGTAGTAGATGGAAATCAGGAAACCTTGGTTCTACCCCTAGCTGTACCTTTAACTTCTCACTTAACCTCTCAGAGTTTTATTTTTTCCAATATTTAAAACTAAGATATTAAATGATTGCTAAAAATGCTATGATTCTATAAACACTGACAGTGATCACTTTTGGGTCATAATTCCAGGGAGGCCTGGCCAGGAAGGATCTAATTTGAATCTAAGTCCAAGAGAAATTCAAAATCCAAAATTTAACCACTTATCAAATGAAAAGTATTCAGGAACATAATGCTAAATTATGCTTTTAAAATTTCTCCTAAATCATACTTAACAGTGGAAAATTGAAAGTTTTCCCTCTTAGATTTGGAATAAGAAAAGGATGCCCACTGTTGCCACTGCTATTCAACATAGTACTGCAAGTCAAAGACACAGCAATGAGGTAAGAGAAAGAAATCAAAGGCATCCAAATTGGAAAGTAAGAAGTTAAATTTTCCCTGTTTGCAGGTAGCATAATTCGATAGGTAGAAAACTCCAAAGACTCCACTAAAATACTGTTAGAACTGATAAACAAATTCAGTAAAAGTACAGAATACAAAATCAACATACAAAAATCAGTAGCCTTTCTACAAACTCACTATCCAAAAAGGAAATTAAGAAAACAATTCCATTCATGATAGCTACAAAACTATTAGGAATAAATCTAACCAAGGAGGTGAAAGACTTATATGGTGAAAACTGTGAAATAGTGAAAATTAAAATGACATAAATGGAACAATATCCTGTGTTCATTGATTGGAAAATTTAATATTGTCAAAATATCCATACTACCCAAAGTACTCTACAGATTCAATGCAATCCTTGTCAGAATTTTAAAGATGTTTATTACAGAAATAGAAAAAACAATCCCAACATTAATATGGAACCAAAAAAGACCCCAAATAACCAAACCAATCTTGAGCAAAAAGAACAAAGCTGGAGTTGTCATACTCTCTGACTTTAAAATATACTACAAAACTATTCAATTAATTTTTTACAAAGGTCCCCCAAACACAATGCAGGAAGAACAGTCTCTTCAATAAATGATGTTGGAAAAACTGGCTATTCATATGGAAAAGAATAAAATTAGAACCTTATCTCACACTGCATACAAAAATCAACTTAAAATGGATTCAAAACTTAAATGTAAGTCCTAAACCTATAAAATTACTAGAAGAAAACATAGTAGAAAGGCTCCATGACATTGGCCTAGGCAATAACTTTTTTTAATATGTCCCCAAAAGCCCAAAATAGACATGATTGTTGCCCAAAAGGCAACAAAAGCAAAAATAGACAAAAGGGATTACATCAAACTAAGAACACTTCTACACAGCAAAGAAAACAACACAGTGAAGAGAAAACCTATAGAGTGGGAGAACATATTTGCAAACCTATAGAGTGGGAGAACAAAGATGCAAACACATACATCTTATCAGGAGTAAGTTAATATCCAAAATATGTAAGGAATTCAAGCAACTTAATAACAAGAAAAAACCCAATTTAGAAATGAACAAAGGACCTGAATAGACATTTCCCAAGAAAAGACTTACAAATGGTCAGCAGATATATTTTAAAAATGCTCATTACTAGTAAAGAAATGCAAACTAAAACCACAATGAGATATCATCTCACATCTCTTAGAATGGCTAGCATCAAAAAGATAAAATGTAAGTTTTGGCAAGGATGTGGGGAAAAGGAAATCTTTGTATACATCAGGTGAGAATATAAATTAGTACAACCATCATGAAAAAGAGTATAGAGACCTTCAAAAAATTAGAACTACCATATGATCCAGAAATCTCACTGTTGAGTATGTATCCAAAGGATATAAAATCAGTATGTCAAAGAGATGTCTGCACTCACTTGTTCATTCCAGCATTATTCATATTAGCCAAGATATGAAATCACCCTAAGTGTTTATCAATAAATGAATGGATAACAATATTTGGTATATATCCAGCCATTAAAGAAGAAGAAAATCCTGTCATTTGAGACAACCTGGATGAACATCGGGATCAATATGCTAAGTAAAATAAGCCAAGCACAAAAAGACAAATACCCAAAGTCTCACTTATACATGAGATCTAAAAAAGTTGAACTCATAGTAGAGAATAGAATGGTGGTTACCAGAGGCTGGTGGTAGAGATAGAAGGTTGAGGAGATGTTGGTCAAAGGATACAAAATTTTAGTTAGATAGAAGGAATAAATTCAACAAACCTGTTGTACAACATGGTGACTCACCTTTTACTTATTTCTTAGCTATTCCTCCTCCAGGTTATCAGACTTAGTCACAGAATTCTGGTGTTTGAGTTCCGAAGCCAAGTGCCTCTACTGTCCCTCCTGCACACTGACTGGAGAATCCCAGATTTTAGATGGGGGTGGAGTAGAAAAGAGCAGCAGTCCTCATGATTTTCCTGAATTTCTTTGTCTTTTGCCACTTAAGCTCAGCTATTTCCTTTCAAGGCAATTTTTCTATTAATATAATAGTATACTTTCATTTTAATTCCCTTTGTAAACTCATCTAAATCTTACACAGTAATATTAAAAAAATTTTTTTAAAAACGTAACTGGTATTTTATTGAAAGTCAATTCACCCTGTATATGTGGGTTTATTTTTGGACTACATTCAGTCATTCCTGTTTTATAAACCTCCAATTTTTATTTATTTTTTTCTAAAAACAAACAAAAAAAGGGATACATGTGGAGAACGTGCAGGTTTGTTACATAGGTATACGTGTGCCATGGTGATTTGCTGCACCTATTGACCCATCCTCTAAGTTCTCTCTCCTCAACCCCACCACCCAACAGGCCCTGGCGTTTTGTTCCCCTCTCTGTGTCCATGTGTTCTCAATGTTTGACTCCCACTTATGAGTGAGAACATGAGGTGTTTGAATTTCTGTTCCTGTGTTAGTTTACTGAAAATGATGGCTTCCAGCTTCATCCATGTCCCTGCAAAGGACACGATCTCATTCCTTTTTATGACTGCATAGTATTCTTTGGTATATATGTACCAAATTTTCTTTATCCAGTCTATCATTGATGGGGATTTGGGTTGGTTCCATGTCTTTGCTATTGTAAATAGTGCTATAATAAACATACATGTGCATGTGTCTTCATAGTAGAATGATTTATATTCTTTGGGTATATACCCAGTAATGGAATTGCTGGGTCAAATGGCATTTCTGGCTTAGATCCTTGAAGAATTGCCATACTGTCTTCCACTATGGTTAAACTAATTTACATTCCTACCAACAGTGTAAAAGCATTCCTATTTCTCCACAGCCTCACCATCATCTATTGTTTACTGACTTTTTAATAATCACCATTCTGACTGGCGTGAGATGGTATCTCATTGTGGTTTTGATTTGCATTTCTCTGATGATCAGTGATGTTGAGCTTTTTTTCTATGTTTGTTGGCCATGTAAATGTCTTCCTTTTGTAGCAGGACAAGCCACAGACAAAACCCCTCAGACATGGAGTTAAAGAAGGAAGGGGTTTATTCGGCTGGGAGCATTGGCAAGACTCCTGTCTCAAGAGCTGAGCTCTCCGAGAGAGCAATTCCTGTCCCTTTTAAGGGCTCACAACTTTAAGGGGTCAGCTTGAGAGAGTCGTGATCGATTGGGCAAGCAGGGGATATGTGACTGAGGGCTGCATGCACCGGTAATTACAACGGAACAGAATAGGACAGGGATTTTCACAGTGCTTTTCTATATAATGTCTGTAATCTATAGATAACATAACGGATTAGGTCAGGGGTCGATCTTTAACTACCAGGCCCAGGGAGTGGTGCCAGGCTGTCTGCTGGTGGATTTCGTTTCTGCCTTTTAGTTTTTACTTCTTTCTTTGAAGGCAGAAATTGGGCATAAGACAATATGAGGGGTGGTCTCCTCCCTTACTTTGAGAAATGTCTGTTCATATCCTTTGCCCACTTTTTGATGGGGTTGTTTTTTTCTTGTAAATATGTTTAGGTTCCTTATAAATTCTGGATATTAGACCTTTGTCAGATGGGTAGATTGCAAAAATTTTCTCCCATTCCATCAGTTGCTTGTTCAGTCTGATAGTTTCTTTTGTTGTGCAGATGCTCTTTAGTTTAATTAGATCCCATTTGTCGATTTTGGCTTTTTTTTTTTTTTTATTTTAGACAGTCTCACTCTGTCACTCAGGCTAGAGTGCAGTGCCATGATCACTGCAACCTCTGCCTCGTGGGTTCATGCAGTTCTCCCATCTCAGCCTCCCTAATAGCTAGGACTACAGGTGCACACAACCACGCCCAGCTAATTTTTGTATTTTTAGTAGAGACAGGGTTTCACTGTATTGGTCAAGCTGATCTCAAACTGCTGACCTCAAATGATCCACCTACCTTGGCCTCCCAAAGTGCTGGGATTACAGGTATGAGTCACTGCACCCGACCCAATTTTGTCTTTTGTTGCAATTGCTTTTGGCATTTTTGTCATGAGATCTTTGCCCATGCTTATACCCTGAATGGTATTGCCTAGGATTTCTTATAGGGTTTTTATGGTTTGGGGTTTCACATTTAAGTCTTTAATCCATCTCAAGTTAATTTTTGTATAAGGTGTAAGGAAGGGGTCCAATTTCAGTTTTCTGCATATGGCTAGCCAGTGTTCCCAGCACCGTTTACTGAATAGGAGATCCTTTCTCCATTGCTTGTTTCTGTCAGGTTTGTTGAAGATCAGATGGTTGTAGATGTGTGGTCTTATTTCTGAGGTCACTGTTCTGCTCTATTGGTCTATATGTCTATTTTGGTACCAATACCATGCTGTTTTGGTTACTGTAGCCCTGTAGTATAGTTTGAAGTTAGGTAGCATGATGCCTCCAGCTTTGTTCTTTTGGCTTAGGATTTTCTTGGCTATATGGGGTCTTCTTTGATTCCGTATTAAATTTAAAATAGTTTTTTCTAATTGTGTGAAGAATCTCAATGGTAGTTTCATGGGAATAGCTTTGAATTTATAAATTACTTTGGACAGTATGGCCATTTTCATGATACTGATTCTTCCTATCCATGAAGATAGAATGTTTTTTCATTTGTTTGTGTCCTCTCTTATTTCCTTAAGCAGTGGTTTGTAGTTCTCCTTGAAGAGGTCGTTCATATCCCTTGTTAGCTGTATTCCTAGGTATTTTATTCTCTTTGTAGTGATTGTGAATAGAGGTTAATTCATGATTTGGCTCTTTGCTAGCCTGTTGTTGGTGTAATGGAATGCTTGTGATTTTTGCATGTTGATTTTGTATCCTGAGACTTTGCTGAAGTTGCTTATCAGTTCAAGAAGTTTTGGGGCTGAGATGATGGGTTTTTTTAAATATAAAATCATGTCATCTGCAAACAGAAACAACTTGACTTCCTCTCTTCCTGTTTGAATACTCTTTATTTCTTTCTCTTGCCTGATTGCCCTGGCCTGAATTTCCAATACTATGTTGAATAAGGAGTGGTGAAAGAGGGCATCCTTGTCTTCTACTGGTTTCCAGAGGGAATGTTTCCAGCTCTTGCCCATTCAATATGATATTAGCTGTGGGTTTGTCATAAACAGCTCTTGTTATTTTTAGGTATGTTCTATCAATATCTAGTTTATTGAGGGTTTTTAGCATGAAGGGGTGTTGAATTTTATCAAAGGCCTTTTCTGCATCTATTGAGATAATCATGTGGTTTTTGTCTTTGATTCTGTTTATGTGATGGATTACGTTTATTGATTTGCATATGTTGAACCAGCCTTGCATCCCAGAGATGAAACCGACTTGATTATGGTGGGTAAGTTTTTTGATGTGCTGCTGGATTCAGTTTGCCAGTATTTTATTAAGGATTTTTGCATCGATGTTCGTCGGGGATATTGGCCTGAAGTTTTTGTTTTTTGTTGCATCTCTTCCCAGTTTTGGTATCAGGATGATGCTGGCCTCATAAAATGAGTTAGGGAGGGGATCCTCATTTTCAATTGTTTGAAATAGTTTCAGAAGGAATGGTACCAGCTCCTCTTTTTATTTCAGGTAGAATTCAGCTGTGAATCTGTCTGGTCCTGGGCTTTTTTTGGTTGGTAGGCTATTAATTACTGCCTGAATTTCAGAGCTTATTATTGGTCTATTCAGGGATTCAAATTCTTTCTGGTTTAGTCTTGGTAGGGTGTATGCATCCAGGAATTTATCCATTTCTTCTAGATTTTCTAGTTTATTTGCATAGAGGTGTTTATAGTATTAACTGATGGTAGTTTGTATTTTCATGAGGTCACAGTGGTGATATCCCATTTATCATTTTTTATTGTGTCTATTTGATTCTTCTTTCTCTTCTTTTTTATTAGTTTAGCTAGTGGTCTATCTATTTTGTTAATTTTTTCAAAAAACCAGCTCCTGGATTCACTGATTTTTTTGGAGGGTTTTTTGTGTATCTCCTTCAATTCTTCTCTGATCTTAGTTATTTCTTGTCTTCTGCTAGCTTTTGGATTAGTTTGCTCTTGCCTCTCTAGCTCTTTTAATTGTGATGTTAGGGTATCAATTTGAGATCTTTTTAGCTTTCTGATGTAGGCATTTAGTGCTGTAAATTTCCCTCTTAACAGTGCTTTAGCTGTGTCCCAGAGATTCTGGTACATTGTCTCTTTGTTCTCATTGGTTTCAAAGAACTTCTTGATTTCTGCCTTAATTTTATTATTTACCTGGGAGTCATTCAGGAGCAGGTTGTTCAATTTCCATGAAATTATATGGTTTTGAGTGAGCTTCTTAATCTTGAGTTCTAATTTGATTTCACTGTAGTCTGAGAGACTGTTTGTTATTATTTCAGTAATTTTGCATTCTCTGAGGAGTGTTTTACTTCCAATGATGTGGTCGATTTTAGAATAAGTGCCATGTGGCACTGAGAAGAATGTATATTCTGTTGATTTGGGGTAGAGAGTTCTATAGATGTCTACTAGGTCCACTTGATCCAGAGCAGAGCTCAAGTTCTGAATGTCCTTGTTAATTTTCTGCCTTGTTGATCTAATACTGACAGTGGTAAGTCTCCCACTATTATTATGTGGGAGGCTAAGTCTCTTTGTAGGTCTGTAAGAACTTGTTTTATGCATCTGGGTACTCCTGTATTAGAGGTATATATATTTAGAATAGTTTGCTCTTCTTGTTCAATTGTTCCCTTAACCATTATGTAATGCCTTTCTTTGTCTTTTTTGATTTTTGTTGGTTTAAAATCTGTTTTGTCAGAGACTAGGATTGCAAACCCTGCTTTTTTTTTTTTCTTTACATTTGCTTGGCAAATTTTCCCCCATCCCTTTATTTTGAGCCTATGTGTGTCTTTGCATGTGAGATGGGTCTCCTGAATACAGCACACTGATGGGTCTTGACTCCTTATCCAATTTGCCAGTCTGTATCTTCTGATTGGGGCATTTAACTCTTTTACATTTAAGGTTAGTATTGTTATGTGTAAATTTGAGCCTGTCATCATGATGCTGTTTGGTTATTTTGCACACTAGTTGATGCAGTTTCTTCGTAGTGTCATTGGTCTTTATATTTTGGTGTGTTTTTGAAGTGGCTGGTACTGGTTTTTCCTTTCCATATTTAGTGCTTCTTTCAGGATCTCTTGCAGGGCAGGCCTGGTGGTAACAAAATCTCTCAGCATTTGCTTGTCTGGAAAGGATTTTATTTCTCCACTTATGAAGCTTAGTTTGGCTGGATATGAAATTCTGGGTTGAAAATTCTTTTCTTTAAGAATGTCACATATTGGCTCCCAATTTCTTCTGGCTTGTAGAGTTTCTCCTGAGAGGTCTGCTGTTAGTCTGATGGGCTTCACTTCGTAGGTGACCTGGCCTTTCTCTCTGGCTGCCCTTAACAGTTTTTCCTCTATTTTGACCTTGGAGAAACTGATGATTATGTGTCTTGGGGTTGAGCTTCTCATGGAGTATCTTAATGGTGTTCTCTGTATTTCCTGAATTTGCATGTTGGCCTGTCTTACTAGGTTGGGGAAGTTCTCCTGGATAATATCCTGAAGCATGCTTTCCAGCCTTGTTTCCATTCTCCCCATCTCCTTCTGGTACTCCAGTCAATCATAGGTTCAGTCTTTTTATGAAGTCCCATATTTCTTGGAGGCTTTGTTCATTCCTTTTCATTATTTTTTCTCTATTCTCGTCTGCATATCTTATTTCAGCAAGGTGGTCTTCAAATTCTGATATCCTTTCTTTGCTTGGTCAATTCAGCTTTTGATACTTGTGTATGTTTCATGAAGTTCTCATGCTGTGTTTTTCAGCTCCATCAGGTTGTTTATGTTCCTCTCTAAACTGGTTATTCTAGTTAGCAATTCGTCTAACCTTTTATCAAGGTTCTTAGCTTCTTTGCATTGCATTGGGTTAGAACATGCTCCTTTTGCTTATCATAGTATTTTATTACCCATTTTCTTAAGCCTGCTTCTGTCAATTGTCCATCTGATCCTCCATCCAATTCTGCACCCTTGATAGAGAGACGTTGTGATCATTTGGAGAAGAGGCACTCTGGTCTTTTGGGTTTTTGGATTTTTTCATCGATTCTTTCTCCTCTTCATGAGTGTCTCTAGTTTCGGTCTTCAAGGCTGCTGACCCTTGGATGGGGTTTTTGTGGGGGCCTTTTTGTTGTTGTTGTTGATGTTGTTGTCATCACTTTCTGCTTGTTTGTTTTTCTTTCAATAGTCAGGTCCCTCTTTTGTAGGGCTGCTGCAGTTTGCTGGGGGTTCACTCAGGCCCTATTCGTCTGATTTGCTCCCATGCCTGGAGATGTCACTCAAGGAGGCTGGAGAGCAGCAGAGATGGGTGCCTGCTCCTTCTTCTGGGATCTCTGACCTCGAAGGGGCTAGAAACTGATGCCAGTAGGATCACTCCTATATAGGGTGTCTGACAGCCCCTGTTGAAGCATCTCACCTAGTTGGGTGGCACAGGGAGCAGGACCCACTTAAGGAAGCACTTTATCCCTTGATGGAGAGGGTGTGTTTCACTGCGGGGAAACCATCTCATCCGGGCTGCCTGTATTCCTTAGAACTACCAGGAGGAGAGGATAAGTCTGCTGATCCTCAGAGACTGTGGCCACCCCTCCTGCTAGGGGCTCAGGCCCAGGGAGATCCAAATTCTGTCCCTGAGCCTCTGGCTGGAGTTATTGGACTTCCTGCAGGGAAGCACCCCCCACCCCCACCCCCACCCCCGCAATGAGGAAGGATGGGTCAGGGTCATGCCTGAAGAGACACTGGCTGCAAACTACCACAGCCGGGGTGTGTTGGGCTGTGGAGAGGAGTCTTGGGACCCTGCCGTCTAGCCTCCCTGGCTCCAGCAGGTGAAAAGCACAGCCTGGAGCTGTAGAAATGAGTGCGGCCCTTCTCCCGCTCAGGGAGCTCAGCGTGTTAGGCAGTTGCCAGTCCCATTGCTGGCTGTTGCCCCTCCCCCAAGAAGCTCCAACAGCTTAGACAGCAGACAGCTGCAGCTGTGGTGCTCACAGTCGCCCCTCCCCCAAGGAGTTTGGTAGGCTTAAGCAGATTCCAGAGCTGAGCATTGGGACGCTAGGCTCTGGTGGCGTGGGTTTGAGAACGGAATCTTCCGATCCGTCGGTCGGTTGCACAGTTCCATGGAAACAGCACAGTTTCCCCAGCTGGGTAGCATGCTCACTCACACCTCCCTTAGCTAGGGTAGGGTGTTCTCCTGCCCTGCGTGGCTCTCAGCTGGGCCGCCGCACCACACTGCTCTTCCTTCTCTCCGTGGGCCACACCAGCCTTCTAGTCAATTTTAATAAGAGAACATGGCTACCTTGGTTGCTGGTGAAGGATTCATACACTTATTATGGATTTTTTTCCATGGGAGGCTCTAAATGCCGCTGCTTCTAGTCGACTGTTTTAGCCCCACCCCTACCTTTTTTTTTTTTTTTTTTTTTTAACTTTGTAATAACATAGTTTAGGACAAAAGGCAAAGTCTTTGATGTCAGACAGACTTAAGTTTTAATTACTAATCGAGGTTATTTGGACAAGTTTCACACTCTGAGACTCAATTTTCTCATCTGTAAATTGGGGTGGTTATTATTATTGGGTTGCTAAATATATGGCAGGCTGTGACTTGGTGAAAAACATGCAAGGATTTAACTGTGGTACCACCAACATTTCCTTGAGAGAGATATATAGATCCTTGACCATTTATGGCCTCTGCTATGAACTGAATGTTTGTGTCTTCTCAAAATGAATATGTTGAAGTCCCAACCCACAATGTGACTGTGTTTAGGGACAGGCTCTGCGAGAAGGTGATGAAGGCTAAATGAGGTCATAAGGGTGAGGTCCTAATTTGATAGGACTGGTGTTCTTAAAAGGATGAAACACCAGAGTGCTGTTGCCATCATGTGAGCACCAAGTGAAAAGGCAGCCATCTGCAAGCCAAGAAGAAGGCCCTCACAGGGAATTGAACCATACCTTGATCTTCGGCTCCTTAGCCTCCAGAACTGGGAGAAATCAAAGTTCTGTTGTTTAAGCCACCTGGTCTACGATATGTTGTTATAGCAGCCCAAGGTGACTTAGTTAGCCTCTCCACCAGCTTATGGTATAAAAGGCAATGCGGCCAAGTGTCTGAGCTGGTAAACTTCTCACTATGCACTGGTTGCAGCAGCTACTGAATTTTGACCATACTCCAGGAGAAGGAGGAGTCACTGAGGACAGTATCCACTCCTTTTTATCTTGTGTATTTTTTTTTTTTGGCACTAATTGTTGGTTTGATAGTGGAAACACTTTAAGCCAAGTCCCAGTCATCATTCTTCCCATTTTTTGAACATAAATCAGCCCTTTGTGAACTAGCCTAGTCAAATGTCTTAGGGGAGATAATTTTTTTTTGATTCAAATTTAGGTGTAGAAAAATATTGTATGATCTCTTTTTACCTAGAATCAAATGAAATAGGATTCTGGGCTTCCATCACACCAGGTGTTTAGGTAGTTTAGTCATTGGAATTATTGCTTCTCCCCCTCTTTCTGCCCTGGAACAGTTCCCAGGATCTTAAACAGAACATTACACTAAGGTAAGGCCTCCCAATTTCCATATTCACTAGTCACTACTAATATTTTCATTATCTGAACATGCAGGGTCCTTCAAGTTGATAATTCTGCTTTGACATCAAGTGTAGTGAATGGAATCTTTGATGAGTCCTGGGAGCACAGACCAGCCTTGTAACTTGCTGTAAGTCCTGATACTCTCTTAAGGTATCCAAAGGGTATGAGGTTCAGAGTCATAATTTTTATTCCCTTTCAGCTCCCAGGAGGACTCTCCTCTTTTTCCCTGACCTCAAGGACATCCTCAGGGTACCCAACTCTTTCCCTACTCCTTTGGATATGATTTAGTGGGATCCCCATAATGTAGACCTTGAAAAGCAAAATCTAGAAAAAGAATGCAGTTGGCTTTCCATATCTTTGGGTTCAGCATCCATGGATTCAACCAATTGAAGATCAAAAATATTTGGAAAAATAATTATATCTGTACTGGACATCTATAGACTTTTTTCTTGTTATTATTCCCTAAACAGTATAGTACAACTATTTACGTAGTATTTACATTGTCATAGGAACTATAAGTAATCTAGAGATGATTTTAAGTATAAGGATGTGCATAGGTTACATGCAAATATGCCATTTTGTATCAAGGACTTGAGCATCCTTGGATTTTGGTATCTGCAAGAGGTCCAGAACCAATCCCTCATGGATACAGAAGTTTCCAGACAACTCTGCTTTGGAACTTTCTTTACAAATCCCTCCCTTGACAAAGTCTTGGCTATTACTTAGTGGAGAAAGAAGAACAGAAAAATTCAGAACAAAACACAAACATCTCCATAAACTTCTCAATATATATATATCATAGCAATTGGAATATATTACAAGCTCAGAAAATGTTATTTTCTTTCTTCCCATTCTTTATTTTTTCCCATTTTTCCCAAAAATGGTACATTGATTAGCTTGAAGGCAAAAAAAAAAAAAAAAAAAAAAAGGTGGGGGTGGTGGTGCTAATCTTAGCTGGCAAAAAAAAAGGGGGGGTGTGTGTGTTAATCTTAGCTGGCAAGAAAAAAAGGAGGGGAGGCCTAATCTTAGTTTAACTAATACTGACCAGGTTAAATAACACTTTAATATACTAAGGTAATATTAAAAGAAGGCTCTTGTCTGTCTTTATTGACTCTTTTCCCATCAGATTTCCAGAACTTGCTACATGCAAAACCCAGTGGAATGAGGAGTCTGAAGCCTCATTTTTGATGTTCACTCCTGTCAGCTTTTAATTTTCACTTTTCACTCTTCCGTTCGCCACTTTTCCGTTTGCCACTTTTCCCTCTTCCCTTTTCCATATCTAGGTGAGCTGATAAGAAAGCCTGGTGCTTCCTCTTTTGGCATCTGTGAGAGAGCCAAACCTTGTAAACCTCTGCTCACCCACAGGAACTCTCACCCGAGCCCCACCCACTAGCCACAAAACAAAACAAAACTAAAAACACAGTTTATTCTCGTTCCTCTCCCTCTCAAGTCATTTTGGACATGTTTAAGAGATTTGCCCTAATCTCCCCCAGAGACCTCAAACATGTAAGTGATACAACTTTTCATACCCTCTTGGTGTATGTGGTATCATCAGTCTTGATGTTGGAACCACATTTTGGGTGAGGGTATGTCTGCCTCTGTAGGTAACCATAACATTCATAAGAAGATGCAACTCAGAGACGGGGTGGGAGGAGAAAGAAAGAGAATGCCAAATTATGTAATTTAAATTACAAAATAAGTTATTGAAATTTAAAGCACACAATAGTTTTGAATCCAAAACAAGCTTGATATGCATGTCCTATGCTATTTGATTGTAAGAATCCAGAACCTGGCAACTTAGAAATTAAAATTTATACCTTGGCCTCTAGACTATGAAAAAGCACTAGATACTATAAAATCCTTTTTTCTACCCCAATCAAAATTCCAATCGGCAGATGGAATGAAGAATTTTAGGAATGAAAGGCACACTACTTGTTCAGCCCCAGGGGATTTAATCCCAGAGGGTTGTGATAGAATCACCCATTGAGATTAAGGGGCTTCTGCCTCAGTTTTTAGGAGGTAGCCCAAGGAAACTGTCTCTAAGTGAAGTCTCACCTAACATGGCACTAGAAAAGCGTGCACCTGCCACTGCCACCCTTGTGTAGCATAGAGATAGCAGCTGGCAGAGAAGCAAAGATGAAAGGTAAGTAGGCAAGGAAAGGCTGGGAAATTTGAAAGGTCAGAGAGATCTGGGATGAGGCCAATTAAGATTCATTGTAAGCATTAACCCCTAAATACTGGTGACTTACAACAATAAATACTTATTTCTCACTCAAGGATCTTCAGGTCAACTGTGGTGGGTCTGTTCTAGGCTGTTAATCAAGTTCAGGTTTACTTGGCATGTTTTCTCCATGCAAAGGCTAGTGACATAGTTTGGATATTTGTCCCTGCCCAAATCTCATGTTGAAATGTAATCCTCAATGTTGGAGGTGGAGCCTGGTGGGAGGTGTTTGGATCATGGGTGTGGATCCGTCGTGCCTTGATGCTGTCTTCATGGTAGTGAGTTCTCACAAGATCTGGTCATTTAAAAGTCTGTGGCACCTCTCCCCCAAAATCCCCTGGCCCACACCAATTTTTTATCTCTTGCTCCTACTTTTACCATGTGATACGAGCTCTTGCTTCACCTTCCACCACAAGTAAAAGCTCCCTGAGGCCCCCAGAAGCCAAGCAATATTGGTGCTATGATTCCTATACAGCTTGCAGAACTGTGAAGCAATTTAACCTCTTTTCTTTATAAATTACCCACCTAGTCTCAGGTATTTATTTATAGCAATGCAAGAACACCCTAACATAGGCTGAAGGGACAGCTGCTAACTTGGACATGCTGTCCTTCTGATGAAGGGTGAGTGCAAGCAAGATCAAGAAACTCGCAAATCTTCCATGTGGATCTGACACATGGTCACTTCTCTCCATGTTCCATTGGACAAAAATAGAATGAAAAGGTTTCCAGAAAATCCAATGATATAATAATTAGAAAATTGGTCACATACCAGAAAAAAATCACATAAATAATCCACTGATGATACTTAGATATATTTCCTGAGACATTTTCTGTGCATTTGTATAGTAGTTGAGATTATATTATGCATGTAGTTTTGCTTTTTTCCTTTTGTCCATAGTAAATATGAACTATACTTTTCCTAATTACTTTGTCCATGGGGACAAGCAATTGCTTCTAATTGCTTCTAATTTTTAAATTATATCTTGCTGCATAAACATCTTTTTTTTTCTCTTTTTCTTTTTTTTTTCTCTTTTTCTTTTTTTTTTTTTTTGAGACAGGGTCTCACTCTGTCACCCAGGCTGGCTGAAGTGCAGTGGTGTGATCTCGGCTCACTGCAGCTTCAACCTCCTGGATTCAAGCCATCCTCCCACCTCAGCCTCCCAAGTAGCTGGGACTACAGATGTGTGCCATCACACCTGGCTAATCTTTGTATTTTTAGTAGAAACAGGATTTCACCACATTGCCCAGGCTGGTCTGCAACTCCTGAGCTCAAGCGATCTGCCTGCCTTGGCCTCCCAAAGTGCTGGGAATACAGGCATGAGCCACTATACTCAGCCTTGCATAAACATCTTTATGCGTGAAGCTACAAATCATGAATCTGAAGTAAAATTAAATAATCGGTTTCAACTTCCAAGGCAGTTGAAAGTCCATCTATTAGGTTGAACTGTATGAAATTATTGATACTTGACAATTGACCTTCAAAAACAGCAATTTCATATATTTCAGGCAAAATAAATGTACCTTCTTGTGCTACATAATGACATTTCAGTCAACAATGGACTGCATATACAACAATGGTCCCATATGATTATAATGGAGTGAAAAATTCCTGTTGAAATCATCCCTATACATTTTATGAAATTAATCAGGGAAGAAAGGAAGGGTCGAAATGAAAATAAACCAAGCTGCAGCACATTCAGCATTAACCATCAGGTCAGACTGCTCTCTGACCCACTTCCTCAGTCATTTGCTTCCTATTGCCCCAGAGTTACATGGACCCCGTCTCAAGATTATTGTCCCCCTTAACTGCTCTATAGATAACGACTTAAGCATTGTGAAGCATTAAGTTTTCCATTCAAGATATTCTTTCAGGTCCTGCCTACTGGCAAAACTGATGTTAAAGAATACAATTTCCACATTCTATTGATTTCATCCTCCTTGCCTCAGTTAATCAATGACCCTAAATTTTCCAGCCCCTTGCTCTCCATGACCACCTTAAAAACTCCAGCCCAAAACTCCTTGAGAAGACAGGTTTGTGGGTTCCTCGCATCTCCTTGCTCAGCTGCCCTGTGACTATTAAACTTCCTCTGCTGCAAATCCTACTGACTCAATGTATTGGGATGTTACTGTGCAATGGGCATGCAAACCTGTGGTCCTATAACACTATTACCTAGTGCCCTGTAAACATCATAATGTGCAATGTGTTACTCACATGTTTGTGGTGATGCTGGTGTAAAGAAACTTCCTGCACTGCCAGTCATATAAAAGTATAGCACAATTATATGCAGTACATAACACTTGACAATTATAGTAAATTGCTCTGTTACTGGTTTATGTATTTATTATACTTTTACTCTTATTTTAGAGTGTACCCTTTCTACTTATTAAAAACAATTTACTGTATAATAGTATGCTGTGTTACCCCATCGACAGCCTCATTCATCTCAATGTTTACCTGGTCTCTTGATTACATCATTTTCTCTTATATTTGGTTTAAGTATTATTATAAAACAGTCAAAAATTTAAAAAATAATTAAAGAGTTTATAAAGTAAAAATATTATGGTAAGCTAAGATTAATTTATTATTGAAGAAAGATTTTTTTGTAAATTCAGGGTAGCCTATGTGTGTAGTATTTATGAAATCTACAGAAATGTAATGTACTAGTTAGTCCATCCCATTCACTCACCACTCATTCATTGACTCACCAAGAGCAACTTCCAGTCCTGCAAGCTCCATTCATGGTAAGTTCTCTATACAGTTGTATCATTTTTTATACCTTTCATATAATATTTTTACTGTATTTTCTATGTTTACCTATATTTAGATACGCAAATATTTACCATTGTGCTATCATATTCAGTACAGTAACAGGCTGTACAGATTTGTAGCCTATGAACAAAAGGCTATATGATATTGCCTAGGTGTGCGGTGGGCTATACCATCTAGGTTTGTGTAAGTATACCCTAAAATGTTCAGACAACAATGAAATCACCAATGACATATTTCTCAGAACATATCCCAATTATTAAGGGATTTGTGAGTATATTTTAGAATTTTCTTATGCCTTAATTTCATCTCATGATTATCTCTCTTTAATTAAATCTGTTTTCTTAAGCATGAATATTATAAATTAAAGTCAACTAATTTGTTTTCTTTTCTGTTTCCTTTGACTTATATTTAACCACAGATTTTGTTTAATCAAGTTTTACTATACATAAACTTAATAAATATCATCTACAGTGTTTTGCCAGGGGTTGGCAGAAGTCAATGACGTTTGAGATATAACCAATTTGTTACATGGAGGAAAATTGACACTTAAAATATTGATAAAATGAGGCTATTTTTTGAACATTAAGACACTACAAGAAGCAAATTTGCCCACACATGTTTTACTTATGGATTATTACTAGGTTTGTTGGTAACAGATAAATGTAGCTTACTCTACTGAACTAGAAGGGAATCTAAAGTAGGAAAAGTTATCAAGGCTTTATAAATGTCTACAGGCTAGAAAAGTAGGATAAATACAAATATTGCTTACATTGACCTCTGTGGCAATATTTTTAAGGGAGACTCTTTAACAAAGGGTAAACATATAAAGAGGCTTTGAATAGTTTTGTAGTCAGACATATAATGCTGTGGTGTTCTGACATCACCATTACCAATATTTGTGTAGTACTTTTAGCTTTAAAATAGTGCATCATTCAATTTTTTTATATGATCCCAGAAATGCTGTGTTTTCCACACTCAGAGAATCAAAGTTTTAGGATAAGAAGAGGCCTCAGATATTCTTTAATCCAATAGCCTAATTTCACACCTGAGGAAATTGAGTCTCAAAACATTGACACCATTTGTCCTTATCATTGTTGAAAGATTAAATTTACTGATAAATCTCAGCTGATTTCTACAGCTTATCTCAACAATGAGACCATGCAATATAAAAACAGAAGTGCTAGCACAGTTGCAAGACAACATACAGGACACCAGTTAAATTTGAATTTCAGATAAACAATAATTTTTTTTAACATACATACTTTCTATACAATATTTGATATATACTAAAAAATTATTCTTTGCTTATCTAATTCAAAATTAACTGGGTATCCTGAGCTTTTTTCTGCTAAATCTGGTGACCCTAGAACAAGGGTTGTTGTAAAATAGCCTATATTAAATCAAAACAATAAAATGCTTTTGTTTCAAAGCTTCAGACAAAAGTCTGTTGAAATCCAGTATTCCATCCATTAGATGAATCAGCTTCTTTTTTTCTAAGCTCATTTTCAGAAAAATAACCTGTTAATTTTGAAGTGGCACCATTGCTGTTCAAAGGAATAATAAAAAGACACAATTTGATATATTTTTGATAACACATACAAACTGGCTAATTAGAAATAACATAAAAAAGAAAGCACAAAAGTGTTAATCTTGCCCATTGGTAGCTCTGATGCAATTTTGATGGGAAATTACATTTTATTCAGTGTTTACTATGTCCCAGTCACAAAATCTCTTTGAGAAAAGCATTATTATTCTAATTGCAGAGATGAGAAAGCAGAGCTGCCTGGAAATGAAATAACTTGACATTTATTCCACTGAGGGGTAGAATTAGGTCTCCAAAATCAATCTGTTTGGAGTCAAAAGCTAATGGTCTTTCTCCTGAATTAGACCATTTGATGAAAAAGGAAATTGGAAACATTATTTGTTGCCTTCTCAACATTATCCACTCACTCCTCCATATTCTCATTGTCCGATATCTTCTTTGCCAACTGAATACTGATTTTTTTCAATTCCTCAGGAAAAGCCCTTATCCTCAACTCTGGCTGTATATTCTGATAGTTTAAATCATCATAGTAATCTTTCCTTTGTTAGTGATTGGATTAGGGTAGTTAGTGGTTTGCAAACTTCAATGTATATCAAAATTACTTGGAGGGCTTGTTAAAATACGGATTGTTGAACCCCACCCTGACCTTCTGATTCTGGAGGTGTCTTATGAGGTTGGAGATTTTGCATTCCTAACAAGTTCTTAGTGAAGGTGACAATGCTGGTAGGGACCATGATTTGAGAATCACTATTTTAGGGGTAGCTCTGTGACCAGTTGTGGCCAATGAGATGAGAGAAGTCTTCTGGGAATTGTTTCCTCATGATTCAAAGACAATACATTTTCTTATTACTTGAAATTTTTTGTACCATATTCTTCTAAAGTAATCCTACTTGATGCAAGAGAATTAGAAGTTATTATCCAAGTTATTACTTGTAAGTCTTAGCTGCTCATGATACGATTGATTTGCTAATCTATATTTCATCATAGATTAGCAAATCCTGTGGCATATATGTTTACAAAATATTTGGCTTCTTTGTTAGAGGTAGCTATCACATTAAAAGGCTATTATAAAAGGTCTATCATAGGTAGCCAAAATAAATAGAATATATTACTTCGTCACAAAAGTCGTATTGTTAGGCTGTGCAGTATATTGGACACATGCTCTGAAATGTGCATCTCTAGACATCCAGCTTGTTTTGTGGGCTGTTAAAGGGTTTCAGCACTAGATGGTGAACATATTTTATTTAGTAGCTAAGTGTTGCCGACCAAGGATTTCCAGGCAATCTGAAGGCATTTGAAAACATATATACTCAATATAGTTATTTTGAGGTTATTTTAATGAAAATATTGTAATCACATGGTTCACATGATCTATTCTTAAAATACATTAAGTATAGTAGTTGTATTTGAAACGAGAATCAAGGCAAACCTAAACTCATCCAGGAATGCTCATCATTTTAGCTGAATGAATACATGGCTTCAGATGCTGTTTAGTTTCTATGCAAGAAGTGCTGACCAGTGCTGCTCTTCCTGACTCTGCTAACACCAGTGTCAAGGTTTGCCTTGTACTTAGCTAAAATGTCACAATTTATATTTTTAGTAACTAGCTATTTCATTTTAGAGTGTCTGTTCTTCACCTGTACTGAGTGGATGCAATGGAACATTTTTGTGTTATACCATTCAACCTCTAAAACAAACTCTACTCAAACTAAACTCAAAGGAGAAGTGCATGGCATCCTTTTAGGCTACTTGTACCATGATTATTTTCTGCTCAATTAAATTTACCTCTGTTACCTTGGTAACCAAACTATTAGCTTGCTGCCAACATATTTTTATTCCTCCTTGTATTATTTTGGATATCTGCATTTTGTAGCTTCCCCATAAGGTTCTCAAGCCAAGTTTTTTATAAACTCAGGTCCTTCCTTGTCTATTGAACTTACATTATGTATCTCCTATCTTCCACTTAGAAAAGGAAATGGTAAATCTCTTTTGAATAATTTAAGCAACACTTTATTTAAAAAAATATTTTTCATATTACTAAAATGGTCTCACTTTCCTGGTTTGTTTCCTTCATAACTATCATTTTGCAATTACTATTTGTCAGACACTATTTAAACACTTTTCAAATATTAACTAATTTAATTCTCATAACAAGCCTATGAGGTAATACTAGTATCCTTAATTTATCCATGAGGGAAATCAGAAACAAACATTATTTGAGTTGCCCAATTCAAACAGCTAGTAAGTGATAGAGGCAAGATTTGAACCCAAACATTAGTTTTAAACATCTGAGTTTATCAGTCTTACATAAATAGCAATTAGAAGTCCTCAAATAAATCAGTATTGTTAAGATGACAATTTACTAATTACATTTAGGTAAGTCTTTGACTAATGCTAATCATAAAGGCCAATATTAGACATGAATATAATCTGCTCCTGAAAAAGCACTGAATCTTATATTTTTTAAATGTGAAAATGTGAAAGTAATTTATTCCTAGTCCACCTCATAATCTTAAGCAATTCTCCAAATATCACTAAGATATACTCAGATACATTTATAACATCTACCAAGGATTAATGCAGAATATAAAGCATGAAAAACACCAATTACCTAATTATATGACATTCAATGAACTCATATTTGGGCTTTGCGATATGCAGCATTACTGAACAATAATAGATGTGAATTCTTTTTCTTCTGGAAATTCACGGAAATGAATAAAGTGTGATGTAAAACATGAATATGTTAGAGCTACATAATGAATGCAAATAACTCTTAGCAATAAAAAAAAAGTAATAATGCAATTAACATTGGAACTTCCTAGTAGAATTGCCTCAGTGGCATTTGGCAGCAAGAGAAAAGGCATACTTATCATAATATGGAGTAAAGATGATAACACATCCTAATATATAGTTTATTTAAACAAGACAAGCACAAGATGTGATCCTATCAGAATACCTGAGATATGACTATCTGCTACTAAACATTTTCTGTCTTGGTCTCCTGTGTGACTTAAATGTTTCCCTGGTGTATGCATAAACATTCACGGTAATAGGCTTTCAATCAGAGTAGTAAATTTTGGAGATTACTTTTTTTGTAAGCCATCAAAATACATATTTGGATGATGGAATTTCAGATAAGCTTTGGATTATTTTATTAGCTTCAACTTGTTGGAACATGAGTTATAAGTGCATTCCCTGGTTTAGAAAAGAAGACACTAAATCTTGACATAAAGCTTTTGATTAATAGAGCAAATTGTTGGTACATTGGCTTTTGAGTGATTTTCCTAGATTTTCAAATGGAGAATGCCAGTTCCTTTTTTTTTTTTTGTATTTAGAAGACAAATACTTTTAAATAAAGTTAATTTGTAAATTGAAAGATAATGTGTTATTCCAGTCATCAAACTGATGTTAAATCAAGTGGAGGAATAGGAGTTTTGTGGTAAATTGGATTGATTGCATTACAAGTCCAAAATTTTTGTTGGTAATGAGTAACACTTCTCAGTTTGGCTTAGATTTGTATATAGTTTCTATAAAATGTAATAGAAGTACAATGTAATAGACTCTACTTTATTTAAAGGAAATCTCTCATGACCTACCTCTGTCTTAATGTCCAGTATAAGGAAGGGATTTTGCTGACTCTCCCCTACTGCCTTGGTTGAACTCCCATTTAACCATTCATGGAATTATTCCCTGAAAACAGTGAAGCTATTAGACAGTCTTAGGAATGGGCTATAACTTCAATTATTATAAACTTAGGTTCTTTAATGTTATTGTTTAGATGAAATGTAGTCATTTGTTATGGGTTTAGGATTAATAAATCCCTAGTATATTTTTAAATTTTATTTAAATTTAAATATGTTTTCTAAAATTACCGAATTTAAATTTAGAAATTCTATAAAGTAGATATATTAGTTCAATTTTACAAATAATAAAACTAGGACTGAAAGGGTTTTAAGCCCAATGTCACTTAGCCAATATGTGGGTGAATCATACTGATTCAATTATCTGACTCCAGGGGATTTCAGGTGCATTTTCAAACCCTGAAATACGTAGGGTACAGTCAATTTTACCCTAAAATTTTTCTGTAGGAATCCAATGAGTTTCCTGTAGTTCAGCTATATGTCTTAGAGAAGCAAGAACAAGTATAGTCTTAGAGGATATGTCCTAATCCACTCTTACTACACAAGTGCAATCATAAAATAAACGTAGAATAAAAATAAATCATTTAAATAGCAATGATGATGCATGTTAGAGTTCTCTAAAGAAGTAGAACACATAGAATATAGTTGAATAGAAAGATATAGATATAGATAGATCTCTATATAAGAGGATATTTATTTGGGGCATTGGTTCACACAATTATGGAAGCCAAGATGTCCCATGGTATGCTGTCTGTAAACTGGAGAATCAAGAAAGCCAGTGAGGTAATTCAGTCTGGGTCAGGTCTGAGAAATATGTGGGCTGATGATGTAACTTGCAGTTCAAGACCAAAGACCTGAGAACCAAGGGACCACTGATGTAAATCCTGCTGTCTAAAAGCTTGAACCAGGAACTCCAATGTCCGATGCAAAAGAAGATGGATGTCCCAGTCCATGAAGAGAGAGGATTCAGTCTTCCTCTGACCTTTTGTTCTATTCGGGCCCTTGGCAGATTGGATGGTGCTCACCCACACGGGTGGGGATGGATCTTCTTAATTCACTCTGTTAATTTAAATGTTAATCCCTACTGAAAACAATCTCATGGATGCACCCAGAAATAATGTTTTATCAGCTATCTGTGCATCTGTTAGCCCACTCAAGTTGATGCATAAAATTAACCATGACATGGTGGTAAGAAAGAAAAAAAGGGAATTTATATATTTATATATGGAAGAGTATGATCTATAATAGAAATATTATACATAATATGTATTATCTATAATAGAATATTTTATCTATATCTATATAGATATAGAAGAGTGACAGCAAAAACTTATGGAATGGTAGGATGATCCTACATTTGAAATTCTCAAGTCTTTCGTTAGTTGCTGTGCTGCCTCCTTGACCCTCTTCTAAGATTTTAACAGCACAAGATGTGCAATGGTGAATTAAACATGCATAATCTGCTGTTTTATTAAAGTCATGGATTTAAATGTGATTTTAAACTTTAACTGGAACAGATTCAACACAACCCTCTCAATTTCTATATGAAGACTAAAGCTCAGAATGGTGACATGATTTAATTTAGGTCACACTTATAAGTAGCTGCAAACTAGGACTAGACTCCCAGCCTGCTAACTCTCAATCAAGTCACCTTTCCCACTGAAGAGGGCCTTTTTAAAGTCTTTTTATTCAATATGCATACACTTTACTAAGGGTTCATAGAAACCCGTCACAACAGACTCTGTACATTTTCCTTTCTTTTTTTTTTTTTTTTAATTATACTTTAAGTTTAGGGTACATGTGCACAACGTGCAGGTTTGTTACATATGTATACATGTGCCATGTTGGTGTGCTGCACCCATTAACTCGTCATTTAGCATTAGGTATATCTCCTAATGCTATCCCTCCCCCCTCCCGCCACCCCACAACAGTTCCCAGTGTGTGATGTTCCCCTTCCTGTGTCCATGTGTTCTCACTGTTCAATTCCCACCTATGAGTGAGAACATGTGTTTGGTTTTTTGTCCTTGCGATAGTTTGCTGAGAATGATGGTTTCCTGCCTCATCCATGTCCCTACAAAGGATATGAACTCATCCTTTTTTATGACTGCATAGTATTCCATGGTGTATATGTGCCACATTTTCTTAATCCAGTCTATCGTTGTTGGACATTTGGGTTGGTTCCAAGTCTTTGCTATCGTGAATAGTGCCGCAATAAACATACGTGTGCATGTGTCTTTATGGCAGCATGATTTATAATCCTTTGGGTATATACCCAGTAATGGCATGGCTGGGTCAAATGGTATTTCTAGTTCTAGATCCCTGAGGAATTGCCACAATGACTTTCACAATGGTTGAACGAGTTTACAGTTCCACTAACAGTGTAAAAGTGTTCCTATTTCTCCACATCCTCTCCAGCACCTGTTGTTTCCTGACTTTTTAATGATCGCCATTCTAACTGGTGTGAGATGGTATCTCATTGTGGTTTTGATTTGCATTTCTCTGATGGCCAGTGATGATGAGCATTTTTTCATGTGCCTTTGGCTGCATAAATGTCTTCTTTTGAGAAGCGTCTGTTCATATCCTTCACCCACTTTTTGATGGGGTTGTTTGTTTTTTTCTTGTAAATTTGTTTGAGTTCATTGTAGATTCTGGATATTAGCCCTTTGTCAGATGAGCAGGTTGTGAACATTTTCTCCCATTTTGTAGGTTGCGTGTTCACTCTGATGGTGGTTTATTTTGCTGTGCAGAAGCTCTTTAGTTTAATGAGATCCCATTTGTCAATTTTGGCTTTTGTTGCCATTGCTTTTGGTGTTTTAGACATGAAGTCCTTGCCCATGCCTATGTCCTGAATGGTATTGCCTAGGTTTTCTTCTAGGGTTTTTATGGTTTTGGGTCTAATATTTAAGTCTTTAATCCATCTTGAATTAATTTTTATGTAAGATGTAAGGAAGGGATCCAGTTTCAGCTTTCTCCATATGGCTAGCCAGTTTTCCCAGCACCATTTATTTAATAGGGAATCCTTTCCCCATTTCTTGTTTTTCTCAGGTTTGTCAAAGATCAGATAGTTGTAGATATGCGGCATTATTTCTGAGGGCTCTGTTCTGTTCCATTGGTCTATATCTCTGTTTTGGTACCAGTACCATGCTGTTTTGGTACTGTAGCCTTGTAGTATATTTTGAAGTCAGGTAGTGTGCTGCCTCCAGCTTTGTTCTTTTGGCTTAGGATTGTCTTGGCAATGTGGGCTCTTTTTTGGTTCCATATGAACTCTCAAGTAGTTTTTTCCAGTTCTGTGAAGAACGTCATTGGTAGCTTGATGGGGTTTGCATTGACTCTATAAATTACCTTGGGCAGTATGGCCATTTTCACAATATTGATTCTTCCTACCCATGAGCATGGAATGTTCTTCCATTTGTTTGTATCCTCTTTTATTTCATTGAGCAGTGGTTTGTAGTTCTCCTTGAAGAGGTCCTTCACATCTAAGTTGGATTCCTAGGTATTTTATTCTCTTTGAAGCAGTTGTGAATGGGAGTTCCCTCATGATTTGGCTCTCTGTTTGTCTGTTATTGGTGTATAAGAATGCTTGTGATTTTTGCACATTGATTTTGTATCCTGAGACTTTGCTGAAGTTGCTTATCAGCTTAAGGAGATTTTGGGCTGAGACAATGGGGTTTTCTAGATATATAATCATGTCATCTGCAAACAGGGAAAATTTGCCTTCCTCTTTTCCTAATTGAATGCCCTTTATTTCCTTCTCCTGCCTAATTGCCCTGGCCAGAACTTCCAACACTATGTTGAATAAGAGTGGTGAGAGAGGGCATCCCTGTCTTGTGCCAGTTTTCAAAGGGAATGCTTCCAGTTTTTGCCCATTCAGTATGATATTGGCTGTGGGTTTGTCATAGATAGCTCTTGTTATTTTGAGATACATCCCATCAATACCTAATTTATTGAGAGTTTTTAGCATGAAGGGTTGCTGAATTTTGTCAAAGGCCTTTTCTGCATCTGTTGAGATAATCATGTGGTTTTTGTCTTTGGTTCTGTTTATATGCTGGATTACATTTATTGATTTTTGTATGTTGAACCAGCCTTGCATCCCAGGGATGAAGCCCACTTGATCATGGTGGATAAGCTTTTTGATGTGCTGCTGGATTCGGTTTGCCAGTATTTTATTGAGGATTTTTGCATCAATGTTCATCAGGGATACTGGTCTAAAATTCTCTTTTTTTGTTGTGTCTCTGCCCGGCTTTGGTATCAGGATGATGCTGGTCTCATAAAAAGCAGGTGGATTCCCTCTTTTTCTGTTGATTGGAATAGTTTCAGAAGGAATGGTACCAGCTCCTCCTTGTACCTCTGGTAGAATTCGGCTGTGAATCCATCTGGTCCTGGACTTTTTTTGCTTGGTAAGCTATTAATTATTGCCTCAATTTCAGAGCCTGTTATTGGTCTATTCAGAGATTCAGCTTCTTCCTGGTTTGGTCTTGGGAGAGTGTATGAGTCGAGGAATTTATCCATTTCTTCTAGATTTTCTAGTTTATTTGTATAGAGATGTTTATGGTATTCTCTGATGGTAGTTTGTATTTCTGTGGGATCGGTGGTGATGTGCCCTTTATCATTTTTTTTGCATCTATTTGATTCTTCTCTCTTTTCTTCTTTATTAGTCTTGCTAGTGGTCTATCAGTTTTGTTGATCTTTTCAAAAAACCAGCTCCTGGATTCATTGATTTTTTGAAGGGTTTTTTATGTCTCTATTTCCTTCAGTTCTGCTCTGATCTTAGTTATTTCTTGCCTTCTGCTAGCTTTTGAATGTGTTTGCTCTTGCCTCTCTAGTTCTTTTAATTGTGATGTTAGGGTGTCAATTTTAGATTTTTCCTGCTTTCTCTTTTGGGCATTTAGTGCTATAAATTTCCCTCTACACACTGCTTTGAATGTGTCCCAGAGATTCTGATATGTTTTGTCTCTGTTCTCATTGATTTCAAAGAATATCTTCATTTCTGCCTTCATTTTGTTATGTACCCCGTAGTCATTCGGGAGCAGGTTGTTCAGTTTCCATGTAGTTGAGCAGTTTTGTGTGAGTTTCTTAATCCTGAGTTCTAGTTTGATTGCACTGTGGTCTGAGAGACAGTTTGTTATAATTTCTGTTCTTTTACATTTGCTGAGGAGTGCTTTACTTCCAACTATGTGGTCAATTTTGGAATAGGTGTGGTGTGGTGCTGAAAAGAATGTATATTCTGTTGTATATTAGGTCCGCTTGGTGCAGAGCTGCGTTCAATTCCTGGATATCCTTGTTAACTTTCTGTCTCATTGATCTGTCTAATGTTGACAGTGGGGTGTTAAAGTCTCCCATTATTGTTGTGTGGGAGTCTAAGTCTCTTTGTAGGTCTCTAAGGACTTGCTTTATGAATCTGGGTGCTCCTGTATTGGGTGCATATATATTTAGCACAGTTAGCTCTTCTTGTTGAATTGATCCCTTTACCATTATGTAATGGCCTTCTTTGTCTCTTTAGATCTTTGTTCATTTAAAGTCTGTTTTATCAGAGACTAGGTTTACAACCACTTCTTTTTTTTGCTTTCCATTTGCTTGGTAAATATTTCTCCATCCCTTTATTTTGAGCCTAGTGTGTCTCTGTACTTGGAATGGGTTTCCTGAATACAGCACACTGATGGGTCTTGACTCTTTATCCGATTTGCCAGTCTGTGTCTTTTAATTGGAGCATTTAACCCATTTACATTTAAGGTTAATATTGTTATGTGTGAATTTGGTTCATGTCATTATGATGTTAGCTGGTTATTTTGCTCGTTAGTTGATGCAGTTTCTTCCTAGCCTTGATGCTCTTTACAATTTGGCATGTTTTTGCAGTGGCTGGTACCGGTTGTTGTTTCCATGTTTAGTGCTTCCTTCAGGAGCTCTTTTAGGGCAGGCCTGGTGGTGACAAAATCTCTCAGCATTTGCTTGTCTGTAAAGGATTTTATTTCTCCTTCACTTATGAAGCTTTGTTTGGCTGGATATGAAATTCTGGGTTGAAAATTCTTTTCTTTAAGAATGTTGAATATTGGCCCCCACTCTCTTCTGGCTTGTAGAGTTTCTGCCGAGAGATCAGCTGTTAGTCTGATGGGCTTCCCCTTGTGGGTAATCCGACCTTTCTTTCTGGCTGTCCTTAACATTTTTTCAACTTTGGTGAATCTGACAATTATGTGTCTTGGAGTTGCTCTTCTTGAGGAGTATCTTTGTGGCATTCTCTGTATTTCCTGAATTTGAATGTTGGCCTGCCTTGCTAGATTGGAGAAGTTCTCCTGGATAATATCCTGCAGAATGTTTTCCACCTTGGTTCCATTCTCCCCATCACTTTCAGGTACACCAATCAGACGTACATTTGTTCTTTTCACATAGTCCCATATTTCTTGGAGGCTTTGTTCATTTCTTTTTATTCTTTTTTCCCTAAACTTCTCTTCTTGCTTCATTTCATTCATTTGATCTTCCATCACTGATACACTTTCTTCCAGTTGATTGAATCAGCTACTGAGGCTTGTGCATTCATCACGTAGTTCTCGTGCCATGGTTTTTAGCTCCATCAGGTCCTTTAAGGACTTCTCTGCATTGGTTATTCTAGTTAGCTATTCATCTATTCTTTTTTCAAGATTTTTAACTTCTTTGCCATGGGTTCGAACTTCCTCCTTTAGCTCGGAGTAGTTTGATCGTCTGAAGCCTTCTTCTCTCAACTCGTCAAAGTCATTCTCTGTTCAGCTTTGTTCCATTGCTGGTGAGGAGCTACATTCCTTTGGAGGAGGAGAGGCACTCTGATTTTTAGAGTTTCCAATTTTTCTGCTCTGTTTTTTCCCCAACTTTGTGGTTTTTTCTACCTTTGATCTTTGATGATGGCGACGTACAGATGGGGTTTTGGTGTGGATGTCCTTTCTGTTTGTTAGTTTTCCTTCTAACAGTCAGGACCCTCAGCTGCAGGTCTGTTGGAGTTCGCTGGAGGTCCACTCCAGACCCTGTTTGCCTGGGTATCAGCCTCAGAGGCTGCAGAACAGTGGATGTTGGTGAACAGCAAATGTTGCTGCCTGATTTTTCCTCTGGAAATTTTGTCTCAGAGGAGTACCCAGCCGTGTGAGGTGTCAGAATGCCCCTACTGGGGGGTGCCTCCCAGTTAGGCTACTCGGGGGTCAGGGACCCACTTGAGGAGGCAGTCTCTCCGTTCTCAGATCTCAAGCTGCATGCTGGGAGAACCACTACTCTCTTCAAAGCTGTCAGACAGGGACATTTAAGTCTGCAGAGGGTTCTACTACCTTTTGTTTGGCTATGCCCTGCCCCCAGAGGTGGAGTCTACGGAGGCAGGCAGGCCTCCTTGAGCTGCGTTGGGCTCCACCCAGTTCGAGCTTCCTGGCCACTTTGTTTACCTACTCAAGCCTTGGCAATGGTGGGCGTCCCTCCCCCAGCCTTGCTGCCACTTTGCAGTTTGATCTCAGACTGCTGTGCTAGCAATGAGTGAGGCTCCATGGGCATAAGACACTCCAAGCCAGGCGCGGGATATAATCTCCTGGTGTGCCGTTTGCTAAGACCATTGGAAAAGTGCAGTATTAGGGTGGGAGTCACTCGATTTTCCAGGTGCCGTCTGTCACCCCTTTCTTTGACTAGGAAAGGGAATACCCTGACCCCTTGTGCTTCCTGGGTGAGGCGATGCCTCACTCTGCTTCGGCTCACGCTCAGTGCACTGCACCCACTGTCCTGCACCCACTGTCCAACACTCCCCAGTGAGATGAACCTGGTACCTCAGTTGGAAATGCAGAAATCACCCATCTTCTGCGTTGCTCATGCTGGGAGCTGTAGACTGGAGCTGTTCCTATTCAGCCATCTTGGCTCCACCACAGCTACTCAATTCCCATACATTTTCTTTTTAAACCACCTTTCTTCAAATGAGCCTTAGCCCTTAATCCAATAAAAATCCCTTTTTACTGCTAGGTGAACACAAATACTACACAAAGACTACCACCCTTTACAATTATTTCAGTTTTTTTTTTATTATTCTGCATTTGATTTATCTTGCAGGTTACCCTAAATTTCTATCAAGGCACTTCATTGAATTCCTTAGATTTTTTGGTACTTATTAAACATTTTTCTATATTTAAAATAAGTGACAAAAGTATATTTGGCCAAAAGAAGACAAATTTTGTGAAATTTTTCTGTGAAAATAGGCTTACACCTGCAATGAATGCCCATGCGCAGGCAGCTTTTTGAGGGAATCTCTCTTTGTGGAAGCTGAGGAGATTTACACATGTCGTGTGCCTTGTGAGGGCTGGTGCTCACTTAGTTTATTTATGGCATTTTATTGTATTGATCAGAGAACATGATCTAGCTGCTTTGCCCGGTGGTACTTTCCATATTGGTGTAAACTCTTTATTTTTCTTCTGATTTCTCTTGCCATCATCCATCATTTCTCACTTTTGAGGCAGGCACAGCACTTCTGTGGTTTGATCTCTTGCCCATGCTTTTTAGTTTAGACACATTACCCTGGGCTAGGAATGTTTCATCTTTTTAATGATCTTCCTTATCTTCATTAGAGTGAAATAACATATTCTTAAATGCTTTTTTACCAGAACGCCAGAACAGCAATGTGTTCTGATGAAGAGCCTGGGAGAGTCACAGCAAAAAGGTTCTGTCTATTGCCATCATGGATTACAATAAGTTGATTTCATGCAGTTTGTTATGAGCTGTGGTGGAAATTTAATTGGTCATGCTCTTCAGTTAAGGAGGTTCCAGAGACTTGCCATACTTTTCCTTAGAATTTATCACAAGAAGTTTTTTGCCTGCAAAAACATCAAAGAGTGTTTTGATTAAAAAAAAAAAATTCCTGTGGCGTTTATATGTCCATTGCACAGGGCAATAACTATCCACTTTGTTGCTATATCTATCATTGTTTCGTATCTATCAGTGCTTGAAATAGAAGATTTAGAGATTCTGATGCCTTAGATGTGATTCTCTCCTTCCCTTGTCAGTTTTTTCTTTTTAATTTTTTTTCCTTTCCTTACTTCCTCTACTTTTATTCTTACTTCGTGCCCATCACCTTTCAGCTTTATGGTTTGAGGTTTCAGCAGGTGTTAGTGAAATTTCTGTTAAACATGTTATCCTCTGAAAGTCATAATAAGCTTACACAGTAGAAAAGATTTTTAAGAGGCAGTTCAGTGACTGCTTCTAAGACAACCATTATAGGCACCTGGGATGCCATTTGTCTAAGGAGCTCTGGCAAGGATTTTCTGCAAACCATTGTAGTATCATCTGCAGACCTTGGACAACTCTCAGTGCCATTCACTTGCTAATTACTTATAGAGCAGAGATGATGCCCTTTGTCTAACAGAAGTCTTCTCTGGCTAATTTAAACACATTTTTTTTTTCCTTTTTAGTTTTCAGTGAAGATGGAGTACAGGTGATCAAGGACCTTGTGATAGATAATACTTCAAATATTTGTAAGAGTTAGCAAACTTTCATAGGACTTCACTCTATTCTAAATAGTCTTAAATTTCTTTCATACTTTCCTCACGGGTTTGCACTTTTTCATTTATTTTATGTCTTCTCAGTCTTATTCTGGCTATTTCCCCAGATTTCTGTGGTTTGATGATTTTCAGAGCTTCTACAATAAAGATTGAGGTGGATTAGACAAGGGCAACTTTGCTATCTTAGTTGAGAAAGAACTTACGTTTTAAGGAGATAAAGACAAAGTATTTTATCCAGTCACATGTAGGAGTGAACAGGGAAAGGATTTGTTAGGATCGGATTATCAGCACTGGCTTATGATTTATCAAGAGGTGTTAGTGTGAATGTTAGCATTTTGGCCTACTGTTCTCTCACAGGAGATAAAATGATGTATTTACCAAAGATCATGGTTTCTTAATGACAATAAAAAAACTGTAATTCAGGAGCTAATAATCAATGAGTAGCCAGTGACTTAATAGTGAAATGGTTAGCTTTTTGTTTTTCTTCCAAAAGAAAAATATAGGTTTTAACTGTGCCTTTTCATATCCCACTTAAAGTAGAGAATCTATTGGAAGTTTCCTAGTGAAGAAAAAGTCAGCTCTCCTCAATAAGCTAATCTGGGAGAAGGATATTGGCAACAATAGCATAATATATTTCTGAACATTTATGACTTAAGCACCAAAATTTATTGAGTTATTTGACACATTCTTTGCTTAAGAAGAACATTACTGCCTTTGATTCATATGATTTTTTTTTTTCCCTAAGAGGTGAGGAGAGGGAGAGAAAATACTATAAACTTGGTAGAAATAAAAATTGTATGTCTAGTCTGAACCAAAATACTTTGTTTTATAATCACAAATTACCAGGTCATTATGACTGGCAACTTTTATATTCAACTCCAGACTCATTATAACTACAAAATAAGTAGAAAATTGTGGCTAAATTCATAAAGCTGATATAAAGCTACTTAGGATTTTATTATGACTTGAATATTGAAACAATTTTTGAGGCAAGAGCACAGGGATTCCTTAGCATTCCAGCCTCTCATTTCCAAGAACCCTGAAACTCCATATAGTTAAGAGGATTCTAAAAAATATAGTTTCCAATCAGAACTCTGGAATAGCCTTGATATCAGAGGCAGCATGTGCAAAAGTAGAAGTGAGCAATGGGAAAGACTGAGGGAGAATTAAAGGGATGCAGGAAGGCTATGTGTTTCCCTTCTTAGTTATAGCTGTGGTGGTTACCGGAAGTTCAGCTCAATAAATAAGGAGAATGAGATTCTGTGGAAATTGCCATCCATGCATTATAGCTGGAGAAAAGGAGTGGATACTGTTGCAAGATGTTTCTTGGGACTAGGAGCCACTAAAACTTTTACAATCAAACTTGTTTCTAAGGTCTGGACAACAGGGATTTCCATGTGGATTAAATCAATCCAGGCCAGCTGTCAGTAATAGTTAGCCTAGACCACTGGTTCTCAGCTCTCTATGCATATTCGGATCACTTGGAAAGAATTTAAAAATATGGATGCCTGGACCTCACTTGCAGATATTCTGATTTAATTGGTTTGGAGTGAAGCCCAAGCATTGGTATTTTTAAAAAGCTTTCCAAATAACAGAGAGAGGACTGGTTGTTGTCATGGCAGAGTAACAGACTAAACCTCCTGCCAATAACAATTATTAAAGCTGGACAAAATATAAAAGACAAGTATTTGAAGGCAACTAAAATAGGGAGATATAAACTAGAAAGGATGTGATCCTTAAAAGAAGGGAAACATATTAGGTGAGTTCAATGTATACCAAGATTTTTCCCTGAGGACAGCCCTTAGATCCTCAGGATGCAGGCAAACCCTTCAATAAGCAGCAATCTTTCTGGACTGAGAAAACAGATTAGAGTGGTAGTTTGAAAGGGAAGCTGAAAATTGAGAAGAAAAACATCAGAGGAAGTCACTAAGAGTGTAGTCCCAACATCTGCATAAAATTCCTTTTCAATAGTTAGCTGGCTTCCAAACTGTGCATACCCAGGGTTGTACTCTACAGACCTCAGCATAAAGAAATAGCTTGGGGGATGAAGAGCTATGCAAAGACTAGAAGCTGCCAGGAGTAGGGAGATGCAGTTTGGAGTTTTTGTCCTGACAAATCGGAGGGGCTTGGTAAAAATGTTCAGCTTTCCTTTGAAATCTCAGAAGTACTATGACTTAAGGCAATGGGAACAAATAAAGTAGGCCAACCCTAATGAAGCTTAAATCTCAAACTCTATATTGTCAAAATGATATGCTGCTACTCTTTCTTCCTGCTAAAGGAGAGTTTATATTTGGAGGAATATAACTTCATCTAGAAGCTCTACATATTTTCACCTACAAAGTCCAGCACCCAATGAAAAAAGCAAGGAGAAAATTTGACTGGTCAAAATTGGAGTAAAATGGAATTGGAATAAAGTTGGAGTAAAACGGAATTGGAATAAAGTTAGAGTAAAACGAAATGAGATTTACCTCGTCAGCCGAAACAATACAAACATCTGGAATATATATAAGAAGCAACAATATTCAGGACATTGCACATCAGTCAAAGGAGGAGGGCATTGCCTGAGAAAGAGGAAACAAAAGAGGTAAACCCTTTGCTGGAATCAGTTTACCATCTTAATAATGTTTCTAAGCCACGGCACAGAAAAGAAAGACCTCAGCATAGTGAAGGGGACTTCTTAAGTTGAGGAGCCTTTGCTGTGATTCCAAAAAAGGCAAAGCAGCAAGAGTTTATAGAGAAAAATATGAGACAGAAGAGAGCTGCAAATAGAGAACTCCAGAGATTTTTTTGATGGTTTCATATAATACGTAATAAGAGTGCTGATTGGTGCATTGTCTAGGGGTACTACTTGTGGCTAGGAAAAATACCGTAAAGAATTAGAAGGAGCAATGGCTGAAAACAGTGGGTCAGAAAGAGTGGCTATTTCCAATAGACACATTGGGAAACTTCATAAGGCACAAAGAACTGGTTACAGCACTCAGTCCTGGGGAAAATTAGCCCAAAATTAAATGCTAGCCTGGTCCTGCCTAAGTAAGCTTAAAAACAACACACACATATATCAAACAGTTTCTAAGTAACTTCATTATTTCCCAAAACAAACTCCAAAAATATTTATGACCATTAAAAAACCCAGCACCTATAATGTAAAAGTGCACAATTTCTGATATCCAATCAAAATCATTAGCATGCAAAGAAATAAAATATAAGCCATGGTGGAAGGACACCCTGTTCAACAAATGGTGCTGGGATAATTGTAGAGCCACATGTAGAATAAAACTGGATCCTCATCTCTCACCTTATACAAAAATCAACTCAAGATGGATCAAGGACTTAAATCTACGACCTGAAACTGTAAAAACTCTAGAAGATAACACTGGAGAAACACTTCTAGGCATTGGTTTAGGTAAAGACTTCATGACGAAGAACCCAAAAGCAAATGCAACAAAAACAAATATAAATAGATGGGACTTAATTAAACTAAAAAGCATCTACACAGCAAAAGAAACAATCAGTAGAGTAAATTGAAAACCCATAGAGTGGGAGAAAATATTCACAATCTATACATCTGACGTAGGACTAACATCCAGAATCTACAAGGAACTCAGACAAATCAGTAAGAAAAAAACAAACAGTTCCATCAAAAAGTGAGCTAAGGAAATTAATAGACAATTCTCAAAAAAAATATACAAATGGCCAACAAATTTATGAAATAATGCTCGACATCACTAATAATCAGGGAAATGTAAATCAAAACCCATAGTGAGAATAAAGATAGTCAATTGAAACTAACCCAGAAATGACACAAAGACTGTGTTAATAGACAAGTGTATTGAAAGATTTACTATGACTGGGTTCCACATGTTTAAGAAGATAGGGGAAAGGTTAAATATATAAAGTATGCAGGATATTTAAGAAAAGACCCAATTAAACATCTACAGGTGAAAACTGCAGTGTCTGAGATGAGAAATGCAGTGGATGAAATTAATAGCAGATTTTGCATCAGAAAAGAAAAGATTATTGAACTTGGGAGATATAGAAATTATACAAAATAAACATGGAGAGAAAATGACTGAAATAAATAGAGCATTAGGAGACTTTGGGGAATCTTGTGTGGCTCAGCACAATTAAGTCCTCGAAGGAGAAGAATGAGAACATAAATATATTTAAGGAAATAATGGCAGAAATTTTTCCAAACTTGATTAAAAACATAAACCTATTACTATCAGGTTTCTAGGGCTGCCATAACAAACTATTGAAACCTTAATGGCTTAGAAACAAAAGAAATTTATTCTGTCACATTTCTGGGAGCCAGAAGTCCTAAATCAAAGAATTAGGACTGGAAGCTCTTAGGGTGGATCCTTCCCTGCCTCTTCCAGTTTCTAGTGGCTCCAGGCACTGCTTTCCTTATGATACATAACTTCAATCTCTGCCACTATCTTTACATGTCCTTCTCTGTGTGTCTCCAATCTCCCTCTGAGTTTCTCTTATAAGGACACTTGCCATCAGATGTAGAGCCCACCCAAATAATTCAGGGTCATCTTGCCTTAAGATCCTTATCTTAATTGATCTGCAAAGATCCTTTATCCAGATAAAGTCACATTCACAGGTTCTGGGTGGTTGACATAACTTTTGGAGAGCCAGCATTCAACTCACTACACCCACAGATCCAAAAAGCTCAACAAATTCTCCTGCACAAAACAGGAGGAAAACTACACCAAGGAACATCATAGTCAGATTTATTTAAATCAGTGATAAAGAGAAAATGTTATAAATATCCAGATTAAAAAAAAAAAGCACATGATATACATAGAAACAAAGTTGACAGCAGATTTCTTGAAAAAAAAAAAAAAAAAAAAAGTACAAGCCGGGAAATAGTGGAGCAACCTCTTTAAACTATAGAGGGGAAAAAATCTGTTTACCTATAATCATTTACCAGTGAAAAGATTTTTCAAAAGTGAAGATAAAGACTTTCTTAGACTTAAAAAAAATAGTGAAAGAACTAATCACTAGCCAGCCCAAACTACAAAAAATATCGAGAAAATTTTCAAGAGGACTTTGATACCCAATGAAAACTTGAACTTTAAAGCAATAAAGAACACTGGAAATGGTAACTACGTGGGTTTATACACACACACACACGCACACACACCCCGTTATAATATGTATAATAAACACATATATAATATACATATAAAAATTTTTATTTATTTATTTATTTATTTATGAAACTGGTCTTGGTATGTTGCCCAGGCTGGTCTCAAACTCCCAGCCATAAGCGATCCTCCCACCTTAGCCTCCCAAATAGCATGGATTACAAGAAGGAGCCACCATACCCAGATACATTATATATTTTTAATTTTTTTTTTAAACTGCAGAGCAATTTGTGGTGTGAGTCATTCCAATGTGAATGCCATGAGTACAGGAGTGTACTAGTCAGTGTTCTCTAGAGGAGCAGAACTAATAGGATAGATGTATATATGAAGAGGAGTTTATTAAGGAGTATGGACTCTCAACGATCACAAGGTGAAGTCCCACAATAGGCCGTGTGCAAGCTGAGGATCAAGGAAGCCAGTCCCAGTCCCAAAACCTCAAAGGTAGGTAAGTCAACAATGCAGCCTTCAATCTGTGGCCAAAGGCCCAAAAGCCCCTGGCAAATCACTGGTGTAAGTCCAAGAGTCCAAAAGCTGAAGAACTTGGAATCTGATGTTGGAGGGCAGCAAGCATCCAGCTTGGGAGAAAGATGAAGACCAGAAGTCTCAGTGAGTCTACTCATTCCACTTTCTACTGCCTGCTGTATTCTAGCCATGCTGACAGCTGATTAGATGGTGCCCACCCAGAATAAGTGTGGGTCTGCCTCTCCCACTCCACTGACTCAAATGTTAATCTCCTTTGGCAACACCCTCACAGACACACCTAGGAACAATACTTTGCATTCTTCAATCCAATCAAGTTGACACTCAATATTAACCATCACATGTCCACCGCTCATCAACTTAAACCCATACACATCTCCTGAAATTATGCATAATCTACAAATAAAAACAATGATAAGGTCATAATTATGCCTAATGTGATACAGCTATCCTTCATACAACCAGAAGCACACTAAGCCTTAACTTAAATGTTATTACAAAAATTTAACAACACTTAAATGCTGATATGAAGTTAATAAATCTTATATCACATGACAAAGGAAAAGAAAAATGAAGATACTTTCTTAGTACAAATGTATACAGGTACAAACATATTCTTAAGAAAATAAGGTGGAAACATTTATGACAATTACAATCCTTGTTTCTGCGCCCAGTCACATGGTCATAGCTAGTATTGATGACTACCTTCTTCTATTCATTCTGTACTCCCTTTGCCTTCATCAAGCACCTCAGCGGGTTGTGTTTTTTTGCCAGGTAGAATGACCCAAACCTTCATTCCTGAAGGGTCTGGGCCATTTGTAGTACTGCCTGGATTGGGTTGTTGTAGTTTGCCATTGACCTTAATCACAAGGCATGGTAATACTAAGAGACACCCTAAGGGATCTTCTCTATTTCACAAATACTTTTCCTTACCTCCATTGTGGAGTAGTAGTCTGATTTCATCTTGATAGTCCAGGTCAATCACCCCAGACAACACTGTAACTCACTTAGCCTGTTGACTCAGAGGTAGGAGAAGCTCAAAGTGGCCAGGTGGCCATCTTAACTTCCAATTTAATGAAATCATTGTGTGTATACTGGTGGCAGCATTCCTCCCTCTTGAACTAAGACCTCAAGGCCAGCAGAACATAATGTGGGAACAGGAAGCAAAAATTTTGCTAGTGTGTCACTAGGGGTAATGGTGAGTGGTGCCACTTCCACCCTTTGATTTGTGGACCCATCAATCCTGGATATGGGGGAAACAGTGGCATATAGTGGATGCTGATTCACAGCATACCTGGCCTTCTGGAGAACTTTGCTCCAGCCTTGTAAAGTATTGTCACCTAACTGGCATTGGAATTGTAACTTCAAAAGGCCGTTCCACCATTCTATCAATCCAGCTGCTTCGGGATAATGGGGAACATGGTAAGACCAGTGAATTCCATGAGCATGAGCCTACTGCCTCACTTCTTTAGCCATAAAGTAAGTGCCTTGGTCAGAGGCAATGATATGTGGAATACCAGGAGGGTGGTTAAGGCATTCCGTGAGTCCACATATGGTAGTCTTGGCAGATGCATTGTGTGCAGGATAGGCAAACCCATATCTGGATTAAGTGTCTATTTGGGTGAGGACAAACCACTTCCCTTTCCATGATGGAAGAGGTACAATATAATCAACCTGCCACCGAGTAGCTGGCTGATCACCCTGGGGAATGGTACCATATCTAGGGCTCAGTGTTGGTCTCTGCTGCTGGCAAACTGGGCTCTCAGCGGTGGCCATAGCCAGGTCAGCCTTGGAGTAGAAGTCCATGTTGCTGAGCCCATGCATAGCCTCCATCCCTGCCACCATGGCCACTTTGTTCTTGGACCCTTTGGGTGATGACAGTGGTGGCTGTGAAAAGAGGCTGAGTGGTGTCCACAGAATGAGTCATTCTATCCATTTGATTTTAAAATCCTCCTTTGCTGACGTCAGTCTTGGGTGAGCATTCGCATGTGATATAAATATCTTCATGGTTTTCGACCACTCAGAGAGCTCTATCCACATACCTTTTCCCAAGATTTCTTTATCACCAATTTTCCAATTATGCTGCTTCCAAGTCCCTGAACATCCAGCCAAACCATTGTCTACAGCCCGTGAATCAGTATATAATCACACATCTAGCCATTACTCCGTCTATGCAAAGTGCACAACCAGGTGCACTGCTCAAAGTTCTGCCCACTGGGAAGATTTCCCTTCACCACTGTCCTTCAGGAATGTCCTAGAAAGGGGCTGTAGTGCTATAGCTGTCCACTTCCGGGTGGTGCCTGCATATTGTGCAGAACTATCTGTAAATCAGACCTTAGTCTTCTCTTCCTTTGTTGACTGATCATAGGGAACTCCCCATGAGGCCATTGGTACAGGCTGGGGGACAGAAGCTAGGGTGGCAGGGGTGGAAACCATGGGCATTTGAGCCACTTCCTCATGTAGCTTGTGCTTTCAGGACCTGCTTTAGCCTGATCATGTACATACCACTTCCATTTGATGACTGAATGCTGCTGTGCATACCCAACTTTATAGCTAGATGGGTCAGAAAGCACGCAGTTCATGATAGGCAGTTCAGGACACATGGTGACTTGATGATGCATAGTCAAATGTTCAGTTTCTACCAAAGCCCAGTAATAGGCCGAGAGCTGTCTTTCAAAAGGAGAGTAGTTATCTGCAGAAGATGGCAGGGACTTGCTTCAAAATCCTAGAGGCCTCTGCTGTGATTCACCTATGGGTGCCTACCAGAGGCTCCAAACAACATCCCTACCTGCCACTGACACATCAAGCACCATTGGATCTGCTGGGCCATATGACCCAAGTGGCAGAGCAGCTTACATAGCAGCCTGGACCATTGCAGAGCCTCCTACTGTTCTGGACACCACTCAAAACTGGCAACCTTCGGGTCACTTGAGAAATTGGCCAGAGTAACACACCTAAATGAGGAATGTGTTGCTTCCAAAATCCAAATAGGCCCACTAAACATTGTGCCTCTTTCTTGGTTGTAGAAAGTGCCAAACACAGCAACTTATCCTGCACCTTAGAAGGGATATCTCGACAGGCCCCACACCATTGGACCTCTAGAAGTGTTATTCAGGTAAAAGCTCTCTGAATTTTCATTGGTTTTATTTCCCATCCCATGGCATGCAAATATCTCATCAATAAGTCCACTATATTTGCTGCTTCTTGCTCGCTGGATCCAATCAGTATAATGTCATCAATGTAATGGGCCATTGTGATATCTTGTAGAAGAGAAAAGTGATCAAGATATCTGCGAACAAGATTAAAACACACAGCTGGAGAGTTGATATACCTCTGAGGTAGGACAGCGAAGGTATATTGCTGACCTTGCCAGCTGAAGGCAAATTGCTTCTAGTGGGCCTTGGGAATGGATAAAAAGGTATGCTCAATGACTACATACTCGGTAGCAGATGTGTTAATTTGCTCAAGCAATGAAACCACATCTGGTACAACAACTGCAATTGGAGTCACCACTTGGTTAAGCTTACAGTAATCCACTGTCATTCTCTAAGATCCACCTGTCTTCTTCACAGGCCAAATAGAAAAGTTGAATGGGGATGTGGTAGGAATCACCACCCCTGCATCTTTTGAGTCCTAGATGGTGGCGCTAATCTCTACAATCACTCCAGGGATGTGATTTTTTTTATTTACTATTTTTCTAGGTAGAGACAGCTCTAATGGCTTGCATTTGGCCTTTCCCACCATAATAACCCTCACCCTATGAGTCAGGGAGCCAATGTGGGGATTCTGCCAGCTGCTAAGTATCTTTATGCCAATTATGCACTCTGGCACTGGGGAAATGAACACAGGGTGAGTCCAGGGATCCACTGGACCCACTGTAAGTCAGACATGAGCTAAAACTCCATTAATTACCTGACCTCCATTAGCCCCTACTTTAACCAGAAGACCACAATGATATTTTGGGTGCTCTAGAATCAGTGTCAGCTCAGAGCCAATGTCCGGTAGTCCCTGAAAAGTCTGATTATTCCCCTTTCCCCAATGCACACTTACTCTGGTAAAAGGCCAAAGGTCTTCTTGGGGAAAGATGAGAGAAAGATTAACAGCATAAATTGTTGGTAGTGTAGTGAGGTTCTTCCTCAAAGGGACTCGGCCTCCCCGTCATTCAAGGGGCTTGGAGTCTGTAAACTGGTTCAAGTCTGGAAATTGATTGAGGGGCCATGATTTTCTATTTTTATAATTCAAATTATTCTTTTGTCCACAAAACCTGGAAGTTTTCTGCTTATACAAATTAAGTAAGAATGCAATATGCTTCCTATCAGTTTCACTTCTAGGAACACTGTTATTAATTAACCAATGCCACAGCTCTACACGAGTTGACTATTCTGATTGCTGCTTTGCCTCTGCTGTCCATTGCGGTAACTACGCCTACCTCAACTTTGATGGTTGAATGCCACCAATTTGGCCCCTGCCACCTCTGGATTCAATTATTCCCATTGCATTTAAACTTTTTAATTAATGAGTAACTGTTGTTCCCACTTGTAAGATCTGGCATACAGAGAAGAGCAATCACAGAGCTCTTCAAGGTTGCAGGTGCTCCCCTCACAAATCTATTTTGCAAAGTATTGGTGAAGGGTATGTCTTCTGGACCCTCTCGGTTCGGATGAATACATCTATAGTGACTAATCCAATCTAGCATTCTCATGTCCCTTAGCCTTTGCAGCCCTTCCTCTACATTAAACCAAAGGAGATCAGGCATTTCCAGCTCACTCACAGTGGGCCATCTTTTGATCCATAGTTCAGCTAATCAAGCAAGTAAACTATTAGAACTTTTTTTTAACTCCCCGAGCTACAACATTAAATGCAGGATAACTGCTTAGTTGGCCCATATCAATAAATTCAGCCTGATCCAACTTAACGTCCCTTCCACCATTATCCCACACCCTTGATATTCCCATGCCTGTTCTCCAGATTTCTGCTTATATAAATTAGAAAACTCAAGCAGTTATTTTGGAGTGTAGCACACCTCCTTGTGCATCACACTCTGAACCTCACCTCTAGGGACCTGCTGGGACTTGAGTCTAGTTATAGGTATAGAAGCAAACAGGGGTGTTGGGGGTGGGTCCTGAGGAGAATCAGCATTGTCTTGCCTGGCAACTCCCTCAGGGGAGGCCATCACTGTTGCCTCAGGCAGTGCATGCGTAATCTCCTTAGACAAATGTGGAAAGGCTAATGGCAGCATGGTTGGGGGAGGGGATGTTGCCACCACTGGGGGTGAGCAGGCTGTTTCCTCTGGCCAAAAAGGCTCATCAGAGTTTACAAGCTCAGTGTCTCCAGCTTCATCAGGTTCCTCCCACAGATCCCCATTCCAAGTTGCAGGGTCCTATTCTTCTTCAGTCAATGCCCTCACTTTAACAGTAGACCCCTGGTGAGACTGAGTGTTCACCTTTCTTTGCAGGTCAGCCTCTCTCATGATAAGTGCTTGTGTCTGATTTTCTGCAATTTCAGCCCTTTGTCTACAGGAGATAAGATTCTCACTCAGGGCAATCTTAGAAGACTTGAGGCTCAGTATGTGCTTCTGAAGCTGGGAGTGAGAATCCCTGTGCTCATCCTTTTCTTTCGTCACTTTGTCCAGTGAGCTTAAAAGCAACCAGCCAACTTTATTTTCCTTGGTTCTCCACATATGGTCAAAGGTATTATGTATAGAGTCACTAAACTCCTTGCTGCTCACAAGTGGCGAATCAGGAGTATCAAATGCATTTATTGTACATAACTCTCTAAACAATTAACGCCAAGGACTATCAGTGTTTTCTATACTATTAGAAGTAGAGTCCTTAGCATTTTGGGGTCTAATCGTATTAAGCAGCCAACTCCAGAAACCCCAAAACCAACTAAAATCCATTCTTAAAATTCCATTCCTCTAGAACCACTCTTGGTATCAAAATCTGTATTAGGGTTCTCTAGAGGGACAGAACTAATAGGATAGATGTATATATGAAGAGGAGTTTATTAAGGATAATTGACTCACACAATCACAAGGTGAAGTCCCACAATAGGCCTCCCGCAATAGGCCGTGTGCAAGCTGAGGATCAAGGAAGCCAGTCCCAGTCTCAAAATCTCAAAGGTAGGGAAGCTGACAGTGTAGCCTCAGTCTGTGGCCCAAGGCCCCTGGCAAATCACTGGTATAAGTCCAGAAGTTCAAAAGCTGATGAACTTGGATTCTGATGTTGGAGGGCAGCAAGCATCCAGCACGGAAAGAAAGATGAAGGCTGGAAGACTCAGCGACTATGCTCATTCCACTTTCTTCTGCCTGCTTTATTCTAGCCACACTGGCAGCTGATTAGATGGTGCCCACCCAGAATGAGGGTGGGTCTGCCTTTTCCAGTCCACTGACTCAAATGTTAATCTCTTTCGGCAACATCCTCACAGACACACCCAGGAACAATATTTTGCATCCTTCAATCAAGTTGATGCTCACTATTAACCATCACAAAGGGGCATTCTCTCTGTGTTCACCACTGAATATCCAATTTCTAGAACAGTGACCAACAAAATATTCTCTCAATAACCATGTATTAACTGCATGTTTGTGAAAACAAGAAGAAAGTGCAAAAACAATTCTACGTTCTTCTCAAGTTCCCTGTCCTCTATTGTATTTGAAAATGGGGGGAGTTCATTGCCTCTAATTTCTAAATTAGATTTTTTAGCAAGATGTCCCAACATACATGTCTCACCATAAAAACTGGCATTATGGATGCAAATGTAGAAAAGTGTCCCTAGAAAATAGATGGGTGCTTTCCTCTACTCAAAAGACAGAGGGCTCATAGAAAATTCCGCTGCTCCAACCTTTAGGAAAGGGCCTCTCTGTTGAAGGCATGCTTGGAATTTTCCAACCAAGAAAAAGTAAGTAAGCTGCAATTGTTTTGAAGTTCTGGGGTCTCTTGGCAGCAGTCAATCTCTGCTGTCCAGAAAAAGTGGAAATAAACAGCCACTGGTGTTCAACGGTTAAAAATTTAGAAGTTGCCCAAAGAGTGCAAACTACTAAGGAGAAAATATATAATTAAGTCATTTATTCTTCAAATGTATGACCCTGTTATCTGTAACAAAGCTTCACTGTCCAAGAAATACGAAAGGGAGAGATCTTTGGTACCAAAGCTCATAAAGTAATGATAGTGGAAGTTGGTGGAACAAAGTAAAGGAAAGAGTCCTGGCTCTTGCTTTTAGAAAAACTGACATTCTAGGATATGTCTGAAGTCCGCGAGGCTCTGAGAAATAGGGAGATAGCAGAGCATTAACCAAACAGGAGAACTCATCAAAGCACCTGGCTCTGGTCAGGACCATGGCACGGGGAATTCAGTTATACTGCAAATATGCCACCCACCAAACTTCTGGTCATTGCAGGCTTCTGAGGCTTTACCCTCTAGACCAGAAAACAATTCCACATGATAGTACCCACCATTCCTCATGGTTATGCAAAAATCACACCTCTGAAATTTCCCTGGTTGCTGTGTTTGCTTGTTGAGTATTCTTTAAAATACTTGAGGCTGGACTGTGTGATGTGGTTAGTAGCATGTGAAATATCCTAATTAAGAATCCACATTCTGGAAGTAGCTAAGGCAGAACCTGCAAATAACACTATCTGAGTCTGTGCTGGAGATATCCATAGTTAACAACAGGAATATTTGATAAGACTTTTTGAATTGTAGGATTAGTGTTGTTCAAAGTAAGGTGAGTTAACTAGATGTGGTGTACCAGCATCTAATTCTTTCTTATACAAATCTGGTTAAGTAGGGATCTTCAGACAGACGTCCAAGGTCAAAAATGTGTTCTGTCCTGTTCTGTCCACTTAATAGAGGATTCTGTCTCCTAATAGAATTTGAAGGTTAGCTTATCCTGTCTCTAGTATGTTATTAAATCATAATTGCTTTTGAGCAATTATTTTAGAAGTGTTGCTTACCGGAAACCTTAAAGAGATAGGAGGTGGGGGCTACATTTAGCTTTGATGCAAATTGCATATTTTTTGTTCCTGTAGGACACAAAAAAATGTGTACATGTACGCAAAAATTGGAACTGAGACTTTCTTTCATTCTAATATTCTGGCTGATAGTAGCTTGTGGAGAAGGGGCACCTACTCTCAGCTACCTGTAACCACTGGGGGCTGCCTGCCTCCTGCACAAGGAGCCCAACCAGCCAAGGAAAGCTAAATTTCACAGGTTGTTTTTAACAGTATACATGAGCTCCTGATTCTGGAGAGAGGCTTGACACATTGGTTTAACCTGAACAGGTGAGGAAATAGAGAAAATAACTCTACTTCTGGGCTTAAAAAAAGAGTTAAAAAATAGCCCAAATTGTGATTATTCATGGGGGATGAAGGGAAGAAGAAGCAGGCTAGGTTTCACTTTAGATACTTAAATAGTTTTTATACAGCAAATATATTTATTTCAGAATATTTGTGTATGTGAGTGTGTGTGTGTGAGAGAGAGAGAGAAAGAAAAAGGGTGAGAGAGAAAGTGATGTATATAGAGAGAAATATATGTGTATATGTATTTATATGCCTGTAAATCTATGGACAAATTCACAGCGTATTAATTTTAGTTTAGTGTGATTTTTTTTTCATTTAATTGGGATTGGAGTGAACACCAGATTTACCTACTTGATTTATTACTTGTCTTCAGGTGTGAATTATTGTTAAAAAAGGAAGAAGTCAGCTTTCCTCTGTCAACTACTGTGCCAGTGAATTCTTTTTCAAGTTTAATCTAAATCAAGCAATTCCTTTAAAGAAAAGGTGATACAAAGCCATGCATTGTACAATATCTGCCTGCTTATTTGACACTGAGTACATAGTTAATATTTTGATTTAGTTTTTCTTATTAAGACCTGAATAAAAACAATTTGCATTAACAATTTAGAAGTTATCTGTAGTTATAAAGTGACATTAAAATTCTGTTTCCTAAATCAGAAAATATTTTCTGCATGTCTAATATATGCCACATACTGTGTACTAAGAAACGACGTGATGCTTTGCAGTACAAGCTTAACAAACAACCTTTCCTTGTGACAAAATCTGAAGATGGACACAAAAATTGATTTTCCCCCAATAAAAGGACACACTTAGTTTAATGTATGTTGATCTTTATCTTCCCTATTAGTACCTTCCTTTTAGATAGAAGACCCACAATTTTCTGGTGCTTCAGGTTATCTTTATTCATCTTATATTCATGACCAGGGAGAGTTCTATTGCAATAAAGGTGATGTCATTTCCCTATGTGGCCTTGGGCAAATTACCTAATTTCTTTAAGACCCTGTTATGGTTTGGCCGTGTCCCCACCCAACTCTCATCTTGAATTGTAGCTCCCATAATTCCCACTTGTAGTGGGAGGGACCAGGGGAGAGGTAATTTAATCACGAGGGTGGGTCTTTCTTGTGCTGCTCTCCTGACAGTGAATCAGTCTCACAAGATCTGATGGTTTTATAAATGGGAGTTCTCCTGCACAAGCTCTCTTGCCTGCTGCCACATAAAACATGACTTTGCTTCTCTTGCTTTCTGCCATAATTCTGAGGCCTCCCCAGCCATGTGGAACTGTGAGTCCATTAAACTTCTTTCCTTTATAAATTACCCAGTGTTGGATATGTCTCTATTAGCAGTGTGAGAACAGACTAATACAGACCCATTGGTCTCTGTTGGAAATAGATAATAACATCTACTTCTTATTTTTATTCGAACATATTTGAGGAAACCATGCATATAAACCTCTTAGTATAGAACATCCTAGCTCTCAATAAATATTAAGTGCTTTTCCTGTTGAGATATGTGTGTGTGTGTGTGTGTGTTCATTGTCACTACCAATATCATCATCATACATCTTAACTTAAAAGAAGATACTTCATTTTTAAGGTTATTTTTGTTACTTGGACATCGCATTGAAATAATACTCATATAAAATGATGTTTGTTTGCCTATAATTGCTTTAGTTTTAAAACAGAACCACTACATATACACGGTAAAAAACTTTTTCAAATCAATAGGAAAATGACAAATATTCCAGAAGAAAAGCAGTTAGGACTTAACTAACAAGCACTTCACAAGACAGAGTATCCAAATGTCTGACAAACATATGAAATTGGATTCAAACTGATTAGAAATTAGGAAAATACAAAATGAAATTACAATTAGATTTCAATTCATATCCTCCATAAGGACTGAAATAAAAATTACAATTCCAAGTGTTGTCAAAACTGTGGGAAAACTGAAATTTTCATACGTAGCCTTGGGAGTGTAAGTTGGTAAACTTACATTGGAAAACTTTAGGCATTTTCTATTCAACCTGACCATTTATGTATCTTAGGACCCTCAGTTATATATCTAACAGAAATACATGCACTTATGCACTAAAAAATATGTATAAGAATGTTCACAGGAGCACCATTTATAATTGTCAAAACTTGGAAACTACCCAAATGTTTATCAATAAGTAGAATGAGGAAATAATTTGTGGTATGTTCTTAAAATTGAATAGTATACAGCAGTGAAAATAAACACATTTTGCTACAAGTAACATCATGGATTAATGTCACAATCATAATCACAATAATATGGTGAGTAAGAGAAGCCAGATACAAAAAGAGTATATGGAATGTGAATCTATTCTATAAATTACAAACCCAACAAAACTAATCAATGGTGATGGGAATCAGAATAGTACTTATTTTGGGAAAAGAAGTACGAAACAGGAGAGAGCATACTGGGTACTTATGGAATGCTGACAATATTCTATTTCTTGTTCTGAGCAAAAGTAATATGTATATGTTCACATTCATAAAATTTGTAGAGTTGTATGATTATTTTGGTGTATAATTAAATGTTATTATGTATTATTTAGGTACTTTTCTGTATTTGTTATATTTTTATTTTAAAAGTATAGAAACAATGAAATAATGGATCTACCTCACACGCAATGAGGTAATTCACTTCAGCTGTGGAAAGAAATCTGTTTATGATTTTTGTTTTTTGTTTTTTGTTTTTTTTTTTTAGATATGGGGAGGAGAGTTTGAGAGGGTGATGGACTGGAGGTGTTAGCATTAACTTGGTAAAAAGAAAATGGAGGAAATGGTAGCTATCATATAAAATATTTTTCAAGTTTCTAGACTCAATATGCATAGACTTTTCTGATGTTAACAGTCATTTGTCAGATGGAGGCTTGCCTTATGCTTGTTGGTATAACTTGAAAATTCACTTGGAGATTTTAGAAGATCAGAAGAGATCAACTCTGCCATAATCCTTATTTTTACACACTGGCTCTTGATCTCTGAGGAGGCAGACTTGTAAGCTGAGCTGTCTTCTGAGTGCTGTGTAATAAAGAGCTACCTCCCGAGGCAGATTCCTAAGTGTGGATCTCTGGCCTGTGATACTCAGGTGCCCCTCTACTCCAGCATTTTCTGGATTGAACATTCTTGTGTAAAGGAGGTTAGAAAAGAGCTACCTATTATCTTCTCTGAATAAAATATGTGATGAATAATTATAATTTCTAACATTTATTCAGCTTTACCATATGTCAGGTCTTAAGATGATCCTGTTTCTCTTGACTCTTATTTCGCTTAATGTGTTCTTTCTCTGTTTTGAATCATTAGCAATTTTGTGGAGTCTATCTCCAAAACATGGCCTGAGTCAGTTACCCCTCACTGCTGCTAGCACCCTGGTCTAAGGCATCTTTGTCTTGTACTTGACCTGCTGCACGAACTTTGGTGCTGGTTTCTCTGTCTCTAATCAATCCCTTATACGAAGTTCAAGTTCTCACAGCTCACCCTTGTGGCACACATGACCCAGGGTGGGAAGCTCCTGCTCTATGCATGGAGTCCAGGGCCAGCTCTGTGCCATGCACAGACCAGTCAGGTCCTTCTGTGGACCGTATTGTATCAAGTCTGATGCACTGCTGAGTCTTTGGGTGCCCTCTTTATTTCTAGCATTTTCAGATTCCTCTTAATTAGCTTGTCTGTGTATATATTTAAATCATATTTTCTCCCTTGTTTCTAAATTTAAAATAGGAAGGGGAATATCTCTATTCCTCAGTGTGACATCTTGACTGAAAGTCTCTACATATTTACATTGACAAAGGCACAAGACTAAGTCATAATTCACTGAAAACATTCGAGGTCCCACTGCGTTTTCTCATGTATTCTTATTTCGCATATATTTACATTTAATATTATAGACCATCTTAGATAATATGGTTCCTAATTTTTCCTGTAGATAATTTTTTAAGATAAAAAGATGAGCCTGAATAGTTTGACTCACTTAAGATTAAATGCTTTTAAAAAATAGTGATTTTATTTATGCTAACATGCCCTTCACAGGAAAACCATAGCAATAGAGAAGGTAAAAGAAGATGGTAAAGAAAATCACCCAGGGCTGGATGCGGTGACTCACGCCTGTAATCCCAGCATTTTAGGAGGCTGAGGCAGGAGGAGCACTTGAGTCCAGAGTTGGAGGCCAGCCTGGGCAACATAGGGAGAACCTGTCTCTACAAAAACAAACTAACAAAAAAGGACTAGCTGGGCATGGTGGCACACACATGTAGACCTGACTACTCAGGAGGTTGAGGTGGGAGGATCACTTGAAGCCTGGGAGTTTGAGGCTGCAGTGAGCTATGATCCTGCTACTTCACTCCTGCTTGGGCAACTCAGTAAGACCCTGTCAGAAAAAAAAAAAGAAAAAAGAAAAGAAAAAGATTGTCCTAAATTCCAACCTTTAGAAGTAAATGTTACCAATTTAGATGGATGTCATTTCAGGCTTCACTCATAGATTAATATATTTTCACTCACACTTTACACATAGATAACAAGAGAGAGGAATAATAAAAAGACTGAGATTTTGACACTTTATTCTGCATTTTATTTTCTAAAAATAGTATTAAACTTATTTTAACATATACAATAATTAGATATTAAAATTTAAGAATTACTTAATATAAAATACCTAAATTTTTCCCTAAATTAAAAAGATAAACACAGAAATTAGTTTTTAAAGTAAAATACAGTTTACCTTGAATGTGGTATATTTAAACTCTCATTGTTGATAAAATGAAGGCATTTTCAGTTACACATATTTCTATTTTCATTATACCATTTATTGATTTTGAAGTTATTTAAAACTTGTCAAGATTAAACATATTAACTTTCCAAGGCATTATTTTTATCTTTACAGCCCTAATTTTTTTACAACACCTTCTCTCATTTTAAACTTTACTTTGATTCTTCTCTAAGTTGTTTGGTTTTATTTTAGAGAGTTTTTTACTTAAAGTATTCAGTAATAAATATATGACAAGGCTTTTGTGGTGATGTCTGTTGTTTTATATTTAATGGATAGTTTAGCATATTAATCAATAGAGGTAGACTTTACCACAGTAATAAAATGTTTTCTATTTGTCTCATCTATTCTTTGTTTTCTTTGCCTACTTTTCTGCATCTTTTGCATTATTTTATCATGATTCCATTTTATAGAAACTTTTGGCTTTTAGGCTAATTTTTTGTTGTGATATTTAAGTAGCTATTTTAGGGTTTATAGTATAGTAGTCTTCCCCTATCCAGGGAATGTGTTTCAAGACCCCCAGTGGATGCCTGAAACCACAGATAGTATCATACCCTATACACACACTATTTTTTCGATCTGATAACCAACATGGCCACTAAGTGACCAGTGGGCAGGTAGCATCTACCACATGGATATACTAGACAAAGGGAAGATTCACATCCTGGGGGAGGTGGGGAAGGAGCAGGATAGGGTGAGACTTTATCACACTACTTAGAGTGGCATGTAATTTAAAACTAATAAATTGTTAATTTCCAAAATTTTCCATGTAATATTTTTGGTTGACAATGAGTAACCAAAACATGCATGGAAAGAGAAACAGCAAATAAAGGAAAGCTACTGTATACACATTTAAATGATCATAGCTTACTTCAAGTAATAGTATAGTATTAGACTTTAGGTATAATATTAGACATTAACAGCAGCATGTTTCAGTTCCTCCACTCCAGCTTTTTCTAATGCAATTTAAAAACATTTTGCCCTGAAATGTCTAAAAATGCATCTGAAATAGGTCTCATTAAGCTAAAATCATGCAATCAGCAGGATTGTGCTCCTTCTGGAAGGCCTAGGAGTGAATCTGTTTTGCCTTTTCCAGATTACACATGTGACCTACATTCCTTGGCTCCTGGTGCCCTTCCATCTTCAAAGCCAGCAATGGCTGGTCAATGTTTTTTTACTGTCTCACGCTGACATTCCCCATCTTCCACCTCTCTCTTTCACTTACAAGGATTCTAATAATCACAATGTGTCCACCTGTGTAATCAAGGATACTCACCCCATTGCAAGGTCAACTGATTAAGAAACTTAATTCCATCTGCAATCTTAATTCTCCTTTCCAGTGTAACCTAACATATCCACAGGTTCTGGGGATTAGAATGTGCACATCTCTGTGATGAGGGTATCTTACACTGTGTACAACATGATTTTTGTGTTAGATAATCAAATATCACTTAAAGATATTTAAATAAGAAAAATATATTCTTTACATAATTTTCTTCATTCTTTTGTTTAGATTTAGATCCAGATCTGTACATGGTATCATCTTCTTTCTGCCTGATGTTCTTTTTCTTCTCATACAGTTTGCTGGTGATGAATTCTTTCAGCTTTTGCATTTCTAATAATGCCTTTATTTCACTTTTGGTATTGGAGGATTTTTTTTGCTCAGTAAAGAATTCTAGATTGACTGTTGTTTACTTCTGTATTTTAAAGATGGTTCTCTTCTGTCTTCCAGGTTAGATTGTTTTTGATGAGATGTCAGCTTTTATTCTTACCTTTGTTTCTCTGCACATGTGTATCTTCTTTTCTTTGGTCTGACTGTTGTTAAAATTTTTTCAAAATCATTGGTTTAAAGGTATTTGATTATGATGTACCTTTTAAAAAAATTTAGATACAGGGAGTACATGTGCAGATTTGTTACATGAATATATTGTGTGATGATGAAGTTTGGACTTCATTGAATCCATCACACAAATAGTAAACATAGTACCCAATAGGTTATTTTTCAACCCTCGCTGTCCTCCCTCCCTTCCCCAGTTTGAAGTCTCCATTGTCTGTTTTTCCTATCTTTATGTCATATATGCCCAATGTTTATTTCCCACTTGTAAGCAAGAACATGCAGTATTTGGCTTTCTGTTTCTGCGATAATTCACTTAGAATAAAGACCTCCAGCTCCATCCATGTTGCTGCGAAAGACATGCTTTTGTTCCTTTTTATGGCTGCATCATATTCCATGGAATGTGTGTACCACATTTTCTTTATCCAATCCACCATTGATGGAAATCTAGGTTGATTCCGTATCTTTACTATTGTGAATAGCACTGCAATAAACATAGAAATGCAGGTGTCTTTTGGTAGAATAATTTTTCTTTTTCTTTTTTTTTTTTTTTTTGAGACAGTGTGGCTCTGTCACCCAAAGTGGAGTGCAGTGGTGCAATCTTGGCTCACTGCAACCTCCACCTCCTGGGCTCAAGCGTTCCTCCCACCTCAGCCTCCTGAGTAGCTGGGACTACAGGTGCACACCACCATGCCCAGCTATTTTTTTTTTTTTTTTTTTGTAGAGACAGGGTTTCTTCATGTTTCCCAAACTGGTCTTGAACCCCTGAGCTCAAGCTATCTGCCCGCCTTGGCCTCCCAAAGTGCTGCAATTACAGGTGTGGGCCACTGTGCCCAGCCTGCTACTTACTTTTCTTTTAATGTATTTCCAGTGATGGGATTGCTGGGCCAAATGGTAATTCTATTTTTAGTTCTTTGAGAAATATAATGAACGTACCTTTCTGTAATTTTCTTCCAGTTTATTTAGCTTGAGGTCTGTTGAACTTTTTTTTTTTTTTTTTTTTTTTTAAGATGGAGTCACGCTCTGTTTTCCAGGCTGGAGTGCAATGGCGCAATCTTGGCTCACTGCAACCTCCATCTTCTGGGTTCAAGCAATTCTCCCTGCCTCAGCCTCCCGAGTAGTTGGTATTACAAGGGCCCACTACCACATCTGGCTAGTTTTTGTTTTCTTTTAGTAGAGATGTGGTTTCGCCATGTTGGCCAGGCTGGTCTTAAACTCCTGACCTCAGGTGATCCATTCCCCTCGGCCTCCCAAAGTGCTGGGATTACAGGCGTAAGCTACCGTGCCTGGCAAGTTGAACTTTTTTGATTTGTGTATTTATTATTTTCATCAAGTTTGAGACATATTTGACCATTTTTTTCTTGAAATATGTTAATATCTCTCTTCATTCTCCTGTCTTTAAGGGTCTCTTATCACATGCATATTAAGCCACCTGATGGTGTCCAACAGAATTGATTTTTTTCATTTTTTTTAGTTTTATTTTGTATATATTTCAAGAATATGTTTCAAGTACACAAATCTTTCTTCTGCAATGTATAATTGGCTCTCATTCTAGTGTCTTTTTCATCTCAGAAATCATAGTTTTCTCTTCTAAAATTTTGATACGGTTCATTTTTTACCGTCCACATCTATATTTATCATGACGTGATAAATCCTTCTTCTAACTTCTTGAATATATCAAATATATTTATAATGACTGCTTTAATGTCTTTGTATACTAATTCTGTCATCTGTGTCATTTCATTATTTTAATTGACACTTATTTTCTTCATTTTTAATCATAGATAACTGGTTCTTTGGCTATCTTATCATTGCTATTAGATGCTAGATCGCATCAATTTTACATTACTGGGTTCTACTCTTGCAATCCTAGAAATATTCTTGAGCTTTTTTGCGGACATAGTTAAACTACTTGGAATCAGTTTGAATCTTAAAGTATTTTTTTAAGGTGGTTACAGAATATTACTTAGTGTTAATAGTATTTAGTGTTAATTTTATCTTTCTACTAACGCAAAGGTCTTCTGAGCATGAATTATGATGTTTTCTACTCAACCATTTGAAGGCTTGACTTAAGCTAAAATATTTACTTTCTTACTTATGTTGCTGTGGGCAGGAGGCTTCCATTCCTTGCTGACTTTTGGCCAGGGGCCTCAGTCTGTCAGTATATAGGAACCCTCACAAGGCTGACAGAGTGTCCTCACTTCATGGCAGATAAATTTCCTTAAGTGAAAATCTGAGAGAGAGCAAGGTGAAAGCCACAAACCTTCTTTGGTCTACACTGGGAAGTCGTACTCCATCATTTCTGCCAGAGTCAATTTATTAAAAGCAAGCCACTAAGTATAATCCATACTCAAGAGGCTGGAAATTAGGCCCTAACAGAAAAAGATAGTTCATGTACATAATTTAGAACCACCATAGTCAGCCTTCTGGCCTCCAGTTACAAACATTCTTATCACGTGCATTTTAAATGCATTTACCTACTCCAAGACCCCCATATTTTCATCCTTTACATGCTCACCTCAAAATCCAGGATCCTAGCTTCTAAACTAGGTGCAGGCATGGATGGGGCCTCATGGATGTAATTGCTTAAATAAAGCATTTCAGGTATAGCTTCTTTTAGATCTGTGAATTAACAAGACCAATTACCTGTCTCCAACTCACACAACAGTTAATGATGGGATAGGCACAGGACAACTGTTCAAAGAGAAGGGAATGAAATGAAGCTCCATCAAAGTCAGAAATATCCAAAAATTTGTGGACATATTTTTAAACTACTACACCCCTGAAGATAATTAACTTTTGACATTTATGATCATTTTATGTTCACTGTCTTATTTTTCTTGCAGTTATTAATGATATAAAAATGACAAGCCCTTTGGACCTCCCCTTCATCTAATGAAATGTTGTGTTTATAAGTAGATAATTTTACTCTTGAGATTATTCTTCAGGTTCCAGAGATAATTTCTTGAGGCTTCTTTCTTACTCTTATTTTATCTCAAAATTGCGGTCAGTAAGAATACTCAAGATTTCAGCAATTCATCTTCTTTTCCCACCACTGTTACTGTGAGTAGGAGTGAGCATAGTTAATTCTGCCTCACTCCACAAGCATTTATATGTTTTTTTCCTTTTGGGCACCATCAAAGAATATGTCAGGGGGTTGTGCTTTCTTCTTTCACAGGGCTGTCAGTGAGTTTTGTCTAGATCTAACTTGATTTTTCTATTTTGTTTCATTTTGGAGGAGGGAGAGTCTGTGACATGATGTGATTTGACTTGTTGTCTTTCCTAAGGAAGGATCTCATGAATTTTAAGTGAGAGGACATGGGCCTGGATCAGGATCTGCACTTTTTTGTGTGACCCTATTTTAGTGCTCCCACTCCTGCTGACAGCATGCTCCTGAAGAATGAAATTCTTTTATTCAAGAACGTATTCATAAAATGGAAAAATCATAGTTTCCAAAGCTGTAAAGTGCAGTATGAAACTTCACTCACTTATATATTGGTTTCAGTATGCAGTATCCCAAGCTTTCTGCTTTAATGTTTATTTTAGTTGTACTTGAATGAGAATAAATTGCAGTTGCTACGTATATCATTTATTTTAAAATACTTCTAACTTTAGCTTACCTAGGAAGCATTAAGCATGTTTGGGCAGGAGTCAAAGACACACCTGAATTTTTCTCATATTTTCAGCACTCAAAGCTGTTAATACAGTGCTACCTTCAGATTCTACTTTTTTGAAGTACATAGCATTCAAGCCTTTTTATTCTGAAATACAACATATTTTAATTTCTCTGTTTCTAAAGATTATATAATTTGTATGTTATTCTCACATCCATGATATAGATACGATACACAGTGGATAAAAATTAGAATTACTACTGGAACTTCAAATTGTAGTCTACGGTGTTAAGAATCTATGTTGACTTTGTTTTTCTTTATAATATTTATAGTAGTTTTTAAAAATTCAATCTCTTATTTGACAATAACAAACAGACATTTTCTTTTTTATAAATAGAATCACTAAGATTTATAGAAGTTTTAATGTATTCAATGCCAAACTGCTCAAAGTAGTGTTAGGTCAGGATCTGAGATTTTATCACTTTTAGGATAGCTTCTTCTCTCCAAATCTCGTCACATCTTTGATTCATTTACTTTAGTCTATATAGCTGTAGCTATAGCTATAGATATAGGTAGATTACAATTAGCCATTTTAATATATGCATGTTTTTCTAAGAAGCCAAGATGAATTCATAATTTTTCTTAATTATGCAATCCCTTGGTTTTGAGAATTGGTGACATTAACTGAGAACAGAGAGGTCTGTACTTCTTACTGTTTACTGACTTTAAAGACGTTTTGATGAGGGCTTCATATCTGTTTTTACTAATATCAGATAGAAATAGAACAGAAGACTAACGGGGAAATATTTTTCATTCAGTGGCATATCAATGACATGAATGATGTAATAATAACTTTTCCCTTATTTCAGTCAATTATCTAGAAACAATGAAAAAGCTTATATTTTTAGATAGCTTTTACCTACACTGATGCCTGAAATGCAGAGAGGATAATATGGCTTGGAAACGGAATATGAATACTAGATTTAAACACATACAAGACATAAAAAAATTACATTTTTTTTTGCATCAGGCTACCACCTGGTAATATCATGGAATCATTCTTATAATAAATAATTTAAAAAATTATACAATGATGGGAATATGGCATTTTATATAAATTTGGTTTTAAAACAAAATATTTTTAAAATACTTTAAAAAGTCAGATTAAAGTTTGGCTTTGGAAGAGAGATAAAATGAAGGTAATGTCTTTTTTTTTTTTTTTTTTTGAGATGGAGTCTTGCTTTTTTGCCCAGGCTGGAGTGTAGTGGTGCGATCTTGGCTAATGTAACCTCCACCTCCTGGGTTCAAGCGATTCTCCTGCCTCAGCCTCCTGAATGAGTAGCTGGGATTACAGACACGCACCACCTCACACAGCTAATTTTTGTATTTTCAGTAGAGATGGGGTTTCACCATGTTGGTCAGGCTGGTCTCAAATTCCTGACCTCAGGTGATCTGCCTCCCTCAGTCTCCCAAAATGCTGGGATTACAGGGGTGAGCTGCCATGCCCAGCTGGAAATATCTTTTTTAATAGAAGACATTAAAAGTATGTAATGAGAGTAATTGACACTTCTGCTTTGTTTCAAGATGAGGTAACAAATATTGGAGTTATAATGGCTTTCATATATTGAACATTAGGCAACATGGAACTGTGAATCCCAAGAGAAGGGACATAAGATGCATAAATTCTGACTGGAGGCAGTTTCCATGTCTCATTGAAGGGAGTCAGGGCTCAGTCAGAAATCAGCAGTCTCAAAGACTTCAAGAGAAAGTTATGGTATCTGCAGAAGTAAAAGCTCCTAAAGAGTTATACCAACAAAACATATTTCAGAGTTTAAAACAATACCCTTCCAAAGATTCTAAGCCTAGATGCAAAAAAAAAAAAAAAAAGTAGAAGTACAACTGTCTTATTTGCAGATTACAGAATTATCTAAAATTTTAAGGAATCTACACAAATAATCTCAGAAGACCATAAATGAGTTTAAGGTCAATATGTAAGAATCTATTGTACTTCTATAAACTAGCAATAAACAAATTGCTATTAGAAAATAGTTTGGTAGTTTCTTAAATGTTTTAAATGTTAACCTACTATATCATCCAGAAATTAAACCATTAGTTATTTACCCAAGAGAAAATAAACATTTTACACAAATATTTGCATGTAGATGTTCATATATATAGTTTTATTTCTAATAGTACAAACCAGAAGAAATTCACATGTGCTAGATAAACAAATTATGGTATAGTATACAGTAGTATATTACTTAGCAGTTGAAAGAATGAGCTATTGGTGCATGCTATACAATTAATGAATCTCAAAATAATTCTGCTGAGAGGAAGAAAGCAAGATGAAAAAGGAGAAGAAAAAGGAGAAGAAAAAATACTGTATTCTTCTGTTAATATAAAATTCTAGGAAATGCAAACTAACATTATGACAGAAAGCATGGAGATAGGGTAGGGAAAAAAGCAAGAAGGGGCAATAGTGAGGAATTACAAAAAGGCACAAAAAATGTTTGGGGGTGATGGATAAGTTAATTTTTATTGTAATGCAGCAGGCCAACACAGTAAACATTAAATAAAGAATTATTAGTAGAAGAAAGGGGACATTTCATAATGAATAAGATATCATTACAATGGAATGATAATAGAGCAATAAAGTCATAAATGTGTATGCATTCAATAACATAGCTTTACAATCTATAAAGCAGACCTATAGAACTAAAAGGAGAAATTGACAAATGCATAATCATAGCGAGAAACATTGACTCATCTCTTTCAAAAGCTAATATAACAAGCAGACAAAACCTAAGGATGTGTTAGGTTTAGAATATCAGAAGACTACATGAGGAAAGCATGTCATATGCAATTGACAATGATAGAATATTGCATCTAACAATATAAGAATTTACATTGCCTTCAAATGTCCATTTAACAAAACTGACCATATGCTGTTCCAAAAAAGTAGCTTCAGCACACTTCCAAAGATATGTATTATTTAATGAATATTCTCTGATCTAAAGGAATTAAACTAGAAATCAATACTGAACTGTTAAACAGAAAAAACTGAATGAACTAGAAATCAAACAATACACTTAAAAACTCAAAAATATAACTTAGATACATTTATAACCTGGTAACTTGTGGACTGCATCAAAAACACTACTTATACTAAAATATGTAGCCTTAAATGCATATGTGGAAAAAACAGGCTGAAAAATCACTGACACAAGCTTCCATCTTAGGAACCAAAAAGAAATGAACAAGAACAATAACAAACAGCAAAGCAAACCTAAGGAAAGTAGAAGAAAACAAATAATACAAAGATAAGAGTGCTATTAAATGAAGTGGAAAAATTCAAGAGTTATATAAAAAGATTGATAAAAAGCATAAACTTCAACAAGAATTATCTAAAAAGAGAGAAATCATACATTACCAGTATCAATGATTTTTAAAAAGAGAGATATACAGATCCTACTGATATCAAAAAGATAAGAGGGGATTACCAGAAAAAAAAAAGTCAATTGAAAGGAATTTGGAATAATTGGGCAAATTTCTTGGAGAGAGACTTATCAAAACTGACACAAGAAGAAATTAAATATCCAGAGGGTCTGTTATGTGTTTAAAGAAATTGAGTCCCTTCCTTAGTTCAATTTCATAAAGAAAACTGCAGCTACTGAAGCCTTTACCAGTGTCTTATTTCAAAAATTTAATGAAGAAACATTCCTTGAAAATAAAGAACACTTTCTGACCCTGTATAAGGTCAGCAAAATCTGCTTCAAAAATCTGCCAAAGAAATTACAAAATAAAATCGAATACTTTGAAATAATATATTTCATAAATATTGATATAAAAATCCTTAGCATAATGTCAAATCATCACCAAGCAGGGTTTATTTAAGGTATATAAAGATAGTTATATTTTTGATGTTTAATAAATGGAATTTACTAGTCATTAGGAAAAATAATTATTTCAACAGAAGCAGAAAAACTACAAAATTCAACACCCACTTGTGATTAGGAATAAAAAGTAACTTCATTAAATTGATCAATTGTAGTTACAAAAAAAAAATACAGCAATCAAACTCCGTAGCGAAAATTGGAACCATTCCTTCTGCTAATGAGAATGATCCAAAAAAGAAAGAAAGAAAAGAAAGTTGTAATTATTAACAAATAATATGGTTGTGTCTGTTGAAAATGAAAAATACCTTATATATGAATAACTTTAAAATGTAAATTTAGCAGTTTTGCTGGACACATGTCAGTATACAAATTTAATTATATTTTTATCTACTGTCAATAATGAATCAAATAATATTAAAAATACTACATATAAAACATAAAATATCTATGGATAGATTTAATACAAAATTTACACAGAGAACCAAAAAATAATTTTGGAAGATATTTAACATGCTAGGGCATGCCACTTTTTATTATGTATGTTTTATGGATCAAAAGACTCAATATTGGAGTGATGTCAATTCCCACAAATTCAGTGACATACCAATCACAGTTGTCAAAGTATTTTGTGAAAAATTAACAGGCTTATTACAAAATTTTTATGGAAATAAAAATTGCAAAACATCTTTAAGAGATATTGAAGAAAAAGGCAAAATTGGAAGATTTTATTAGACATCAGAGTATTTTATAAATTAGATAGTGGGGTATTGGTATAGGAAATAAAGTTCTAGAAATAGATTCACGCATATAGTCATTAAATTGATGATAATGATTTCATTGCAGAACAATGGGGAAAGGATTGTGTTTTTAATAAACGATGCCAGATCAATTGGATGGCCATATGGAAAAAGAAAATCTTTATCTCTACCTTGTATTACACAGAGAAATAAATTCCAAATGAATTGCAGAGCTAATTATGAGAGGTAAAACAATAAAGTTCATTAGATATTGAATCTGTTGAAAACAGTACAAGATCTCACTTTAGAAAAAAATCACCTTCTCCTGTTCTTTTTATTCCTCTACCTAACACCTATAATTTATTAGCTCTTACTATGTTCCATGTACTGTTCTGAGAGCTTTACACAGATTAACTTATTTAATTATCGGAATAACCCTATGAAATAAATATACAGTCCTCATTATATACCCAGATGGGGAAATGGAGACAAAGACTGATTAATGAAATTAACTAACTCATTCACTTATTTCTCTTTGCTTCTCAAATGTTTTAAAATAGAATTTTAGCAAAGGAATCAGAAATCCTGAATCCCAAGCCTGGACTGACTTGTTTTTTCTCTGGGAGACCAGGTTTGAGTTGTACAATCTGTTTAAGTCATACAATCTGTTTAAACCTCAGTGTCTTCACACACACACAAAAGTGTAATATGCAGGGCTGTTATTATTTCTTGAAATTGTGAAGATCAAATGAGACAAACTTACATGAGAGCTCTATGAACTATAAATTACCATTTAAAATGTGTTAACGATGAAAGATACCCAAGAAAGAAAGGCAATGCAGTTTAGGAAGCACCAAACTTTAGGAGTGAAACAGATCAGCATTTGAATCTCATCTTCTCTGTCTAATGATATGATCGTGGCAAGTTACCTGATGTTTCTCAACCATTTCCTCATATATATTGGAGGTAATAGCATGCTATTAATACATGCTGGCTATTATTATGCGCCAGGTACTCTTCTAAGTGCTTTACATGTATTAACTCATGTAATCCTCACAATAGTCCCATTGAGTAGGTACATGACTCTGATTTTCAGATGACAAACTTGAAGCATAGAGAGGTTAAGCTGTGTTCAAGGTTACACAGCTAATAAGTGGTAGAATCGTTATTTGACCCAGAGTTAGTTTGCTATTGTTGCGTAAGTTGATTGTGAAAATTGAACAAGGTGATATATAGAAAAATAAGTACTGTATGCAACACAGTATAAACACTCAAAATGGTAATTATTACTGTTTTAATAAACTAAGAATTTATACCTCAAGGATAAAAAGAAGAGAACTATTGGAATAATAGAAAACAGAAACTAGAACAGAAGCTTGCTTAAGTGTTTGGCAAGGAAAAGGGGATACTTTGGATGACGGAGGAAGAGGACAGAGATGTGAAAAACTGAATAAATAGCAGCAAGGATGATGTAACTCACAAATAGGAACTATCTGCCCTAGTGACAACGAAGGCATAGTGGGTGTCTAGTGGGTTGCATAAATATCACTGAGGTTGTTGTAAGTTGGCAACTTGTTGCCATGGTATCTTTAAACTCTCTTAGAGTATGTCCTGATAAAAGTCCTTAAATTAGCTTATCTTTTCAGCTTTGTGTACCACATAAAAGTTATGTGATTCTAGAGAGTGCTTATAAATAAGAATCTGTACATCATGAACCAACACAATCCTAAAATCCTCATGTGTAGCTTCATAGATTGACTCTTTTGAATGAAACAGAGCAATCTGTCACTTGACTTTTCTATGACATTCAAGATATAGAAGTTTATAAGAAAAGATTGATTTAGACACAAGTTTAATGAAATTAAAAATGTGTGATTAATGACATCTGTTTTTTAGGCATGATATCTGAAGTAAAATTAATTAATGCCTTATATAAATTACACATTGCACTGTAATTTGCCTAGAAAGAAGGTTAAATTTGTGAAATTTCTCTTAACCTATTTGATTTTAATGCCTAGTACATATTCGATCATATAATTGCATTGGTCTTTATTTTTATCTCACTATTCCCTCCTGAATTTCAGCATTGTTTAAATATTGTGATTCCAATTTTCATCACTATGAGTTATCTGAGAAGCCAGATAATATTCAATTTTATTAGTTAGCTTATTTTAAAAAGTTTAATATGAGCTTTAGCTAGTTTGGCCTCTAAGGCATTATACTCTGCAATAAACTAGGGTAAATATTTTTTTTTCTTTATCTTTTTCATATGTTAGAATAAAAAAGAAGAAGAAGGGAAGGATATATTTCCCTGGTAAATGTTGTTATACCATGTACACAAAATGTATACACTTACACACTCCAGAAAACATTAAGAATCTTTTAAAACAAGCTTCATTGAAAATCTACATGAAAACTAAACCTAAAAATATAGATATGTAACCTGAATCAATAGAAAGCTATAGCCTCATTTTATTACTGCAGTAATAAATTTCCAATTCCTGTGGATATACATAGTTTTATGTTGTTAAGTACATTAGTATTCAGATATATTGAGAACACCTGGAACATTATAGAATTGTGTCTTTCTTGAATTCAGACTGAGTAGTTTGAGTGTTAATATCCATGGTCCTTTATACTGAGGATTGTAATTTGGTCATATCCCTGTAGCAACCAATAAGAAATGTCAACAAATCCTCTGGGTGCTGTTTACTGCTCTAAACAGTACTTAGTAAGCCTGGGGCTATCTACAAGAGCTTATACATATAATCTGGCATGACCATTCAGAAAGGATATCTGAATTGTAGACATACACTTTCAATAAGATTAAAAATAATATCAGTCCTTTTCTATCTCAATGCACTGTACTTACATGCAGTGAATAGGCAGAATTTTATGTTGTTTTTTTTTTTAACAGCAGCCACTAAATTATACCAACTTTGGAATTTCTCTGTAGTAGCCCATTTAATTGAACAAATTGCTTTTGTGTGAAATTAGAGGTTAAAATGAGTGAACTAAATGATTGATTAATAATATGCTGTGGATATTACCTTAACCAGGAATTCTTCATCTTTATGCTACACTCTCCAGTATCATTTATTATTTATGAGTCACATAGAACAAAGCGATTGCCTAGGAGTTTTCTAATAACTAAATCAAGTAGTTTGAATTAAACATATACTCTGAGAATCGTGGCCCACAATAGAAAGTAAAGTGAAGGAAAAGATTGTTTCTATTAGTTTCCAAATAGAGAGTCAAATAAATAAAAAGTAATGGCATGACAAGGAATATCTAAAAAATCCCACAACAGGAAATTCTTGAAAGTTATGACACCCATTAGTTCTCTTTTTCCTAAATGCTGGACTCAAGCTCCTGTGGCTTGTGATGAATGAAGGCATCACGGATAGAAAAGGTTTTGGTTTGATTAATTTTAAAGATAGTCTTTCAGCATCTTTCTGTAACTTTGAGGCTTGTATACTCATCATCAGGATATTCTCTCAACTAGCGAGCACTTACTATATGCTATGATTTAAGATTATCCCCTTCTTATCAAAGTCAGACATCATTATGTTGTCCCTCTCACCCTTAACTCCCCCCACAAAATAAAAAACAACATCGCTATGCTGAAATTACATATGACCTCTTTTCTGGAATGTGAATTATTTGTGAGGGAGGGAGACTTCTCTGCTCAAAAATATTTGCTGACTTCTCACTATTAAAAGATAAGTTTGGGCTGGGCGCAGTGGCTCATGCCTATAATCCCAGCACTTTGGGAGGCTGAGGCGGGTGGATCACTTGAGGCCAGGAGTTCAAGAGCAGCCTGAGCAACATGGCAAAACACTGTCTCTACTAAAATTACAAAAATTAGCCAGGCATCGTGGCGGATGCCCGTAATCCCTGCTACTTGGGGGGCTGAGGCCCTAGAATTGTTTAAACCTGGGAGGCAGAGGTTGCAGTGAGCCAAGATCACACTACTGCGCTCCAGCCTGGGTGACATGGCAAGACTCTGTCTCAAAAAAAAAAAAAAAGATAAATTTGAAATCCTTAGATTGGCATTTGCCAACTTCTATCATTTGAACTTCTTTTCTCCCACTATTTCTCTATGCAACCTCCAAATGTCAGTCAAATTCCCCATCCTTTCAGGATCCCCTTGAGGAGTATCATAATAATAGTTTCAATGAATCATTGCCTTCCTGCATCTATACCACTTTGCAATATGGCCTTGCCTCTCCTTCCTCCCAAAGATGGAATCTCAGGAACCAGGACTGGCCTGGGAATTGCCTTGGTCATTCAGATGTGACAGAGGTGATCTGAAGCCTATATTTCAAGAGACCTTGAAGTTTCCACCTTTGCCCTCTTGGAATCCTAAGAACAGCATGCTATGAAGAAGTTGGTTTATCCTATTAGAATATGAGGGTCATGTAGAGGAGAGTCAAAGTGTCCCAGAAAACAACTAACACTAATTTCTTCATCATTCTGGGTCAATCAGTCCTCCATCAGAAATCAGTCTCATCTACAAGCTCAGGTAAAACAAGCAGAGGAACTGCACAGTCAATGCACAGAATCATGAGAATGAGTAAATCATTGTTTCAAGCTTCTGAGTTTTGGGATGGTGTATTAGACAACAATAAATAACAATAATATAAAGCAATAGATGATTGTCATATGGTCCACTCTATAATAATTTCCTTTTATATCCATCAGCATTACACTTTCCCCTTAGGAAATTTGTAGCACTGTATATCAGCTAATGCTATCTTGTACGTTTCATATTTTAAGAAACTTCTATGTTCCAATCATAATGAAAATTCTTTTATTATAGAATGGCATATTTTAAAGAGAGATAGCTCCTTATTCTTTAAATGGTACTTAGTGTCCTTGAAGCCCTTTAGTCATCTGTTCAGATTAAATAAACCTGATTGGTTTTGCATTCTATTACACAGATTGTTCTCAAACTTTTAGAGATAAAACATAGGAAAAGGGAAGTAGGAAATACATGAGAATATTTAAGTGTAATAGGTTTTATTCAATGTAGTTATTGATAATATGCAATATGAAAGACAATAGAAGTTCTGCAATATACATAAAAGGTCAAAATTTAACATCTATATTCAAAAAGTTTTTCATTTAGACATAATTTGGTTAACTATGGCCAGTTGGCCAGCTGCCTGCTCCTGTAAATAAAGTTTTACTGGCTGGGCGCAGTGGCTAATGCCTGTAATTGCAGCACTTTGGGAGGCCGAGGCAGGTGGATCACAAGGTCAGGAAATTGAGACCATCCTGGCTAACACAGTGAAACCCCATCTCTACTAAAAGTACAAAAATTAGCTGGGTGTGGTGGCACAGGCCTGTAGTCCCAGCTACTTGGGAGGCTGAGGCAGGAGAATCGCTTGAACCCGGGAGGCAGAGATTGCAGTGAGCCAAGATCATGCCACTGCACTCCAGCCTGGGTGACAGAGCGAGACTCCATCTCAAACAAATAATAATGATAATAAGGTATTAAAGACACATACACAGGCCCTTTCATCTGTGTATTGCCTATGCCTGCGTTTGTGTTACAACAGCAGAGCTACTAGTTGGCTAAACTACTGTGTGATTTTCAAAGCCCAAAATATTTACTATCTGTCCCTTTAGGAAAAAGTATGCTGACCCATGTTTTAGTATAAGTAATAAATATAAGTATAATCAGAGAAAAATATAAAATTCAAATGGTGGCAGAGAGACAAAAAAATAAAATATTTTACAAGTATGAAAGAGAATATGATCATTTTTGGCTAGAATATTTAGGAAAGGCTACATGAGTAAGAAATAATTTGATATGGGTAGTGAAATAAGGGTAATATTCTAGAAAGTAGTTAATTTAAGGGGGATAAGTTTGAGATGAGGAAAAATAAAGACAGAAGACAGCTCGGGAGTGAAGAGGAAGAGAATAAAAGACAGTTGAGAGTTAGGGAGAGAATTGAGATGTTATTATGACTTTGGAAAACAATGGAGAAGAGAGTTATAAAGCAAGATGGTCCCCAGTATAGACAGCTGCAGAGGGTATTATTTTAGTTCCATAGAGCTGCTGTAACAAAGTACCAAGCACTGAATGGCTTAAAACAACAGAAATGTATTGCTTCACAGATCTGGAGGCTTGAGGTCCAAAAGCAAGTTTTCTACAGGCACATATTCTCTCTGACAACTCCAGGGAAGGATTCTTCCAAGAAATACCAGCAATTTTTGGCATTTCTTGGCTTGTAGATGCACCACTCTAGCTATGTGGCAGTCTTTTCCCTGTATGTCTTTACATCTTCCCTCTGTGAAAGTCTGTCTCTGTATCCAAATTTATCCTTTTTATGAGGATACTTGTCTTATTAGGACTCACCCTAATGGCCTTATTTTAACTTGATCACTTCTGTCAATAATTTATTTGCAATCATGTCACATTCTGAGGTACTGAAGATTATGATTTCAACATATCTTCCTTGAGGAACACAATTCAACTCCAAAGAGGTATAGACCAGAAAAGCTGGAGGGGTCAGGGGATGCACAGATTAGGTTATCACTGGTGAATTTTGAAAAATTAAATTAAATTAGATTGGTGAGTTTTGGAACCACCTGGTTACTAGAAGCTGTTATGGTAGAATAATTTGTGAATAAATTCAAAACAATGAAAATAAAGATAAAGAGCAGAGTAGTTTTACAAAATCAGCATTAACATTCATTTTAGCAGAGTCAATACCTTCACATAGAAAAAAAGAAATGGAAGAAATGCAAGAGAATAAAACAACAGATTGAGCAAGTTTTAGATTTAAAGAAAGGAGAGAAACAATCAATATGACAGGCAGAGGAGAAAACTTGGTAAGAAAGAAGAGTGTATTTTTCCTCAAAGACCGAATAAAGAAAAGAGAAGTCTCAAAAAGTCATGGAGATAGTTCCCATTAGATTCAAAATTTCTCTTCTTTTTTTCTTTTTCTTTTTCTTTCTTTTTTTTTTTTTTTTGAGATGGAGTTTTGCTCTTGTTGCCCAGGCAGGAGTGCAATGGCACAATCTCGGCTCACTGCAACCTCCGCCTCCCGGGTTCAAGTGATTCTCCTTCATCAGCCTCCCAAGTAGCTGTGATTACAGGTGCAAGCCACCAAGCCCAGCTAATTTTTTTGTATTTTTAGTAGAGACAGAGTTTCACTATGTTGGCCAGGCTGGTCTCGAACTCTTGACCTCAGGCGATCCACCCACCTCGGCCTCCCAAAGTGCTGGGATTACAGGCGTGAGCCACCACACCCAGCCAGATTCAAAATTTCTAAGGAAAGTAGGATATGACATCATGTGCTTACAATAAAACAATAAAGAGTGTATATTGGGCCTAGAGTCAGTGAAAAAGTGTAGGAAAAAAGCCAGCATTATCAATTTGCTTTATTTGCTTTGGTACCAACAGAAGATGAAATATATATATATATATGCTGAGTACACCTCAAACTGAAGTTAGGGAGCATGGATTTGTAGTAAATCTTAGCATAGTTATGTGATTTTTCTGCTATTGCTCAGCAGCCCCAGAGACAAAACAGAGGATGCAGACTATAGGGATGATTGAGACCTGGGGACCAGTAAGGAGTATTGGAAAAAGCAATACTCTGCAGTAGAAGTGAATGCACAACATTTTTTACTTCAATGCCAGAGTTTGTTAAAAAGTCAGGGAAGGTGATAAAATATGGGATGAAATTGCGGATGAGAAAAAGGGAAACATCTAGAGTTTGTGATGAGAACCGAGCCCAAATTTAGTAGAAGTGATTGAAAGAGGTGATAAGGAGATTTTACAGTTTGATGTCTTAGAGACAGAGAATTGTTGAGTACTGGTGAGGAGAAATGTGTGAGTAGGCAGGCGGGTTGTTGCCATCAAGAGACTTTTGGGAAAAACAGGATTTTAAAACCCACCTTGATTTAAATTGTGAACACAACTTCAAAAAACGGACAAAATGAAAAAGTGGACAAAATAGACAAAAACCTAAAAGCCAAACTCCTTTTATATGTTTTTTTGAATGTGAGAATCTGAATGAAGTGAATAAAACATTTTCACCAGAAAAAGATCATTTTTCGTATGACTGTGATAGCTGATAGAAGATTTTAAGTCAACGAAAATGTACATGCATGTTAATATAAGACTTTTTTTTTTTTTGCTTTGCAAAACGAGGGTGGGTGGAGGAATTATTACAGAATGTTTAATTGTTAACGGGAAATTGTGTAGGCAGCTTGTTTTATTGCTAGGCAAATGTTAATGAATAAATGCCTGAGATTAATGGGTTTTTATAAAGGATTTAAGTTGAAGTTATCTTTTCTCTTACTTTTCATATCATGAACTGTGAAGAATTGTCTAGGGAGGATATGTTATCCTTGACCTTGGAGACACGAGTTACATAACATTTCTACATGGCAAGTTGGTCAGAATGAACTCAAAGCAAGTATAAGCAGGAAAACGTCTTCATTTTTCTCTTCACTACACTTTTAATCAAGATCTGTCAAATCTTTCCTGCCTGCCTTAGACAGAATCTCAAATAGGTCTCATAACTTTCCTGTCTCATTTGACTGTAAAAATAGCCTTATGTCCAACTGTTAAAATGTTCAGTCTATGTTGTTTTGTTTTGTTTTGTTTTGTTTTTTGACATGGAGTTTAACTCTTGTCACTTAGGCTGGAATGCAGTGGCGTGATATCGGTTCATTGCAACTTCTGCCTCCTGGGTTCAAGTGATTCTCCTGCCTCAGCATCCTGAGTAGCTGAGACTACAGGTGCTCGCCACCAGGCCCAGCTAATTTTTGTACTTTTAGTAGAGATGGGTTTCACCATGTTGTCCAGGCTGGTCTAGAACTCCTGACCTCAGGTGATCCTCCTGCCTCGGCCTCCCAAAGTGCTGGGATTACAGACATGAGCCACAACACCCAGTCTAGTTTTTAAATTAAAATTTCCATCCCACATACAATTAAAACATTTTCCTCCTTATTAGCTTAGGCATGATGTGTCTGACTTTTTAAAACCACCAGTAAGCAACATGGTAGGGAGTGGGTGGTCTATTTGTTCATCACTTTTTTTAACCTACTCTTCCCTTCCCACCTCCATCCTCTCTCTTCTAGGATTAGGGCAGGAGGTGATGAGGAAAGATTAGAAAAAGAGGCACAATCGTTTGTACTTCATTGATGCCACCTGTTGGTTGACATTTTCTGTCTTTAATCACTGCGATGTGACAGGCATTTGAAAACTGAAATAAGCTTGCAGAATTTGGGGAGACTCCCCTGAGGTCTTGTTATACCCCTGGTGGTACACTCTTCCCCCTGGCAGATCTTTCTGTTTGACAGAGTTCCTTAAAACTCCTCATGTCTGCTACTTTCTGCATATACTTACTTTGCCCAGTGGATTCTCATGTATCCTTGTCTCACCAAACTGAAGGAGACAGTTTTCCTAACTTCTGACTCCTCCTTTCTCCTCCTGCCATGCAGGCAGTCCAAGCCAGCTCCTGCTTTTAGACCTTTCTGTATAAATAGCAGGTACCTCTCTCTATGTTTTTGTTTTCCCCTGAAGTCAGGTTTTCTTTGGAGCTTTCTCATCTTACCTCATCTAAATGATAGGCAAAATATGGGCTCTAACAAGTCTGCTGTGGAATGAGATGCCTCTTCCCTTCTTATAAGCACCGTAATCCTGTAAGCAGTTCTTTTGGGGTGTCCATCACTTAACTTCAGTGGGAAAGGAGGGCTACATATCCGCTTCTCTCGACAAGAAGACAAGAGTTAAATTATTCTGTGTTTCTAGGAATTTTCTTGAAACACTTTACTTAAACATTTCGAGTCTTTCCTTATAAAGACTCTTAGGGATCATGATACCCTGACTGGTTTTGCTCCATTTTGGTTAATGTCACATGGATGGTTTTATTACCACTCTTTAGAACTTTAGGGGTACACCTTTCGTATTGTTCTCAGCTTTCAAGTTTTAGCTGAAAATCCAAGACCTCAGAGACAGTCCCATACTTTCTCTACAGACTAATTTTGAATGCTATTCATGTTAAGCATGGGACTGAGTTTACACATGGAGAGCTGTAACGTACAGCAAACAACACAGTAAGAAGGAGGATGATATGGTTAGCCTTCGCGTCCCCACCCAAATCTCATCTTGAATTGTAATCTCCATAATCCCCATAATCCCCACATGTCAAGGGAGAGACCAGGTGGAAGTAATTGACTCATAGGGACAGTTTTTCCCATGCTGTTCTTACAATAATGAGTGAGTTCTCACAAGATCTGATGATTTTATAAGAGGTTCTTCCCTCACTTTACTCAGCACTCCTCCTTCCTGCCATCATGCCAAGAAGGTGCCTTGCTTCCCCTTTGCCTTCTGCCATGATTGTAAGTTTCCCGAAGCCTACTCAGCCATGCTGAACTGGGAGTTGATTAAATCTTTTTCCTTTATAAATTACTCAGTCTTGGGCAGTTCTTTAACAGCAGTGTGAAAATGGACTAATACAGAGGCTATCTAAGTTTGTCATCACCTTCTCCTAAGATTACTGCTGAAAATGAGAACAACTCACAACATTTACAAAAAACTTTTGGTAATGTTTTTATGGCTACAGATTGAGATTTCTATTGGTTGGTACTGACTACTTCTTTCATTCGAGTTGGTATGTGGTCATATTTATACATTTAATATTCATTAAAAACTTCAGAGCAAATGAGTGCTTACATAGTTGGCACTTAATTCATGATGAAGAAATATGATGTGTGATTTTCATAATTTTACAAGAGGAATTTAAGTCCTTCCTTTATTGTTTATATAATGTTTATTTAATAAACACTTAAATAGCATTTACTATGTGTCAGACACTGTTCTAAATGCTTTATAATGCATTTAATTCTCATAACGACTCTATGAGGTGGTTACTCTTATCATTTTTATTTTACCAGAATAAACTGAAGCACAGGAATCTTGAGTTTGTGCAAGGTCATACCACACAAAGTGGTGAAGCCTGGGTTTGTGCAGAGGCAGTCTGACTTCAAAATGTGTGTTCTCACCATTATGCAATGTGGCCAGTTACTTCTAAAGATATTTAAATTAGATTAAAATAAAAGACACACAAAAATACCACTAAAATAAAAATTGGAAAATCCAAAGTCATGAAGTTAATGAAGGGAGAAATTACTGTACTAAACAGCTAAGTGCTAAATTTAGCTCAGAGTTTTCTAACAGGTAAATCGTAAAGGAAAATAAGATGAATTACATAGCTCCTATAGTCTCATTCTCATATCAAAGGGAACTTTAGAATTTATGTGGATGAAGAAAGTGTCTCTAGCTTTCAATAAGAAGAGGTTTATACCAGGAAGATCTTTTCATAAAAGAAATCTCCCATAAACTTTTTACAGATTATATAGAAATTCTATTTCTATTGCATCTTATAACAAGAAATAAGCTGAAGATAATAATGAAAACATTAAAAATTTGTGAAGGAAGTTATAAAAGAAACTAATGTTTATTAACATATCTGGCAAGCCTCTATTCTCTTTTAATTTAATGATATACTGTAGATAGTATAGAGGAGCTATTTTTATAAATTTTGCTCATCTACTTTCTGAAAGAATTCTCAAAAATAATTTATCCCCTTGTACATTTTAAATTGGCATCTTATTTATCTTATACTAAGTTTAAATAGTTGTAATGAATGTAATTTCTGAAATATTATAATTATTAATATTTAAAATAAAACTGTCAAATCATTCTTTTAGTGTGTCCAATAGAATCTTATTACTTTAGTAATTTGATATCTACCAAAATCAATTTTAAGATTTACGAACCAGAGAAAAATTTTACATTCTGCTTCAGATGTCCATTCTATTATACATATAGAATATTTACATTTTGATTGTTGAAAGTCTTTTCTTGATCAAGTTTTCTTATGTCTCTGCAACAGCAACTTCTCTCTATATAGATATATTTATCTACATTTTTAATTTAAATTTAAATTCTAAACATTTAAATTAAACAATTTTTAAAATTTTCTGTACCATTGGAATCTAAGTTTTAAGAATTCTTTTTGGATCAACTATCATTGTGAGCATTATTTATATTATCAGAACAAATACATAACAGATTTTGATAAATATTAAATACAGAAAATAAAATTATATTGGCAATGACTCAGTGACCGTTTTCCATTAATTTATAAACTTTTGGATTAATGTTAGTTATTGATAGAACGTTACAAGTTTCAGTAGAAAGTAATTGCAAGAAGAACAGTTTTTGGGCCAGTAAGTGCAAGACTTACAAAAATTCATTAATGATTTTTGTGGGTCTACTTTTAGAGTAGGTCCTGTTAAATATTCTCTAAGGATATTTTCTTCTAAGTAGATGGTGGGGATGAAAAAATTTTCAAAATTCCATGTAAGTGAAAATAAACATAGGTTTTCAGGTATCAATAAGAAGTCTATAAAAATTCATAAAAATGATTTTTGTGAGCCTGAATAAGTGTTTGAGGAAATATGCAGCACTATCTTGCCTTCAGTATATGGTCATTTAATTCAAAGATGTAATGTTGGTCTGTTGTAAATAAATGCAGAATATATATTATTATATTTTGTTTGAAATCATGGCAAAAATATGTCACTAATACAGACACTGGTCAATGAGAGTCCCTTCCCCAAACTCTTTCTCATTATTGAGAATGATAAAATTGTAGAGAAAGTATACTTTGTAGCAGATTAATATTTGTATTAGTCCATTTTCACACTGCTGATCAAGACATCCCAAGACTGGGAAGAAAAAGAGGTTAATTGGACTTACAGTTCCACAGGGCTGGGGAGGCTTCAGAATCACGGCAGGAGGTGAAAGGCACTTCTTACATAGTGGTGGTGAGAAAAAATACGGAAGAAGCAAAAGCAGAAACCCCTGATAAACCCATCAGATCTCGTGGGACTTATTCACTATCATGGGAATAGCACGGGAAAGACCAGCCCTGCCATGATTCAATTACCTCCACCTGGGTCCCTCCCAAAACACGTGGGAATTCTGGGAGATACGATTCAAGTTGCAATTTGATGGGGACGCAGCCAAACTATATCAATATTTAAGACATAATATTCAAATTTTAAATTTCTAAATATTTAGGTTGTTAAACAGATAAGCCTCACATTAGTGTCTCACTTGGATGAAATACATTTCCACTAACCTCAATGTTTTTGTTTTTACCTCATGTGATACTCCCTCAAAGCAACAGATTCCTTAATGATAGTCAAGGGATATAACAGATTAAATTATTAAACAAAAGTTATCAGCACTACCATATCACTATAAAATATATCTAATTCACAGCACCCAAAGTACATTTGTGAGATTCAACCACGTTCATTTTTTTGGTATTGTATTCCATACTAGTGTCATTTTCATCCTTAACAAAAATACATAAAAGCCATAATTGCATGGTGACTTAATTAAAGGAATATTCTCTGATAGCAATATTTGAATTCCCCTCTACCCCCATTTATTGGTGCCTTATAGATTTTGGCATTGTAAGGCATTGTGTAATTGTGAGATTTGAAATGTTTGGGGAGTATGATTCTCTTTGGTAAAATATGAGATGGGAGAGTGTGTATGAAGAACTGAAAGCAGAAAGGCTGCATGATGTTTTTATTGCTCCTACTTTCTCAGTCAGGTCAGTTTTCAGGAGGAGTGTGTATTTCTATTGAAGATCTAGAAACTGACTTTATGAAACTTTGAGCCCCATGGAAAGTTTCTCTGTACCATTAGGGATATATACAAATCCATAGATACCTATACCATACTAGACTATTGGTCAGATTGTTTAATATAGTATGTCAGCTTGACTTTGGAAAGCTCTAGATGTTGAGTCAGAATTTCTCTGATGAATATTTAACTGTACAAATTTTGTACATTGGTTATATACCCCTCTCTTAACCACTACCTTGACTTTAACATCACAGATTAGTTTTGTCTATTTTTTAAATTTTATATACAGCATGTAGCATTTTTTTGAGTGAGGGTAAGACTTCTTTTTGTCAAATTAATTCTCGGGAAGTTCTTTTGTAGTGTATATGACTATAGTTTATTTTACTTTGTATTGCATTTCATTTTATGAATATACCACAATTGTCCATTTTATAGTGGATGCCAACTTCAGGATGCTTTGCATTTCAAACATTTGTGAATGAGGCTACTATAAATTTTCTGAAGTTCCTTGGTCTAGTGATGATCATTATCATTACCAGCCAATGTAGAACACTTTGGTTCCTCCTCTTATCCCCCCTAGTGGTAGAGCTGGGTAAATTCCTTGTTACGGAAAGAAATGCTCATGAAGAATGCTAAGTAGACTACAAAACATGAAGCTACTGCATCCAATTATGACTGAAGAAAACAAATTTTATTTTACCAAAGCATGCTCACCAGTTAAAGCTGTTTCTCTACAAAATTCACATTTGAAAAATGTGATCAAAATTTGCAGCCATTTATTTACCTCATTTTAGCTACGAGAATCTAGATATTTTATTGAAAAGGCAAATCATATGAAAAATTTCTAGAAATAGAATTATTGGATGAAAAAGCAGATATATTTTAAGACTTCTGATAAAGGAACAGTGACAATTTACACCCTATCACCAGTGTACTGGAATGCCAATCTCCCCTTGCTAATGCCACATGTTATTGATCATTGCCAATTTAATTGGCTGAGAATGGGATCTCTGTGTTGTTTTTATTTGCATTGCTTTGATTGCTAGTGATGTTGAACAGTATATCTAATAGTGAGACAGAACTTGAGTAAAAAGAGAAGGAGGGGGAAGAGATAATTAAGCTTGTGTGTGGTTGCTATTTTTAATGTTCACATTCTAATTTCTGTTATTTAAGTGTGTGAAAATGATTTTGGATAAAGTGCCCCCCTTCATCATCTGCTTATCGCTTCTTCAACTCTTTTTACATTGAATTATCTCCCCATTTTTCTAAATTTCAGGTTTCTCGATGAAGCTGGAGGCAAGAGACACGGAGAGACATCTAGGAGATGTGGTTAGATGGGACCAGATGTCACATTTGCCTTTCCTCATCATCTTTCCTCCCTAAACTTATGATTCAGGGAAACATATACTGTGATAACTATTCCACGATGCTGGAAAAATTACAACACCCCCTAAATATTAAAATACATTTTGTTCTGTTGCCTTGGGAGTAATAAAACATAAAGGAACCACCCTTGGACAACAAAAAATTAATTGAAATCATTTTTCTTCATGTTTCATCTCCTTGTAAACAGTAGACCTTTTAAAAGTGTTGAAAGAGTAAATATAAGTAAATGAATGAGAAAGTGAATGAATGAAGGTTCTAAGTAACATTTACTTGAGATAAAGGAATGCCAGCAGAAAAAAACCCATTCATAATCGAGTAGATAAATCTAAGCTGATTTAAATTTCTTCTATGTCCACTGTTTACTGAAAATCATTGAAATTTCATTTATTAGGTAATCAGTGAGTAAAAAGTTAATCTAAAAAGGAAATAATGAATTTCATAGGGTCAATTATTATGTGTCAGTTTATGTGCCAATATGGTTTTTTAAAAGTAAATCCAAGAATTTGATGGGAAATTGCTGTTGAATATACAGTTACTCTGACTTAGCTGGTAATTAAACATTCTATGGCAAGAAAAAAACTATTCACAATATTATCAGTGAAAAATCCACTTTGATAAATATGCATGATTTCAGAGATTAACCAGTGTTGTTACAACTAAACATCCAATCCTGAAATTTATAATAATAAATGTAGATGAAATATTAGAATCACGATCATAACAGTAATAATAGAGTATCCATTACAAAGAAGTCAGTTCACAAAATAGTAAGCATTTTGTTTCCATAAGGGATTGAGAAATGTGGAATTGGAGGGGGAAATTCAAGAAGGATAGAGAAGGACAAAGAATAGAGACCCACTCGGGTTAGCTTAAGTGATTGAAAATGTTTATAAAATAGACGCAGAATATAAAAAATGAAACTAACCTCTCTTAGCAGGCCTATGGAATATTGGCACACAATTTTAAACAAATTTTATGTGAGAAGTAAAATACCAAAATGCAAAGCAGCTCAGGGAACTACTTCCATTGAGCGCAGAAATGGAAGTAGTTCTCTCCTCTAATGCTCTCCATTATGAAGACTCAAATTATTTCCAGCTTCAACTTCAACAGCTCTTGCCCTTGCAAACTGATTGATTCCTCCCTTCTTTTTTTTTCCTGAGCCACAACATGTCTTTATGATTTCTGATTACTTATGGCTTATGTAGGCTTTGGTTGCCTCATAGGGTCTGCTTTTTGGCTTCTCTTTTTGTATGTATCCAAATTTGCTCAACATATCACCTATTTCTATTTTGTGTGTCATAGATTCCAAATTCAGTGAGAGTATCCGATTAGATGAAAGAGTCACAAATATGATGTATCTTTGGTGGAATTCATGTCAGGAAAACTCAAGAGCCATTTCAAAAGAATCACCACTAGTACTTATTTGGTATTAAGTGTTTTGGAGTCTATCTCGAGAGTCAAAGGCCAAAAAAAATGCTGTCTTGGGGTCAAAATCCTTCACTAGTCCAATCATTTTGGTGGAGTTCTGAGATTATGTACCTATAATGACATTTTTAGAGAAAGGTTGTAGGTAAGACCAGTGCACTGGAATTTTCCTGAAGGAGATTGTGGAACTGGTAGATACCTTCCATGCTGTTCCCTTCAACCTACGTTAATGGTGACACTAAACATGTTGAAGACTCAGCAAAGATTAAGGAGCTGAAACTTCAGTATAGTTTTCTTTTTAACAGAAAATCATTTAATAAATTGCATTGCTATTTATCATCAATTATTTTGCCAAGAAGTTGTGGTTATAATGAATAACACCTGAATCAAAGGAAGATGGTCTTATTATGGTGATACGTTAATAGTTTTTATGTGGTCAGGCTATCTGAGTAAAGTGCAGTGCTAAAACAAACGTTGACTCAACCCTCAATTTCCTTAGTAGAATTACACGTAAACTACATTAAAATAATAAATCAAGCAAAAGACCACAAACATCAAAAAAGGCTACTTTGTATAAAAGTTGAAATGACTTATTTAGAGGGATCCTTGCCTTTTATAGTAGAGATCCTTAGTTTAAAAATAAACTTTAAATTTGGAAGGCAAAGGAATTGGTGATTTATGGGAGATTTGACAGTAGTAATTATTTTTTAAAGTAAACATAATAGTTTACCTTGAAAATATTCAGTCACCAAAGCCATAGTATTATTCTGTTTCTAGAACTTGAGACTCTCCCTTTCTTAATAATCAAGAAGATAAGTTTTCAGAGAAGGAGAAATGTGAGTTTCTCTGTGAGTTTTCTGTGAGTTTTATTGTGTGCTCTTATGCACTGGTGAAATGTTTTCCTATTTAAGGTGATGTATTAAGTAGAGTGACATGTGGCTGCACCATTCTTACACCTCCTTGTTAATGACATACACTTCCATATACTGAATAATAAGTGAGCAATTTGAATTAAGTGTGGGTGTTAGCATTTGCAGAATTTTCCACATTTTGCTCTTGGCTCTTGCAGTTAGACTTTTAACCACTGAAAAACTGAAGCTGTAGACATTTAAATTATGCCATTCCTGATTTCTTCACAATGCCAATATACAGCCAGCTTTTGCCATAAAATGAATAAACAATTCAGTTGTGAGAGGAATTTCAGGATGGCGGTACCAAATCTAGGGTAGGGGATTATGCCCATTATTGCAAATAAATCCCATTAATTTGATTAAATTAGGAACAAATGAAATACGAAACCCCTTGGCTTATGTGCAGTCTGTGTGCTACATCATTTTGTTCTTATTGATATGCTTCTTGATGCTTTCATGTGGGATTTTCTCTCAAAATCTCAAACTCATAGAGGTTGGAGACCATGTTTTATATTTCTCAACACTCCTCCTTAGTGCCTGGTACAGTGCCGTGAACATAGTTGCTTTAATGAATAATTGTTTTCTAGGTAATTATGGGATTATGCTTAAGAGAGCTCATGCATGAGGTGAGTTATTAAGCCGGTGAAGTCATATATGCCTTTAGTTTACTTTTAACTCTTTCTCTGTCCATTTAAATTTGTTTGCTGATAATGTTCTTTAAGAATACCTACAAGTGCTCAGGTATTTCTGCCTTGTGCATTGTAAAAAAATAACTACTCCATCATTTTTCTGGGAAGAAACTAAAATTGAATTATGAGGTGACCCTGGAACTTGGAGATAAAGAAATTGCAAGCTTCAAATTGTCACGACTACTGACTCTCTGAGCTTTAGTAGGTGTTGGAGAAATTTATCAGCATTGAGAACTTTTACACATTTTTACATTTTATTGAGTATTTTGAACAGTTTGTACATGATACTAACCAGAAACTGTTGTTAAGTGATGAAGCAGAAGCCTTCTGAAATAAAGCTGTGATGCTGTAGAGAATCTTAGATTAGCTAATCTTAGTAGTAGTAGTGTCAAGAAAACCTGGAAAGGAGCACATGGTCACAATGAGCACATATACCCACACTGTACCTGTTAGGGAAGTATAAAGATAGCTTAAGCAATGTATCACAAACAGGCAACTTCTAGACATGTCTTACTTGACATGTGCAATACTTACTAATATTTGCAATTGTTGCATCGTTGACACTTAAACGATGGGAAATTTTACTTAAAAATTAGAAAGTCTAGCAATTTTGGTTTTGCATCTTAGGATGACTACAACTGGCAGGATTGGCTGGCCCTTTTTGTTGAGGTAGATACCTTTACAGAATGGTTATATATAATTCTAGTCCCCACAGTACCCACTGATCTTCTTTACTCATTTATGTAATCTGTCTATGACCTTTAGCTGCTGGCTTTGTAGATCATGTCGTAAGCTCACAAAGATCCCTGTCCTTAGAAATTTCCAGAACTAACCTATGGGACATATCGAACTACATTCAGAGCTAGAATAAGATAGTTAAAATCCCTGCTGTTCAGTGTGGTAGCCACTAAATGGGCTACTTAAATTCATTAAAATTAAATAAAAATTTAATTCTGGAGTTGCATTAGCTGCATATCTAGTTGCATGTCACATGCACATGGAGAACATTTTCATAATTCCAAAAAGTTGTACTGAAGAAACTTGTATAGTTAGTAAAATCTTTACAAGTGACAATTACAAAAGAAAAGTGCTAAAATGATAGACTTCAAATGGAAAATTCTAAAGCACAAACAAACAACTGGCACTCACTGGCTGAAGCACAGAAAGGATGAAGTATTTAAACAGATCATTTAAATCTTCTGAAATCAATTTAGGAGCACTGGCCCAAACGAATTGCATTCCAAAGAAATGGAACTATTTATACATGGAAGAGGAAAAACTATCACTGACAACAGTTGAGATGAGTTTCCAGAAGGAAAAACTAAAATAAAAAAGAAAAATTCAGCTGGGTGTGGTGGCTCATGCCTGTAATCCCAGCACTTTGGGAGGCCAAGGCAGGGCTTGAGGACAGCCTGGCCAACATGGTGAAACCCTGTCCCTACTAAAAATACAAAAAGTAGTTGGGCGTGGTGGTGCGCACCTGTAATCCCAACTACTCGGGAGGCTGAGGCAGGAGAATCCCTTGAACCTGCAAGGCAGAGGTTGCAGTGAGCTGAGATTGTGCTGCTGCACTCTAGCCTGGGAGACAGAGGAGACTCCATGTCAAAAAAAAATTATTATTTTAGATTCAGAGGGTGCTGGTGCAGGTTTGTTGCCTGGGTAAAATAAAAGGTGAAATTATAAGAATAAAGTAAAATAAATAATGTGCAAAAACAAAAGAAAAATTATAATAACTAGAGATGAGGACACTTACTAATCTCTGGGTAGGCATTATTATATGATGGCTCCAAAAACCAATAGCTTAGGAACACTTCAGAAAACAATTGCATAATGGGCCAGTTTATGAGAAAACAAATAATGGCAAAATATCTATTAATTAGACCACGATATCAAAAAATGTGTTGAAGACGTTCAGGGTATGTTATTATCTATTATCTTCCCTGATGGAGATTTGCCTCAGTGATCTTCAAGGGCTCTTTTCTTTCTCTCTCTCTCTTTTTTTTCTTTGAGACGGAGTCTTGCTCTGTCACCAGGCTGGAGTGCAGTGGCGCGATCTTGGCTCACTGCAACCTTTGCCTCGTGAGCTCAAGTGATTCTCCTGCCTCAGCCTCCCGAGTAGCTGGGACTACAGGTGCGTGCCACCATACCCAACTAATGTTTGTATTTTTAGTAGGGACAAGGTTTCACCATATTGGCCAGGATGGTCTTGATTTCTTGACCTCATGATCCGCCTGCCTTGGCCTCCCCAAGTGCTGGGATTACAAGCTTGAGCTACCACGCCTGGTCATTCAAGGCCTCTTAGAGGTAAAAAATTGACATTTAGACTTTTACTGCTGAAAGAGGAATAGCCTTGAATGCAACATTTAGAACAATTAGGTGGATGTATACCTAAGTAAATAACTTTACTTAAAATATATTCACTAAATAGATGGTAAGTTACAGCGTTCTATAAAATCAGATTATATGTTGAGCTGTGTCATGTTTTATATTTTTCTCAATGACTTGAATGAATGAATTCATAGAAGGCAAGCTTATCAAATTATCAGGTGACACAAAGCTGGGAGAAAAAGTTAATATATGCACTGTCAAAGTTAAAATTTGAACAGATTTGATGTAAAAAAAACTAACAAGATATGAGTTAAGAGGATTTTTTTAATTTTAAAGATGATGCTTAATGGAGAATTTTCTTAAAAAAAAAAAAGAACAAGAACTTGTATTCCTTGAAAAGTTGTGAATTGCAGACTCAAGATTCAAACTAACTTGACAGCCTAGAATTCTGGGTAGAATTGAACAAGATGATTAACAGTAATCCGTGCTATTCAGCCTGAAATAAAACCAGCTTTGATAGTACATCTCCTCCTTGAAATGTGTTCTTCACTTGCCTTCAGGAAATAGCACTCTCCTGATTTTCCTCCTGCTCTACAGACCATTTCTCAGCCTCTGTTACTAGTTAGTTCACCCTCATCTCCTGTACCTCTGAAAATTGGAGAGCCTCAGTTTCTGTACCTCCATTTTCATCTCCACTCCTTCCTTTTGTGAGTGAGTTCTGATTCATAGCATTGGTTCCTTTATGTATGGGAACTTCTCCATTTTAAAATCTCAAGCCTACACCTGTCTCTGAACTCCAGGTTAATACATTCAGCAGCCTACTGGGATATGAATTCTCCACTTGAATTTCCACTAGATTTCTCATACTTAACCTGACTGAATTCCTAAATTTCTCTTCAAAACTTAACTAACTTTAGTTTTCTCACCTCAGTTAATGGTACTTCCATTCTTCCTGCAGTTCAGGACAAAAAAAATTGGAGTCATCCTTGATTCCTCACATTTTCTAACACCTCAAATCTAATTAGTCAAAAAACTACCTGAAGATTTCTGATTCCTAGGTTTTCAACATCCCCAATACTGGCACTCTGATCAGCTCTAACCTCATCTCTCACCTGGATATTGCAGTAGCCTCGCAACTGTTTTCCTGTGTCCACCCTTGCAGCATTCAATGTACTTTGAATGCTATAGTTCAATAATCTATCTTACATTTAAATAGATATTACCTCTCAGCCCACAATCTTCTAATGGTGTACCTTCTCACTCAGGATGTGCTCCTATCGTCTCTTTACAATATTCTTCAAGTTGCTACTACTGCATTCCATTTCTGACCTAATGTAATTTCTATGGCCACAGTGACCCCTTCTATTCCAGGCCTGTTCCAGACCTGATCTTGCCTCAGCCATCTGCATCTTGCCTATAATGCTTTTCTCTGAGATCTCTTTGTGGCTCACTCCTTTATATCCTTCAATTTTTTATTGAGATATGATTCTCTCAGTGAAATGGTCTCAGTTCCTTTATTTAAAATTTCTATTCCACCTAATGAAAACTTGCTTCCATACTTAACTTTTCTCCATGACATATATTACCTTCTGAACTAAAATATAATTTATATATTTTATTATCTTTATTTCTCCTGACATAAATTCCATAATGACAAGGACTTCTTCCTGTTTTGTTCACTGTTCTGTCCCTCACTCTGAGAATAGTGTTGGCATATAGTAGGTGTGCAGTAATTATTTCTGAATAAAAGCATCTTTATGGGAACAAATTAAAGGATGAGTAAATAAAGGTACTGTGAAACGGATATAGAGCATAACATAACCAGGTAAAATGTTCGTCAGTGTGAGGCCTCTAAAAAAGAAAAACATCCAAGTTTATAGGAATGGGGTCCAGAATAAGAAATATAAAAACCCTCTGTTTTCTGCACCAGCACAAACTTTTTATTTTGCATTCACACCTTTGAAGAGGACACTTGAAAAACATCTGTGTATCAAGATTCTGAAGAGAATGTTTAAAAGTTTTCAAAAATAATTTAGAGATCATAGATATAATAGAGTAGGAAATTGGAAAAATTGAATTAAATTAATATACTTCACATGTTTGACATGTTAAAAGAAAAATGAATTAATCTTTTAATGAGAAGATTCAGAAAGAATAGCTAGTAACAATAGGTGAAAAATGCTGATGCAGGTTCAACATTTGAAGAGTTGTCTTCAATATTCTATACAATTAATATTTTTAACTGTATGGTCTATAATAGTAGGAAGCTTCCTTTTCCAGGGAGAGCTGAAGTAGATGGCAGTTGGTTAACTGTGTAGAAAATTATCAAATGAGATGTGCATTGGATGGGAGGTGAGGCTTGTACATCCCACTTGAAGTCTTATGTTGCACATTTGTTTTCTATTAATAGGCATATATCTATGTACAAATAAGGCTAAATGAACAGCTATATGTCTAAGTATATATGAGATTAGATTTATGTGTATCTACATATATATGCATGTATATGCCAGTTTTATTGATATGGACATTAAATGGACGCTGGAGACCACTTCATTGTATACAAAACTCATCTTGTAATATCAACCTTTGCCTAAGCTCAGAGTTCAGCTACTACAACCTGTTCTCTTCCATTATTTTCTCTATTGTAGGGAAATAAAATTTCATCCACAAAAGTCTTTGGATAATAAGCATAACTTTGGGCTTTTAAGATCAAATCTAAGTATGCTGTTAAATATTTTTAGCGGACATTACTTACTGCTAAACCTGTTTTAAATTTTCTCCAGTATAAATCATTTTCTACAGAATACACAATTATAATTACAGTTCTATTTTACAGGACATATTTCTATTGTATAAGTTCTTAAACTTTTCCAAATTCATGCAATTTTCTGGAAATGACAAAGCATCAAGTGTGAAGTTTACTTGTTGAAACATGGGGTTATCTTTTGTTTACTGAACTAGGTCAAAGGGAAAGTGATAACAAAAAGTCAATGAGCTGGCAAGATAAGTAAAATTCTCTATTGTCTCAGAGAGCAGATGTTACATTTATTATCTCCGCAAAACATATAAGAATGTTAGGTGAGAATTTTCAGTTGTACTTTAGAAAAGATTCCTTTATGATTGAACTGCTTGCAAAAGTTGATGACATGGTTGTCAAAGAATCACCTAGTTTATTGGGTTTAAACATTCACATGGGTCAATGTTTACAAGAATGACAATTTTAAAATGACTCTGTACCAGTGCTTCTTAAACGTTAAAACACATGAGAGTTACCTGAGGAGCAACATAAAAATGAAGATTTCTGGGGCTGACCTGTAGATATTCTGATTTTGTAGGTCAGAGTAAGGCACAGAGGTATGCTTCTTTAATGAGTGCGAACCTCTACTACTACAGTATAGGTCGTCCATGGACCACGCTTTGCCTAACACTATAAACCTTCATGTAGATCCATATTTTTAAATCAAAGGTATCTTTTGTATGCCTGATTCATACTATATAGTTATAGAAAGAGTATTAGTCCTTTGGTGTTAAGGCTGAGACTTTTAATTTATTTATTTTTTTCCTACAGAATGTGTTTATTCTAACAAATCCTTTCTTGTCTTCCAAAATGTATACGCAAAAAAAATAGCAAAACAATCTTTCCTAGCGGTGATCGGCTCACTTTACAGATAACATTTTTGGGGAGATAGCACCCTCATGTGGTAATATGATGCTACAAATATTCTGCTGTTTTATTGTATGTGTTGAGCAACCACAAGCTAACAGTTGCTGGTAACTTGTACCACCAACCCATTGCATCATATTTCTAAAGAGCTTTTAGAGCAACTTTTTATTAAACCTCAAGAAGATATTCATGTGCAAAAATTAATACATTCCCACTGTATATTTTCATATTCCAATAACTGTGGCTTCCTTTATTGAGTCAAGAAACCTATATCAATATTTCTGTTAAGTTATAATAAATGACTGCACCAAATTAAGCTTCTGGGGACACAGAGCTCATCAGCACACAAACACAGCATTCTATTATTAGTCTAGTGGTTTTCCTGGACCATGGAATAATTTCATTCTGTTCCAAAGTCATAAATATCAAGAATATTCTAAGATTTAGGGAAATTTTGAATAAACACTAAGTGATTCAAAACAACAATAAAAATAATTTTTCACATAAATGAAACTGCCCTGAACTTGAGCATGAAGTCCTATGAATGAAAAACATTTCTGTAGAAGGCAGATATCCTGCTCACTTTACTGCTGTTTGGGGAATACCAGACCTTCTAAAAAACAGAAGCAATAACTCCAGCTGAAAGAATAACAGTAACCCTACTAGACAAAAGAATATTGGAGTTAAATATGCACTCTTGATTAAAATGTACAATAATGTAAGGGAATAATTGTGAATGCTTACAGTGAAATTGATAAATCATTTAAAATAAAATGCCATTTCAGTGTCATAATTGGCCATGACTGTTACATAAGGAGGGGAGTTCACTTAACATATACCTCCCTTCTCCCAGTGTATCCAGAAGTTAATCTGATTACACAATGACTTCTCAAAAATTGTATCCTTCTTGGAAAAGTGTTATTTTGCTGTGGTTTTAAAAGCATTTGCGTTTGTTTTTTTCTATTGGATATTTTCCTTCTTTGACAAATGTCACTTACCCCATAGCTAAAGGTATTTTTTATAGTTATAATATAGATTTGCTTTTTATTAATACTATTTCAATATAAGCAAGAAGCATGTGCTTATTATAAATAATATAGTAACAATTAAAAAAAGAGAGAGAAAAGTATGTCACCTGTTAGAATCTCTCCTTCCCACACGTCCTTGGGATAATGGACAAGTGTCTGTGTTTGATGTAATGGACAAGTGTCTGTGTTTGGTGTGTTTGAATTCAGTATTTTCATTCATGTGAAGAATATCTTTACAAATAATTACAATGTATATAGAGAAATATATATGTATATATATACACGTTTATACTTGTGATCATGTTGTAGATATATATTTATATCTTTTGACATTGTACCAGGAAAATTTTTCTGTTAATCAAATGTTCAAAACTCTAGTATATGAATATATATAACAGTTGCTGGTATCTTGTACCACCAACCCATTGGATCAAATTTCTTAAAAGCTTATATATACTCTAAAGAGTATATATATACTCATGTATATATGTACTCATGTAAACGTATAATACATATGAAACTCATAATAATATATACACCCTATTAATAGTATATATATATATGCTCATGTAAGGATTAACATTTCTTTAGCTATGTTTTTAAAAATTTGGAGGTGCTTTCAGTGTTTTAATAGTAATAAATAGTTTCATAGTATTTATCACATGAATTATAATATTGATTATTGTCATTATATCATGATTATCATCATAATCAGTGCTATAAATAACAAATCAAGAAAATAAGAAAGCCTAAGAAAACTATAATACGATAGTCATAGAGAAGATTCATTAAGAATTTGAATAAGATAAAAGTTTATTGAGGATTTGAATCCAACAATACAAATGATTGATATCACCATGTGTGAGAAAAAAACATTGATAATGACCAAGAACAAGAAAATCTACAGTTGATGGTGTAAACTGAGAGTTCTTTAGCTACACAGTGTGTAATTGACCTAAGGCAAGGCAATGACATTTTCAAATATATGAGGCTCAGGAGTTATACAATCCAGACATTCTTCTAAAATTTTTACTTGACATAACTCAGCCAAAAGCAAAAAATAAATAAATAAATAAATAAAATTATTGAATTAATCAGTTTAACATGTGAGTTTATTTTATTTATTTATTATCTTTCCATTCAGCTTGCATTTTCCTGATGGCCTAAAATTAGTATTCACCAAATTCTAAAATTAACTTATAATTCAATTTAAATAATTTTCTAAAAGTTTATTTTGTAAATATCAGAACACATAATAGAAACAGAAAATGAAAGTTATATGGCATAATGTACTAGAAGGAACACTAAATTTTAGCAATCAGAAGGCCCTAGCCTTAGTTTATAAGAAACTTAATTTATTCAAGTCTATAAATATTCCTAAATGCTGGTATTTTAGATATGAACTGGTTTTTAAGATAACCTCTATTTTGCTGATTTTGCTGCTCTTTAAAATAGTTTCTTGATTACTTATTCATAACATGAGTTAATGTTATTAATCATATGTATCACTGAAGGATAATACTTCAAAGATGAATGAAGTAACACTTTTTAATATAGGCATTAGCGTCTGCCTAGCTTATTACCTTTCTAATGAGAATGAGAACCAGTATATTACAAACAACAATATTATCAGTGTAGCCCAAGACTATCTGTGGACCTGCAGGAAGCCGGGATCCAGCCCCCTTATTCACCTTTCCATTGCCAATATCCCATCCAAATGCTTACTCCACACTTGCTATTTCATAAACTATTGTGGAATTAATCAATTGATTAGCTAGTTAGTTAAAAAGGAAACTTAAAAAACTTTTCTAATAGTGGAAAGGTCTTAGGATTTGCTAAAGGAAAGAGGATTTGTTGAGAAAAGCCAATTCTACTCATTAAAATTAATTATGTTAATATTATGAAATATTAACTTAGATATAAGTATATTTGAAAAATTAAAAATAATCAGATATAGCTACAATGTGGGTCTGTAGTTAGCAACTCAACTTTTTTCACAAAAAAAGACAGTCTGGCTAGCTGTTCACCAATTTCCCTTCCTTCTCACATAAACAGGCTATAATATTCTATACCACACAACACAATAGTTCATATTAGTATGGCTCTATCTTTGCATCTGAATTTATTTATAAATTTCAAAGTTTTGAGTCATTGTGCATGCAGCTACTGAAAGAACAGTATTTAAACTGATCTTAATCAATGGTATTTCTATGGCTCTTGCTTTTACTTTCCATTTGTGATTTATATAAACTGTAAGGAAGTAGAGGACAGTCACACACAGCACTTGGGAAACTTCTTTAGCATCCTACAACATGCACATTATGTTTTTTTTTTTTCCCATTTACTCAGTTATTATTTATATTAGTATGGATTCATGTATATTTATTTTATTATTTGGTTATAATCCCATGCTATCATTACTTTGTCGCACAAGTTGTTCAACTTTGGCAATTGGTGACTTTTCCTGGGTGGCTCTTATCTGTTTTAATATGCTCTCATCTTTTTTTTTTTTTCTTTTTATTATTATTATTATTATTATACTTTAGGCTCTATGGTACATGTGCGCAACATGCAGGTAAGTTACATATGTATACATGTGCCATGCTGCTGCGCTGCACCCACCAACTTGTCATCTAGCATTAGGTATATCTCCCAATGCTATCCCTCCCCCCTCCCCCCACCCCACAACAGTCCCCGAATTGTGATGTTCCCCTTCCTGTGTCCATGTGTTCTCATTGTTCAATTCCCACCTATGAGTGAGAATATGCGGTGTTTGGTTTTTTGTTCTTGCGATAGTTTACTGAGAATGATGATTTCCAATTTCATCCATGTCCCTACAAAGGACATGAACTCATCATTTTTTATGGCTGCATAGTATTCCATGGTGTATATGTGCCACATTTTCTTAATCCAGTCTATCATTGTTGGACATTTGGGTTGGTTCCAAGTCTTTGCTATTGTGAAGAGTGCCGCAATAAACATACGTGTGCATGTGTCTTTATAGCAGCATGATTTATAGTCCTTTGGGTATATACCCAGTAATGGGATGGCTGGGTCAAATGGAATTTCTAGTTCTAGATCCCTGAGGAATCGCCACACTGACTTCCACAAGGGTTGAACTAGTTTACAGTCCCACCAACAGTGTAAAAGTGTTCCTATTTCTCCACATCCTCTCCAGCACCTGTTGTTTCCTGACTTTTTAATGATTGCCATTCTAACTGGTGTGAGATGGTATCTCATTGTGGTTTTGATTTGCATTTCTCCGATGGCCAGTGATGGTGAGCATTTTTTCATGTGTTTTTTGGCTGCATAAATGTCTTCTTTTGAGAAGTGTCTGTTCATGTCCTTCGCCCACTTTTTGATGGGGTTGTTTGTTTTTTTCTTGTAAATTTGTTGGAGTTCATTGTAGATTCTGGATATTAGCCCTTTGTCAGCTGAGTAGGTTGCAAAAATTTTCTCCCATTTTGTAGGCTGCCTGTTCACTCTGATGGTGGTTTCCTTTGCTGTGCAGAAGCTCTTTAGTTTAATGAGATCCCATTTGTCAATTTTGGCTTTTGTTGCCATTGCTTTTGGTGTTTTAGACATGAAGTCCTTGCCCATGCCTATGTCCTGAATGGTAATGCCTAGGTTTTCTTCTAGGGTTTTTATGGTTTTAGGTCTAACATTTAAGTCTTTAATCCATCTTGAATTGATTTTTATATAAGGTGTAAGGAAGGGATCCAGTTTCAGCTTTCTACATATGGCTAGCCAGTTTTCCCAGCACCATTTATTAAATAGGGAATCCTTTCCCCATTTCTTGTTTTTGTCAGGTTTGTCAAAGATCAGATACTTGTAGATATGTGGCATTATTTCTGACGGCTCTGTTCTGTTCCATTGATCTATATCTCTGTTTCGGTACCAGTACCATGCTGTTTTGGTTACTGTAGCCTTGTAGTATAGTTTGAAGTCAGGTAGCGTGCTGCCTCCAGCTTTGTTCTTTTGGCTTAGGATTGACTTGGCGATGCGGGCTCTTTTTTGGTTCCATATGAACTTTAAAGTAGTTTTTTCCAATTCTGTGAAGAAAGTCATTGGTAACTTGATGGGGATGGCATTGAACCTGTAAATTACCTTGGGAAGGATGGCCATTTTCATGATATTGATTCTTCCTACCCATGAGCATGGAATGTTCTTCCATTTGTTTGTATCCTCTTTTATTTCCTTGAGCAGTGGTTTGTAGTTCTCCTTGAAGAGGTCCTTCACATCCCTTGTAAGTTGGATTCCTAGGTATTTTATTCTCTTTGAAGCAATTGTGAATGGGAGTTCACTCATGATTTGGCTCTCTGTTTGTCTGTTATTGATGTATAAGAATGCTTGTGATTTTTGTACATTGATTTTGTATCCTGAGACTTTGCAGAAGTTGCTTATCAGCTTAAGGAGATTTTGGGCTGAGACAATGGGGTTTTCTAGATATACTATCATGTCATCTGCAAACAGGGACAATTTGACTTCCTCTTTTCCTAATTGAATACCCTTGATTTCCTTCTCTTGCCTAATTGCCCTGGCCAGAACTTCCAACACTATGTTGAGTAGAAGTGGTGAGAGAGGGCATCCCTGTCTTGTGCCAGTTTTCAAAGGGAATGCTTCCAGTTTTTGCCCATTCAGTATGATATTGGCTGTGGGTTTGTCATAAATAGCTCTTATTATTTTGAGATACGACCCATCAATACCTAATTTATTGAGAGTTTTTAGCATGAAGGGTTGTTGAATTTTGTCAAAGGCCTTTTCTGCATCTATTGAGATAATCATGTGGTTTTTGACTTTGGTTCTGTTTATATGCTGGATTACATTTATTGATTTGCGTATATTGAACCAGCCTTGCATCCCAGGGATGAAGCCCACTTGATCATGGTGGATAAGCTTTTTGATGTGCGCACATTATGTTTTTGTTCAATTTCTTTTTCCCTAGCTTTGAGCACTGAATCTAAGAGTCAGACTGTTTACTGCATTCATGAAAATTTGGAGAAAAGTAATGGGTTTTGTAAGTTATAGCAATTCTATTATATTTGATTTTTTAAATCTGAATCTAAGTCTTCCTTTATATTACCGATAACTAAAGAAAGGGGACCCTTAATTGAATTTGTGCACAATATCTGTTTTCTACTTTCTCTGATTCACTAGCTTTTTGACTTGGACAACACTTCCCGCTCCCCGCCCACCCCCCCACAGTTTCATGATCTGTGAAAGAAGAGAATTAAATAAATACCCTCAAATGTCTGTTTTGTCTCTAAAATACAAATCTGAAAAAAAGTTAAATTAAAACATATGAAAATGCCATTTTCTAGGTCAATTGTTGAGTATTGACATTTTATATGATTTGATCTGGTAATTGAATATTTTGTAGGCCTAAAAGTATCATATTTGTCTTTGTTCCATGAGGTGGCATTGCTAGTAGACACCTTTGAGATTATGCCCTCTTTTTCTTTCTTTGTTAGTCTGGAATTCTGAGCTCTATTACAGCAGGGACTCTGTTTATTTATGTTTTATGCCCCAGTGCCTGGAACAGTGCCTGACAAATACTAGACTCAGAGTAAATGTTTTCTGAAGGAATAGTGTTGTGACTTAAAATGATTAAATTTTACAGAATTGTAATTATTAATAATGATGATAATCAGACATGTTAAAATACTAGAGTAGGTAATACCAAAGGTGAAATTTTTGACAGCTCTGTTAATGGGAAGGTGACAAGTTAATGTTAGCTAAAATAATCAAAGGTGTGGCACATCAGACAAAGATGTAAAAGCTGTGTCAGCTTAGTTCAGGGCTTACACGTGGTTTTATGAATATTTATTTTACAATTATATGGATTTTTATGATTACAAATATTTTTTCGTATTAGAAAATATAAACATATAGACATGGTTAAAGGAAAAATTATAGTATTATTACCCAGAGAAAATTATAAAATCAGACCCATATATATAGCTGCTCATGCCATGGTAATTTTCCCATATGATTAAATATTCTTTGAAACATTTTTTCATATTTTACTTGGACATTTTCACACATAAATAAAACTAGAGAAATAATTCAATAAACCCACATATACTCATCCTCCAGATTCAGCATGTATAAAGGTTTGCCTTGCTGCATCTATCTTTTTTGCCTTTTTATTTTCATATTTTAAAAGTAAACCTAAAATTCAGTCATTGAATCTCTATATACTTTAGTATGTGTTTCTAAAAGTAATATGGCTTTTACACAGCCACGATGCCAACAAAATTTTTAAATAAATATTTAAGGTCACCTAATACTCACTACATGATTGAATTGCTCCAGTGATCTCAAAAACATCTTTGTACAGCTAGTTTCTTTGAGTCACAAATCAAAGAAGATCTATACATTACATTTGGTTGTTCATTCTCCTTAATCTCTTAATCTTCAACAATCACCCTTTCCTTTTTTATTTTTTCCTGCTATTGACTGTTACAGAGGAGGAGTTGATTCTTCTGTGAAATATTTGACATTCTGGATTTGTCTGTTTATTTCCTTGGTGTCATTTAACTTTTTTGTTGTTGTTATACTGGTATACTCTGGAAATGAAAGTTAGCTCCAGATACTGGATGAGCTTCAGTTCAACTACTTAAGGCCGATTTTCCTATTGTAAAATTCTCCATCAACTTTTTATCTAATGTTTCAACGGCTGATAATCATTGCCTTAATTATGTTATTAGGCTTGCAAAATAATGATTTTGTAATACTATAATTTCTCCCACATATATTAGTTAGAATTCTTTGGTTAAAAACTTTCCCCTTTCAGCTGGGCGCTGTGGCTCATACCAGTAATCCCAGTACTTTGGGAGTCAAAGGCAGGCGGATCACTTGAGGTTAGGAATTAGAGATTAGCCTGGCCAACATGGCAAAACTCCATCTCTACTAAAAATACAAAAAATTAGCTGGGCTTGGTGGTACACGCCTGTAATCCCAGCTACTTGGGAGGCTGAGGTATGAGACTCACTTGAACCCTGGAGGCGAAGGTTGCAGTGAGCTGAGATTGCGCCATTGCACTCCAGCCTGGGCAACAGAGGGTGACTCTGTCTCAAAAAAACAAACAAACAAACAACAACAACAACAACAACAAAAACCTTTCCCTTTTCAACAAAGTGTTGTTACGTTGAAATAGAGTTTGTAAAACAAGAGTTAAATACTTAATAATTTATTTTATTTGCCATTTTCAATCAGGTGTTGATACTTTAGATACCTCCAATTCTTATTTCCACTATTTTACAGTAGTATAAATTAGTTTCAAAATAATAATAATGGTTATAAATAGACTATTATAGATAGTTATAGGGGGGCAAACTACGATTTTTTTTTATAGCTTAATTTTTGCTTAGGACCCATGTTCCTCTAAGCATGTAAAATCAAAATTCTGTGCTATAAAGTCACTTGAAATAATTCCTCTTTCTGATGCAATGAAATTCATTTATTTCCATTTGTTTCTAATTTTTAGGGTTTTTTTTTTCCTTCACCATATATGTTTAATATAATTCTTGAGTTAGGATTAACTCTGCCATCTTTGTATTTATTTTCTCTTTTTTTCCATATATTTTTCTTAATCTGTTCCCTTTGGATTAATCAACTACTTTTGATTAAGTAGCAGTATTTTTCCTCTTATAATTGTTTATCTATGGCATTTTTATTATGTTTTAGTGATTACACTGGAGATTTTAAACAGAGATATTCTTAACTTGTCTACTTTAATACAGGACATTTGCCACTTCCCAAACAATGTAAAGCTTCATAACAGTTAAACTCTTTTAACCACCTCTGATATATTATGTTATTGAGATTTACTTAGTTTTACATATGTTATAACTTCCACAGAGCTTTATTTTTACTTTTATTTTAAACAGTATTTACTTTGATTTCAAAGCAGCATTTCTTATACTCTTCATTCCTTTCTACAGTTCCATGCTTCCATGTGAGATAACTGTCTATAGCTTGAAGAACTCTTATCAGTATTTCTTATAGTTCAAGCCTACTGGTGATGTGTGTGTGTGTGTGTGTGTGAAAACATCCTTTTTGACCTTCCTCTGTAAAGAATATTTTTATTCCATATCAACCTCTAAGTTGGCAGAATGTATTCTTTTCTTAATCTTTAAAAATAGTCCATTGCATTCTGACTTCTGTAGTTACTGTTGAAAAGTCATCCAACTTCTTATTGATGTTTATATAGATAATAACTTTTTATATTCTCTGGCTGCTTTAACATTTTCCTTTTATTTTAAACATTTAGCAGATTAACCCTAATGAGACCAAGTGGGTTTTTTTGTGTTTATTTTCTTGGAGTTTTCTGAATTTATCTAGTTTATCTTTGGGTAGATAACTTATCAGATTTAGAAAATCATTGACCACTCATTCTCCAAATACTGCTGTGATTTCTTTTTCTCTCTTTGTTTTCCTTCCAGGACTTAAATTACATGTATGTTAGAACTTTTGACTGCATCACATGTCTCTCCTAATGACCTTTCCCTGAGTTCCCAAGTCCTACCCTCGGCTATTTTCAGCCTCCCATTCAACCCATTCAATGAGTCCTTACATTTCAGATGTTTTTAAGTTCCAAAGTGTCCTTTGATTTTACAGTAGATTCTACATCATGTTAAATTATTCTATTCTTTCATATTTCTATCTTTTCCTTCTTCCTTAACATACTAATTACAGCTGTTTGTCTACTTGCCAAAGATAATACGTAAATCTTCTCTGTGTCTGATTTTATTAATGTCTTATTATTTGAGAGTTAGTTGCATTTTCCTATTTCTTTATAGATCAGATTTTATTTTCCTGTAAGTAGAATATGGTATTTCCAGTATTTAGGCTCTTGTTTTTACAATATTCCTCACAAGTATTGTGTTATTTTACAATGCAGTTAAATTACCCCAAACCACCTTCATTTTTAAAAATTAATAGAATTTATATTTAAAGAAGTTTTAGGTTTATAGAAAATTGAACAAATAGTACAGAGAGTTCCCATATCACTCCCTAACCTCCAGCTCAGAGATTCAGTTTTCCCTGTTAACATATTTAATTAGTGTGGTAGTTTGTCAAAATTGATGAACCAATATTGATAAATTATTATTAACTAAAGTCCATATATTAGGTTTCACTCTTTCTGTTGTTACAATTCTATGAGATCTGACCAATATGTAATGACAAGCATCCAACATTACACTATCATACAGAATAATTTCACTGCCCTAAAAACTCCTGTTCTCCACCTTTTCATTCCTCCCTCATTCCGCCTGCTTAACTCCTGACAACCACTGATCATTTTACTGTCTCTGTTTTTTTTTTTTGTTTGTTTGCTTGTTTTGCCTTTTCCAGAATGTCATACAGCTAATATCATGTAGTGGTTAGCCCTATCCAGCTGGCTTCTTTTGCTTAGTAACATTCTTTCGTGCAAGTTTCCTCCACATAATCTTATGGCTAAACAGTTTTTTGTTGTTGTTGTTGTTTTTTGTTTGTTTGTTTGTTTGTTTGTTTTTGAGATGAGTCTCGCTCTGTTGCCCAGGCTGGAGTGCAGTGGCATGATCTCGGCTCACTGCAAGCTCTGCCTCCCAGGTTCACGCCATTCTCCTGCCTCAGCCTCCCGAGTAGCTGGGACTACAGGCGCCCCCCACCACGCCTGGCTAATTTTTTGTATTTTCAGTAGAGACGGGGTTTCACCATGTTAGCCAGAATGTTCTCAATCTCCTGACCTCGTGATCCGCCCACCTTGGACTCCCAAAGTGCTGGGATTACAGGCATGAAACAGTTCATTTTTATCACTGAATAGTGTTCTCTTGTATGACGTACTACAGTTTGCTTATCTATTCACTTTTTGAGGGACGTATTAGTTGCTTTTAGTTTTTGGCAGTTATGAATAAAGCTGCTATAAACATTGAGTGGAAGTGTTTTTGTGTGGAAATACATGTTTTTTCCATTTGGGTGAATACTTAGGGTCATGATTACCAGATTGTTTGGTAGGACCATTTAGCTTTGTAAGAAATTGTCGATCTGTCTTCCAAAGTGACTGTACCATTTTGCATTCCCACCATAAATTAATGAGAATTTCTATCGCTTCACATCTTTACTAGTATTTGGTTTTGTCAATGTTTTGAATTAAGCATGTAAGAGTATCTCATTATGTTTTAATTGGAAATTCCCTAATGATCATGACATTGACCATCTTTTCATATGCTTTTTTTTTTACCACCTGTATATCTTTTTTGTTGAGATACCTGTTTAGATTTATTGTCCATTGGTTAATTAGGTTGCTTATTTGCTATTGTTTCATTTTAAGCGTTCTTTTATTTAAGAAAAAAGCACTTTATCAGGTATACGTTTTGCAAAGATTTTCTCCCAGTCTGTAGCTTGTCTTTTTTAGAGCAGTGTCTTCATAGTGTCTTTCACAGAGCAGAACTTTTTAATTTTAACAAAGTCCAACTTATCAATGTTTTCTTTCATTGTTAATGCTTTTGATGCTGTATCTAAAATGCCATTACAAAATTGAAGGTCACCTAGATTTTCTCCTGTTATCTTACAGAAGTTTTATAGTTTTGCATTTTACATTTACAACTGCCATCCAGTTAACTTTTGTGAAAGATGTATGGTATATACTTAGATCTTTTTTTTTTTTATGTAGATGCCCAATTGTTCTAGTAGCACTGTTGAAAAAAATCATCCCTTCACTATTAAATTATCCTTGCTGCTTTCTAAAAGGTAGTTGATTATGTTTGTGTGTGTCTGTTTCTGGGCTCTCTCTTCTGTTACACTGATGTATTATATTTGTCTATTCTTTCACAAATACCATTCTTCCTTGATTACTATAGTTCTATATAAGCCTTGAAGTTTAGTATTTTTCAGTTCTAGTATTTCAGTAGTTGAAGTCGTGTATTGAACTTGAATATTGATTATTCTGGGCCTTTGCTTTTCTATATGGAATTTTGAATCAATTTGTGGTTTTAATTGGGATTACATTGAATTTATAGATCAAGTTGGGAAGAACTGATAACTTGACAACAATCAATCTTCCGATTTAAGTGTATGGAATATCTCTCAATTTATTTAGATCTCCTTTTATTTCTTTCATCACAGTTTTATAGTTTTCTTGATACTGAACTTCATGTTTTGTGGACTTATTATGAAGTATTTCACTATTTTTATGTGCTGCTAATGTATATGATATTGTGTTTTTAATTTCAAATTATAATTGTTCATTCAGTATATAGGAACACAATTGACTATTGTATATTAACCTGTTATTGTGCAACCTGGCTATAATCACTGATTAGTTCCAGGAGGTTTTTTTGTTGACTTTCTAGGATTTTCTATGTAAGTAATCCTGTGATTTTCAAACAAATATGGTTTTATTTCTTCCTTCCTTATCTTTACATCTTTTATTTCCTTTGCCTGTATTATTCCTTTCCTAGGACCTTTGATATGAGGTTGAGGAGGAGTGGTGAGAGGCAACATTCTTCCTTTGTATGAGATTATAGGGAGGAACTATCTAGTTTCTCAACATTAAATAGGATATTAACTGTAGGTTTTCTTGTAAACTTTTAAAATCACATTCAGGAGGTTATTTCATTCCTATTTGCTGAGAGTTTTTTTTTTTTCATTAAGTAGTATTGGATACTTTTTCTGAATCTAGTAATATAACCGTATGATTTATCTTCTTTAGCCTATCGATGTGATGGATTAACTTAATTGATTTTTGAATGTTTAACCAGCCTTGTTTACCTGTATAATCCATCTTATGTAGGGTATAACTCTTTTCCTACATTTTTGGATTTGACTTACTAATATTTTGTTGATTGCTTTACCTTTGTTAATGGCACATATTTGTCTGTAGTTTTCTTTTCTTGTAATGTCTTTATCATATTTTGGTATCAAGGAAATGTTGGCCTCATGCTGGCCTCATAGAATGAGCTAGGAAGCGTTTTATCTGCTTCTATTTTCTGGAAGAGATACTAAAAAATGGTATCGTTCTTTCTTAAATGTTTGATAGAATTCACTAAAATTCAGTAAAACCATCTGGTCTAGTTCTTTCTTTTTTGGTAGATTATTAATTATTGATTCAATTTACTTTATCTGATAGATATAGGCTTATTTAAATGATCCTTTTCTCCTTTTCTGGATTTTGGTAGATTGTGTCTTTCAATAAATTGGTCCATTTCAATTAAATTATCAAATTTGTAGGCATAAAGTGTTAATATTTCTTTATTGTGATTTTATTGTTCATGTGTCAGTAGTCTTGGGCCCTCTTTTAATTCTGCTATTAGCAATTCGTGTCTTCTCTGTTTTCTTTGGTTAGTCTAGTCAGAGTTTTATAATTATATAGAAGTTTTTTTTAAAGAATCAGCTTTTGATTTCACTGATTTTCTCAATTGTTTTCCTCTTTTCAATTTCATTAATTTCTGCACTATTTATTATTTCTTTTTTTCTACTAACTTCAGGATTATAGTGTTCTTTTTTCTCTAGTTTCCTATGGTGGAAGCTTAGATGATTAATTTTACATCTTTCTTCTTATCTAAGATAGTCATTCAATGCTATATGTTCCCTCTAATCATTGCTTTTGCTGCATCTCACAAACTGATGTGCTTTCATTTCACTCAAAATATTTTTTAGATTATCTTCAGACTTTCTTGACCAATGTGTTATTTGGAAATGTTTGGTGTAATGCTATTTCTCCAGTGACTTCTGCTCTTGGTCAGCTGTGACTCTGTATCTGCTTATCTCTTCAGTTTTGCCCTCCACCCCTCAGGGTATCAGTTTGGCCTGTGACCTTAGTTTTCTGATGGACCTAGGGAGAATTGTTGGCTTTTTACCTTATTTGGATGTTTTCTTTTTTTTTTTTTTGAGATGGAGTCTCTCTCTGTTGCCCAGGCTGGAGTGCAATGGCACGATCTCGGCTCACTGAAACCTCCGCCTCCCAGGTTCAAGCGATCCTCCTGCCTCAGTCCCCCTAGTAACTGGGATTGCAGGCACACGCCACCATGCCTAGCTAACTTTTGTATTTTTAGTAGAGACTGGGTTTTGCCATGTTGTCCAGGCTGGTCTTGAACTTCTGACCTCAGGTCATCCACCCGCCTCGGCCTCCCAAAGTGCTGGAATTACAGGTGTGAGCCACCATGCCTGGCTTTGGCTGTTTTCTTATTGTGAGGGTGGGAGTGATAGTTTCCAAGCTCTTTACATGTCAGGGATTAGATATGACTTTCATAATTTTCAGGTTTGACTTTAGCCTTAGTATAGGTGTTCTTCAAATTTGCCAATATTCTTAGGATGTGGTCTTAGTTCAAGGTCTTCACCTTTGTGAGATTTCAACTGACAACCCAAGGTATTCTCCAAAAACTTTCTACTCTGGCAGGAATTGAATTCCAATTTCTCCTTTGGACTGTGTGTATCTGAAATCTGCTCATCTCTTCAGCCTATTATCATTGATCTGTATAACAGACTCCATTAATAATACTCTGTGAAGTGGAATTGTTACATAAATAGCCATTTTGCTACCTTGGACCCTGATTTTTACTCCCACACCCAGTGAAACTGTTACTGAAACACCAGGGGTTTGGTATAGGTCCTGCTGCTCACCACACAGAAAGCCAATCACTGAGATGGTGAGTGTTGTCAAGGAAGAAGGCTTTAATTGGGTGCTGCAGCTGAGAAGATGGGAGATCAGTCTCAAATGCAGCTTCCTGACTGACTAAAACCAGGGGTTTATATAGCAGGCAAGAAATGTAGCAAGGTGTTAGAAAGCAAGAACTTGGGAGGGGCAAGGAAGCAATCATGGTGAATGAGGGGTCTGGCATCTGGTGCAGTCATCTGGTTTCAGTTCTTTGACACTTTTTGTGAGAGGCCTAAAGGTTGTTCCCGGAAGAAGGAACTCAGATACAACAAATAAAAGTTCCAAGCTTTTTAAGACCAGAAGAGTCCTTTTTATGTTTATCCAAAAACAACTGTCTGTGGGACTTTTGGGCTGGTTTCAAAACTATGACTTTTTGCATGGGCTCATCTTCCTTGCAGGATAGTGTCACAGGGTCCTTAGAGTGTTACTTTACCAGCTGGAAACCTCTGTGGCCCATGTCGCCTTCTGCTTGAGTATAGTATTACTTGTGCCTGCTGGGCTCCTTCCACCCGCTTGGCCTGGCAGGTTGCACTCGGCTCACATTACCAGCCCGAATCTCATGCCTGCCAAGGGCAAGCCAGGTACGGAGCAGTGACAGGCATGTGAGCAAGCAACCATGGGGTGTGGCCACTGTACACAGCCCAGCACACTGGCTACTGTGGCGGTTCAGGCAACTACAGGTGCTGGCACAGACGCCAGCTCCATGCAAAGTTGCAGCTGGACCAGACATACCTCAAGCAGCTTCCGCTGGGGGCACCACTACCTGGATGAGGGGAACGCAGTGGCGCCTGAAAACTCAGAGACACCAGGAACTACAGAGGCCCAGCAATGGTGTTAGAGAATGTCACAGCCCTGGCTTGGGGAGACCTGAGGTCTGGACTCCCAGAAAGGCTGCAGCTCTTCTCTCCTTCTTGCCGCCTGCAGCATGGTGAGTAAGGGGGCAAGTTTCTTGGGGGCGTGTTTCAGTCCATTTGTGTTACACCTCTTTCAGTCCTGCTGCCCCACACTGGGCCACAGATCCTGGGCTGGGCCGGTCCCGCTGCTGCTTTCCCTCACATGGGGTGGCCACCCAGTGCCAGCAGAGGACTATAGTGTTACAGAAGCTCTGGTTCAGGGTATCCGAAGGTCTGGGCCCCCATAGGGTCAACATCCTTCACTCCTGCAGTCCGGGAGTGTGTCACTGCCCACAGCTCAGTGAGCCAGACAGAAATGTGTTACAGCTCCTTGTGCTCCTGGGTCCTGAGTTCTTGTCCCATGTCAGGGAAGAATGAGGTTACGTGAACAACTGGAGGGTGAGCAAGGCAGAGAGAAACTTTATTGAGCGACAGAACAGCTCTCAGATGACCCAAAGTGGATCGTTCCTTTCTGCAGGCAGGTAGTCCCAGTGAGTGTCTGAGTCTGGATGAGTCTGGGAGTTTTCTGTGCTCAAAATGAAGGAAGTGTGTGCTGATTGGTCCATGGGTGGCCAGGCAGGTCTGGAAAAGCACCATCTGGTTGGCTGAAAGGCATCAATGAAGATTTTACTCCAGGTGGCAGACTTCACCTGGAGCTGGCAGCCCAGCCCCCAGGCTTCTGGCAGTCCTTGGCTTGAAGGTGGGGTTTCACCAGGGACTCAGCCCTTCCCACCTAGGAAAGTGTCTGCCTCCTGCCACCATCTACATGCTGTCCATGGCACCCAGGCTGCCTGTGCTGAGGGGTGCCTGCAGGCCCGCGCTAAACCACTCTCAGCTAAACATCCTCCCTCCTATGCTCGTCAGCACCCAAAATCTGGAAGGGGCCAAGGTGGCAGGGGCCTGATGTGTCAATGCTGCCCCAAGCACATACATACCCAGCCAGGTTGCAACAGTTTCTAGGCTTGGCTACAACTTTGCTCCACACTGGAGCAGGCGCTGGGATTGGGGAGAGGCCAGGGAGTAGGAGCAGGCACTTCTGAGTTGGGGGGACAGGGGGCTTCCCAGGTCCCTGAGAGCACAGGGATGCCCAGGTCCAGAGACATGGCTGGGCAGCTGCAGCTGCACCCAGGAGTGCAGGCTCTCAACCCACCAACTCAGTAGGGCGAGGGGCTGCTGCTGGGATCACCTGTTCCTGATTCCTGCTGGCTCCAGGGAGCACACAGCCCTGACCATGCCTCCCCAGCTCCACTGTCATCCTCACAGCGGCCACTCCAGATGGGCAGACACTGCCATCAATAGTTTCTAAAAAATTTTCAGAGAGAAAACCAAGATGTCACCTCCTGTACATTTTTTTGTCCAAAGAATGTAGCACTGTGTTGGTTCCTTTCTGATGCATGCAATCAGTTGTTTTATATATCTTATAAACTTTTATTTATTTTTAATGGTGATGGTAGGCAGACAGGGGTTAAGTCCAATATCATGTACTCTGTCATGGCTAGCATTCTTACTCCTCATAGTTTGCCTAAATATAGAATCTGGAAGTGATAGTTTATTCCTTTTCCACTTTGAAGCTATTACTCCAAGTACATTTAGATTATGAAGGCTAAACTAACCATAGTTAGATTATTTATGAAACTAATGAACTAAGAATTACCATTTTAGTAACTTTTACAAGGTTTTTTTTTTAACTTTTTAATCTACACCATGGATATACAAACACTTGACCTTTTCACCTTCTAGGATTATCGTAAAGAAGCAGTATTGGATAAATTACTTTAAAATGCATCAAAACCATTAATATCTCTACTAATATATAATACCATAATTCAAAATATTCATTTTCCTCTCTTTAAAAGCTTTCCTTTAAGCTTCACATTTTTGGAAATTTAAGTTAACATGATTTCACATTCTTTGGCATTTTCAAAATTCAAAGTTATAGCAAAGGTCTTTATCTTAGCAATAGCAGTTATTTAATGAAGGCTTGCTCTGTATAAATTCAAGCAGTAATGTAACTAATTTATAAAAGTTCAATTATATCTGTGCTATAAGTTTAATTGTGTTTCCCCCAAATTTATATGCTGAAGTCCTTAATTACAGTATCTCAGAGCGTGACTATTATTGGAGATAGTGTCTTGAAAGAGGTAAGTCCGTTAAAATGAAGTATTTGGGTGGACCCTAATATGATAAGACTGATATCCTTATAAGAAAAGGAAATTTGGACACAGACAAGTACAGAGGAAAAGCAACGTGAAGAGATAGGGAGAAGGCAGTCATCTACAAGCCACAGAGAGAGGCTTGGAATAGATTCTTCCCTCCTAGTCTTCTGAAGGAACCCACTTTGCTTCCATCTTCCAGAATTATAAATTTCTGTTGTTTAATCACCGTGATTATGACACTTTGTTACAGCAACCCTAGCAAACTAATGCAACCTGCTTAGTGATAACTAAAAAATTAAAATTAAAAAAAAATAAGGAGAGAGATAATTTTACATAGTGGGAATGTGATAAAATCACATTTTGCATTTTAATATACAGGGTTATATATGCAAAATTATGTATATTGTGATTTATAAAAGTTTTTCTCTTTTAAAGGCAATGTTTACTATATATTATTTTTGTCCCTGCAATCTGACTTATGGCTATAGGTGCCAAATAAAATACAAGTTCATTTTATCATCATAATAAGCCTGTAGAGTGCATATCATCATTCCCGTTTTGTAAAGGAGAAAACTGAGATCCAGCGAAGTTAATTTATTGTCCACAGTCACAGAATGAGTAATTGGAAAAAACTAAAATTTGACCCAAATCTTTTCTACTCCAAGTCTAAAGCTCTCGACTGCTGCACTTCACTGAATTCTGGCTCCTTTTTATTGCTTCCACAGCCAAATTCTTTAGAAATTACCTCTTACTTTTACCTCCATCCCCACAACTATTCTCTTTATAATCTATAATCTAAAAATTGTTCTACCATCTGTTTATGCTTTTTTTTTTTCATCAGGATGCTCCATCCTGCTTTTTGCTGCAGTGCCTTCGCCTGCTCTGCCATTCACCACTGTCGGTTTAAATCCACATTGCTTTCAAATTCAGGACTTACTCTCTACAAAGAAATGGAACCCTCCAGCAGATTTTTTTTTTTTTCTCTCAGTTAAGAATTCAGTCAGGCCGGGCGCAGTGCCTCACGCCTGTAATCCCAGCACTTTGGGAGGCCGAGGCAGGCGGATCACAAGGTCAGGAGATCGAGACCATCCTGGCTAACATGGTGAAACCCCGTCTCTACTAAAAATACAAAAAAAAATTAGCCGGGCGTGGTGGCAGGCACCTGTAGTCCCAGCTACTCGGGAGGCTGAGGCAGGAGGATGGCGTGAACCCGGGAGGTGGAGCTTACAGTGAGCCAAGATCGTGCCACTGCTCTCCAGCCTGGGTGACAGAGTGAGACTCTGTATCCAAAAAAAAAAAAAAAATTCAGTCAATATCAGGAGTTATTTACCTAGAATTGTTTTAGTTGTGCGTGTCTGATTTTCCAGATTAAAAGTTCTCAGAAGATACAGATTGCATCTTGTTCTTGATTGTGGCTCCACTGCTTCAGAGCTCAGCAACTGGTTTAAGACCAATGCACGTCCTAAATTAATATCCCTGTTCACCTTCAGTTTCTCAAGTGATATAAAATACATGCATCACAGTTTTCTCATTTCAAAATAGAGGAGATAGTCTTAATATTTTCACATTTTAAGCCACCAGTAATCTTGCTGAAAATAGTTACTATTAGTCCTTAAAAGCTGCCTAACCCCTTAATGTTTAATGTTGGCTCAAGCAAGTGTCTAAAACCTCTTAAACAGTACAAAATTAATTCTTTTAATCCTAGGAATAAAAATGATGATTCCCAGTCAAATGGAGAGGGTGAAAAGGTAGAGAGTATCTGATCATGAGGATGTTATGATTACTGTCTTTATTTTTGAACCCCATCTTCATGTTTCTGTTCTGTGACTTTTAAAGCTTCCTCCAAAATCACATTCCTCCACCTATATTCATAGGTATAACTGTATATCCTTATACAGGAATGAGAATCAAGGCCAGTGAAACACTCATGGTGTTGCAAGTGTGAAGTAAAGCTCAAGTAAGCAGCTAACACCAGTCTCTGGCTTCCTCATTACGTGACATTCTCCTGTGTGCCTAAATGTGTTCACCTGCTGACTTCTTAAAAGAACATCAGCCATGTCTGATTAGGACTCAGCCTACTCCAGTATGACCTCATCTTAACTATGTCTTCAATAACTCTATTTTCAAATAAGATCACTTTCTGAGCTACTTACTGAGGGGTTAGAACTTCAATGTTTTTTGGACTGATTGTTTTTTTGCAGGGGAGGAACACAATTCAGATGATAACAATATTTTGTTCTTTTTAGAATGATGGTTATTAATGTCTGTTTATAAAAGATTATAGTATTTTGATTTTACTTTTTTCTATTTTTCCAAGAAACTATTAAACAAGAATAAAAAAATGAGTTATGAGTTGGCATAACATTTATGGGTAGAAAACATTAGTTTTAAAAATCCATGCAAGTAAGATAGTAAGATATAAAATGCTGATTCAGCTTTTGGAGTTACAATAAATCAAATCAAAAGCAGTTTAAAGTACAATATGACAAATCAAAAGCAGTTTAAAGTACGACAGTGGAGAAATAGACAAATAGTATATAGTATATTTGAGCTTTCTTACTTTTATTTAAATATTAATAAGAGAATATGATATTCAAATTTTTGGACACTTTCTCACTTAATGTACCTTATTTGTTTGTTTGCTTATTAGTGGATAAAGCAATGCTGCTTCCTTTAACATGAAAAATAAATTGCACTTTAAAATATTCATTTAGAAAATAAACATTCTAGAAACCACTTTTATAGCTCATTTTTGTTGCAAAAAAGTTTACTTCACTAATATAACTTCCTATTGAAAACCTATGTAATAACACTTAGAAAAAAACAAAGAATAAAGTATTTGTACTATAGGATATAAATTAATTTATGTGGATTAATCTGACATCCGCAGAGACTATAACCTCCCTAAAAAAAGAGACCTTGTCATTCACATCTTTGGAAATCTACAAGATACTTAGCACAACATTGAAATTGAAATATGTGCTCAGGAAAACAATAATTTGTTGTTAGTTTTTTAAATTGCCATTACAATATCATTTAAAATTTGATTGGAATTTAAAATTTGATTGGAAATCTCATTTAAAATTTGATTGGAAAAAAAGTAAAACATCTCACTTAAATGTTTATTAGTGCTTAAAACATATAACATGAGAAATGAGCTGACCACCCAGTCATGGTCTCAATCCCATATTATAATTTCTGTCTTCATCAGTTGAGAATAGAGCTGAAAACAAATAATTATGTTCATTATTGCTATTTAACTGAGTCAACACACTGTTTCTAGGTTGGCTCCATTTTAGCTTTTAGCCTTTGAAATAAACACAATGTCTTTGTCTAACCCTTTCTAAGAGGACAGTCTTATCAGTATTTAATTTGACCAGCCAGAGAAAGCATTAACATAGCATAAAACAATTTATGAGATTGGCTTAGTCTTGGATTTTCTCATTAAATGTAGTTAAAATTTATCAACAAAAGCATTATGTGTACATGTTTGTTATCTTAATAATTCCAATTAACTTTTGGTAATTGCTGAGAATCTGCAACTATCTATTTTTCATTGTTATAGTTCTCAACAACCAGCAGAGAAATGAGTAAAATAAGCCTATGATGAGTAAAATTTAGTGTAGGTAAACTAAGTTTTTATTCTCAGTGGAGAATATATAATTCATCAACAAATCAAATCTGTATTTTTACAAATATTTGGAAAGAACCCAAAATATCAGTAAAGCTCTACAAAAAACATGAAAATCCTTTAGAATATTACATACACACACATCTGTGCAGACACAGGTATGTATGTTTTTTCAGACATATTCCTTGTGTATTACTCACTGATATGTGTAACTCCAAGGATAGTAATTTTCCTGATAACAGGTCTACTCTTTCTGGTGCTTACTTTATATCACTTTCACAATGGACATAAATTGTGAAGATGAATACACTGAACTGAGCTACATAAATACCTCAGATTAATTTCAACTTCAGTCAGTCTCGCAGCACAATATGGTGCTACTCAGTTACCAATTGTTTATGTCACAAAACAATTAGTTTATAATAATAGTTGTAATGGCAGGTTTTAAAAATAGGTATTTTCTGCAGACAAAATCTATGATCTGTTTGCCACATGTAATCATATGAAATATAAATAGTGAAGAAAAGAAAAATAATGAAAAAACCAACAAGGTATTACCTGTATGATTCAACCAAAAAACCAAATATGTGGCTGACCCTAGAAAAATGAGTGATTATAAATTGTTAATTTAAATTAGAAACATACTAAGTATTTACATATTATGTTATTTATAGATAATGGATAACTTATCAATTTGTTAAACAAAATAAATAATAAATTTTGAAGAGCTACTGCCCTACATTATTCTGTAAGGTAGAGAAGTAGTTTAAATTGACCAACTCTATAGCTAAAAATTGGTTCAAATTTCAAGTTTGTTATTTATTAATCAACTTCATTAACATCTTGGAGACTGTTTCCAAATCTGAAAATTGATTTTAATAAATTTTACCTTATAAGATTCTTATCATGATTAAAAAGGACATACTATGGAAAGAATTTGGGACAGGGAGTGACTAATAGATCATGGTAATGTCGGTTAGCTGTGTTTTTCTTCCATCCTCAAGGTTCACAACTACTAAGATATGTTTTATCGTGCTTAAAGAAGGAGAGAAAACAAAATCTTGGCCTTTGAAAAATAGGGAGATTGAAAACAAACTGCTTTATAAATCTGAGGTGTTCAAAGGAAAGTATCAAATTATAAATATTCTGGTTTCTAGGTAGAAAAAAATTAAAATCTATCCTGAATATATGTAAATATGTAACCAATAGCCTGCACAATATGTAGGTTCTATTTACCAGATATTTACTGTATGTATTTGGTGCATGAATTTTCCAAGATAAGGTAATAATATAAAAAATGATCTCATGCTGGTGATATCTTTGGGTCATTTGACATTATTAAACACAAAACGAATATGAGAAATAACACTGCAAATACCTGTAGCATTTCAAGAGATAAACAACCCATATAAGAAAGACTTAAAAAAAAAAACAACTTTTAACTTCAGGGGCACACATGCAGTTTTATTATATAGGTAAACTTGTGCCATGGGTGTTTGTTGTACAGATTATTTTGTCACCCAGGTATTAAGCCTAGTACCCATTAGTTATATTTATTGATCCTCTCCCTCCTCTCACTGTCCACCCCACAGTTTGCATTCCCTATGTTCGCATCATTTAGCTCACACTAATAAATGAGAACATGTGGTATTTGATCTTCTATTTCTGTTTTAGTTTGCTAAAGATAATGGCCTCCAGCTCCATCCATGTTTCTGCAAAGGATGTGATCTTTTTATTTTTTAAGGCTGCGTATTATTCCATGATGTATGTGTACACATTTTCTTTTTTTTTTTTTTTTTTTTTTGACATCACATGATTCATTTATTTGTGGGATCTAAAAATCAAAACAATTGAACTCATGGACATAGAGAGTAAGAGGGTGGTTACCAGAGGTTTGGAAGGGTAGTGTAGAGCAGGGTCATCAGGGGGTGGTGGTTGGGGGGGTGTGGGAGGATGGGTAGTGGGTACAAAAAATAGTTAGAAAGAATGAATAAGACCTACTATTTGATAGCACAATAGGTTGACTATAGTCAATACTAAGTTAATTGTACATTTAAAAATAACTTAAAGAGTAATTGGATTGTTTGTAACTCAAAGGATAAATGTTTGAGGTGATGGATACCCCATTCTCCATGATGTGATTATTTGATCATTTCACATTACACATCTATATCAAAACATCTCCTGTACCCCATGAATATATATACCTACTGTGTACCCACAAAGTTTTAAAATATTTTAAAAATAACAAAATACAATTTCTTAATTACCAGGGTGGCAAACATTGAAGTGTAATAGTATCAGGTTTGAGGAAAGTTACAGAAGTTTGAGAATTCTCTACACTACTGGAAATGTAACTTGAAGTGACAGCTCAAGAGAGTAATTTAGCATTAAAATTGCAAATGCACATATCCTTAGACATCTCACTTCTAGGCTATTACATAGAAAGTAACTCAGACATATATAGAGATATAAAGTAGATTTAACTCTTTAAGAAATGTTACTTTTTCATTTCATTTTAATATTTTGACCTAAGTTTAAACTTACAGAGGAGTTTCAAGAATAATACAAAGAATTCGCCTAGGTAGACCAAATGTTAATCTGTTTGCCTGTGCTCTTTTGCTCTTTCTCTGTCTATACCAAATTATTTTTCTGAACCAATTAAAAATAAGCTGAAAACATGATTTTCCTTCACCCTTTAGATACATTAGTAAGTTTCCTAAAAACAAGAATATCTTCTCACTTAATCAGACTATAATTATCAAAATCAGGAAATTCATATTGGTACTACATCACTATGTAAGCTACTAACCTATGCAAATTTTGTCAATTGTCCAATCTTAATCTTTATAGTATAAGTAGGTGCCATCTCAGACACTGCACAGTAATGTCATGCGTCTTTATCTCCTTTAATCTGGAAGATTTCTCTCTTTTCAGGACATTTAACACCTTTGAAGGGTACTAGTCAGTTATTTTGTGGAAATTCCCTTCATTTGAGTTCTGTTGAAGTTTCTTCATAATTAGATTCAGCTTACGTGTTTCTGGCAGAAATTCCACAGAAGTCATGCTATGTCCTCGCTCATCTATCGGGCATATGATGTCCATTTGTCTCACTAGAGCATCATTCTTTTTTTTTTTTTTTTTTTTTTTTTTTTTAAACTTTTTTTTTTTCTTTTATTATTATTATTATTATTATTATACTTTAGGTTTTATGGTACATGTGCGCAATGTGCAGGTAAGTTACATATGTATACATGTGCCATGCTGGTGCGCTGCACCCACCAACTCGTCATCTCGCATTAGGTATATCTCCCAATGCTATCCCTCCCCCCTCCCCCCACCCCACAACAGTCCCCAGAGTGTGATGTTCCCCTTCCTGTGTCCATGTGTTCTCATTGTTCAATTCCCACCTATGAGTGAGAATATGCGGTGTTTGGTTTTTTGTTCTTGCGATAGTTTACTGAGAATGATGATTTCCAATTTCATCCATGTCCCTACAAAGGACGTGAACTCATCATTTTTTATGGCTGCATAGTATTCCATGGTGTATATGTGCCACATTTTCTTAATCCAGTCTATCATTGTTGGACATTTGGGTTGGTTCCAAGTCTTTGCTATTGTGAATAATGCGGCAATAAACATACGTGTGCATGTGTCTTTATAGCAGCATGATTTATAGTCCTTTGGGTATATACCCAGTAATGGGATGGCTGGGTTGAATGGAATTTGTAGTTCTAGATCCCTGAGGAATCGCCACACTGACTTCCACAAGGGTTGAACTAGTTTACAGTCCCACCAACAGTGTAAAAGTGTTCCTATTTCTCCACATCCTCTCCAGCACCTGTTGTTTCCTGACTTTTTAATGATTGCCATTCTAACTGGTGTGAGATGGTATCTCATTGTGGTTTTGATTTGCATTTCTCTAATGGCCAGTGATGGTGAGCATTTTTTCATGTGTTTTTTGGCTGCATAAATGTCTTCTTTTGAGAAGTGTCTGTTCATGTCCTTCGCCCACTTTTTGATGGGGTTGTTTGTTTTTTTCTTGTAAATTTGTTGGAGTTCATTGTAGATTCTGGATATTAGCCCTTTGTCAGATGAGTAGGTTGCAAAAATTTTCTCCCATTTTGTAGGTTGCCTGTTCACTCTGATGGTAGTTTCTTTTGCTGTGCAGAAGCTCTTGAGTTTAATTAGATCCCATTTGTCAATTTTGGCTTTTGTTGCCATTGCTTTTGGTGTTTTAGACATGAAGTCCTTGCCCATGCCTATGTCCTGAATGGTAATGCCTAGGTTTTCTTCTAGGGTTTTTATGGTTTTAGGTCTAACATTTAAGTCTTTAATCCATCTTGAATTGATTTTTGTATAAGGTGTAAGGAAGGGATCCAGTTTCAGCTTTCTACATATGGCTAGCCAGTTTTCCCAGCACCATTTATTAAATAGGGAATCCTTTCCCCATTTCTTGTTTTTGTCAGGTTTGTCAAAGATCAGATACTTGTAGATATGTGGCATTATTTCTGACGGCTCTGTTCTGTTCCATTGATCTATATCTCTGTTTTGGTACCAGTACCATGCTGTTTTAGTTACTGTAGCCTTGTAGTATAGTTTGAAGTCAGGTAGTGTGATGCCTCCAGCTTTGTTCTTTTGGCTTAGGATTGACTTGGTGATGCGGGCTCTTTTTTGATTCCATATGAACTTTAGAGTAGTTTTTTCCAATTCTGTGAAGAAAGTCATTGGTAGCTTGATGGGGATGGCATTGAATCTGTAAATTACCTTGGGAAGGATGGCCATTTTCATGATATTGATTCTTCCTACCCATGAGCATGGAATGTTCTTCCATTTGTTTGTATCCTCTTTTATTCCCTTGAGCAGTGGTTTGTAGTTCTCCTTGAAGAGGTCTTTCACATCCCTTGTAAGTTGGATTCCTAGGTATTTTATTCTCTTTGAAGCAATTGTGAATGGGAGTTTACTCATGATTTGGCTCTCTGTTTGTCTGTTATTGATGTATAAGAATGCTTGTGATTTTTGCACATTGATTTTGTATCCTGAGACTTTGCTGAAGTTGCTTATCAGCTTAAGGAGATTTTGGGCTGAGACAATGGGGTTTTCTAGATATACTATCATGTCATCTGCAAACAGGGACAATTTGACTTCCTCTTTTCCTAATTGAATACCCTTGATTTCCTTCTCCTGCCTAATTGCCCTGGCCAGAACTTCCAACACTATGTTGAATAGAAGTGGTGAGAGAGGGCATCCCTGTCTTGTGCCAGTTTTCAAAGGGAATGCTTCCAGTTTTTGCCCATTCAGTATGATATTGGCTGTGGGTTTGTCATAAATAGCTCTTATTATTTTGAGATACGTCCCATCAATTCCTAATTTATTGAGAGTTTTTAGCATGAAGGGTTGTTGAATTTTGTCAAAGGCCTTTTCTGCATCTATTGAGATAATCATGTGGTTTTTGTCTTTGGTTCTGTTTATATGCTGGATTACATTTATTGATTTGCGTATATTGAACCAGCCTTGCATCCCAGGGATGAAGCCCACTTGATCATGGTGGATAAGCTTTTTGATGTGCTGCTGGATTCTGTTTGCCAGTATTTTATTGAGGATTTTTGCATCAATGTTCATCAAGGATATTGGTCTAAAATTCTCTTTTTTTGTTGTGTCTCTGCCAGGCTTTGGTATCAGGATGATGCTGGCCTCATAAAATGAGTTAGGGAGGATTCCCTCTTTTTCTATTGATTGGAATAGTTTCAGAAGGAATGGTACCAGCTCCTCCTTGTACCTCTGGTAGAATTCGGCTGTGAACCCATCTGGTCCTGGACTTTTTTTGGTTGGTAAGCTATTGATTATTGCCACAATTTCAGCTCCTGTTATTGGTCCATTCAGAGATTCGACTTCTTCCTGGTTTAGTCTTGGGAGGGTGTATGTGTTGAGGAATTTATCCATTTCTTCCAGATTTTCTAGTTTATTTGCATAGAGGTGTTTGTAATATTCTCTGATGGTAGTTTGTATTTCTGTGGGATCGGTGGTGATATCCCCTTTATCATTTTTTATTGCATCTATTTGATTCTTCTCTCTTTTTTTCTTTATTAATCTTGCTAGCGGTCTATCAATTTTGTTGATCCTTTCAAAAAACCAGCTCCTGGATTCATTTATTTTTTGAAGGGTTTTTTGTGTCTCTATTTCCTTCAGTTCTGCTCTGATTTTAGTTATTTCTTGCCTTCTGCTAGCTTTTGAATGTGTTTGCTCTTGCTTTTCTAGTTCTTTTAATTGTGATGTTAGGGTGTCAATTTTGGATCTTTCCTGCTTTCTCTTGTGGGCATTTAGTGCTATAAATTTCCCTCTACACACTGCTTTGAATGCATCCCAGAGATTCTGGTATGTTGTGTCTTGGTTCTCGTTGGTTTCAAAGAACATCTTTATTTCTGCCTTCATTTCGTTATGTACCCAGTAGTCATTCAGGAGCAGGTTGTTCAGTTTCCATGTAGTTGAGCGGTTTTGAGTGAGATTCTTAATCCTGAGTTCTAGCTTGATTGCACTGTGATCTGAGAGACAGTTTGTTAGAATTTCTGTTCTTTTACATTTATTGAGGAGAGCTTTACTTCCAAGTATGTGGTCAATTTTGGAATAGGTGTGGTGTGGTGCTGAAAAAAATGTATATTCTGTTGATTTGGGGTGGAGAGTTCTGTAGATGTCTATTAGGTCCACTTGGTGCAGAGCTGAGTTCAATTCCTGGGTATCCTTGTTGACTTTCTGTCTCGTTGATCTGTCTAATGTTGATAGTGGGGTGTTAAAGTCTCCCATTATTAATGTGTGGGAGTCTAAGTCTCTTTGTAGGTCACTCAGGACTTGCTTTATGAATCTGGGTGCTCCTGTATTGGGTGCATATATATTTAGGATAGTTAGCTCTTCTTGTTGAATTAATCCCTTTACCATTATGTAATGGCCTTCTTTGTCTCTTTTGATCTTTGTTGGTTTAAAGTCTGTTTTATCAGAGACTAGGATTGCAACCCCTGCCTTTTTTTGTTTTCCATTTGCTTGGTAGATCTTCCTCCATCCTTTTATTTTGAGCCTATGTGTGTCTCTGCACGTGAGATGGGTTTCCTGAATACAGCACACTGATGGGTCTTGAGTCTTTATCCAGTTTGCCAGTCTGTGTCTTTTAATTGGAGCATTTAGTCCATTTACATTTAAAGTTAATATTGTTATGTGTGAATTTGATCCTGTCATTATGATGTTAGCTGGATATTTTGCTCGTTAGTTGATGCAGTCTCTTCTTAGTCTCAATGTTCTTTACATTTCGGTATGATTTTGCAGTGGCTGGTACCGGTTGTGCCTTTCCATGTTTAGCGCTTCCTTCAGGAGCTCTTTTAGGGCAGGCCTGGTGGTGACAAAATCTCTCAGCATTTGCTTGTCTGTAAAGTATTTTATTTCTCCTTCACTTATGAAGCTTAGTTTGGCAGGATATGAAATTCTGAGTTGAAAATTCTTTTCTTTAAGAATGTTGAATATTGGCCCCCACTCTCTTCTAGCTTGTAGGGTTTCTGCCGAGAGATCCGCTGTTAGTCTGATGGGCTTCCCTTTGATGGTAACCCGACCTTTCTCTCTGGCTGCCCTTAACATTTTTTCCTTCATTTCAACTTTGGTGAATCTGACAATTATGTGTCTTGGAGTTGCTCTTCTCGAGGAGTATCTTTGTGGCGTTCTCTGTATTTCCTGAATCTGAATGTTGGCCTGCCTTGCTAGATTGGGGAAGTTCTCCTGGATAATATCCTGCAGAGTGTTTTCCAACTTGTTTCCATTCTCCCCGTCACTTTCAGGTACACCAATCAGACGTAGATTTGGTCTTTTCACATAGTCCCACATTTCTTGGAGGCTTTGCTCGTTTCTTTTTATTCTTTTTTCTCTAAACTTCCCTTCTCGCTTCATTTCATTCATTTCATCTTCCAGGGCTGATACCCTTTCTTCCATTTGATCGCATCGGCTCCTGAGGCTTCTGCATTCTTCACGTAGTTCTCGAGCCTTGGTTTTCAGCTCCATCAGCTCCTTTAAGCACTTCTCTGTATTGGTTATTCTAGTTATACATTCTTCTAAATTTTTTTCAAAGTTTTCAACTTCTTTGCCTTTGGTTTGAATATCCTCCCGTAGCTCGGAGTAATTTGATCGTCTGAAGCCTTCTTCTCTCAGCTCGTCAAAGTCATTCTCCGTCCAGCTTTGTTCCGTTGCTGGTGAGGAACTGCGTTCCTTTGGAGGAGGAGAGGTACTCTGGTTTTTAGAGTTTCCAGTTTTTCTGCTCTGTTTTTTCCCCATCTTTGTGGTTTTATCTACTTTTGGTCTTTGATGATGGTGATGTACAGATGGGTTTTTGGTGTGGATGTCCTTTCTGTTAGTTTTCCTTCTAACAGACAGAACCCTTAGCTGCAGGTCTGTTGGAGTACCTGGCCGGCCGTGTGAGGTGTCAGTCTGCCCCTGCTGGGGGGTGCCTCCCAGTTAGGCTGCTCGGGGGTCAGGGGTCAGGGACCCACTTGAGGAGGCAGTCAGCCCGTTCTCAGATCTCCAGCTGCGTGCTGGGAGAACCACTGCTCTCCTCACAGCTGTCAGACAGGGACATTTAAGTCTGCAGAGGTTACTGCTGTCTTTTTGTTTGTCTGTGTCCTGCCCCCAGAGGTGGAGCCTACAGAGGCAGGCAGGCCTCCTTGAGCTGTGGTGGGCTCCACCCAGTTCAAGCTTCCAGGCTGCTTTGTTTACCTAAGCGAGCCTGGGCAATGGCGGGCGCCCCTCCCCCAGCCTCGCTGCCGACTTGCTGTTTGATCTCAGACTGCTGTGCTAGCAATCAGCGAGACTCCGTGGGCGTAGGACCCTCTGAGCCAGGTGCAGGCTATACTCTCCTGGGGCACCGTTTCCTAAGGCCGTCGGAAAAGCACAGTATTCGGGTGGGAGTGGCCCGATTTTCCAGGTGCCGTCTGTCACCCCTAGAAGGGGAACTCCCTGACCCCTTGCGCTTCCCGAGTGAGGCAATGCCTCGCCCCTGCTTCGGCTGGCGCACGGTGCGCTCACCCACTGACCTGCGCCCACTGTCTGGCACTGCCTAGTGAGATGAACCCGGTACCTCAGATGGAAATGCAGAAATCACCCGTCTTCTGCGTCGCTCGCGCTGGGAGCTGTAGACCGGAGCTGTTCCTATTCGGCCATCTTGGCTCCTCCCGCATCATCCCACATTTTCTTTATTGATGGGCAATTAAATTGATTCAATGTCTTTGCTATTGTAATGGTGCTGCAATGAACATATGTGTTCATGTGTCTTTATGATAGAATGATGAATGATTTATATTCCTTTGGGCATATGCTCAGTAATGAGATTGCTAGGTTGAATGATAGTTTTGTTTTTTGGTCTTTGAGGAAACACAACACTGATTTCCACAATGTTGAACTAATTTACACTCCTACCAACTGTGTATAAGTGTTCCCTTTTTTTCCACAACCTCACCAGCATCTGTTATTTTTTGACTTTCTAATAATAGCCATTCTGACTGGTGTAAGATGGTATCTCATTGCAGTTTTGATTTACATTTATCTAATGATTAGTGATGTTAAGCTTTTTATCATATGCTCATTGGCTATGTGTAAGTCTTCTTTTGAAAACAGAAAAATGAACAAGGAAAAGCTTGGAATGTAGAAAATATGAAAAATGGAGTTGTAAATAAATCTATAATACAAGAAATCACAATAAATATAGATGTATTAAAAACTTTTGTTTAGATTCACAGAATATCTAGTTGAATGATCAAAATTCAAGCATATGTTTAAAAAATAAAATTTAAAATATCTAACATACGAAAACATAAATAGTCAAATATTGGATGAAATAAGGTATCACAGGCAAATGCTACTCTGGTAGCTAAATTAATCAAAGTCTATTTTAAGGTAAAAATCATTATTAGGATTATACTACACATTAAAAAGAGTGTTCAGGGTATAATAATGATTCATTGGTTACATGCACATAATAACAGCTTCTAAGTACATAAAGTGAATATTGACATGTGAAACAAAACAAGAAGTTTAACATGTAGGACACAAAACAAATATAAATAAATATCCCATTTTATTTATTGTGTAGATGTTATTTTTCCAACCACAATTCAAAAAAATTATAAATAAAACACACCAAAAATTTAAAGACTTGTGTGTTGAAAAATGTTAAATCATACTTTTCAATAATTTATTAATCAAAGAATATATTAAAATTAATATCAAATATTTAGAACTGAATGGTTAAAAAATCAAAATTTTAGCTTTCATAAAGCAATATCTTAGTTGTTATAGTTTGATTCAAATACATTTCATTAAAAATGATTGAAAATCTTAGAATCCTATCCATGAAAAAAAAAAAGCTTACACTTTTGTTTCTAATACTGTTCTCCAGTAAAAGAAGCCAGAATACCTCGGAAAATGGCTGAACTGGGGGCTGGGACAGGGAATATACAATATGAGCCTGTAGCATCTTGTAATAACAGAAAATAAGAACATGCTTAAAACCAAAATATCTCTTGTACTCCATAAATTTATACACCTACTATATACCCACAGAAATTAAAAGTAAAAAAAAAAAAGATAAAAAAGAAAGAAAACCAAAATAATAAGTACATGTTAAAGAGACACATGACCCAACTGAAAAAGCTCTCAATGGTCAAAGTTGTAACAATTTAAGCACAAAATAGATAAAATATTATTAAATTACAGCCTAAAATATAGAAAAAGTATCCATGTGTGCTTACAGACATAAATAAATGATTGAGTAAATAAATTAATGGGGGAATAATGAATTAGTTTCCCATATTGAAAGAGTCCACATAGCTTTGTTGATACTTCTCCTTTAGGAAAGTGGAGCATGATTTTCCAACCCTTGAATATGGGATGCACACAGTGACTTTCATCCATTCAATACAATGGATGTATTGAATAAGGAGAACTTTTCAGTGGAGAAACCTGACAAACACTACCTCAGTCAGGTCATCGAGATTAATGTCATCAGTAATAAGTCATATTGATATTATATACCCCTAATATGACATAATGAGAGTGACACCCTAGCCTAACCATGAAAAAAATGTGGGATAAGCTCAAATATAGTAACATTCTTCCTTTATTTGATACCTCAAATATATTCATATTTGGGGAATACCTCATAAGTACTCAAAAAATGCCAGCACCATAAAGTCAAGGAGCTACAGACAGAATGGTGTTCCCCAAAATTCATACGTTGGAGCCCTAATCCCAATGTGATGGTATTTGGAGATGAAGCCTTTGGGAGGTAATTAGATTTAGATAAGGTCAAGAGGAAAGGGCCTTTATGATGGGATTAGATTAATTATTTATATAAAAAGACCAGAGAACTTCTTTCTTTCTGTGTCATGTGATGAACACAGCAAGAAGATGATTATCTGCAAGCTAGGAAAAACGATCTCACCGGAAACCAAATTGGCTTGGCTTGATCTTGGACTTCCCAGCCTTCAGAACTGTGAAAAATAAATGTCTGTTGTTTAAGCTGCCTGGTTTATGGCATTTTCTTATAGCAGCTAAACCAAACTAAGACGCACAAAAACTGAGTAGTGGTCACAGAATAGAGGAGCCTAAGACATGATGACTAAATGCAACCTGATATCCTGAATGGGATTCTGCAACAACAACAAAAGAACATTAGGTAAAAACTAAGGCCATCTAGATAAAGTATGAATTTTAGCTTATTATAATTCAGCAAAATTAGTTCTTTAGTTGTGACAAGTGTACCAATGTAATATAATATATTAACAATAGGGGAATAGAGTGTTGTACTTTCTGTACTACATTTAAAACTTTTCAAACATCTTAAAACTAAATTCTGAAAACTTTGTAAAGGTTTATTAAACAAACTCAAAGATATTGTAAGCCCAAATAAGTCTATCAGGAAATAATAAAAATTAAAAACATAAATATGTAATTTTTATCATATAACAATGGAAGATATGGCATATTGAAATTTGTTTGAAAAAGTCAATAAAACAGAAATACATCTCCCCAAATGGATCTTGAAAAAAGAGAGAAAGCATAAATAAATATAGAAGGAATTAAATGGAAGACATAAATATAATTATAGCATTTTTTGTAATCAGAATAAAATATCACACGTAATATTATAGTATTTGAAGTATCTAAATATTTAGGCCAAATATATATTTTTTTAATTTTTTTAAACTTGAAAATTTAGACCAAAGAAAAATTTTCAAGAAAAAGTATAATTTAGTAAAACATTACTCTGAAGAAGCTGAAAGTATGAATATATATTTATCAGTTAAAGAATAAAAATTATTAGATTGTAATCTACAATCTGCCACTCTCAGGCACACATTAAAACACCAAGTCTAGATACTTTAAAAGTTAAATATCATTAAGACTGCAGGAAATAGTTTTTTTTTCTATGTCAACTGTCATGACAAGAGAAAAAAAGAAATTACTCAAAATATTTACAAGAGGCTATAGTCTTAATATTATTATAGTAAATAAAGTTATAGGCCATAATGATTTCTGAACATGAAGACAAAACTATTTAATAAAATGCTAGAAAACCAAATCCAACAATGATGTAAAAATATACTATGACAAAGTATACTTTTTTCTCAGAAAATTAAAGATGTTTTAACATAAGAAATATCTCTGAAAATTACAACAATTAAAAACTAATGGAGAAAATATATATTATTCTAGAAATAAAAAGCGATGCAGTTCAACATTTATGCATTTTTTTAAAAAAATTCTTAATATTTCAGGAATAAGCAGAAAATTCCTTTCCCTGATAAAGCTGTATACCAAAAATCTGTATTTTCTTTGACTAAAATGAAGCAATTATGATACAATGAAGAATAAAAATGCTTAAAATTATAATTATGTAGTTAATATATTGGAGAGTTAATAGCTATCTAAGAGAAGAAAAAAATAACAATGTATGAGACTTGAAAAGGAAGAAACTGCCTAAATAGAAAATCTGCAAAACTGCTGAAAAACATTCATATATATGAGAAAGGAGCATTTCTAGATATCAGAAAAATGATTAGGATAAATCTTTTTACAAAAATAATGATTTATATAGTTAGCCAAAATTATATAACACCAAATAATATACCTAACAAAAAGTGTAAGATATTTGTAAATTGTAGTGTTGTATTTAAATATATGAAAATGACAAAAATAAATGGAGAGATTAGCAATTATGGTTGGAAAGATTCACTATCATGAAAATAGCACCATCTATAAAGCAATGAGATGATGATTAAATCCTAATAAAGTTTGTGTTTACAGAATTTAGCAAAAATCTTAAAATTGATATGAAAGGGAATGAGGCATAAAAAATAAGAAATATTCTTGTAAACAGGGTTTCACTTGGTCTGCTTTTTATTGATCCTGGTATTGCTGCCTTTTAAGTGGAGTATTTTGTACATTAGCATTTAATACAAGATTAAATATTGCTGGTATTAGGTTTAGCATTTATTATTTGTTTCTATTTATTTCCTCTGTTTTGTTTCTCTATTTTTCTCTTCTTCATTTTCTTCTTCTTAAGACTAAAAAAGATCTAAAATGTTACCCCATTTGCAAACTAACATATTAGCTTGCTGTAATTTCATAGATTCTGGCAGAAGACATGAGACTCCAAGTCAGAGATAGGGGCCTATTCTTTACTGACAGCAATAATAGTAGCCATTGTACCAGCAATAACTTTCCTGGTTTCCTGAGACTCGATTTTCACAGGGAAACATGAAGAATGCCAGGTGACACCTGCAAACATGGTAAATTACATTATAGAAGAAACGTCCTAAGCTCAGGGGACATGATTATTTTATAATACGCTGTAAACTTACCTGACCTTTGCTTTGGAGCCTCGACTGTGAATATGTCTGCCCATTGGTCAGAAGGAAAACAGAATATCTCTACCTCAATTTTTTAAGGAAATTGGTCCTCTGCTCCAGAGGAAGACATTATCTCTGTCTTCAGAGCTTACTTGCTCCATTAACATCCTTGCAAAGATAGTCTAGAGTAAAGACATATAGCACCTCTGCTTAAAAGATGTGCAGAAATGCCAGGTACTTAATGCAAGAGAATTGTCCTTCAACAATATAAACTCTTTGTGCCTACACATGGAAATATTTTATCTTGAATACATAACAACATTGGCTACTCTGATTAATCCTACAGAGTCTGGAACAAAATTCACTCATTTTGACTCATGTAGCATTTAATTCTACTTACTATCAAGCTATAGGATGAGTCCTATTTGCAACACTGACCTTGACCATGCCCACAGAAAGCTGGACAAAGCTCTTAAACTATCCAGGTCTACAACAGAAAGCTAGATGGCTTTCTTCTTCAGTTTCTGTATTGACTTTTTCACTTAACTGAAGGCATTAATCCAGCAGATATATTACTGATTGCATAGACTAGACCCTAGCCTATAAAGAAGAGCTTCAGTGCTATTCTAGTGCATAACAACTTTGGCCAATATATTGAGTCTCACGTGAAATACTTCCAAAGCCAAGGTTGTGCCCTTGGTTCCTTAATGTCAGTGACAAATTCTGTACCACCTTTTTAAGTTGGATGACTTCCATTATAAGAATAGTTGTCCTCAGAGTGTACACCAATAATGAGTTAGTTATTCCTATGGAAATCTTTTCTGGAAGAGTAGCCTCATTCTGGAAACATCTCCACAGTCATTTGAAGATCACAAGATATACTAGGCATGTTTTCTTAAACACTTGAAAATCTCTTATGACCTCTTCTACAATGCAAATGACTTTTTTTTTAATATATAATCAACTTGAAGCCTGGCTCCCCTAGAAGTAATACTGTCCTAGGTTTGCACATGGTGTTATAATGTTTGAAACCCCACAATGTATAAGCTACATGTTTTCACTCTGTAAGGAGGCACACGATGATATTGACTCCAATATGGCTTCCCAGCCAGTTAATAGAACTTATGGGTTCACAGTTTCTTTTCAGTGACTATGACTAATGCTTTTATCATGGTGGGGAGGGGGACGAGGTAGGGGTACTGAGTGATAATCTAACTTGTATATTTGTTTAGAAAGCAGCAGAATGTGTGACTAAATTTAGTTTCAAATTTAGCCAGAATCAACTGATGGGACTGGAACAGCAACATCATAACCTAAGAAAATGTCAACAATGGTAAGACAACAAAAACCCTGAGAAAGTGTTAAAAATCTGATGTAGTTAGTCTATCAGAAGCAGGCAGGGGCAAAACTTCATGAAGGGTAAACATGCAATATGACTTCCCTCATTATAACACAAAATCTTGACTTTTAGTAGGAGTGACAAATTTCGCATGCAATGATAGCCTCTGTAATCCTTTTTAATGTGTACCCTATGATAGTGAGTGCGCTGCCATGTCTGATACCATAATGGATTCTGGCAGCAAGATAGCAATCTAGGTGAAGCAGAATCAATCAACAGTTTGATTCTGTTTTGTCTTTTTAGAGAATGAGCATCTATACAAGTGACCCAGAGAGGCTGATCAGCAAATGTAATTTGTTTACACAGTTGGTGGCCTCAGTTTCTTTTTTCTTTTTTCTTTTTTTTCTAAATTTTTTAATTTTTTAAAGTTTTTGTGGGTACATGTTGTATATATTTATGGAGTACATGATATGTTTTGATACAGGCATGCAGTGTGAAATAAATACATTGTGGAGAATGGGGTATCCATCCCCTCAAGCATTTATCCCTTGAGTTACAAACAATCCAATTACATTCTTTATTTTAAAGTATACAATTAAGTTGTATACTTAGTAATAGGGTTACTATAGTAACCCTATTGTGCTATCAAATAGTAGGTCTTATTCTATTTTTTTTAACTCATTAACCATCACCACTTTCCCCCAAGCCTCAAGGACCCTTCCTAATCTCTGTTGGGAACTACCCTTCCAAACCATCCTTCTACCCTCTATGTCCATGAGTTCAGTTGGTTTGATTTTTATATCCCACAAATAAGTGAGAACATGTGAAGTTTGTCTTTCTATGCCTGGCTTATTTCACCTAACATAATGATATCCAGTTCCATTCTTGTTGCAAGTGACTGGATCTCATTTTTTTATGTCTGAATAGTCTCCACGGTATACATGTACCACATTTTCTTTATCCATTTATCTGTTGATGGAGACTTAGGTTGCTTCCAAATCCTAGGTATTATAAGCAGTGCTGCAATACACATAGGAATTCAGATATCTTTTAAATATACTAATTTCCTTTCTTTTGGGTATATACCCAGCAGTAAGATTGCTGGATCATATGATAGCTCTTGTTTTAGTTTTCTGAGGAACCTCTAAACTTCTCCGTGGTGATTGTGCTAATTTACATTCCCATCCACAGTGTACAAGGGTTCCCTTTTCTCTACATCTTCACTAGCATTTTTTATTGCCTGTCTTTTGGATATAAGCTATTTTAACGGTGATAAAATGATATCTCATTGTAGTTTTGATTTGCATTTCTCTGATGATCTATGATGTTGAGAGCTTTTTTATATGTTTGCCACCTGTATGTCTTCTTTTGAGAAATATCTATTCAAATCTCTTGTCCTTTTTTTAATTGGATTATTGGATTTTTTCCTGTAGAGTTGTTTGAGCTTCTTATACATTCTGGTTTTTAATCTCTTGTCAGAGGTGTAGTTTGCAAATACTTCCTCCCGTTCTATGGGTTGTCTCTTCACTTTGTTGATTGTATCCTTTGCTATGCAGAAGCTTTTTAACTTGATGTGATCCCATTTGCCTTAGTTGCCTGTGCTTGTTGGGTATTGCTCAAGAAATCTTTGCTCAGAATGATGTCCTAAAGATTTTCTCCAATGTTTTCTTGTAGTAGTTTTAGAGTTTGAGGTCTTAGAGTTAAATCTTTAATCCATTTTGATTTGATTTTTGTATATGGTGAGAGTATAGGGGTCTAGTTTCATTCTTTTGCATATGGATATCCAGTTTTCCCAGTACCATTTGTTGAAGAGGCAGTGCATGTTCTTGGAACTTTTATCAAAAACCAGTTCACTCTAGGTATGTAGATTTGTTTCTGGGTTCTCTATTCTGTTCCATTGCTCTATGTGTCTGTTTTTATGCCAGTAGCATGCAATTTTGGTTACTACAGCTATATATATTATTTGAAGTCAAGTAATGTGAATCCTCCAGTTTTGTTCTTTTTGCTTAGGGTCTGGGTCTTTGGTGGTCCTGGGTAGTTTGTGGTTCCATATATATTTTATGACTTTTTTTTCTATTTCTGTGAAGAATATCATTGGTATTTTGATAGGGACTGTATTGAATTTGTAAATTGCTTTGGGTAATATGGACATTTTAATAATATTGATTCTTCCAATCCATGAACATGGAATATTTTTCCATTTTGTGATGTCCTCTTCAAATTCTTTCATCAATGTTTTAAAGTCTTCATTATAGAAATCTCTCACTTCTTTGATTAATTTCTAGGTATCTAATTTTATGTGTGGCTATTGTAAATGTGATTACTTTTTATTTCTTTTTCACATTGTTCTTCACTGTTCGCGTATAGAAATGCTACTGATTTTTGTATGTTGATTTTGTATCCTGCAACTTTAATAAATTTGTTTATCATTTCTAATAGTTTTCTTGTAGGGTGCTTAGAGTTTTTCTAAATATAAGATTATATCATCAGCAAACAAGGATAATTTGACTTCTTCCTTTCCAATTTGGATGCCTTTTATATCTTTCTCTTGTCTAATTGCTCTAGCTAGGACTTCCAGTACCATGTTGGATAATAGTGGTGACAGTGGGCATCCTTTTAATGTTCCAGATCTCACTGGAAAGACTTTCAGTTTTTCCTATTCAGTATGATACCAGTTGTGCGTCTGTCATATGTGGCATTTATTATGTTAAGGTATGCTCCTTCTATATGCAGTTTCTTAAGGCTTTTTATTATGAAGGAATGTTGAATTTTATCAAATGCTTTTTCAGCATTAATCGAAATAATCATATGGTTTTTATCCTTCATTCTGTTGATATGATGTATCATGTTCATTGATTTGCATATGTTGAACCATCCTTGCATCCCAGGGATAAATCCTGCTTGGTAATGATGAATGATCTTTTTAATGTACTGTTGAATTCAGTTTGTTAGTGTTTTGTTGAAGATTTTTGCATCAATATTTGTCAGAGATATTGGCCTGTAGTTTTCTTATTTTGATGTGTCTTTGTCTGGTTTTCGTATCAGGGTAATTCTGGCTTCATAGAATACATTGAAAGTATTCCTTCCTCCTTTATTTTTCATAATAGTTTGAGTAGGATTAGCACTTTTTTTTTTAGTTTGGTAGAATTCAGTAGTGAAGTCATCAGGTCCAGGCTTTTTTTTTTTTTTTTTTTTGAGACCAAGTCTTGCTCTGTCATCCAGGCTGGAGTGTAGTGGCGTGATCTTGGCTTACTGCAGCCTCCGTCTCTTGGATTCAAGCAATTCTCCTGCCTCAGCTCCTGAGTAACTGGGATTACAGGCATTCACCACTACACCTGGCTAATTTTTGTATTTTTAGTACAGACAGGGTTTCACCATGTTGGCCAGCTCATCTTGAACTCTTGGCCTCAAGTGATCCTCCTGTCTCGGCCTCCTGAGGTGTTGGGATTAGATTATAGGCATGAGCCACTGTGCCCAGCCAACTGGAAGACTTTTTATTATGGGTTTCATCTCAGCACTTGTGATTGGTCTGTTCAGGTTTTGGATTTCTTTCTGGTTCAATCTTGGAAGGTGTATGTGTCTAGGAATTTGTCCATTTCTTCTAGATTTTCCAATTTATTGGCATATAGTTGCTCATAGTAGCCACTAATGATCTTTTGAATTTCTGCCACATCAGTTGTAATGTCTCCTTTTTCATTTCTGATTTTTATTTGGATCTTTTTTTTCTCAGTATGGTTAAGGGTTTGTCAATTGTTTTTAACTTTTCAAAAAACCAACTTTGTGTTTCATTGATCTTTTACATTTTTTTATTTATATTTCATTTATTTCTGCTCTAATATTTATTATCTATTTTGTTCTACTAATTTTGGGTTCGGTTTGCTCTAGCTTTTCTAGTTCTTTAAGATACATTGTTAGATTGTTTATTTGAAGTTGCTAACTCTTTTTTGATGTTGGTGCTTATAGTTATACACTTCCCTTTTAGTACTGCTTTTGCTGTATCCCAGAGGTTTTGGTAGTTGTGTTTCCATTATCATTATTTCAAGAAATTTCTCAATTTTTTTCTTAATTTCTTCATTGCCCCACTGGTCATTCAGGAGCACATTGTTTAATTTCCATGTATTTGTATAGTTTTCAAAATTCCTCTTGTTATTAATTTCTAGTTTTATTCCATTGTAGTCAGAGAAGATGTTTGATATTATTTCAGTTGTTTTGAATGTTTTAATATTTGTTTTGTGACATAACATATGATCTATCCTTGAGAATGATACATGTGCTGAGGAAACGAATATGTATTCTGCAACTCTTGCATAAAATGTTCTGTAAATATCTGTTAGATCTATTTGATCTATAGTGCAGATTAAGTCTGATGTTTCTTTGCTGGTGTTCTGTCTGGAAGATCTGTTCAATGCTGAAAGTGGGGTGTTGAAGTCTCCAACTATTATTTGATTGGGGCCTATCTCTCTTTCTCGTTCTAATAATATTCGCTTTAAATATCTGGGTGCTCTTATGTTGGGTGCATATTTATTTAAAATTGTTATATCCTCTTTCTGAATTGACCCCTTGATCATTACACAGTGACTTTTGCCTCTTGTTGCCATTTTTGTCTTGAAATCTATTTTGTCTGATATAAGTATAGTGACTCTTGCTTTTTTTTTTTTTTTGGTTTCCATTGGCATGGGATATCTTTTTCCATACCTTTATTACAGTCTATGTATATCTTTATAGACGAAGTGTGTTTCTTGTAGGCAACAGATAAATGGGTGTGTTTCTTGTAGTCAACAAACATTCAGCCAGTCTGTGTCTTTTGATTAAAGAGTTTAGTTCATTTACATTTAATGTTATTGTTGATAAGTAAGAACTTACCCCTGCCATTTCATTATTTGTTTTCTGGTTGTTTTTAGTCTTCTCTTTTTTTCTTTCTTTAATTCCTGTCTTCTTCTAGTGAAGATGATTTTCTCTGATGATGTGATTTTGTTTCTTGCTTTGTATTTTTTTGTGTATCCATTGTATGTTTTTTGGTTTGAGGTTACCATGAGGCTTGTAAATCCTATCTTATAACCCATTACTCTAACCTGATAGCCGCTTAACATTATTTGCATAAACAAGCAAAAAGAAGATTAATATTCACGTTGACTTCCCCTTACTTTTCAACTTTTTATTGTTTCTATTTATATCTTATTGTACTATGTCATGAAAAGTTGTTGTAGTTTTTTTGATTGATTTTTTTGTTTAGTCTTTCTACTTAGGATAAGAGTAGTTTACACACCACAGTTACAGTGTTATAATATTCTGTGTTTTTCTGTGTACCTACTGTTACCAGTAAGTTTTATATTTTCAGGTGATTATTTATTGCTTATTAATGTCCATTTCTTTCTGATTGAAGTATTCTCTTTAGCATTTATTGTAGGACAGATCTGATACTGATGAAATCCCACAGCTTTTGTTTGTCTGGGAAAGTCTTTATTTCTCCTTCATCTTTGAAGGCTATTTTCACCAGATATACTATTCTAGGGTAAAAGTTTTGTTCCTTCAGCACTTTAAATATGTCATGCCACTCTCTCCTAGCCTGTAATATTTCCACTGAGTAGCCTGCTGCCTATTGGCTCTATTGTGTAGAGCAAATACAATCCAATAGAGCTATTGGGGCTCTATTGTATGTTATTTGCTTCTTTTCTCTTGCTGCTTTTAAGATCCTTTCTTTGTCCTTGACATTTGGGAGTTTGATTATTAAATGCTTTGAGGTAGTCTTCTTTGGGTTAAATCTGCTTGGTGTTCTATAACCTTCTTGTACTTGGATATAGATATCTTTCTCTAGGTTTGAGAAGTTCTCTGTTATTATCCCTTTGAATAAACTTTCTACCCCTTTCTCTTTCTCTTAGATTTGCCCTTCTGAGGCTATTTTCTAGATCCCGTAGTCATGCTTTTTGTTTTTTATTCTTTTTTTCTTTTGTCTCTCTGACTATATTTGCAAATAGCCTGTCTTCAAACTCACTTTTTTTTTTTCTGCTTGATGAATTCTGCTATTAAAGGACTCTGATGCATTCTTAGTATGCCAATTTTAATTTTCAGCTCCAGAATTTCTTCTTGATTCCTCTTAATTATTTCAATCTCTTTGTTAAATTTATCTAATAGAATTTTGAATTCCTTCTCTGTGCTATCTCGAATTTCTTCGAGTTCTCTCAACACAGCTATTTTGAATTCTCTGTCTGAAAGGTCATATATCTCTCTTTCTCTAAAATTGGTCCCTGGTGCCTTATTTAGTTCATTTGTTGAGGTCATGTCTTCCTGGATGGTGTTAATGCTAGTAGATGTTTTTCAGTGTCTGAACATTGAAGAGTTAGGTATTTATTGTAGTCTTTATTGTCTGAGCTTATTTGCAGCTGTTCTTGGGAAGGCTTCCCAGATATTTGAAAGGACTTGGGTATTGTGATCTTAGCTGTTTCTCCTGTAGGGGGCACCCCAAGTCCAGTAAGTCTGTGGATACTTGCAGACTCACAGAGGTACCTACCAGCTTGATGGTCTTGGACAAGATCTGAGAGAATTCTCTGGGTTACCAGGCAGAGACTCCTGTTCTTTTTCCTTACTTTCTCTCAAGCACACAGAGTTCTCTCTCTGTTTTGAGCCACCTGAATCTAGGGGTGGAGTGACACAAGCACCCAGTGGCCACCACTACTATGACTGCTCCGGGTCTGACCTGAAGCCAGCTTAGCACTGGGTCTTGCCCAAGGCCTGCAGTAACCACTCCTTGGCTACTGCCTAGGTTTGTTCAAGGCTATAGGGCTCTACAATCGTCAGTTGGCAAAGCTAGCCAGGCCTGTGTCCTTCCCTTCAAGACAGCGAGGCCCCCAGGCCTCAGGTGGGTCCACAAGTACCATCCAGGAGTCAAAGACTAGAGTCAAAAACCATAGAAGTCTACCTGGTATTTTATTATATTGTGGCTGAGCTGGCACTCAGACCACAAGATGCAGTTCTTCCCACTTTTCCTTCCCCTTTCCGAAGGCAGAGGAACCTCACCCTGTAGCCACTGCCACCCGTGACCATGAGGAATACTCAGACTACCACCAATGTTCCCTTAAGGCCCAAGGTTTCTTAAGTTAGCTTGTGGTGAATGTTGCCTAGCCGGGGACTCACCATTCAGGGCAGTGGTCTCACCTCTGGCCCAGGACAAGTTCAGAACTGCCACCTAAGAATTAACCTGAAATAGGGGATCCCAAGAGCCCTCTTGGTGCTCTCCTCCCCTGTGGCAGGGTTGGTACCTAAGGTGCAAGACAAAGTCCCCTTTATTTTTCCCTTTGCTTTCTCAAACAGAAGTTTTGCCCTGTAGCCACCCCACCTGGTAATGTGCCAAGTCTCTCCTGAAGCCAGCAAGTCTCAGTGGCTCATCAAGGTCCTTGACATATACCTGGGTATCATTGCTGGTTATTCAGGGCCCAAGGGCTCTTCAGTTAGCAAGTGATGAATGCTGGCAGGACTAGAGCCTTTCCTTCAAGGCATCTGGTTCCCTTCCGGGAGCTAGGGCCTGGAATGGGGGCCTCATGCCTCTGACTTATGCCCTACACTGCTGTAGCTGAGCTGGCATCCAAGATGCAAGACAAAGACCTCCACACTCGTCCTTCTCCTTTTCTCAAGTAGAAGGAAGGAGTCTCTCTTGGAACTATGAGCAATGCAGCCTGGGGTTAGGGAAGGGGTGATGCCAGCACTTTCTTGGCTTCCTCAGCCAGTGTCTCAGTAGGTCACATGTCCCCTGGTCCACTCTCTCTGGGTCTAGTTTAGCCCTAGAACATGCCTGTGAGTTGCAGTCCTTATTGCTTAGACTGCCTTTCAAGTTTACTTAGAGATCTGAGAGCACTGTAGCTCTCAGTGGTGAGGTTTACGAGAGCACTGAAGTTTAGCTCTCTGGGATGAGCGAGTCCCCTCTGGCTAGAGCTGGTTTAAAGGCCCACTCTGTGGGTGGGTGTCAGCTAAGTTTGGTTTGCTTTTCCTTTCTGCTGTAACAGAACAGCACTGAGTTCAATGCCTCACAATTGCTGTGTTCTGTGTTCTCCCGCCTCCAGTCCTCAGAGATGCTTTCTGTGCCTGTACCACACAGCTGCTGCCAGGGATGGGGGAAGGGTGGCATCAGCAATTCAAGACTGTTTTTTCTATCTCTTCAGTGCCTCTTTCAGCGATATGAAGTTAAAACCAGGTACCACGAGTGCTCACCTGAATTTTGGTTCTTATGAAGGTGTTTTCTCTATGTAGATGGTAAGTTGGTGTCCTTGAGGAGGCATTGGAGGAGCTTTCTATTCACCATTTTGCTCTGCTTCCTCAAGAATTTTCTTTAATCTCCTAGTTTATTATTTCCCAAGTGGCCGACCAAAAAGCTAAGGCATTGGCAACATCCCAAGGGTCAGTAAAAATGTGACTTTTTCATCAAGCTAACAGTGACGTGAGAGCAGTCTTGAGTTCTGACCACTGAGAGCAATCACACCTGCTTTCTATTCTGTATAGCTGGTGATGAGGAGGTTGAATAGCTGCAGTTGCTCAGTTGACATCATAGGGTTTCAACTTAACTAAATCACCAATGCAAATTAGTAATTAGGATTTAGGAGAACCTCATCAAATGAAGGGTACTATTGAATCAGCAACTTTGTTTCAGGTAGAATAGAGAGTAGAGCATAAAACTTCTTCCAAAGGATAGTTGCCACTTTTTCATGTAAAGCCAAGATGATGTTGGCAGCCAGGCTGGTTCTGTTCTTTTTTTTTTTTTTTTTTTTTGAGATGGAGTCTCACTCTGTCCCCCAGGCTGGAGTGCAGTGGTGCGATCTCGGCTCACTATAACCTCTGCCTCCCTGTTCAAGCGATTATCCTGCTTTAGCCTCCTGAGTAGCTGGGACAACAGGCACCTGCCACCACGCCCAGCTAATTTTTGTATTTTTAGTAGAGACGGGTTTTCACCATATTGGCCAGGATGGTCTTGATCTCCTGACCTTGTGATCCACCTATCTTGGCCTCCCAAAGTACTGGGATTACAAGCATGAGCCACCGCACCTGGCAGGTTCTGTTCTTAAATATATTATTTCCATTTGACAAGCTAGACTATTTGTGCCCTTCCTATCCTGTTAGTTGTTGAGTTAAAGTTGAATATCCCAAAAAAGGAAATCAGGCTAGAGAATCACAAAACCTCCATGGATGAAACATTCAGTTTCTACAAGAGCCTCGTAGCAAACTAATAGCTGAGTTATATCAGAGGGATAATGAATTCAAAACCAAATTGTTGCCTCTGGATCTAGACTCTCCCTCTTTTCCAGATGTTTTAACTGGCAAAATTATCAGTGGTAGAGATTTGTGGTTCAAAGAGTTTATTATGGTTGAAGTGTTCCAAAGGTACTAGCTCTAACCTACACGTGGCCCTTGCAATCTGGATAGTCCCTTCTGCCACTTAATGAGCATGTACAGTTCAGACATGTAAAATATCAATAGCATTTATATATTTAGTAGTTGAAGACACAAAGATCTCATCCACAAGTTTACATTAGCTTCTCTTCCCTACTGTGAACTCTTCCTAAGCCCCATTAGCTGATTCTTGGTATCTGCTACCCTATAGACTAGATAAGGTGTTGACCAAATATAAGATGGGAACTTGTATCCAACTGAGCTATAAAGATTTGAGTCCCTTTTCTTCCTTATAGCTTCCCAGTATACTCTTATATGTGTGTATGACCTTTGGTCTTCTTTGGAGGCAGAAGACCTTAGTAATAGTACTGATGATTTGTCCCCTTAAAACAGTCAAGGTCAAGAGTGGAAGTTCTGCAAGGTATCAGAGGGTGTGGAGGTAGAAATCAGCTCCACACCAGCATATAAGTCACATTTGCCTTTGATATTGAGTGGCCAGCTGCTCACAGCTAGAATTGTACTATTTTCTGATGTTTTCTATTCACCGAAGCCCCTTTATCCTTATTGCTGACAGCCCCCGCCTGTCCCCAACCTGCCGCCTTTTTTCTAATTGCTCTGGGTGTTTCTAGACTGAGAAGCAGGGCTAGAACTAGAATGAAGGAATGTGTTACTCACTTGGGACATAAAATTTTTAAAGCATGCCAAAAAATTGAATAATTAATGTTTTAAAGCAATATTTTAAAAATAAAAAATTCATGCAAAATCTCCATGATGAACAAAGTATCAATATTTCAAAGATGCCATCTGAAGCTACACTTGCATGATTCATCTCATTTGCTCCGCTCTAATCCTGACCTGTCTGATTCTGTTTTGTGGATACTATCAGAGATGATGAGAGAGGAGAAAGAAAGAAATCAGTCAGGCAGGCAGTTAAGGTGGATTCTCAGTTGAATTCTTTCAAACAAAAGAACAGCCTGAAAAATCAAGCTACAGGCATAGATAAGGGACCTTGCACAGGGGGGCTGGCCTAAGACATGCTCACAGCCACACAGAAAATAAAGGCTAAACAGGTGACTTGCCCAGACATGCCCACAATGGAAAATTTCATCCCCTGATACATGCGCAGTAAGGGGAGCAAAGCAATATGAAGTAACTCAAGCTAAGGGTCCACATGTGCATTAGGAGGATGGGGTGGAGCTACCAGAAATTCATGCATTATGCAAACGAGATGCCCAGTCCTCACCTGTTTCCTATAAATGCTTTTGGATTCAACTGTAAAAATGGCAACATTCTTTTGGGTCCCCTCTCCACTATGTAGAGCTTTCTTCTTTCACTTATTAAACTTTCACTCCGACCTCACCCTTGGTGTCCATGCTCCTTAATTTTTGTTAGACAAAGAACTCCTGGTGATATCTCAAATAATGAGAGACTGCTACATTGGGGTACATTGGTGAGACTGTAACATTGAGACTGCTGGTTGTGAAGAAAAGCATTTTCGCCCTGCCCCGCCCCGCCCCTTTCTCTCTCTGCCCTGCCATGCCTTCTTTCCTTTCTCTCTCTTTCTCTCTCTCTCAGGTTCTTGCTCTGCCCTGCCCTGCCCTGCCTTCTTTCCTTTCTCTCTCTGCCCTGCCGTGCCTTCTTTCCTTTCTCCCTCTTTCTCTCTCTCTCAGGATCTTGCTCTGTTGCTCCATGCTGGAGTGCAGTGGCATGATCCTAGGTCACTGTAACCTTGAATTCCTAGGCTCAACTGATCCTACTGCCTTGGCCTTCCTAAGTGCTGGGATTACGGTGAGCTGCTATGCCCAGTCTTTTAAAAAAATATCATGGCACAGCAAGAAGCATGAGCTTTATGTTTATGAGAGTTCATCTTCATCCTGTATTTCATGACGGCAGTGTGGAGGGGTGCAGGGACGTGCTGCATATCCAGAGGGTTTTTGTCATGCCTGAGGAACTTTGAGCTTAAGGAATCTGATCTTTCAGAGTGGACAGAAAATTTGTCTGAAAGACACATGACTTTTATTATACTGGATATGAAACAAACGTGCCCTTTGTTCCAGAGGTGGTCATTCTATCTTCAGAGCCTGTTTGCTGTGCAAACATCCTTAAAAAGATAGGGAAAAGGCAAGCAATGCCTTTGTTTGCAAGACATATAGAAATGCAAGTAAATCATAAGGAGGTTTGTCCTAAAATATCCTCTAAAATATTCAAATTGAAGTGAATAACTTCTAAATCAGTAGGTTAAAAAGGGGGCATAAAGAAATTGAGACTATGTATTCAATCTAATAGAAGAAAAGAAAGAAGGGGGGGAAAAGCATTACAGAAAAAACTGTGACCAATGGGAAACAAAAAATTTATAGAAAGAATTCCACATATATAAGTAATCACAAAAAAGTGTACCTGATTAAATTTACTTGTGAAAGAGATATCTCAAATGGGTGAAATAAAACATAGCTAAAGCTATCTTATTCCTTCCTTATGGTTTCTATTCCCTATTTTTATTTATTTAATGAACACATAGCACTTATTATTTCCCTGGCACAGTTCAGGCTGCTTTACAAATAAACTACTTTAATTCTCATGAAAACCAAAAGAGGTTGATTACAACCACTACTATATTACTCTAATATTATGATTCTAATATTAGAGTAATATATTACCCTAATACTACTATTACCCACTTGACTGCTGAGGAAAATGAGACATAAAGAGGATAAATAAATTTCCCAAGGCCACCTGTTACTAAGTGGTCAAGATAAGATTTGAACCCTGGTATTCTGACTAAGGGTCTGCCCTCTTATCACATCTGCTTCCTTTTTAGCTCTTTTAAGCATATTGTTTTCCCTGTCCTATCCTGTTTCTCTTTTCACCCTGCCCCAGCCATCCCTAGTTTCCCCAAAATCATCCTCTAGCTCAAAAAATGCAATTGCTAATGCCAGGAGAATATCTAAAAATCACAGAATTGTTAGAGTTATACCTGGGAGTATTAATCACAAAGAACCTAGAGTAGCTATGTTCATAACAGATAAAATAGACTTGAGTGAACTTTACCAAAGAAAATTTAGAATAATAGTGGATGCACTATGAAAGCTTACCTTACATAAAATTCTTCATGCCCGGGTGCTGTGGCTCATGCCTGTAATCCCAGCACTTTGGGAGGCTGAAGTGGGCAGATCACGAGGTCAGGAGATCGAGACCATCCCAGCCAATATGGTGAAACCCTGTCTCTACTGAAATACAAAAAATTAGCTAGGTGTGCACCTGTAGCCCCAGCTACGTGGGAGGCTGAGGGAGGGGAATTTCTTGAACCTGGGAGGTGGAAGTTGCAGCGAGTCGAGATCACACCACTGCACTCCAGCCCAGTGACAGAGCAAGACTCCATCTCAAAAAAAAAAATTATAATAAAAATAAAAATAAATTCTTCATTTATGGGGCACATTAGAAAAAGAAACCTCAAAATCAGAATCCCAAGTGCCTCAAAAATAAGGGGGCTTGTCTTTTATAGGCATGCAGAGGCTTCCAAGAGACTAAAAGATTTAGAAATAGCCTCTCCAAAAGAGTCCTTATAAAAGGCAAATAAAAACTTTAATTGATCATGAAAGAAAAAGAAAATGTACGTTGACCGACTTACCTTCAACTGCTCAGTTCTGTACCCTTTATGCTTAGTTTTCTTTTCTCTGCAAAAGTAAAAAAAAAAAAAAAAAAAGAAAAAAATTAACAACAACAACAAAACACTACACAAATGCCTTATAAATTTAGGCCTTCATATCAACCAGGCTTTCTTTAAACATCTTTATACCTTGGTCAAAACCTGAGCTTGGCCAGGCACTGTGGCTCATGTCTGTAATCTCAGCCCTTTGGGAGGCTGAGTGAGGAGGATTACTTGAGGCCAGGCATTCAAGACCAGCCTGGGCAACACAGTGAGACTTCATTTCTACAAAAAAAAAAATTAAAAAAAAAAATTGTCTGGGCATGGTAATGCACAACTTTAGTCCCAGCTACTCAGGAGGCTATAGTGGGAAGATAACTTGAGGCCAAGACTTCTAGTTTGCAATGAGCTGTTCATGCCACTACACTCTAGCCTGGGCAACAGAGGAAAACCCCATCTCTAACAAAACAAAACACCTGAGCTCAGAGAAATAGTTAAAGACTTCCCTGTCCTCCCTATCCCAAAGACAAAACCCATAAATTTATTGAGGAATTTAGAATTTTCATTGGAGCATATAATCCAAGATGCTCTGATCCTTATCAGTTTATTCATATAATATTGGGACCTGGAGAAGTCCATAAATAGATGGCTGAAACCAAATGGGAAGTTCATGGGAAAGAGATCAAAGATCTAACCACTCAATTTTCCAAGGATGGACCAAAAACGGCTAGAAAAATAGTGACTGCCAGGCATAAAAAATGCAAGCCCGATTCATCAATCATCTCTTCCCTAAACTCAGTAATCGAGTTGAAAAACAATGGCTGGTTTGGGAAGTTACCAATCTGACAGAATTAGTCCCCCAAATATGCTTCCCTAACATTATTCTGAGCTGGTTATTTTGAGACCCTTTGTAAGAGAAATTTTCATCTATAAAGGAGATCTCCATGTGTAAGGGTGACTTCACTCTGTAAAAGAAAGAGAAGGAGGAGTAAAACACTAGAGAATGAAGAAGGCATTGACTCAAAACTACACTGCAAACCTTGCCTTAAGGTAATTTTCTTAGCCATCTAGTCTTAACTCGACTTTTACCCACACCCTTTTTTATTTGGGTAAATATCCTTTTTTGGCATTTAGGCCTGGTGTCTAAACTCTGTGTCTTTGAGATGTAAATTTTCTATAATTTCTCCTCTAGAATCCTAGGCTTATCTCTTTAATATGCAAATTTTAGGGACCTGCCTCATCAGAAAAAAAGATATTTGAAAATTGGGCAAATGAATAATCTTAAAAGTCTTTTTCACAAATATTAGTAAAAATCTTTAGCCATCTGTATGAATAATCCTAACTCATTTCATCAGCCAAGACCACAATTCAGATCCAGAAATATTCTTTTATAAACTAGTGTATTTTGTATTACTGTACCTGGCATATTGCTAAAACTTTAGAATGAAAGCTATAAGATCTGTTTCTGTCTGTATATTTATGTATGTCTATATGTATGTTATGTATGTGTGATACTTTTTCTACTTCAAATGAGTTTGCCAAAATTAAATTTGCAAAAGAGCCCTATTTACTTGGCTTATTTTACTTGATAAAGAAAAATAAGTGCTTATATAAATTATTTCCATAACTCTCAGAAATATAGAAACTAACCCAAATGTTTTTCAAGTGCACATGATCTCGGATAATCTTTGGCAAATAAAAACCAGTTTAAGTTTGTTGGTTTAATTAAAACAGATATGTCTTCAGAGTTGCCAATATTAAATATGATGCAGACATACAACTTTATTTCTACCTGGGTTTATGAGTCAAATAAATTTATGTTATCTCAACAAGGTGGTTAAGATGATAAAACTATGAGTTCAACCTAAGAAGAAATGTGAAAATGTGGAATACATTATTTCATGTGTATTAAGCACAGCAGCAAAACAAAACAAAAAGAACGATTTATTTAAATTTATTAAGATTGCTTTCTTGATGATGGTCTATCATGCACACACTGTAAAAATAGTTAATAGGAAAATAACTTGAGACAGTGGCTTTCTTTGTCTAAATCTCATAAAATATTCATGGATTCAAATATAATTGTTAAGAACAAGTGAATTAAACAGATGTAAGAAACAAAATTTTATACATAAACCTTTCAAACATAATTATGTTTTATATATATCTATTTAAAAATAGCTTCTCCAATCTCCTTGTTAGCCTCCCCCATTGGAATTTTGCTAATTTAACTTAAATTATGGATAGTCATTGAATATATAGATTTTAAAATAAGATATCCAAATATTAACTACTGAACATAGGTTTAAACTGATCTACTTTTGCCTCTTTATTACAGAAGAACTAAAGGTATTTGAGTCTGTTAGAAAACTTGTTCTGTGCCATAGTGAAAAATTGTACTATGAGGAATCATATGCTTCTCGACATTATGAAATTATGCAGTCATAGATTTGCCAATTTACAGAATACTAATATGATAGACAGCTATTTTATAGTTTTTGCTAAAAATTAAAGGTACTAAATTTAAAACTTCTAATATAGGTTAATTAAAACAAGTAATAAGTGAAGCAACTTTGTATACAAAGAAAGGAAGACTTTTTTGGTAAAAGCTATAAAGTACGAGATTTATATTTGTTTGTTCATTTATTGTTTTAAGGGACAAATAGAGTAATTTTTGGCCTAAAGTAGAATGACTGGTTGTTCTACAATGAGAAAGAGAAAGAAATATAAGACAAAATCTAAATAAATATAAGTAAGTTGTAGAAGTTTTGTGGCAAGGGAATCTTGGAAAAGGAATTTTATGTGTGGTTAAGATGGCTAAGATTAGAATGGGTTTATTTTTATGTGTTCTTTATAATTGAGCTTTAATAGCAAAAGTACATTAATCCAAAACTAGAATTTAGTCTTCTCTGTTAAAATGACAAAGTTTTCTTAATATATAGGTCTGCTCTTGGTAAGAAAGTGTGAAATATTTTTCTTTACCTTTTGAGTAATTTTCTTAGAAAATGAAGATTCAGTGCCTTAAAACAATTTCCTGTGCTTCATGTTATCCTTTTCTGGTAATCAGAAAACTGAGATTTCTCACTATTAAAAGAGCTTATTTTTTTCAATTATGTGATTTAAAATCTTTTCATTTTCATTTTGGTATTGTTTCACAGCGACCTATGATCATAGTTAATTGAGTCTCTTAAACCATTTGATATTTTTGATAAACTTCCAAAAATAAAATTCAAAATTAAGTCTTTTTTGACCTTAAACTTACTTTGGAATTTTCCAGATGGGTCCCTGAAATATCTCAGGTGAATTTGTTTTCTCTTCTTTCAAAAAGGGAGCTATTAAACTAAGTAGACTTATTTGATATGTTAAATTTGCATGGGAAGCCTTGTTAAAGGAATGATGTTTGACCTGCTTGAAGTTATATTTATATGGATATATGTTACTAATATAAATGTTACAGAATTTGTCTAAAATTCCTAGAACTCTTACGTGTCCTAATATAATGTTATTAATCACAATTCTAGTTACTATGTTAGAAATGTGATATGTTACAGGAATAAAAATTTCTTGCTAATTTTATTACAATAAACACTCATCAGATCTTTAACTACGGCCACTTTAAGTCTTGTCACCCACAAGGCAGCTCTTTGCAAATGGCTATAATCCTTAAGTGTTTTGTCTTCAAGGGGATTCATGGAAAAGACTGATAAGTACAGGTTCTGATAACTTTATTAACATATCATCAAACAGGATAATAATTTCTACAACTCTAATGGAAAAACTGGATTCATAAAACTGGTAACCTAAGATGAAGCAGAATAAGAATTAATCACATAGGACTGAATAAACTGATTATTGCAATTTTTTTGGAGACATTGCTAAATCTTTAAAGTTTTGTTTTTCATACTTAAGGAAATATTTTCTCTTTTCTCTAAAGATACCTGTAAATTTCAGCAATTTGGTACCTTCGTAATTACCTCAAAATTAAAACAATACAATGTAATATAAAAATTTGTCTTCTCTTCTTCTAAAAACAGATCTATTAAACTAAGTAGACTTATTTGATATGTTAAATTTGCATGGAAAGCCTTGTTAAAGAAATGTTTGACTTCTTGAAGTTATATTTGTATGGATATATGTTACTAATATCACTTGAGATATTTCAGGGACCCATCTGGAAAATTCCAAAATAAGTTCAAGGTCAGAAAAGACTTAATTTTGAAATTTATTTTTGGAGGTTTATCAAAAATATCAAATAGTTTATAGACTCAATTAACAATGATCATAGATCACTGTGAAACAATACCAAAATGAAATATAAAGTGTACCTTTGTAAACCAAAATTAAAACAATTTCTTTTTCTCCCTACCTGATTACTCCAGAATTTGGAAACTATCAGTGAGTATTCGTGTTCTTAACCAAATATGGTTATTTGTACAAGTTTTATAAGAATCTGTTCTTGAAACAGGATACAATTGGAAACTTTGGTTATATTGCAATGACTTTGATTGATATCATATTTGAGAATGTGCATAGAATTAGATATGACCAAACAGTTTTAGGGAACTAAGGTTGACTTTATGGAGCCAATAAAGCCCTCGCAGTGGGGAGCGGCAGGGGGTCCTAGACTTACAGGTTGAGAGGTTGTTTTCCTGGAAGGTCCAGGAAACTTATGAATATTTGGGGGAACTTGAGAAGAGAGAAATTCACCCAAATCTGTAGTTATTGCAATTGAAGTCTGATGGCAAGTCCTTGGCTTGGTTTCCTCACCTCAAGAGAATTGTAAATGTCTAATCTGGGATTTTTTGTTGTTGTTGTTAAAAGTTCCAGTAAAGCAGACCTAAAAGGAGCTCATATAATCAATCACTATTCTTGCTGCACTTTTGCAAGTAATCAGGCCAAGATCAATGAGACTAGAATCTTATTGTAATTATCTTTAGTGGAAATGGGGGTGACTATATAGAGAAAAGCTATTTTTCAGTGGAAAACTATAGTCCATCCATTATTAGATTCTAGCCCTGTTCATTGTCTTTGGAGTTTTGTTATTTACAAACAACAATCAGATGGTGGATTGGACTGGATCCTGATTTTTTTTTCATTTCCTCCAATATCTGGCTAAAACTCTCCAAGCTAATGTTTGCAGTTTTCTGCCCCCCTTTTTACTTAGATTCACTAATAACAAAAGTTGCCTTTCTTCTGAAGCCCCACAAGCTGAAACTGGATAATTTCATACAAAGTTCAGAGGCCAACTTTTATGCCTGCTGCTGTGTAGGCCACTCAGGGAGTTCACTGAGATAATTGAGACATTAACATTGCAAACCAGAAATATTGTCAGATTGCAACTGCCATACTCATTCCACCATCTAAATGTGCTCCAAGCTCAAATCTAGAAATCTTCTTGACTAACTGCCCTATCAACTCAAAGACTAAATTAATATTTTGTTCTAGCCATTAACGCTTGCTTTTTTTTTTTCTTTTCTTTCTTTGTTCATAGACATTCCCATCTCATTCATCATTTGATTTACTTGATTTTAGCCGATTTGGTTTTTAGAGACCTTGGCTAAGGAGTATGTTCTAGTCTCTTTGTATTATCCTCCTGATAGTCATCATTGTAATCTTCCTGGTGTGCTATGTTCCCTCAAGAGTCTTAAATGCATGCTTGCATCCATCAACAGTATGCCAGATGGTCTCACTGCTATTAGAATGACAAAACAAGAACCTGACATCCTAACTTACAAGTTCCACAATGACCCAAAGGCAAACCAGGCACGATGGTGACACAGAGCAGTAGTTACGCCAGAGTTTCAGTCAATCCCTCATAAATGAGAAGCCAACCCAAAGAGGGGATTATTAAAATAATTAACTTAGAGGCTATTAGACTGAGGTAGCTCTAGTGCCTTAAGCAAACTGAAGTTCCCACAGAAGCAATTTAAAACCTAATTCATTGTAAAGGGTCATATCCTAGGAAAACAAAACTTAAGCTTAGCCAATCAGAAATTGCCACCTAACCTTTAAATGGGGACTTTGAAGCTACTGCTCCACTTTAACCAATCAAAAATTTTCTTTTTTTTTCTCTTTTTTTTTTTTTTTTGAGACAGTCTTGCTCTGTTGCCCAGGCTGGAGTGCAGTGGTGCGGTCTCAGCTCAGTGCAACCTCCGCCTCTTGGGTTCATGCCATTCTCCTGCCTCAGCCTCCTGAGTAGCTGGGACTACAGGTGCCCGCCACCACACCCGGCTAATTTTCTGTATTTTTAGAGACAGGGTTTCACCGTGTTAGCCAGGATGGTCTCAATCTCATGACCTCATGATTCGCCCACCTCGGCCTCCCAACGTGCTGGGATTACAGGCATGAGCCACCATGCCCGGCCCAAAATTTTCTTTGCTTTACTTCTTAGTATACATTATAAAAGTTTGCCCCTTACACCCCATCAGTGAAGCCCTGAACCTCTTGCAGTCTGAAACGGTCTGATTCATGAATTCTTATTGCTTGAATAAACTCTTTAAATTTTTAATGTGCCTAAGTTTATCTTTTAACAGAATATTTTATAATTTATGAAAATATATTTGGGCACATGCACAAATACAAGCAGTATATTTGTAAAGAAGGTAAATATTTAGACTGAAGTTTGCCAATAACTGCACTCAACATGAAAAGAGGGAGATTACCCTTTCATTTTCATTTTTAGTTTGATTTATTAAGAAGAGTTTTAACTGGGAGGGTAGTGCATGTCTGTAGCCCTAGTTACTTGGGAGGCTGAGATGGAAGGATGGCTTGAGGCAAGGAGGTTGAGGGTGCAGTGATCTACGATCGTGCCACTGCACTCCAGCCTGGGCAACAAAGCAAGACCTTCTCTCTTAAAAAAAAAAAAATCTTTTGGAGTCATGCAGAGTGGAATATTGTTTAGAGCTCAGATAGTGATAATTGAGCCTAATATGCTATAATAGGGAAAATCTAAATGTAGATGTTAAATCAAGACTTAGCACAAATATTGTCATAAAGGTGACACTTTTTCCAATTCGTGACTGTCTCTAAAGTCTGCAAAGAAAGATATGTAATTGGCAATAGCATTTTGAGTGACTTCTAGTTAGTACGTTATCCCCTTAGAGATTACTCCTAGAGACCAAATGTCTTCTGGTTTAAAAAGTGTGTTGACTTAAATGTGAGAGCTTTGTTGAGCAACGTAAGAATTGTCATTGCTATTTGAGGGTTTCCTCAACGACTTTGCTTTAAATACTCCCTTTTCTTTGTCCGGGGAATAAAGAGCTAATCTGAAAAGCAAAAGCTTAGTCTTTGTTTACGTGGAGGTGACATGAAGTGATTTCTGTTTTCTTAGGTGCTACATTGATAATACCTACATCGCAACTCAGAAAGTACGTGTTGTGCTATATCTGTTGATCTTGTCTACACATTCTACATTTCTGGAAAACACAATTATTGTTTTTGTTTGTTGGTATTTTTTTAAAATAATCTATTTACATACATTTATATGGAATGTAGAATGCATCTACAGAATGGAATTTGGAAGAAAACAACTGTTCTTTCCAGATGCTTTAGATTTTACTTTTCTTTAATATACTTAGATTGCATGATAAACTTTAGGTTGCAGATAAAAATACAAAATAAATTTGTTTGTTCTTAGGATCTAAATCTACTTGTCTTAACAATGTATCACATGCCAATAGTTTGCAACACAAGAAGATTATAAACTGATGGTTAGATGTTGATAATGGTAACACAAAACATTAAGGCAAGTGACATTTACATAAGTATCTTGATCTTAATACATGTAATTTACATATGAAAATTTAATCACCATAGAGATAAACAGCTGCAATGTTTAATTAAACTCTCCACACAAAATCAGCCTGCAAGAAGTAGTTTGTCATTGCTAATTCATCACAATTCTCTTAAGTATTCTTTAAAATAAAAATGCAAAATAAATGACTCTTATTGATAATTTAACTTCTGGTTACTTTGTATTTTAATTGTATCATCAAAGCCTGTTGAGAATACGATGAAGATTCTGGATTCATTTTCACTCTGTTTAGGAGGCAAAGAATAAATATATAGAAAACAAATGTATTTGTTTACAAACTTATAAGGGTCACTAGTACAATAACACTAAAGAATAAGAATTTTAATGTAAAAATAAGTCGTGGGTAATGAAGGGATGTGAGAGTCTTTCTCAATGGAGCTTTTAAAGAATGAGGGCATTATACACAGAAATTCATGCCAACATTAGCAAGAGAAAAAAATTGCCAGTTTAGAATAGATAAAACTAAAAATCTGCATTGAATTTTAAGATAGCAAAAACATGAACAAACAGAAAATAGAATGGTTAATACATAAATGCTGTAAGAAGTCATCTTTGAGAAATAGGACATAAAAGATGAAAGGTTTTGTTTCTATATGTCTTATTTGTATAAGAAAATTATTCATTCATTCATTTAAAAAGATAAGTACCTACTGTATGCCAAACATAATGGTATATTCTAACATAAAAGAGGGACCTAGTCAGACAATGTGGCTTTCACTATGAAACTTATATTTGTTGCAGCCTTTTCTTTATAGATATAGATTCAAAATGTAGAAATAGCAGACAATTTGATATATTCATGGCAAAGTAAAGGGCTTCTGGTATTCAGGACTATGCTTCCCATCTCTAATGGTTTGCGGGTAAGTTCAGACTGTTGGACAACATTATAAATAAAATTCACATCACTCATTGAAGTGAAGGTAAAATCAAATTGGAATTTGAAAGTGACATTGTTCATGAGCTGTTTCCTAGGATATGCTTTTAATGTTGAGAGCATCCAAGTTCTCTCCCAGAATGTTTTTCCAAATTAGTAAGTCTAAAAGACTTGTCTAGAAGAAATAAAAGCTATCATTTCCAAATATACCAATAATACACTATTAATTATATGAAAAATTTCAATAATTTTAGCTTCTCTTAAACTGAACATTTGCATCTGTAAATTAAAAGCACATCAGGTATTTTATAGTCTCTTATATATAAAGAAATTAAGCCAAGACTAAAAAAAATTGTAAGAATAAATCATGTCATAGAGTGAATCAGAGGCCAGAGCATCTCAATGACCCATTATCGGAGAAAATTATTATATGTATTTATATTTATTTCTATGTTTTATATAAAGCAATTCATCTTGGATTTGGGGTTGCTCAGTTTCTTCTTTTCAAAATGAATAGTTTGGCTTAGACAATCTAAAATCTTATGCACTAAGTCTCCAGCATTACATGATTTTATTTCACATATTTAAATATTCAGAGCTATTTTGGGAAAAAATAATATATTGAGACAAATATACAGTATACTGTTCCTCTAAATTAGCTTGGCAAATAAATATATTTTATCATGAAGGCTTAAAAAATAATGCTTAACTTAACACTTTACAGTTTTGTGTGTGTGTGTGTGTTTGTGTGTGGAGAGAGAGATAAAAAAATCTATATCTTTGCTGTTTATCTAATTATCTACTTGTCTCTCTCATTTATTTATTTTGAATTCTTCTTACCCAAAGATACTAGAATCTGAAAATGATTGGTTAGCTAAACTATCAGGAAGCATAAAAAATGATACCTAATACCTTAAATATTTAATTTTAGTTCCAATTATGAACATTTATTCAGCATTCTTTTGATATAAGGTCTAAGTCTTTCCTTAAAGTATAAGCCTGCTGATTGGAATTTGAAATGGACTTTCTTACATAAATAAATGCCATATTAAATGTTCTATAGTTTCAAGCTTAAAGGAGGCACAAATTGAAATATACTTGTACTATGAGCAGAAAAACTCTCTCGATATTTGCCAAACTTTTACACTTGTTTCTTGCATGGAATTCGATATTTTTACACCAGATTTTATCAGTTTGCTTTGTACCAACTTATTACATTATCCATGGAAAAATAGGCACATCTGGCAGAAGCTGATTTGTGGATGACCACAACCAAAGGTAAACATATAATTCAAGTGTGCAAGCAAAAGTGTACAAGTGTTCTAGAGCTTCATCAGAGATAGGTCAGTTCAGTGGAAATTGTTACAATTTCTTTTATTTTATTTAATCTTCAAAACAATTCCAGAGAGATTACGTGATTCACATGAGACTATGAAATTATTTTGATCTTCATAAAAATATCAAGGTTATTAGGTGATTCCCATGAGGCTACAAAAAGTGGCAAAGTCTGAACTCAAACTCAAAGAACACTGTTACATCTATTATTTTATGATATACATCCATAATAAAATCAATAACTTGGATTTTCAAATGAGTTGAAGTGAAAATGAGTATAGAATAAATTTTTTTTTTTTTTTGAGATGGAGTCTCGCTCTGTCGCCCAGGCTGGAGTGCAGTAGCACGATCTCGGCTCACTGCAAGCTCCGCCTCCCAGGTTCATGCCATTCTCCTGCCTCAGTCTCCTGAGTAGCTGGGACTACAGGCGTCCACCACCACGCCTGGATAATTTTTTGTATTTTTAGTAGAGACGCGGTTTCACTGTGTTAGCCAGGATGCTCTTGATCTCCTGACCTCGTGATCCACCCGCCTCAGCCTCCCAAAGTGCTGGGATTACAGGCATGAGCTACGCACCTGGCCGAGTATAGAATAATTTTTTTAACTATTCTGCAACTATATTGAATGAAGAAATCACTGCCTAGTTATAGATGCTGCAAAATGTGGTACCTAATTTTAAAAAGATATCCCATCTATATATCTTTTTAGTAATTCTGTGATACTTTAGCAGCCTACTCTTTTCCTAGAATACTATAAAGAAATTGCCAAAAACTAAGATATAGGTTATTCTATTAGTATTAATATGTTAGTGGATTGTTACTAAACCAGCATTCTCTCACAACAGAAGATATAGCCTTGGGTTTAAATGTTTTCTTGCTGCATTTTTAGTTTTTTTAACCTTAAAAATTAAGTGCTTGACATGGTTTGGATCTGTGTCCCCACCCAAATCTTATGTCAAATTGTGATCCCTACTTGTCGGATGGCAGACCTGGTAGGAGGTGATTGAATCAAGGGGATGGTTTCTAATGTTTTAGCACCAACCCCCTAGTGATGTCTTAGATGTCATCCCCCTAGTGATAGAGTTCTCATGAGATCTGCTTGTTTTAAAGTGTGTAGCACATCACCCTTTGCTCTTTTTCTCTGTCCTGCCACCGTGTGAAGATGTGCCTGTTCCCCCTTTGCCTTCCACCATGATTATGAGTTTCCTGAGACCTCCCCAGCCATGCTACCTGTACAGACTGTGGGACTGTGAGTCAATTAAACCTCTTCTCTTTATAAATTACTCAGTCTCGGTAGTTCTTTATAGCAGTGTAAGAACAAACTAATACAGCACTGATATCCTCATTTAAATTTTAATTTTTATAATTTTTCTCTCTTATGGTCTCAATTTCTTTTCTTTTTATGCTTCTTAGTTTTCCTTACTCTCATATATTGATATTTTATTCTGAGAGCACATGATTCATTTCAGCTTTCACTTTTTTTTAGTTTCTATCACCTAACTGCTGTAAAGCATAAGGTCAAGTCTTTAGGGAATATATTTTAAATAAGAGGGGTTGGATTGGATTAAATGTAAAGGTGTGTCTTTCCTATCAGGTGACAGCCTCTCATAGTCTCACTCTTCTCTTCCTTCCCTCCATGGTGACTGGGGACAAGATTGCTGAGTTAAATGAAAGGAACAAGAGTCTCAAATCAGAAACAGTATCTGAAGAGTTTAGAAATGTAAAATAATTTGTAGACATCGGAAGTTGTACATTAAACATGTTAAAAACATGAAGTATCATTGCATATTTATTTGTGTATTTTGCCAGGACTATCGGGTCACAAATGGTCCAAGCAATGTTTTGACAAAAGAAACCCATTTTAAATGTAAGTTTTATATAAGCTATGAAATAAATAAAATTTAAATTACAAACTCTCCTCTTTCTTAGGTAAACATGCACTTCCCATTTCTTTTGGATTTGGTAGAGTTCATTAAAACATTCTATTATATATCTTAGATGGCTACTTATTGGGAATGGACAAATTATTTGCCATTTTATTATATTACAAACTGTAGCAATTGAAGCAATAATGAATACTTTATTCTGTGTTTTTCCCCCATTGAGATGAATATGATTCATGGAGAGAAATCCTCTGTAAGGAAAGAAATATAATTTAGCTTACCTTTTCTTTTCTGGATTAGTGAGCCAAGCATTACAGCTGCCCATGTTGTCAAAATGCCATGGGAGAATTTAGTAGAAGAGAAGCCAATAATGTAGTCAGTTTCTGACATTTAAATAAATGTTTTTGCTGTTCTGTCAAAATTAATCATTAACTTCAGCATTAGAAGCATGTATTTCAATAGTAGAAGGGAATTTTCTCACCATCATTTCATAGCAAAAGTAACCCTGCGGCGTTGTAAATATATATTTCAGACTTAGAGAAAAGATGGATCCCACAGGATATCTCTTCCCTCCATCCACTGATGATGTCAGTGAGTCTCTGATTAGCTGCTGACATTTGAAATTATGGTGGGTCAGCAAGGTTAATGAAAGCCTTCTTTATATAGCCATGTCCCCATTGCCTCTGTGCCTTCCTGGGCTTTTGGCTTGTTTGCTGACCTCAAAAAGCAAGGCAAAAATAAGAATACACATCAAGAGAAGTACAGTTTGAGCACTCATCTATTGATGATTTCTAATGCTGCTATTTAATAAGAAAGAAAAAGGTTAATGAATAGTGACAACTTATTTAGGAATGGTTGAGTACAAAGGGTCTAGTTAATAACCTTAGTGAACTTATTGAGGATAAACTCTGTTTAGATGAAAACATTTCAGTAGAATTGGCTAGACTACAATTTTTCTGCCTTTAAGTGACAGAGTTACATAAATTTCCCATTTTATAATATTAAGTCATCCTCTGTTGAGGCAAGCAAAAGGTATAAAACTGAATTAGGTATCCTAACTCATCGATCATAGTGTCTTAGAGCTAGAGAGGGCCCTTGAGACCTGGTTTAGTGTTTTTCAAATTGTGTTCTGTGGCACTTCTAGGTTCCCTGGAGTGACCTTGCAAGCTACTTTAGTGGAGGGAAGGAGCATCTTGGGCCCTCATCCCCATTCACTTTTATCATGCCACCTATGTTTTCATGGAAGAAAGGCTTTGCTGAAAAAATAAACTTTGGAAACCACTGATCTACAACTAACACCCTCATTTTACAGTTGAGTAAATTGAGGTTTACAAAATAATATTAAATATCCTTTGACTCCTTTGACTTCTAGTCTAGAATTATTTTCACCAAAATCTTTTCAGTATATTTTTAATTGCAGAGAAAAGGGTGCCATAGCAAAAATAATGTTTTATATTCATCTTTCCAGTTGGCCTGAATCCTGACACAAGGTGGAGGATTCTGCCTTGTGGAGTATGGGGCTGAATCCTCCCAAGCTATTTTCTGATCATTTTATCTCTGCAAGTAGAGAGCTGGTTTGCAGTATCTGTACATTTACTTTCCTCTACATATCAGTTGAGGGCATGAACATTGATTCTGGAACTGTAAAACCTCTAAGGTCTCCGGAAAAGATCATCCAGTTCTAGTCTAGATATATTCACGTCATCAACAACAGATATTAGCAACATTTCTACCTCCCATGGCGGGACAGGTGAAGGCAGAATTAAACTCCAACACAGGTGCTCAAAATGCTAGGGAACTGCAGGATGAACCACTAAAATAGCAATATTTATTTTCATCTAAAATAAGAAATTATGCATTTCTGTATGGCTTGACCCTGGACAGTGTGTCAGAAATCTGTATTTAGAGCTGGGGTGCAGGAATAGGAAGAAATCTTGATGACGGCTCCTTTCATTTGGGATTTGCTGTCACCTTATTGCAGCCAATGGCAGTTTTCACATGCCAGGTGTAGTGGATTTGGGATTACATGAGTTGTTGTTGTTGTTGTTGTTTTTAGACAGGCGGCTCTCTCTCTGTCGCCCAGGCTGAAGTACAGTGGCGCGATCACGGCTCACTGCAGCTGTGACCTCCCAGGCTCAGGTGATCCTCCTGCCTCAGCCTCCCAAGTGGCAGGGAATACAGATGTGCACCACCACCCTAGCTAATTTTTGTCTTTTTTGTAGAGACGAGGTTTCACCATGTTGCCCAAGCTGGTCTCAAACTCCTGGGCTCAAGCGATCCACCCCTCTTGCACCCCCCTGCAAAGTGTTGGGATTAAAAGCATGAGCCATTGTGCCCAGATGGGATTATGTTTTTGATCAAATCTTTATGTTACTATGTGAAGATATTGAGAGTGATCATGGAAATCTTTATTTCATGTAGACACTGTTTATTATTTTGTTACCAAATGTGTAAAAGTGTTCTCTAAGTTAATAATTTTTATCCAGAAAAAGTGTTCCCTATTTGCTGCAATTTTCTAGGATGATAAATGGCTTTTTGTACTATGATATATAGCAGATATTTTTAAACACATAAACACTCACACACATGTGCACAAACCCACACCCACTCTCTTACACTTCACTGTGTCTTCCAGTTAAGATACATGGCTGAGAAAGTGACAACTTTTCAAAAAAACTGATCACATGAAGAGTTATTAGAAGGTGTTGGGAAAAATGCTCTGTCACCTATAAAATCTGTTACATGTTCGTCCATGTGTAACTAGAGATGAGAAATGACACCTATTTTATAGCATTGCTATGAAGACTAAATGGAGTTACAGTAGAAAACTTAGGAGACTGCTTGACTTGTAGGAAGTTTGTAATTACTGTTTGTTAAGATGACAATTATTATTAAAAACTTGGAAATTCATAACATTTTAAAATCTGCCAAGTGAAGAATTTTAATGAGCATTGAACTCATTTGTTATAATATAAAAATGCTACAATTTCCAATTAGTTTGTAAAAAAAAAAATGAGTGACATCAGGGAGTGTGGAAATTTACTAGATAAATTTAAACAAATAGCCTTTGTGGAAATTGTGGATAATATTGAAAAATGGTTATAATTCATTAGAAGGTAAAAATACTGATGCACTTCTCTTACATCTATCTACATATTCTTACAAAGTATGTTTTTAAGCTGCGACATACATTAAGACCAATGGTTGAAATAAACTGAATCAAGAATTTCTATGTAATTTAAGTGTTAAAAATATTTTTAAAAATAATATAGTGAATTTATTCACATTACTGTCACTAAAATAAGATTAAGTTTTTTTGTTGTTTTTTTTTTTTTTTTTTTTTGAGACAGAGTCTCACTCACTCCGTCACCCAGGCTGGAGTGCAATGGCACAATTTTGGCTCACTGCAAACTCTGCCTTCCAGATTCAAGCAATTTGTCTGCCTCAGCCTCCCAAATAGCTGGGATTAAAGGTGTGTACCACCATGCCTGGCTAATTTTTGTATATTTAGGGTTTCACCATTGTTGACCAGGCTGGTCTTGAACTCCTGACCTCAAGTGATCTCCCTGCCTTGGCCTCCCAAAGTGCTGATAGTGACAGGAGGCAGAGATATTCTAGGCAGAAAAGAGTGGGTCACTGGCAAAGCCCCATCCTCCAGCCAAAAAGCCTGAGACCACAGCCCAAAGTGAGAACTTATATTTCTCTTTTCCTTCTGGAATGTTGCCTTTTCCAAAACCACACGTGGCCTGCCCCATTCCCCCATCCTGTGCCCATAAAAACCCCAGACTCAGCCGGCTGAAAAGGGAGAAGCAGCTGGATGTCAGAGACTATGGTTGGAGGTCGGAGAAGCGGCTTGCGGGCATAACTTTGGAGAAGAATCCAGCTGGAGACAGACAGACTGCAGGGGAAGTTTATCTTCCCACCCTGTACCCTTTATAGCTCCCCTTCCTTCTGAGAGCCACTTTCATGGGCAATGCACTCTCCTGCATTTATCATCCTTCTATTCTTTTGTGCACCCTCATTTCTCCTGACTGCTGGACAAGAGCTCGGGAGCCACAAGTGCAGATACAAAAGGCTATCACAGTGACCCTTTGCCCTCGCTGGTGGAAGGCAGCTGCCTCCTGTGAAAAGGAACAGGGCCCACTGAGCTGTTAACACTTAAGCTGTTGGTGGCCCATGGAGCTAAAAGAGCACTGTTACACTCTCTTTGGGGCTTCAGGGGTTGTGGGTACACTCCCTAGATGCTGCCACAGAGCGTGCATGGAGTTCTTTCATGCCGGTACCCAAAAGTGCTCACCCTGGCTCCTGCACCTGCTTACCTGCACGCTCCCTTCTGCAAAGGGTGGAGCACAGTGGGTCCTAGTGAGTGGAGTTTGCTTCTGCCAGTGCTGAAGCAGCCAACTGGTTCCAGCATTTGTGCACTCCAGTTCCTGCCTCATTTGCTCGCATGCTCTCTCTCATGAAGAGTTGAAAGCTGCAGGCTGGGTAAGCAAGGCATCCCTGTTGCAAGTCCCACAAAGGGGTCAGGGAAATATCCTGCTTTCCTGGGATTATGTGAGCCACCACATCTGGAAAGGTTAATATTATTTTTTAAGAAGGACACAAAGATGTTGTATAGCACTAACAGAAACTTAAAAATCATTTAAAACATTGTTACTGTGTCACCATCTCATTAAAAAATATCTGGCAGGGTGTGGTGGCTCATGCCTGTAATCCCAGCACTTTGGGAGGCCGAGGCAGGCGGATCACTTGAGGTCAGGAGTTCGAGACCAGCCTGGCCAACATGGTGAAACCCCATCTTTACTAAAAAAAAAAAAATACAAAAATTAGCCAGGCATGGTGGCTGGCGCCTGTAATCCCAGCTACTCAGGAGACTGAGGCAGGAGAATCATTTGAACCCGGGAGGCGGAGGTTGCAGTGAGCCGAGATTGTGCCATTGCACTCTAGCCTGGGGGACAAGAGTGAGACTTCATCTCAGAAAAAACAAAACAAAACAAAACTGTGTTTTATATATATTTTATAAAGTACAAATCATTATTAGGGTCATAATTTATAAATAGGTTATTAATTTATAAATCAGCAGACATTCACAAGTAGCGATGTCCATTTCAAAAAGTTTAAAGAAATCAGATGTGAGCCTTTTAAGGTGTGATAAAAATAGAAGTGATAACTAGGAGGAAATGTGATGCTGGTTCTAGGAAATGAGAAAGTGAAGAAACAAGGGCCTTCATCCTGAGTTTCAGAAAGATTGATGTATAGGCTGAGAGAACACAGTCAGAATGTTCTCACTGGGCTTTGCTGGCCTCTGAAGTAGAAATGTCCAGGACAAAGCCAAGGCCACTGCCTGTAGAGGGTGCAGTGGAGAAGCCTACTGATACACATGGGACATCTATTTATTAAGAAGAACTAAGCAGTTCTCCCATACATTTTCCAAATCCCAAACTCTCTGGTTTGTCTATATTGACAATGTACCTATTCTCATGTCTTATTTACTATAAAGATGGATTAACATTGTTAGATCCAGATTACAGGGGTCTTTTATCTTGATAATTGATAGTTATTTTAATGTTGTATTGGTTTAAAATTGTGTAATATCTTTATAAGAAGAAGATGTTCTCATGGCTATGTTTTCTCTCCATCTTTAGAATATGGGATGTCATATCTCATAGGGGCTCCATTTGATGACGGGTTGACTGCATGCATGCCTGGAAGCTCTTTGATAGAAGTAAAAGAAAAATTAGTAAAGGACAAATCAACAAGCCTACTAGAAATAAAATATACAAAATATTTCAGAGACAATATGAGGTAGTAAAAACTATACTGGAGTAGGCATCTGGAGTCAACTTTCTACTTAATTGTATGACATTCCTAAAAGCCCTGAGCTACTTTATTTCTGTTTCTTAAGATGGTTTTACAACTTAAAACACTTGATGAAATACCCTGTAAATCTTCTATCTCTAAAATTTTTTGATAAAAAAGATGGAATTGCACTTCTTGCCTAATCATTTACAATTGTTAGATTTTTCAAGAAATTTTAAAAATGTATATTGTCCACTCTGATCTTCCTCCCAATTCAATGTGATTAAAGTTTGAAGGAAAAGGTGGAAAAACGGGAGATTGCTGCTAGACTAAATACTGAGGCTCATAATCAATATCACCACCACTCCCTCAATCAGTTAATTGTCCTATAGGATACCACCACTCCTTCAATCAGTTAACTGTCCTATAGGATACCACCACTCCCTCAATCAGTTAACTGTCCTATAGGATACCACCACTCCCTCAATCAGTTAACTGTCCTATAGGATACACCCAGGATTTGCCAATTTTCATCAGTGCTGTTTTCAGTCAGGATAGGAAAATGTGTCTACCTTTTTATGGGGAGAAAAAGAATTAAGACACTGTAGATGATGTGCTCCATTCTTGCTAGAGAATTATCAACCTTAAATAAACAACTTCTCAGAAAATTGATCAGTTCTATATAATTATTTTGTATAAAACTAACCCTGCACCATATGAAAGTAGTATAATTCTTGGAAAGAGGATAGTGAGTCTGATAACACTGGGGCAGAGTTTATTTAAGATAAAAACCATTCTCAACTTGATTTTTCATTCAAAATATGTAGAAATTTTAACAATTATGAAATGAACTTTGAGATGTTTTTCTTTGGATTCCTACGGGGAATAGATTTTGTGTGTGTGTGTTTCCATATTTTTCTGTTTTATAAAACAGTGGCTTCGAAAATACTTAAGATTTTGTATCCCACATAGAATATCCGAATTATAAGCAAAGTCCTCCCTTTACTGCAGTTACAAGTGAACAATTTGTAGAATTCAGCTTCTTAGATTTTTTTCTGCTTCCCTTTAATGTACATTTCCTTGTTCCTTGGAAAATAAAGCCAGCAGATTGATTAATTGGGAATTACACCTTTTTCATATAAAGGGAAAATATTGTAAAGAAGACCTAAAAAAATGCTTTTTTTTTTTTTTAAAAAAAAAAAAGCTCAACATGTTAGCAAACATGAAAGAAACCACTTACGTGAATGAGAAGCGGAGTTCTGTGAGAGCTACAGCTGAGTCCTCTGCCCAGCACAAACTGCTGGATAGTTAATTGTGACAGATGATAACTTTGAAAAAAAGAGAGTCACAACAGAATAAAATACATGTGTTATTTTTTTTTCTTCTGCATCTGGGGCTTGTATAACAATATCTTTGCCAGAAATAGCTAAGTTGATATGATATTTTTACGTTCTTAGGAAATTTGTATGTGATATAATTTAACTCAATCAAATATGGAAAATACGTTTCATCTTACAATCTAACTCTAGATGTTGCTGCATGAAGAGTTTTTTAAAAATGATTCTAATACACTATAGCAGCTTGTTGGGAAAGACCAATACAATCAATTAACAATATTTGCTTTGGTCATTTTTAGTCAAATGATGACATTCATTTTACATCCTACTATGAGACTATTTATTAACTAGAACCATTTATAACATCTAATTTTTTAAAACTCATTTACAATGTCCATATATAATTGTGTGTTTCTGTGTATGTATGTGTTTTGGTAGTGGTGCTTGCAGATTTTGTTTTGGTTTGGTTTGGTTTTGGTTGAAAAAGGTTAAGGTAGTTCAGGAAGAATTAAGACATAGGGAATTAGCTATTCATTATATATAGAACTTATAATATTTTTGTGTCAGAGTCTTTCTGACTTATTCCACCCAGATTTTATTGTTCATATTTGAATTATTATATTCAGACATGAAATGCCATTTTGAAATGATTCTTAAGGAATTCTCCTAGATTTTAGTTATTTATCAAATACTATCTGTGATGATTTGAGAGAAGCCAAATAGTGCTAAGGTAGAAAGAATATTCAGACTGTAGAAATATTTAGGAACAGACTATACTGCAGCGAAATAAGTTTGATGTGAGGCTGGCTGTCCATAAGGAAGTATGAGGAGAAGGTAGAAAGGATAATGGAGGTTCTCACTGTACAGGACCATAATATGATGATCCAAATTAGAGAGTGTCTTGGTGGGGAAAGCTCTGTTTCCCTTGAACCTAATTTTGAATAAGATGGAATTTAATTACAATTTATGTAGTATTGGACATCTTGTATAGTTAGTGTTATATTGTTCAAACTATTGGCGAGGGAGGAAGAAGAGCATGACTACCTATCCCTATAAATAAGTTCCATCAAATACCAATTCTGTGAAATAACCTCAGTTTTATCATCAGTAAAATGGAGATATTCATAGGGTGGTTTAGAGGATTGAATTGGTTAATACAAATAAGGCATGTAGAAGGTCAAAAAGTGAATCTGTTTTTAGTATTATCGTATATACAGTTGGGATTTGTCCCAGTAAAAGAGAATTTAATTCCTGAGGCTGCTGACTCAGGGAGAAAGAAAAAGACCATGAAGTAATTATAAAATATCATGAGGAACTCGAAGAAGACAGTGTGGAATGATGTTTGCTGAAGCTCAGTTAGAGAAAGTGCAATGGAAATTTGGTTGTCAATATTTTAATCTGCTTGTGGTGTGCTCTATGACCTTTGAGATGTGGCGGAAACAAAGAACTGGGTAGACTGGTAAGTAGAGAGCCAGGAAAGACTAACTGCTTGTGTGTTTCTTTCCCATCAAGCCACTGTAGAATATCGGGCCCTCAGAAACTCTCATGCAGTAATATTTGGAGATAGAATGTAAGCTGAATGTCCCTCACAGCTTTGGTTTAAGTTCTATTATACACAAACTTCCTAAGAAAGGAAGAATAATATTTGGAATTCTTGAGACTTGCAGTAGCCTGAACATGCTATGAGTCTTCAGGGAACAGCACATAGAGTTTTTTATTTTTATTTTTTAATGCCCCCAGTTTGCCAGCACTGTTATTTTTGTTATGATGATGTGGGCATCTGCACCCTAATGGTTAAGATTCTCTTCTCACCAGATGTGGTCTTTTGGAAAAGAGTTCAAGCTACTTGGCAGGTCAGTGGAGGGGAAGTGAGCTTTTTCACTGCAAGTGCTCTCTTGATTTTGTGAATAAATGGATGACTTTACTTTCCAAGATTGTCAGTCTCTCACAAGAACTTATATTTAAATCATAATAATGATGCCATTTAAACTTCAGTTCATTCTGCCAGTGTTTGATTAGCAAGCTGGCTGAGCATAGAGATAGAGAGGATGGCAGATCTTCATTTCATCTAGGGTATTATTATAGCTTACACTGGCTCTCACATTACCATTATTATTATTGTTAATTGTTATTTGTGGGGCTGATAGAATTTCTACCATTATTCTAAGTGGGGAAGATGACACAGTCCCTTTCTGAAGTCTTCATGATCAAAGTTAAATAGATATTATCTCACTTCAGAAAGAAATGAGGGAGTTTCAATTCTGAGATTTTTGTGTAGAAAGTTATAATTTAGATACATTTACCTGTGGAGAATTAAACCCAAAGGCATTAATACTGTACATTTTTGCATGCATAAGCTTGCATTTGTGCTTGAATGTATATGTGTATTTTTGCACCTGGGCATATCTCACGCTCATATTTGTGCTGTTATACTTTTAATAGTAGGAGCTCCAAATAAAACTCTTCTGCAACATGCACCACCAAATGCAGGCAAACATCACTTACACACATTTTCTTGTCATAAATGTGATTACTATCTGCCTTTAGTGCTCGCTGTGCATAAGATTTTAGTTTTTGTTTTTAACCATGGTAGGTGGAACAGCTTAAGAGTTAAGGCTTTGGGGATTCATTGAATGAAGAAGAATCACAAATTTATCTCTTCATCTTCCACTCTGAACAGTTACATGAACATATTATGGGCTGGTTAAATCAGAGGCTAGTAATCCTCCCCTTTACTAATTTTGTAAAAACAAGCTTCACAGAAAATTGAAGGGACATTTTGCTATATGTTTTTCCAACATGGTTGTATTTTTTAAAGATACTTTTTAATTTCAGGTTTTACTTTAAAGAAAAATTGATCAGAAAATACAGAGTTCCCAAGTATCTCTTCATGCACCAAACTCCCACTCCCAGCAGTTTCCCCTTTATTAACATCTTACATTAGTGTGGCTCATTTGTCATAATTGGTCAACAATATTGATACATTATTAATTACTAAAGGCCATAGTGTTCATTAGAGCTCACTGCCTGTGTTGCACATTCTATACGTTTTAACAAAGAGATTATGACACATATCCAACACTGAAATATCACACAGAATAATTTCAGTGCTCTGGAAATCCCCTAGACTCTACCTGTTCATTCCTCCCTCCCCCTGAAACTCTTAGCAGCCACTGATTTTTTTTAATGCCTCCAATTTTTGCTTTTTCCAGAATTACATAGTACTGGAATTATGTAGTAGCCTTTTAAGATTGGCTTCTTTCACCTAGTAATATGTATTTAAGGGTCTTCTATGGCTTTTTTTGTGGCTTGATAGCTTACTTCTTTTTCTTGCTAATTAATTTCAATTTTTTTGGTTGTTCCACAGTTTGTTTATCCATTCACCTTTTGAAGGTTACCTTGGTTGCTTCCCCGTTTTGGCAATTATGAATAAAACTGCATGTGCAGGCGTTTGTGTGGACATAAGTTTTCAATTCCTTTGGGTAAATACCAAGAAGCACAATTGCTGGATCATATGGTAAGAGTATGTTTAGTTTTGTAAGAAACTGCCAAACTGCCTTCCAAAGTGGCTGTACCATTTTGCATTCCCACCAGCAATGAATGAATGTTCCTGTTGCTTCACGTCCTCACTATCATTTGATTTCGTCAGGATTCCAGATTTTGGTTATTTTAATAGGTTTTCAATGGTATCTCATTGTTGTTTTAACTGGCTTTTTCTAATGACATGCAATGTTGAGCATCTTTTCATATGTTTATTTGCCAGTAGTATATCTTCTTTGATGAAGTATCTGTTCAGATATTTTGCCCATTTTCAAATTGAGTTGTTTATTCTCTTATTGTTGAGTTTTAAGTATTCTTTGTATATTTTTGGATACCAGTCCTTTATTGGATAGATGTTTTGCAAAGATTTTTCTTCCAGTTTATGGCTTGCCTTTTCTTTCTTGTAATAGTGTCCTTCACATAGTAAAATATTTTTATTTTAATGAAGTACAATTTATCAATTTTTTCTTTCACAGTTTGTGCTTTTGGTATTATATCTAAAAAGTCTTCACCAAATCCAAGGTCTCCTAGATTTTCTCCTCTGTTATTCTATAGAAGATTTATAGTTTTGCATTTTACCTTTAGGTCCGTGATTAACTTTTTATTCCACATAATTTTTGTACATAGATATTAATATTGTATTTCAGTCCCTCATTCTTAAAGACATCTAAAGCTGTCACAAGGGATGTCTACTTTGTCTAAGACAATTTAGAGAATACAGAATAGAATTCTAATTCCAAATGGGTAACTTAAGAGCAAATTGACTTTCTTAGCCTCAGTTTTATCCTATGTGAAATAGGGATAATATCATGTGTCCACCTTCCTCACTTGTATTTTCGCAAAGATCAAATCACATGCTGTTTATGGGAGCATCTTAAAAATCCTAAAGAACAAGCCGCAAAATTAAGAGGGTTCCTTAGTGGAATTCCTAGACTCCCTTTCTCAGCTAAACACAGAAATACTAAAATTGAATTCAGAGCATGTAACTGACAACAAGGAACCCAAAATAAGAAGTAGTGTGCTAAAGCAGCCTAAGTCACATCTGAAATATGTTGATAACTAAACTTAATACCACAAAGGTCTTAAGTCTATGGCTATTACTGAAGATGAAGATAAATTGGTTGTAAGTAATTATGACTTCATCATCTTCTTTAGGCTACGGTCATATCTACTTGTTATTGAATGACCAGATTATACAGATATAATAACTGGAATAAAAATGAATGTAACTGATTAAACTTACAAAATCAACTGACTTTCTTATACTAGATCAGGTGCCTCCTTAACCTATAAGAGGGGTAGAAAGTTCCAACTTTCCTTTTGAAATATAAAAAGGTTCTACTGTATTTACACAACAGGTCCATATATTTAATGTGGTCTTAGTGATTGCATTGGAATTCAAATGCATTAACAAAATTGAAAATTCTTGTTGCCAATCAGTAGTTGGAAAAAAGGAATTTTCAACCTTCTAAAAGGTGAAACAATGTGATTAAAAAACTCAAGTATAGACAAAATCACTGAGACTGATATGAGCTATGAAATATGCTAGAGATGGCATTGTACACATCGAAAGATAATCCTTGGCTTTTATACTCAGTGAATTTTCAGGCATAACTAAAATACATAAATTACTCCATGTGAAAGTAATGCCAAAAGTACTTTCTCTTCCTTTTCTTTTTTTTTCTTCTTCTCTTCCTCTTTATTCTTACTTTTCCTTTCCCCTTTTCCTCTTTCTTATCCAATGGTAATTCATTCTCTGTCTCTCCTTATCCCCACACATAACAACAATATAAAACTGGAATCGAATAATTTTATCCAGTAAGTTAAAATATAATCTGGTTCAAATAATCTATAAATATAAATTCATGAATACGCCACATGACCCAATGTTCCATCTTGTTTTAAATATATGTTTTATTTATTTATTAATTATGTGGGGGTTATGGGGCAAGAAAAAGGATATAATTACAGTCTTGTCCACATTTGTTAGAGTAGTGCATGCGATATAAAAAAAAACATAGTCTTGCCTTTGAATTCATCTAAGACCTTCTTGAATTGGATTACATTTTTGGTTTATCTGACATATTTTCAAGGTGTTCTAAAGAGTTATTTGAATAATGTTGCTGTTGGGAATTTAGCTTAACATTGACAATTGGGCCAATGATAATACAAAAGTGTGCAGGATTGCAAAATGCATCTATCACATTGAAGAAAACTGTGTATCTCAGAATATCAATGCACTACTTAGGCTGCTGAAGGACCACATAACTCTCACGCTGCTGGTGTGGATGTGGAGTGTTAGTGTCAGAGTTGAATAAGGCAGTTGTTAAGTTTTGGAGGCCATGACTGACTCATATCTACGTGTTCTCCTAAATTGAAGTTGTCTTGAGCCTGTTACCTCATCTTTGTTCTGTTAGGTTGGTGTAAAAGTAATTGTGGTTTTGCCATTACTTTTAATAGCAAAACCTGCCATTACATTTGCATCAACCTAATAGAACAAGTTAGGTTTGTGCAAAATGCAGGCACACTTATCAAATAATTGTGCCTTCATTCACAAGCACAGCTCACCTATATTACTACTGTGTGTGCCTGTAGTATGCACAGAGGAGAGGCAGCACAGGATAGAGAGTAATGAAAGAGCCACAGCTGTCCTTTTTTTTTCAGTGTAATTTAGGCAAAGTCAAATAAGTTTCTGAGGAAGAGTTGTTTTCATTCTGCAAAAGTCCTATGCACAATCATGTTTTAACAAGATTCCCAATTTGCAATAGGAAAAGCTGGCTGACTTTCCTACATAAGGCTATTTACTGCACTTGCCCTTTTGGTAACATTACTATGTGTTTGCATTGAAGCCTATTATTAAATGAATAAATAGCAGGAAAATGCAATATTAGGTAAAAGAAAATGTTGGGCTTTCAAATAGCAAACAAATGTGTTGAAAAGTCTTGTTCGTTAAATGTGGTTCTGTGGGCCTCTGAAAGATTATAAAAGATGTCAGAGAAAACTTGTAAATAATAAATAAGAACTTTTATTATGTGACTGCATGGGCCTCACCAAAGAGAAACAATTTGTGGAAATATGGAACAAGTTTTCTCTATCAGGTATAAAATTACTCCCAACATTTTATGTATTTCCATATATAAGAGAAGATGTTACTGGGGGTTCAGCACAGAAGACTTTCCGGAAAAGAATTTCCAATGTTTCTATTGCTCTCTTGTCTCTCAATGAGTATAAGGCTTTCAGTCCTCAAGCCCTTCCTAATAAGCCACATCCACAGTAATCCACAAACTGTAAACTTTTCTATAAAATTAGCAGTGGACTGCTGGGTGATTTAGCAAATGACAAAAGGAAGGATGCTAAAGATTTTCCTCGGAGTCTTTTTGGCTCTTTGCCATTCTCTGGATGGTGGCTGATACAAAATCCGGGCCCAATTTTATGCCGATTTTGTGCCCCAGTTAGCAGTGCTAATTGGGGCACACAAGTAAATTGCACTCTGCCCTGTGGAAATTTTCAGTTAGTCAACTAAATCAGAAAATCATTGAGAGTACTAATCCATCACTCAGTCACTACCTAATTAGGTGCAAAATCTATGCTCCCTCCAGGAAGGACAAAGTTGAGACCTGGGATCTCAATGATCAGTTGTTTGAAATTGGATCTTTTATCTTTTGTTACAAACTCATTTAAAAATATATGTGTCTGCTTTTGAGGAGTGGGGCCACTAGGATATTTTAGTAAAAATTAACAGTCCAAGTATTATTAAAGTAGACAGGAGTAAAGGTCATTTGGTTTCCCTCACATTTGAAAGACATAGATTTTCTGAGGGAAAAAATATTTTTACACACACAGAGCATAAACGCACTGATAAATTTAACAGCAAATGTTCCATATTTCAAAGGGTCAAGTTATAATTTGGGTTCAACCTCATTGTCTTGTACGGCAACCGTGTCTAATGAGAGGGCAGGAATTTTTGTCTATTTTAGTCACTGATGCATCCCAAGTGTGCAATCAATATTTTCGAATGAATGAGTGAATGGACAGATGATGCTTAGGCGAGAATTAATCTAAAAATATTGTATTTACATGCTATTTATGTTATAAAATAATATCTGTGATGTGTCTGGTACCATGTCCACAGTACTGAAGAATATTATATATTTGGTAAAATGTTTCAGTAACTCTGAGAACAACATGGCCTTCAAAATATCTTTACTTTTCTAGAATACAAGAAGGTGATTTGAAAAATTTTGCTCTAAGTTTCCCCCAGATTTTTGTTTTAGAGAAGATATAAATTAGGTAAAAGAGAAATACTGTTCTAAAATTAGAATTGTAGCTTAGAATCACTGTCTTTTTTTAAAAAAAAGTTAATTTTCTCCCTTGATAGAATGCATGGATTTCTTTTTCTTTTTCTTTCTCTTTATTTATTTATTTATTTTTGAGAAAGGGTCTTATTCTGTCACCCAGGCTGGAGTGCAGTGGTGCAATCATGGCTCATTGCAGCCTCTGCCTTCCAGGCTCAGGCAATCCTCCCACCTCAGCCTCCAGAGTAACTGGGAACACAGGCATGTGCAACCATGCCCAGCTATTTTTTAAAAAAATTATTTATAAGAATAGGGTCTCCTTATGTTGCTTAGGCTGGTCTCAAACTCATGGGCTCGAGTGATCCTCCTGCCTCAGCCTCCCAAAGTCCTGGGATTACAGGCGTGAGCCACTGCGCCCAGCCATAGATGTTTTTATTGTAACATGCAAATCACTTTTAGCTCCAGAAAAGCTAGAATCTTAAGGAAACTAATTTTGGCAAAAATTATTGCTAAAATAAACCCACTTTTTAAAAATTTTTATATTTTTTAAACTGATGTATTTACTTGTAGATTTTAGTAAAAGATAACAGACAGTTTTAGAGAAAATTTTAAATTCTGAACATGAAGAGCTAATTAAAATGTTGCCTGAAGTAATGCCATTTTAATAAGTTGAATCAGAAAGCTCTCCTACTGGTATTATTTTAGTTCTCTTCCTACCTCTCTGAACTTCATATATTTTTGCTGGCTCTTTTTACCTTCTCTAGTTTTTTTGTTTTGTTTTGTTTTGTTTTGTTTTACCTGGATCCTTCTATTGTCTTTCCCTTAAAGGAATCACACACTGTAATCCATGATCTCCCTTCTGCATTCCAGATCTGAAATTCCAAATTCCTAAAGAACATTTCCAAATAAAAGTCCGAACAGCATCTCTAGATCAAGAAATATTACTCTATCCCTATTCATTTTTCCTTCAAACCTTGCTTTTACTTCAGGCATTACAATATCTGTTAATTTTTCATTACTTCCTGCAGTTCATCCTTGGCTTAAACCCTTTTGCCCCTTTTTCTTTACCTCACACTTTCAGGAAGAGTTTTCAATCCCGTTAATTTCTTTTTGTTTTCCACAGATCGTGCATCCATCATTTTTATCCATAAAGCTTTCCCTTGTTCTCAGTTATTAACTTCTTAGGCCAGGCTTAGACAATTGATTTTAACAAATTTCACTGCGTCTGATGGCATACCTTTCTGCAATAACTTTACACCAAGTTAATTTTCCAGATTCTATTGGAAAAATATATCTGAGATCATGTCACACTCTTGTTGAGTTACTAACCATTGCCTATAGATACATTTTCAAAATTCCTTTTCTAGTTTCTCATATTCCACATTCTGGCTATACCCTATATTTCCTGTCTTATGACTCACACATTTTCTTCAAGAAAGCAAATAAAACAAAGCCTCAATATGATGTAATGGACATTCCCTGAAACAATGAGCTTTGAAACCTTCATAGCTTTGTTCACTCCATCTTACTGCCTCCTGTCTATCAAAATCTTATTCTTTCTTTAGGATTTATGAAAACATCACCTTTTCCCAATTCCTCCTTCACTAGATGTTTTGGGAATTGAGGGATGGGGTGGTGTGAGGAGAGGAACTCTTCAGGCCTCACATTATTCCAATAGCTCTTAGTAGAAAACACTTTAGAGTGTCAAGACATAGAGATCATTAACAAGGGCTTAACAAATTCCTAATTTTAGCTCAAGTTAACCTAAAGTTATAATCAGATATTGCCCATTCTATGATTTCACCCTTCTGATAGTTATTTCTCTCTGAGCAGTTTTAAAAGTCTCAGCAAAACTGGTTGGTTCCTATTCTCAATATGCCTTTCACTCAGCAACCTGTTTCCAGTTTGATATCCAAGATGACTGATAAGCACAGCATCTGCTTGCAACTTTTCTTATCTCACTTGGGGCCCAGAGTAAAATTTTCTGTGAGTTACTAATAGGAAGATTACCAAATAGCAAAACTCTCATGAAGGTAAATAAACTATAGAACATTTTTTCACTTATCTGTTAGCCATTCGTATGTCTTCTTTTGAGAAATGTCTCTTCAGCTCCTTTGCCCATTTCTTAATTGAATTATTTGTTTTCTTTCTATAGAGTTGCTTGAGTCCCTTATGTCGTTCGCATATTAATCTCTAATCCCTTATCAGATATAGTCAAAGAGGTGTCTGCACACCCATGTTAATTGTAACACTATTCACAACAGCCAAGTTATGGAATCAACCTAAGTGCCCATCAGTGGATGAATGGATTAAAAAATTGTGGTATATATACACAATAGAATACTAGTCAGCCTTAAAAAGCCATGTTGTCATTTGTGACAACACGGATGAAACTGAACATCAGGCTAAACCAAATAAGCCAAACACAGCAAGATAAACGCCACATTGTCTCACTTATATGTGGAATCTAAAACGATTGAACTCATAGAACCAGAGAGTAAAGTGGTGTTTAACAGAGGCGGGGGGTAGGGGTGGAAGAAATGGGGAGATAATCATGAAAGACTGCAAAGCCTCAGTTAGGAGAAATAAGTTTGATTTTTTCTGAGGTCTGTTGCACAGTAGGATGAATACAGGCACAAACTGCCATCATGGTTTTTTAATACAATGTGGAAGGATTAGATTCAGCTAACTAACCTATGCATCACTTCAAACATTTGACATTTTTTGCTGTGAGAGCATTTGAGATTTACTTTCTTAGTGATATTGAGATGTATAGTACTCAATTATTAGCTATACTGTATAACTATAATTTGTCAGTGTATAATTTTAAAAACTTTAGAACATACTGTGTTTTGTTCTATCTTCCATTTGTGTTAGACTAATTATTATAGGATTACAACAGTCCAGGTCTTGCTGTATAGCATTCTTTTAGCAAAAGTATAAGAAGTCTAAATGTTCACAAGTGAAGGTAATGCTAACATAGAAAATGGCTGAGAGTCCTTGGGTGGGCTGAAGCAAGATTGTACAAGGGTTTTCTGCCACATTTGCTTTATGCAAGATACTCTGCTCCCTCACAATTAGGTCACACTCACATGGGATTTGTCATATGCTGCCTTATATCACAGGTATTTGTATATATAGCTTTTTCCAAAGTTGTATTATGAAGTGGTGGAGAACAGAGACCAGATCTTATATATCAAAGCATTTAGAATGGTGATTGAACATGGGAGCTGTTTAATAAATACTTGATGAAAGAATAAATGAAGAAATTGTCCTATGAAATTAAAACACCCTAGTGTCTTTGCTTTCCCCACTCATGGCAGTTCTGTTACAGCCAGATGAGACCTGGACTTGGAGTTATAATTTGGGTTTGAATCTCATCCCTGCTCCTTTCCAGCCTTGAGAGCTTTGGTAAGTTTAGGAATCTCTCAGAACTTAATTTATCCATTCATGTAACATAGATTTCATTTCCTTTATCTGTAAAACAGTAATGGAAATAATTTTACCTATATCATAAGTGGATCAATAAGGTTCTATAGATGCCCATGTAACAACTTCCCTGGCTTTGTGAACATTGTAAAGCCAAGTTCTCTTACCCAAGGATCAATGGTATTTTCATTAATGCCTTTTACCTTATACCCAAACATCTCAGTTTTAGGAACTCAAACCTCATCGCCAACAAATCTACAATGAGATTTGTTCTGCTTCATCTCTGTAGTTACATTACCTAAATTGGAATACCGACTATCAATTACCAGCTTGACGACTTTGGACAAGTTTTAAAATCCTTTGACACCTCATTTTTTTTCCCATTTATACATAAGAAAAATAATACCTACAAAATAGAATTACTGTACATGTTGAAAGTGTTAATTTGTTTAAGCTCTTAAAAAGGTGCCTAGCATATGATGAATATCCAGTAAATATTAACTCCTACTGTATATATAATAATTTGTTTAATATACATTCTCCTGCTGGACTGCATCATAAGGGGGAGTAAACACATCTTTGTGTGTGTGTGTATGTGTCTTCTATATGTTCAGTACCTAAAACACAGAGACACTCAATAGATATTAATTTGATGAATGGACATATTGTGGGTGGAGAACTGTGTGGTCCTAGATTCGATGGTGACAAGAAGAGTAGTGAATGCAATAGTGATGAACATTTTTTGCTTATATATTAAATTTTGGAGTAAAAAATGTTTAAATGATTGATATTGTCTATCTGGTTATTGTTACCTATTACAAAGATTAAAACTCTGCCATCAACAGCATTAATAGCATATAGTTATTGAATACCGTATGTGTGTAGGGCTTTCTGCTTGTGTGCTGGGAATACACAGTTCTGTCACCTCACATTTAATGTCAAAAGGATTTAAATCTAATTGGGGAAATAGACTAAAGAGAGAAAAAAAGAGCCAACAATGTATGTTCCTCATATGCATGATGAGTCCTACAGATCTCAAGTTTATGTAAGCACAATGAAAAGGTCACTAAATGAGTGTGATTTTTAAGAAAAGGTATCTTAGACTATACAGGGGAGAGAAAGGAGCTTTCCAATGAGAATGACGTGACCAAATGCATGACAAGAAAATGAATTGATTGTATGTGGAAGAGTATGTGGTCTCACTTGTGCAGAATGAAATATGTTTAAGGTAGCATTTTCTTAGAATGTGGTGTTCAAACCAGGTTTTCTTTTTTTTCTCTCTCTCTTTTTTACTTTTTTTTTTTTCACCGCAACCTCTGCCTTCTGGGTTCAAGTGATTCTCCTGCCTCAGCCTCCCGAGTAGCTAGGATTACAGGCATTCACCAACACGCCTGGCTAATTTTGTATTTTTAGTAGAGACAGGGTTTCTCTATGTTGATCAGGCTGGTCTCGAACTCCTGATCTCAGGTGATCTGCCCGCCTCGGCCTCCCAAAGTGCTGGGATTACAGGCATGAGCCACCGTGCCTGACCTTCAAACCAGGTTTTAAGTGTAGAGAATTAAATTTGATTCTAAATAGAAGAATAATGTTCAAATGATGGAAACTTTAAATAATATTGGAAAAGTGAATTTTTTAGGTCAGAGCATGGTTCTATACAAATTGAATTTGAAACAATAAGCTAGATGGACAAATATTTGTGCCCCTAAGGCAGAGAGAAAAAAAATGTTGTTGAGTGTTCAAAACCAGTAACTCTATATTTGTATATTGCTTGGATAGAGATGATAGCTGGTTACATAAGCAAGAAAAGTCAAGGGTCATAGAAACTGGGCTTATTTACATTTAAAGAGCAGTGGAGGAAACTGAGGAAGGCAAAAAGGAGGTTCTAAAAAGCATATTTTCCTATTTTCTTTTATAGAAACTGGGGAAAAAAGGAGTTTTTAAAATTCAGCAATTTTCAAAATATCATATACATTTTTAAAAGTCAGGAATAATTAGATTTTAAGGAAATTATTAGATTTAGTATGGAGGAGTTGATTGATAGCACGAGAAAAATGATTTCATTAGAATGGTGTATAGATACTTAAGTAAATTATGGTAGAAATTGGATTAGGTCTCTGACTATATTAGACTGGATTCAATTCTTTGCGTTGAAAATGAAGAAACTGTTTATGTTGAGCCAAGTTTGAATATATAGGTTTTTATAAGTATGCGCCAAGGGTTATATGTAATGATGAGTAGTGTTGATTACTCATAGACTGTGGTTCCCTGGTTTCCATGTAATCTCAATATCAGGTACCTTTGAAAGAAAGGTTGTAAAGTGATTTTGCTATAGTGAATGTAAAATCAGTTACTATTTATAACATATCTTTTAAATCATTAACAAGGTTTTAACAATTGTGTGTGTTAAAATCTTATTTTTTTTGAAACAAGATAAAGGAATTCTATATTTTTAACCTTTCATTATATTATTTTCATTAGCTATATCTATTTCTGTTGTATTGCTGAATCATCTGTGGTCAAAATTATGTGTTCAAAAGGGAACACTGTCAATTTACACTTCTGAAGGTGACTTTGGTGTTTTCCCATTTTTAGAACAATTTTTAAGAAAAAAAATATGTATGTTGTTGTTTCCTCATTCTTAAGAAAAGATGCCAAATGAAAATTTTTTTAAAAAATTGTAGCATATAACTAGGTGTCTTCTTCAGTGTAGGCGCCTTGACCCTGCCCTCACAGGAAAATTCTGGAAAGTTTAACATGTTTAATGGTCAGAATCCCATTCCCTGAATCTTTGTTTCTCCTTAGTTGTCACTTGCTCTCACAAAAGAAGCCCACTAGATGGTGGTAAAAGCACAAGCTACCTACTCTGATTTTATTAAAAAAAAAAAAAAAAAGTCTTCAAAAGGGAATGCTTACAAGGTTTCAGAGGTTGTATTTTGCCCATTTTTTATTAGATAGAGAAGAAGCAAGAAAAATAAAGTAGAATAGTATTTTCCATGCAACTTAATTGTAGTTATGAAGTGGAATACCTTTTGGCCCTAAATTATTTTCCAGTGAACTGCTTTCAAAATTAAGTTGTTTTGTCAAAATAAATATCAAGTAAAATGATTATGAATCATTGTGGCAAGTTTTAATGCAGATCAGAAAGTAAATTAATCCAAATCTGTCTGACTCATCATGCCTTTTTCTTCAGATACAAATGAAGAGTAAACAATGTTTTGGCAATTTTTAGGTTAATCATGTAGAACTGATTACTCTAGAAGAATGCTATTAACATTTAGTCAATTTATACCCTACAATAAGACAAATTAAAATTAATGTTGCTGGTTTTAAGATATCAAATGGGTCATGATTTTAAGAAAAATGAGAACTACTATAGAAAATGATAATGTTGTCTCTGGGCCCAGTGAATCTAGTGACTTCTAAAAAACCCACTTAAATCTCTCTAAGAAAACAAGACAAATAATCAAGTAAATATAACTCCAAATGAGGGAGAGTGTCTATCTTTAGTTTAAGCAGGTTGTCTTTTAAAGTGTAATGAGGAGTAATAATCCATTGTCAACCATTCTCTGTGGAATAGCAACAATTACATCTTGCAAATAGCTTAATAACAAAAGAAAGATCTTTTTAGATAGAATGAAGTATCCTAATGAAGCTCTATTGCATAATTTTGCAATGTTTATAATAATTTCTTCCCCTTAGTATACATTTAATTAGTTTATTTAATACACTTTCTTGATGATACAAGTACGTAAATATATCTTTTAAATAATTCACTTTGTTTATAAAGTAAAAGATGTAAATAAAATATGTAACTATTAACTTTTGATCAGGTCAAAAGTCCTGACAAACTACACATTATGACAAATTATTGGACAGGAAACTTTTTATTTTGCTTATTTAATATCTTCATAATTGTTCACCTGCCATCTTTCCACATATAAGAATATCAAGTGCTTACAAGCTCCCACTGGACCCCTACCTTTAAAGTGCATTTAATAATAATAGTGAGCATCATCTAAGGGTCTTAAGGTGACAGCCATTGACCTTTCTACAGTCAATAATGTCACAGATCTTGGCTGAAAAGTCATTTTAAAAATATACTTCTTTTCATACTGGCATACATGTGACATCAATTTCAGCATTATCCATATCTGGCCATGATCAGTGGTGAATTCATCTATCTCTGGTGGCATGACTGTTGCCACACGGCTTGATCTACTGAGGCAATTTTAAAGCTCTTTGGCTTTCTATGTTTTTTTTCTTGAATATTGCAGAAAGAAAACTAGGAAACCTCTTTCTGATTTGAAGGATGGTTAAAGTGCTTCCAGTAAAGGCCCTGTTGAAAGGCTTACTAACCCTGGACATATTTTCTCTGAAAGCTGACTAATTCTGCTCAAGCTCCATTAGTTCTGAATAGGTTAGAACACCTCGGTCAAATCTAGAAATTAGGCCATTCTGGTTTCTCCTAAAGGAGTACAACCCCTCTCTCTTGGTCAAGGGGACCCCAGAAAAAAACTTAAGAATTGAATTCCCAGCCATGATGGGAAGGGAAGTCCAACATACCTCATTATATCCCTTCCCTTTTGGAGTTTAGGCACAACTGACGAGCATTAATGTTAAACTAGAGATCATAAGACTAACAAAACAAACTCTTTGTGACAATAAGGTACCAAATTATAAACAAGACCTAAAGCTGTGCAAGGCAAGGATTAAGTCACATCTGCAGGCCATCAATGTTACTACATAGCATCCTTAACTTAAAACATTTCTTTCTGCTAACTCCAAATTTTAGACAGAGCTTTACTTCTTTAACCAGTTGCAAATTAAAGAATCTCTGAATTCACCCATAGCCTTTAAGCCCCTACCTCCACTTCAAGATAGCCTATCTTTTTGAGCAAAACCAATGTATACCTTCCGTGTACTGATTTAAGTCTTTGCCTATAATTCTTGCTTCCCTAAAATGTATAAAACCAAACTAATCTGACTGCCACAGGTCAGAACCTCTTAAGATTCTGTATCCCTGAGCTACAGTCACTCATATTGGCTCACAATAGACATCTTTAAAATACTTAACAGTTTTGTTTTCCCTTTAAGATTGCTCTGACTCAACATATGGATATGCAGCAATGAGATGTCATTGATCACTTATTCAAACGCCATCCCACCCCTGACTTTTTAAAAAATGGCTTTATTGCAATTTTAAAACACACACTCTACCCTTTAAAAGTGTGCAATTCAATGTTGTTTACCATATTCAGAACATTTTCATCACCTCAAAAAGAAATTCCATACCTATTAGCAGTAACTTCCTGTTCACATTTCTCCCTTACCCTCCAGACTTGGGCAACCTCTAATCTACTTTCTGTCTGTATAAAGTTACCTATTCTAGATGTTTTGTAAACATAGAATCATACAATATGTGGTTCTTTGTGATCAGCTTCTTTCACTTAATGTTTTCAAGGCATATTGCAATATGTATCAGTACTTCATACCTTGCTATTGCCAAATAATATTCCATTTTATGGCTAGATCTTGTTTTATTCATCCATTCAGAAGTTGATAGACATTTGGATTGTTTATACTTCTGGCTATTATGAAAAATACTGCGATGAACATTTGTGCACCAGTGTTTGTGTCAAAATAAGATTTTATGTTTTCATTTCTTGGTTATATACTGAAGGGTGGAATTGCTGGATCATATGCTAACTCCATGTTCAATGTTTTCAGAAAAATTATTTTTCTAAGCAGCTGCAACACTTTACATTTTTACCAGCAACGTATGAGAGTTCTAATTTCTCCACATACTAACCAACACCTGTTATTATCTGTCTTTTTTATTGTAGCCATCCTAGTGGGTACAGAGTGGTATATCATTGTGATTTTCATTTGCATTTCCCTAATGGCTAATTATATTCAGCACATTTTC